>NC_092559.1:46202770-46929436 GCF_037038585.1 Patagioenas fasciata
AGGGGGGCACCGCTTGGAGGCTGGCTGGGCATTGATTGGTTGGTAGTGAGGAATTGTTATCATTTGCATCACTCATCTTTCTTGGGTTTTATTTCTCTTTCTTTGTTATTTTCCTTTTCATTATAGTTTATTATTGCTATTATTACCTTTTTATTTCAGTTATTAGACCATTCTTATCTCAACCCATGAGCTTTCTCATTTTTACCTTTCCAATTTTCTTCCCCACATCCCACTAGGAGGGAGGTGAGTGAGAAGCTGTGTGGCGCTTAGTTGCTGGCTGGGCTTAAACCATAACAGTGCTTACACAAAATGTCTGAAAATACAATTAAGAACTGGAATCCTGAAGTTCTTGATTGCAGAAATGGCTCTTTTTTTACAGATTCTAATTCGGATAAGAAACTTTGTTTTTAAGTTTGAAGTCTTTTAATGAGTCACCTAGAGAACATCACCTATGTGGACAGTTTGAGCGAGCTGAGCTTGATTTTAATATGGCAAGGAGGAGGCTAAGGGGTAATCTAATGCCAGTCAGCAGTTACTTGCAGAAGTGTTATAATGATAATGGAGCTGCCCAGAAGGGGCAGGCAGAATAACAAGGGACAGTGGCCACAGATTGCTGCTTGGGAGGTTGGCTGTGGGGAAAAGCTTGTTCCTGGGGAGGTGGTGCAGTACTGGAATGGGACGCATACAGGGCCACGGAAATTCTGTTCTTGGGTCTGTCATGACTTTGTGTAACCAAGTCTTGAAAATCGCCAGTCTGGTGTTTTTCATAGACTGGCTTCCAATAGCTTCTCCTGGATCGCTTCCAGGGGTCCATTCCAGCCAATATTTCTCTGATTCTGTGTATATATCTATATATCTATCTATCATATATCTATATGAGTCAGTCTTACATGCAGAGATGAGATATTGTTTCTAACAGAGTTGCAGAAGTCTGGATGCTGGAATAAAGCCAGCATGGCAGAAAGAAAAGTGACAGCCATTATATACAAAACCTTATAACTACATTCACACCCTCAGGGCAATCCTAAAGAGCCAGTTGGTTACACATTTGCATATTGGTTATATAATCATTTTACCACTACACAGGCTCCCTGAGGAGGGGTCTCAGGCTTGACCTGGGTCTTCCCTCCTGGGGGTGTGATTTTTAGTACTATAATGAGCCTATAATGAGCAAAGTTCAGCTAAAGGACACTTTATCCAACAGTCTGGAGATATATGTTAAAACAAGACTCAACTTGTTGCTTTCCATGCGAGAGATGGAACCTGACACACCAATATGATGTTCACAGAGTTCAACTTTATTGTTTGACAGGGCTAGCGTTATATCAAAAGCTGCCCTGTCCACGCGCCTTGCAATAATGTGATTGGTTACAACACGTGCTATACAGTAACGTGATAGGCTGCATGCGCTGTCCACACGCTCTGCACGTGTGTGTCGGCGATTGCTCATTCATCGTTACCTTCTTATGGGGCTCCTTTTGTTTCTTTTGTCTCTGGCTTCACCTTCCAGCCAGGCTGGCAACAACCCGATCCCCCCAGGGGAGCTCTGCCACTACATCTCCCCCTCTTTCATTTAATATAGTGTTAACAACATGCTGTATCATACTTTGAAGACAGTGCGAAATACAGGGTAAGAACATTAAAGCTAATACAATTACAGATAACAAGAACAGATTCTGCTATTTTCATGTTCTGCAAATCTTTTATCTTTTTATCTTTTAAGTTCAAACAACACGTACAAACTCTTCACAACCGTGGCCATGGCCAATAACAAAAAATTAATCGCTGCTCTGTTTTGTAAAGTGGTATGCTCAACACTGGCTACACCCGTTGCTAAAAGCGAGGTTAAGGGTCATCATCATTGCAATCGGTTTTTTCTTTGTTAGCTAGCCAAGGTCTCACCCACTTTGCTGGGATCCACGAATTTTTGTGGTTACCTGTAGAAACACAAGCATATCCCCTTCCCCAGGTTATTAATGACATGGGACCTTCCCATTGTTGTATTATCGGATTAAACACACTAACCTTAGGTACATTTTCGGAAAAATCTTTGACATTTTTGACATGGTGCATAACAACAGGTTCCATTTCAGTCTCACTTTTAGGATTAAGCCAGTTCAGCACATACAATGCCTTCATCAAAACCTCTTCTGAACCCACACCAATTCCCCCTTGTTTTTTCAAAACAGACAAAAGATTTTTCAAGGTGCGGTGTGCACGCTCAATAATTGCCTGGCCAGTAGAATTATAAGGGACTCCGAACAGGTGTTGTACCTTCCACTGGACGAGGAAGGTTGCAAGTGTGTCAGAACAGTATGCGGGGCCATTATCTATTTTGATCTGTGTAGGAACTCCCATGACAGCAAAAGTTTATAATAAATTACCGCGGTGAGGGCGGGTGATTTAAAAGCTCTCATAACTCGATACCGGAGGCAGCTCGGCGGGTCCCGATTAAGCGAAATCTTTGAGGTACAGAGAAGACTTTTTTGGGTTTTTTTTCTCTCAGTCGGGCACTTTCGTTCTCGAGAGACTCGGCAGCTCCTGGCAACCCTTACAAGAGCAGCTGACGTGGAGTGGGCGTTACCACGGCGAGAGCGATCACTCCCCCACACCTTGTCTTGAAAAAGCCTCTGGGAGGGCAGCGATGCGTTGCTGCTCACCAGGGGCTGAAAGGAGCAATTGGCTTGTGACACCAATGAGTAGCACCCACGCTGTGCTGCAGCAGCGGGTGTGGTAACACAGCAGCGGGTGTGGTAACTCGTGCACTAGGGTGTAGAGGTTGTCACCTTTTACTAGTTAGGCTCTCACCTATTGCCAGTGTTTCATACTGTTGCTGACCATAGTCTCAACCAGAAAGAGAGCTTGTCTGAAGAAGACTGTAGTAACTCAGACAGACTGTCTGCCCCGAACCATGGCTACTCAGGTTTCTGGCTGCAGGGAGTGCCAGAGCCTGCTGCTGCCGGATGACGATGGCCAGCATCCCACCTGTGTGAGGTGTGAGCAGGTGCAAGATCTGCTCTACATGGTTGCGAAGCTTAAGGAGGAGATTGAGACACTGAGGACCATCAGGGAGTGTGAAAAGGAAACTCCCTGGCATGCCCCTCAGAGCTGGGTCTCTTTAGCTTGGAGGAGACTGAGGGGTGACCTCATTAATGTTTACAGATATATAAAGGGTGAGTGTCATGAGGATGGAGCCAGGCTCTTCTCAGTGACAACCAATGATAGGACAAGGGGTAATGGGTACAAACTGGAACATAAAAGGTTCCACTTAAATTTGAGAAGAAACTTCTCAGTGAGGGTGACAGAACACTGGAACAGGCTGCCCAGGGAGGTTGTGGAGTCTCCTACTCTGGAGGCATTCAAGACCTGCCTGGACACCTTCCTGGGTAACCTCATCTAGGTGTTCCTGCTCTGGCAGGGGGATTGGACTAGATGATCTTTCGAGGTCCCTCCCAATCCCTAACATTCTGTGATTCTGTGAAATGACGCTTTACCGCTTTTGTATTTGCTGAGGTCAAAGCTGTAGCCCACAACAGCCCCGAACAGATACCTATGGACACATGAATGTACTTCTGTCGGCCAAACGGTGCAGATTCAGTAATATCAGTTTGCCATAATCGACCTGGCTGCAAGCCCCGAGGATTTACTCCCTTTTGTTGCAGAGGCACTATGAGAGCACAATCAGGACAAGCTGCGATAATGGCTCGAGCTTGTTCCTTGGTTAAGTGCAAACTGTTTTCGGAGTGATGCTGAGGACTGATGGAAGAACTCGTGAGCTTGTCTGGCTTGTTCAAAAGGAGATACATCTGTCACTGCTACGAGTTTGTCTATAATGTTGTTTCCCTCAACTAGACCACCTGGCAGGTTAAAATGGCTTTTTATATGCATTATAAATACTGGCACTGTCCTATAATCTAACACGTTCCACAAATCTAATAATGCCTCAAACAACAAGGAGTTGGAAACTCGCTGCAAAAGCGCTCTATGTATTCTTTGTACAACTCCCACAACATAAAGAGAATCTGCTACCAGATTAATTGGGCAGTTATGACATTTTTGTAATGCCGCTATCACCGCTTGCAACTCTAAAATTTGAACTGATCCTTCAGCTACAACAATCCGTGAATGCCACTGACCGTTTTCAAACCATACAAAACCTCCTTTGTGTGAGCGACTACTTGCATCCGTGAAAATGGTTATGGCATCTAATGGACACTCACTAACAATTGACATAGGCTCCAAGGGGAGGTTAGTTTTAAATGTGGAATGCCGTGGATAATGATTGTCCACCTGCACTGGAATCCAGGCAAGAGCCAAGGCAAGATCGTCATGTTTGAGAACAATCCGTTCAAACAGATTGAGAGAAATAGGGATCACAATTTTAGCAACGGATGATCCAGACAAGGTCAGAGACCGGCTTAGTCCTTTCACTACCACTTGGGCAATGGCTTCCCACCTCTGAATGATGGTTTTTTGGTTTTGATTGTTTAGAAATATTCATTCTAATACTAACAACAGATCATTTTCTTCCATGCTCCACTGGGCCAAAAGTCCTGCCACCTCCTTATTGGTATTATAGACATAAAGAGTAACAGGCAATTTTGATCTTATCCACTGAACAGTATTCTGTAAATTTTTTCTTGCAATCTGCTCAAGCGCTTTTTGTGCTTCTGGTGTAAGGCACCGTGGTTCTTGGGGGTCTCATCCCCCATGAAGGAGACTAAACAACGGTTGCAAATCTCTATTTGTAATTCCCACAACATTTCTTATCCACGGCAAGTCCCCTACCAACTTCATTGCATCGTCAAGGGTTGCTACCTTTGCTTTCACAGTAAGCTTCTGAGGTCTAATCATGGCCTGAGTTAGTTCATAGCCTAAATATTTCCATGGTGTGGTTCGCTGTACCTTTTCTGGTGCCACAACCAGACCCCACTGACCTAATTGCTTCGTCAACTGAATTATTGTATCCTCACTGATTTCCTTTTTATTACACAAAAGGATATCATCCATATAATGATAGATGATCATCTGAGGGTGTTGTTGCCTAAATGACTTTAAAGCCAAATCTACATACCATTGGCAAATAGTAGGAGAATTTTTCATTCCCTGAGGTAACACTACCCAATGATATCTTTTTGTCGGAACTTGATGTTTAAGCACTGGAACAGTAAAGGCAGAATAGGGTGGCACAGGGTTACCTATATTTGGCAATTCTTTCACTGCAGCCAGGGCAAGCCCTTGCATTTGCTGTACAATCCTTGGATGAAGCGCTGCCTGAGTGGCACCATCCGCATATTGTCCCCGACGCAGTAATTGGTCCATGTTAGCTAATCGTAATCAGCTGGTAAATGAACATTTTCTAATACGGTCAATTCCACCTTCCCCTGCCACTTGTCCAAGAACATCAGATACCCCTTTGAGGTAAGTAATAACTCCATCAATGCACAAATATCTGTTGGAGTTAGTACTTGCCCCTTGAAAAATGAATTGATTAGCTGCATCACATGCTTATTATCCATACCTTATTGCATTACTGCACTCTGCAATTGCCTGTTTTCCAATCAAAGGGCGACTGCTGCCTTTGTCCTCTGTTATCTACATATACTGGCATTGCTGTAATACTGCCAGGTAACATAATCCCTTCAATGGTTGCATCCCTGATTATCCCTTGCCAGCATTGTCCTGCATTCTAAGAGTGATCTCGAGGAATATCCTTCAAGCTCTGCATGTGTCTCTCCTCCTGGAAGTCAGGGTGATTCTGTAGTGGTCCATCCTGGTGCTCCATCAAGTCCTCCAGCAGAGGCACGTCATCTGGATTAACTTGTCCTGGCTTGTTGAAACTTGCTGGTTCCTGCTGTTCATCGTCAGAGGCAGGCAATGGCTCCAAGGGTGCAGAGGGTATAAGCGACTCGCCGCCTCCCCGAAACTCCAAGTCTGATACGGGGCATACCAGCGGCACTGACTTTTCAGAGTTCTCAGAGGGGGGGCAGCTCGCGGTGGGCGGGGGAACGGCACACACTTCCGGCTCCCCTGAGACTTCCTCCGTCAGCTGCCTGATCTCCCGCCACGATCCGGCGAGATCACAAGCCTCGCGGCTCCCCCTTGTGACAGCCTCCCATACTTCAGTCCCTATCTCCTCCCATGTACCGGGAGAAAAAAACCCATCCGTTGATCGGACACACCCCTTCCGCTGGGTGAATAGTAAGAGATGCTCCACCGCATCTTTTTCCAAGTATCTTCCTGTTCGTGCAACCAGCTGCAGAATACTTTTCATTATTATTTTTTCTTCCGTGGATGCTGTGTCTCCCATGCTGCCTGATTCTCTGTAGGCCTACTTTCCACTTTTCTTCGAGCTCCCGGCTTATCTTTGCCGGCCCGGCGACCCTCTCGCATCTTCACTTCCGGCGATCTTGCTTCGATACGAAGTATCACATCGGGGTCACCAAAATGTTGCTTTCCATGCGAGAGGTGGAACCTGACACAACAATATGATGTTCACAGAGTTCAACTTTATTGTCCGACAGGGCTAGCTTTATACCAAAAGCTGCCTTGTCCACATGCCTTGCAGCAATGTGATTGGTTACAACATGCCCTATACAGTAACGTGATAGGCTGCATGCACTGTCCATGTGCTCTGCACGCACGTGTTGGCGATTGCTCATTGGTTGTTAGCTTCTTATAGGTTCCTTTTGTTTCCTTTGTCTCTGGCTTCACCTTCCAGCCAGGCTGGTGACAACCCCATCCCCCCTGGGGGAGCTCTGCCACTACATCAACTAATTGCTCAGTCTCCAGGATGTCTACACAGCAAGGACATGAGTCTTTGTAGTTTCTGATATGGTGGTTTCCAAATCTCTCTTATCTTTGTTAGAGGAGCAGACTTACCTAAAACTGTCAGAATTTACATATCTTTAGGTTAGCAATTGCTGGCAGGATCCATTCTTTTAAGTGCTAATTACTACAGTGCAGGGGAGGTAGAAGAAAAAAATTGCAAGGTATTATTTTCTTCATCTTGTTATAGTTAACTTTTGAACTGTATCCAGGGGTTTTCTGTGTTTAGTTTTGTGGATTGTGTCCAAGATGTCGTGTCCATGATGCCATGTCTAAAAGTTTTTTTGTACCTTATCTTGAAGTTTTGCAGGCTGTCTCCAAGTAGATGTGTATTCAAGCATGATCTTATATAACCAAACCCTATTCTTAAAATTGACATAGATTTATGATATATTCTTTAAAACAGGTAACTTAGAAATAACTGATAAACATGCAAATGTTACTTAGCATCACTTAGATAGATAGTTTGTGTTAGAATAGGTGTGGAATATGCTAATGGTTGTCAAGAACTGTAATTAATATGTATGTGACCAAATTGTATAAATATGGTGTAGTTTGGACCAGTTGTTAGAAACCAGCTTTGGGTGTGAACCCCTGGTTTCCCAGCGCTGAAATAAAAGCACCTCGTATAACTACGTCAGTGGTTATGTGTCTCATTTGCTAACATTTTTGGCAACCCAGGTGGGACCTCGTGAGCACTGCTGAGGCGGATCGCGTCTTGATCCTGCTCCGGCTAGCACCGAGGTATTCTTGGGGAGCGCATCGGACGTGACCGACCCTCCACTGCTCTCGACGGACCTCTGATTGGTAAGAAGGTGCTTTTATTATTTGGGTACCCAATATTTGGTTTGGTAGTCTGCCGGTCAGATGCGGCGAAAGCCACGCTCCAGTGGACGGGGAGCTCCTGAGGTAAAGCCTAGGCACTGTCCGTTAGACAAAGGGAAACCTTTGCAGGCACAGCATTTGGTTTGGTTTGGTTTGTGTATTTGTTTGGTCTGGTCTGGTTTGTGTATTTGTGTCGATAATATGTCTGATTCAAAAGTAACGCCGTTGAATTGTTTACTGAAACATTGGAAGGAGGCTGGGTTTGGACAGTCTATGCATAAAAAGAAGTTAATCGAATATTGTACCCATTGGTGGCTCCAGTATAAACTACCTAATGAAGTTCAGTGGCCACCGGAGGGCACTCTGAATCATGAAATCATTGTTGAACTGATGCGATTCTGTCAAAAGGAAGGGAAATGGGATGAAGTGCAATATGTGGATCTCTTTTTCTATCTTGAACAAAAGCATGATTGGAGAAAGGGCTGCGGATTGATGTTAGTGCAGAGTAACAATGAAAATAAGTGTATGGGATGTACAGCGGAAAAGAAATGCATGATGTGTTTAGCTGTGGAAAATAGCAGTGGTAACGATTTCAATATGGATTTACTGTGTCATGATGTTGTGCCTTCTGAGGAAATGGTATCAATTAGACCCTCTGCGCCTATGCTTCTTACTGATAGTGATAATGATTCAAGTGATGACAAGGAGGTAGTGACCGGCGTAAAAGGTATAACGGTAACACCAGTGTCTCACCGAACTAGAAACAGGGAAAAGGAAAAGGAAGCTCAAAAGGGGGGTGGATCCTTGAATGTGATAGCACCCCTGCGACAGGCAGTAGGTGTGGGGGGAGAACCAGTCTATGTAAAAGTCCCATTTTCACCAGGGGATCTAGTAATCTGGAAGCAATCAGCTGGTCCTTATCAGGAAAATCCAGATAGGGTTGCAAGAGTGATCAAAATGATAATTAAAATGCAGAATCCTGATTGGGACGATTTACAAGTAATTCTGGATACATTAATGGATTCTACGGAAAAGGATATGGTCATACGGGTTGCAAGGGATAAAGTGAGAGAAGATATTCGAAATGGGAAAGTGGATGGTAATGTTGACGAGAATTTTCCAAAAGATGATCCCCGATGGGATTATAACACAGGAGGTGGGCTACGCTGCCTCCAAAGGTATCAGGATTGGTTATTGATTGGTGTTCAAACAGCTATGCTGAAGCAAATTAATTGGTCAAAATTATATAATATAAGGCAGGAAAAGAACGAATCTCCCTCAGCCTTTTTAGAAAGATTGAAAGAAACTGCTAAAAGATATACAGATTTGGATATAGAAACAGAACAGGCGAAAACTCAGTTGGCTTTCATTTTCTTAGGACAGTCACAGGATGATATTCGAAAGAAACTACAAAAGTTGGAAGGTGCACAGTTAAGAGATTTAGATGTAATGTTATAGACAGCTTGGAAAGTCTACAATAACAGAGAGAAAGAGCAATCGAGACGTCATCAACAGAATTTGTTAGCTTTGATCCAGGGACAAGGCAGGGGAGTAGGGGTCTGTGGTAGGGGAGCTAGAGGTGGTCGAGGTCGGGGACGTGGTTTATGGAATACCCAAGGAACTCTCCTGGGACCCTTTGTGAGACTTGGCTTAAATCAATGTGTTTATTGTAAGCAGGAAGGGCACTGGAAAAATGAGCGTCCAATCCTTAAGAACCCCGTGGGTCAGGTACCCAACGCGGTACAGACTATGGTGTTGGGGGAATACAGTAATGACAGCTGACTATATGAAGGTACAAAAGTGGAAACCCCGAACAAGGAACCCTTAGTGACAATACAAGTGGGAGATCGGGATATAAAATTTTTAGTAGACATGGGGGCTACTTACTCTGTACTGAATTCCTTACAGGGAGCGCTAGGTCATAAAGCTACTACTATTGTTGGTGCCACAGGGAAAGAAGAGGTACAGCCATTCCTACAACCCTTGGATTTGTGCTTTGGAGAAAAGGAACTAACCCACGAGTTCTTATATGTGCCAGACTGTCCAGTTTCCCTTTTAGGACAGGATTTGCTGACCAAATTGGATGCTATAATAACATTTGAGGATGGTAACCTGGTAATGAAAATTCCAGAATCAAAGGTAGGACAAATTTTGTTATTTAAAGAAAACCCGATTGTGAAAATACCACAAGCCGTAGAGGAAGCTGTAATTCCTACGGTATGGGAAACTGATATACCTGGGAAGTCAAAAACAGCCCAACCTGTGAAAGTGGAACTGAAGGAAGGTGCTAAACCAGTACAGTTGAGGCAGTACCCACTGAAATTAGAAGCTAGACTAGGAATAGTATCTTTGATTGAGAAATTCTTGAAATATGGAATTCTAGAAGAATGTGAATCAGAATATAATACTCTAATTTTTCCAGTAAAGAAACCTGATGGTAGCTATCGATTAGTCCATGATTTACGAGCAATAAATCAAATCACTAAGGATACATATCCAGTAGTTGCAAATCCATATACCTTGTTAACATCTGTGAAAGAGAAATATAAATGGTTTACAGTACTTGATTTAAAAGATGTCTTCTTCTGCATACCCCTTGACCAGGAAAGTAAAAAGTTATTTGCTTTTGAATGGGAAAATCCACACAATGGAAGAAAGACACAATTAACCTGGACGTGCCTGCCACAAGGATTTAAGAATACTCCGACCATCTTTGGGAATCAACTAACCAAAGAGCTTGAGGAGTGGACTACAAGAGGCCATATTGCAATTCCTCGACAATGGTATTATATTCTGATTCACATTCTTCCTTCAGTTCCACTTTCACAGGTTGGGCTGTTTTTGACTTCCCAGGTATATCAGTTTCCCATACCGTAGGAATTACAGCTTCCTCTACGGCTTGTGGTATTTTCACAATCGGGTTTTCTTTAAATAACAAAATTTGTCCTACCTTTGATTCTGGAATTTTCATTACCAGGTTACCATCCTCAAATGTTATTATAGCATCCAATTTGGTCAGCAAATCCTGTCCTAAAAGGGAAACTGGACAGTCTGGCACATATAAGAACTCGTGGGTTAGTTCCTTTTCTCCAAAGCACAAATCCAAGGGTTGTAGGAATGGCTGTACCTCTTCTTTCCCTGTGGCACCAACAATAGTAGTAGCTTTATGACCTAGCGCTCCCTGTAAGGAATTCAGTACAGAGTAAGTAGCCCCCATGTCTACTAAAAATTTTATATCCCGATCTCCCACTTGTATTGTCACTAAGGGTTCCTTGTTCGGGGTTTCCACTTTTGTACCTTCATATAGTCAGCTGTCATTACTGTATTCCCCCAACACCATAGTCTGTACCGCGTTGGGTACCTGACCCACGGGGTTCTTAAGGATTGGACGCTCATTTTTCCAGTGCCCTTCCTGCTTACAATAAACACATTGATTTAAGCCAAGTCTCACAAAGGGTCCCAGGAGAGTTCCTTGGGTATTCCATAAACCACGTCCCCGACCTCGACCACCTCTAGCTCCCCTACCACGGACCCCTACTCCCCTGCCTTGTCCCTGGATCAAAGCTAACAAATTCTGTTGATGACGTCTCGATTGCTCTTTCTCTCTGTTATTGTAGACTTTCCAAGCTGTCTATAACATTACATCTAAATCTCTTAACTGTGCACCTTCCAACTTTTGTAGTTTCTTTCGAATATCATCCTGTGACTGTCCTAAGAAAATGAAAGCCAACTGAGTTTTCGCCTGTTCTGTTTCTATATCCAAATCTGTATATCTTTTAGCAGTTTCTTTCAATCTTTCTAAAAAGGCTGAGGGAGATTCGTTCTTTTCCTGCCTTATATTATATAATTTTGACCAATTAATTTGCTTCAGCATAGCTGTTTGAACACCAATCAATAACCAATCCTGATACCTTTGGAGGCAGCGTAGCCCACCTCCTGTGTTATAATCCCATCGGGGATCATCTTTTGGAAAATTCTCGTCAACATTACCATCCACTTTCCCATTTCGAATATCTTCTCTCACTTTATCCCTTGCAACCCGTATGACCATATCCTTTTCCGTAGAATCCATTAATGTATCCAGAATTACTTGTAAATCGTCCCAATCAGGATTCTGCATTTTAATTATCATTTTGATCACTCTTGCAACCCTATCTGGATTTTCCTGATAAGGACCAGCTGATTGCTTCCAGATTACTAGATCCCCTGGTGAAAATGGGACTTTTACATAGACTGGTTCTCCCCCCACACCTACTGCCTGTCGCAGGGGTGCTATCACATTCAAGGATCCACCCCCCTTTTGAGCTTCCTTTTCCTTTTCCCTGTTTCTAGTTCGGTGAGACACTGGTGTTACCGTTATACCTTTTACGCCGGTCACTACCTCCTTGTCATCACTTGAATCATTATCACTATCAGTAAGAAGCATAGGCGCAGAGGGTCTAATTGATACCATTTCCTCAGAAGGCACAACATCATGACACAGTAAATCCATATTGAAATCGTTACCACTGCTATTTTCCACAGCTAAACACATCATGCATTTCTTTTCCGCTGTACATCCCATACACTTATTTTCATTGTTACTCTGCACTAACATCAATCCGCAGCCCTTTCTCCAATCATGCTTTTGTTCAAGATAGAAAAAGAGATCCACATATTGCACTTCATCCCATTTCCCTTCCTTTTGACAGAATCGCATCAGTTCAACAATGATTTCATGATTCAGAGTGCCCTCCGGTGGCCACTGAACTTCATTAGGTAGTTTATACTGGAGCCACCAATGGGTACAATATTCGATTAACTTCTTTTTATGCATAGACTGTCCAAACCCAGCCTCCTTCCAATGTTTCAGTAAACAATTCAACGGCGTTACTTTTGAATCAGACATATTATCGACACAAATACACAAACCAGACCAGACCAAACAAATACACAAACCAAACCAAACCAAATGCTGTGCCTGCAAAGGTTTCCCTTTGTCTAACGGACAGTGCCTAGGCTTTACCTCAGGAGCTCCCCGTCCACTGGAGCGTGGCTTTCGCCGCATCTGACCGGCAGACTACCAAACCAAATATTGGGTACCCAAATAATAAAAGCACCTTCTTACCAATCAGAGGTCCGTCGAGAGCAGTGGAGGGTCGGTCACGTCCGATGCGCTCCCCAAGAATACCTCGGTGCTAGCCGGAGCAGGATCAAGACGCGATCCGCCTCAGCAGTGCTCACGAGGTCCCACCTGGGTTGCCAAAAATGTTAGCAAATGAGACACATAACCACTGACGTAGTTATACGAGGTGCTTTTATTTCAGCGCTGGGAAACCAGGGGTTCACACCCAAAGCTGGTTTCTAACAACTGGTCCAAACTACACCATATTTATACAATTTGGTCACATACATATTAATTACAGTTCTTGACAACCATTAGCATATTCCACACCTATTCTAACACAAACTATCTATCTAAGTGATGCTAAGTAACATTTGCATGTTTATCAGTTATTTCTAAGTTACCTGTTTTAAAGAATATATCATAAATCTATGTCAATTTTAAGAATAGGGTTTGGTTATATAAGATCATGCTTGAATACACATCTACTTGGAGACAGCCTGCAAAACTTCAAGATAAGGTACAAAAAAACTTTTAGACATGGCATCATGGACACGACATCTTGGACACAATCCACAAAACTAAACACAGAAAACCCCTGGATACAGTTCAAAAGTTAACTATAACAAGATGAAGAAAATAATACCTTGCAATTTTTTTCTTCTACCTCCCCTGCACTGTAGTAATTAGCACTTAAAAGAATGGATCCTGCCAGCAATTGCTAACCTAAAGATATGTAAATTCTGACAGTTTTAGGTAAGTCTGCTCCTCTAACAAAGATAAGAGAGATTTGGAAACCACCATATCAGAAACTACAAAGACTCATGTCCTTGCTGTGTAGACATCCTGGAGACTGAGCAATTAGTTGATGTAGTGGCAGAGCTCCCCCAGGGGGGATGGGGTTGTCACCAGCCTGGCTGGAAGGTGAAGCCAGAGACAAAGGAAACAAAAGGAACCTATAAGAAGCTAACAACCAATGAGCAATCGCCAACACGTGCGTGCAGAGCACATGGACAGTGCATGCAGCCTATCACGTTACTGTATAGGGCATGTTGTAACCAATCACATTGCTGCAAGGCATGTGGACAAGGCAGCTTTTGGTATAAAGCTAGCCCTGTCGGACAATAAAGTTGAACTCTGTGAACATCATATTGTTGTGTCAGGTTCCACCTCTCGCATGGAAAGCAACATTTTGGTGACCCCGATGTGATACTTCGTATCGAAGCAAGATCGCCGGAAGTGAAGATGCGAGAGGGTCGCCGGGCCGGCAAAGATAAGCCGGGAGCTCGAAGAAAAGTGGAAAGTAGGCCTACAGAGAATCAGGCAGCATGGGAGACACAGCATCCACGGAAGAAAAAATAATAATGAAAAGTATTCTGCAGCTGGTTGCACGAACAGGAAGATACTTGGAAAAAGATGCGGTGGAGCATCTCTTACTATTCACCCAGCGGAAGGGGTGTGTCCGATCAACGGATGGGTTTTTTTCTCCCGGTACATGGGAGGAGATAGGGACTGAAGTATGGGAGGCTGTCACAAGGGGGAGCCGCGAGGCTTGTGATCTCGCCGGATCGTGGCGGGAGATCAGGCAGCTGACGGAGGAAGTCTCAGGGGAGCCGGAAGTGTGTGCCGTTCCCCCGCCCACCGCGAGCTGCCCCCCCTCTGAGAACTCTGAAAAGTCAGTGCCGCTGGTATGCCCCGTATCAGACTTGGAGTTTCGGGGAGGCGGCGAGTCGCTTATACCCTCTGCACCCTTGGAGCCATTGCCTGCCTCTGACGATGAACAGCAGGAACCAGCAAGTTTCAACAAGCCAGGACAAGTTAATCCAGATGACGTGCCTCTGCTGGAGGACTTGATGGAGCACCAGGATGGACCACTACAGAATCACCCTGACTTCCAGGAGGAGAGACACATGCAGAGCTTGAAGGATATTCCTCGAGATCACTCTTAGAATGCAGGACAATGCTGGCAAGGGATAATCAGGGATGCAACCATTGAAGGGATTATGTTACCTGGCAGTATTACAGCAATGCCAGTATATGTAGATAACAGAGGACAAAGGCAGCAGTCGCCCTTTGATTGGAAAACAGGCAATTGCAGAGTGCAGTAATGCAATAAGGTATGGATAATAAGCATGTGATGCAGCTAATCAATTCATTTTTCAAGGGGCAAGTACTAACTCCAACAGATATTTGTGCATTGATGGAGTTATTACTTACCTCAAAGGGGTATCTGATGTTCTTGGACAAGTGGCAGGGGAAGGTGGAATTGACCGTATTAGAAAATGTTCATTTACCAGCTGATTACGATTAGCTAACATGGACCAATTACTGCGTCGGGGACAATATGCGGATGGTGCCACTCAGGCAGCGCTTCATCCAAGGATTGTACAGCAAATGCAAGGGCTTGCCCTGGCTGCAGTGAAAGAATTGCCAAATATAGGTAACCCTGTGCCACCCTATTCTGCCTTTACTGTTCCAGTGCTTAAACATCAAGTTCCGACAAAAAGATATCATTGGGTAGTGTTACCTCAGGGAATGAAAAATTCTCCTACTATTTGCCAATGGTATGTAGATTTGGCTTTAAAGTCATTTAGGCAACAACACCCTCAGATGATCATCTATCATTATATGGATGATATCCTTTTGTGTAATAAAAAGGAAATCAGTGAGGATACAATAATTCAGTTGACGAAGCAATTAGGTCAGTGGGGTCTGGTTGTGGCACCAGAAAAGGTACAGCGAACCACACCATGGAAATATTTAGGCTATGAACTAACTCAGGCCATGATTAGACCTCAGAAGCTTACTGTGAAAGCAAAGGTAGCAACCCTTGACGATGCAATGAAGTTGGTAGGGGACTTGCCGTGGATAAGAAATGTTGTGGGAATTACAAATAGAGATTTGCAACCGTTGTTTAGTCTCCTTCATGGGGGATGAGACCCCCAAGAACCACGGTGCCTTACACCAGAAGCACAAAAAGCGCTTGAGCAGATTGCAAGAAAAAATTTACAGAATACTGTTCAGTGGATAAGATCAAAATTGCCTGTTACTCTTTATGTCTATAATACCAATAAGGAGGTGGCAGGACTTTTGGCCCAGTGGAGCATGGAAGAAAATGATCTGTTGTTAGTATTAGAATGAATATTTCTAAACAATCAAAACCAAAAAACCATCATTCAGAGGTGGGAAGCCATTGCCCAAGTGGTAGTGAAAGGACTAAGCCGGTCTCTGACCTTGTCTGGATCATCCGTTGCTAAAATTGTGATCCCTATTTCTCTCAATCTGTTTGAACGGATTGTTCTCAAACATGACGATCTTGCCTTGGCTCTTGCCTGGATTCCAGTGCAGGTGGACAATCATTATCCACGGCATTCCACATTTAAAACTAACCTCCCCTTGGAGCCTATGTCAATTGTTAGTGAGTGTCCATTAGATGCCATAACCATTTTCACGGATGCAAGTAGTCGCTCACACAAAGGAGGTTTTGTATGGTTTGAAAACGGTCAGTGGCATTCACGGATTGTTGTAGCTGAAGGATCAGTTCAAATTTTAGAGTTGCAAGCGGTGATAGCGGCATTACAAAAATGTCATAACTGCCCAATTAATCTGGTAGCAGATTCTCTTTATGTTGTGGGAGTTGTACAAAGAATACATAGAGCGCTTTTGCAGCGAGTTTCCAACTCCTTGTTGTTTGAGGCATTATTAGATTTGTGGAACGTGTTAGATTATAGGACAGTGCCAGTATTTATAATGCATATAAAAAGCCATTTTAACCTGCCAGGTGGTCTAGTTGAGGGAAACAACATTATAGACAAACTCGTAGCAGTGACAGATGTATCTCCTTTTGAACAAGCCAGACAAGCTCACGAGTTCTTCCATCAGTCCTCAGCATCACTCCGAAAACAGTTTGCACTTAACCAAGGAACAAGCTCGAGCCATTATCGCAGCTTGTCCTGATTGTGCTCTCATAGTGCCTCTGCAACAAAAGGGAGTAAATCCTCGGGGCTTGCAGCCAGGTCGATTATGGCAAACTGATATTACTGAATCTGCACCGTTTGGCCGACAGAAGTACATTCATGTGTCCATAGGTATCTGTTCGGGGCTGTTGTGGGCTACAGCTTTGACCTCAGCAAATACAAAAGCGGTAAAGCGTCATTTCACAGAATCACAGAATGTTAGGGATTGGGAGGGACCTCGAAAGATCATCTAGTCCAATCCCCCTGCCAGAGCAGGAACACCTAGATGAGGTTACCCAGGAAGGTGTCCAGGCAGGTCTTGAATGCCTCCAGAGTAGGAGACTCCACAACCTCCCTGGGCAGCCTGTTCCAGTGTTCTGTCACCCTCACTGAGAAGTTTCTTCTCAAATTTAAGTGGAACCTTTTATGTTCCAGTTTGTACCCATTACCCCTTGTCCTATCATTGGTTGTCACTGAGAAGAGCCTGGCTCCATCCTCATGACACTCACCCTTTATATATCTGTAAACATTAATGAGGTCACCCCTCAGTCTCCTCCAAGCTAAAGAGACCCAGCTCTGAGGGGCATGCCAGGGAGTTTCCTTTTCACACTCCCTGATGGTCCTCAGTGTCTCAATCTCCTCCTTAAGCTTCGCAACCATGTAGAGCAGATCTTGCACCTGCTCACACCTCACACAGGTGGGATGCTGGCCATCGTCATCCGGCAGCAGCAGGCTCTGGCACTCCCTGCAGCCAGAAACCTGAGTAGCCATGGTTCGGGGCAGACAGTCTGTCTGAGTTACTACAGTCTTCTTCAGACAAGCTCTCTTTCTGGTTGAGACTATGGTCAGCAACAGTATGAAACACTGGCAATAGGTGAGAGCCTAACTAGTAAAAGGTGACAACCTCTACACCCTAGTGCACGAGTTACCACACCCGCTGCTGTGTTACCACACCCGCTGCTGCAGCACAGCGTGGGTGCTACTCATTGGTGTCACAAGCCAATTGCTCCTTTCAGCCCCTGGTGAGCAGCAACGCATCGCTGCCCTCCCAGAGGCTTTTTCAAGACAAGGTGTGGGGGAGTGATCGCTCTCGCCGTGGTAACGCCCACTCCACGTCAGCTGCTCTTGTAAGGGTTGCCAGGAGCTGCCGAGTCTCTCGAGAACGAAAGTGCCCGACTGAGAGAAAAAAAACCCAAAAAAGTCTTCTCTGTACCTCAAAGATTTCGCTTAATCGGGACCCGCCGAGCTGCCTCCGGTATCGAGTTATGAGAGCTTTTAAATCACCCGCCCTCACCGCGGTAATTTATTATAAACTTTTGCTGTCATGGGAGTTCCTACACAGATCAAAATAGATAATGGCCCCGCATACTGTTCTGACACACTTGCAACCTTCCTCGTCCAGTGGAAGGTACAACACCTGTTCGGAGTCCCTTATAATTCTACTGGCCAGGCAATTATTGAGCGTGCACACCGCACCTTGAAAAATCTTTTGTCTGTTTTGAAAAAACAAGGGGGAATTGGTGTGGGTTCAGAAGAGGTTTTGATGAAGGCATTGTATGTGCTGAACTGGCTTAATCCTAAAAGTGAGACTGAAATGGAACCTGTTGTTATGCACCATGTCAAAAATGTCAAAGATTTTTCCGAAAATGTACCTAAGGTTAGTGTGTTTAATCCGATAATACAACAATGGGAAGGTCCCATGTCATTAATAACCTGGGGAAGGGGATATGCTTGTGTTTCTACAGGTAACCACAAAAATTCGTGGATCCCAGCAAAGTGGGTGAGACCTTGGCTAGCTAACAAAGAAAAAACCGATTGCAATGATGATGACCCTTAACCTCGCTTTTAGCAACGGGTGTAGCCAGTGTTGAGCATACCACTTTACAAAACAGAGCAGCGATTAATTTTTTGTTATTGGCCATGGCCACGGTTGTGAAGAGTTTGTACGTGTTGTTTGAACTTAAAAGATAAAAAGATAAAAGATTTGCAGAACATGAAAATAGCAGAATCTGTTCTTGTTATCTGTAATTGTATTAGCTTTAATGTTCTTACCCTGTATTTCGCACTGTCTTCAAAGTATGATACAGCATGTTGTTAACACTATATTAAATGAAAGAGGGGGAGATGTAGTGGCAGAGCTCCCCTGGGGGGATCGGGTTGTTGCCAGCCTGGCTGGAAGGTGAAGCCAGAGACAAAAGAAACAAAAGGAGCCCCATAAGAAGGTAACGATGAATGAGCAATCGCCGACACACACGTGCAGAGCGTGTGGACAGCGCATGCAGCCTATCACGTTACTGTATAGCACGTGTTGTAACCAATCACATTATTGCAAGGCGCGTGGACAGGGCAGCTTTTGATATAACGCTAGCCCTGTCAAACAATAAAGTTGAACTCTGTGAACATCATATTGGTGTGTCAGGTTCCATCTCTCGCATGGAAAGCAACAAGTTGAGTCTTGTTTTAACATATATCTCCAGACTGTTGGATAAAGTGTCCTTTAGCTGAACTTTGCTCATTATAGGCTCATTATAGTACTAAAAATCACACCCCCAGGAGGGAAGACCCAGGTCAAGCCTGAGACCCCTCCTCAGGGAGCCTGTGTAGTGGTAAAATGATTATATAACCAATATGCAAATGTGTAACCAACTGGCTCTTTAGGATTGCCCTGAGGGTGTGAATGTAGTTATAAGGTTTTGTATATAATGGCTGTCACTTTTCTTTCTGCCATGCTGGCTTTATTCCAGCATCCAGACTTCTGCAACTCTGTTAGAAACAATATCTCATCTCTGCATGTAAGACTGACTCATATAGATATATGATAGATAGATATATAGATATATACACAGAATCAGAGAAATATTGGCTGGAATGGACCCCTGGAAGCGATCCAGGAGAAGCTATTGGAAGCCAGTCTATGAAAAACACCAGACTGGCGATTTTCAAGACTTGGTTACACAAAGTCATGACAGACCCAAGAACAGAATTTCCGTGGCCCTGTATGCGTCCCATTCCAGTACTGCACCACCTCCCCAGGAACAAGCTTTTCCCCACAGCCAACCTCCCAAGCAGCAATCTGTGGCCACTGTCCCTTGTTATTCTGCCTGCCCCTTCTGGGCAGCTCCATTATCATTATAACACTTCTGCAAGTAACTGCTGACTGGCATTAGATTACCCCTTAGCCTCCTCCTTGCCATATTAAAATCAAGCTCAGCTCGCTCAAACTGTCCACATAGGTGATGTTCTCTAGGTGACTCATTAAAAGACTTCAAACTTAAAAACAAAGTTTCTTATCCGAATTAGAATCTGTAAAAAAAGAGCCATTTCTGCAATCAAGAACTTCAGGATTCCAGTTCTTAATTGTATTTTCAGACATTTTGTGTAAGCACTGTTATGGTTTAAGCCCAGCCAGCAACTAAGCGCCACACAGCTTCTCACTCACCTCCCTCCTAGTGGGATGTGGGGAAGAAAATTGGAAAGGTAAAAATGAGAAAGCTCATGGGTTGAGATAAGAATGGTCTAATAACTGAAATAAAAAGGTAATAATAGCAATAATAAACTATAATGAAAAGGAAAATAACAAAGAAAGAGAAATAAAACCCAAGAAAGATGAGTGATGCAAATGATAACAATTCCTCACTACCAACCAATCAATGCCCAGCCAGCCTCCAAGCGGTGCCCCCCTGCCCTCCCCCCCGCCAACCTCACCCCTAGTTTTATAGTTTTATAGTTTTATAGTTTTATAGTTTTATAGTTTTATAGTTTTATAGTTTTATAGTTTTATAATTTCTTAGCATTATGTCATATGGCATGGAATATCCCTTTGGTCAGCTGGGGTCAGCTGTGCTAACTATTTCCCCTCCCAACTTCTTGCCCACCCCCAGACTGCTTGTTGGTGGGTTGTTGTTGTTAGCAATCAGAACACATAACCACGTGTGTAGTTATATGTGGTGCTTTATTCCAGCGCTGGGAAACCAGGGGTTCACACCCAAAGCTGGCTTCAGTGGTCAGTTTAAGTTACACAGTATTTATACAGTCCGTTCACATACATATTCATATATTAATTAGGATACGTAACAGCTACTCAACATTGATTGCAACATCGATTGCAACATCTTGGAACTACTTTGATCATGCGGAGTGTCCTCTGGTGGTCTTCGGGATGAAGTAAGTAGTCTTCATCACTTCTGTCCTTTTCACCTTTGGGTACTGCACATGCGTACTACTTCTACAGTTAGATAACTGCTGACTTGCTCAATCTCCAGAGATACTGCATATACTTCTTCTCATTCTAGGCATATTTGGGCTAAGATAAAAGCTAGTTTGATAAGATAAGAGTATACTCGAATCCCTTATTAGGTAAAACACAATATTCTTGAACATCCTTTCAGGGACAGTTTACAAAACTGATTCATCCTTTTGGGAACATTTTGTAAAACTGATTCTGTTACTAACATTTCCCCCCTTTGAAAATGCTTTTCTATTCTTAGACAATACTTTTTCACCTCAATCAATTTCTTCGATTATTGATTCATTTACTATGATTGATTGGTAATTCCCTTCAGGTGTGATAGTTTAGAACATATTGGGTTAGTCTTCCTATTCTTACACGCTCGTAGCACTTGGTACAGGGATTAGCCAGGCTAAGTTGGGAACAATAAGTCACCACTCCTAGCAAGAGGATCAGGTCCAGGTTTCTAGACCCTCTGTCTCTCTGGCCTACCAGGTTGCAGCTGGCAGCCGAGTTCGTCATCTTCTTGGCATCAAGGGTAGTGTCCCCGCCTTTCCTATTTTTGCCGTTAGCGTGGCGACTTCTTACCATTTCCCAACTCCTGGCCTTCACTTCCTAGGAACAACAGGAGCAACACGGAATTTGATTTCTCTTTCTACACTCTGTTCTTCTCATCACTGGTGGACTCTCTAAATTCCCATTCACCCCTTCAGTAAATATCTCCCACTGTTCTTCGCTATTCTTTTTCTGTTCTTCCAGTGACAACTAGAATCCTCAACCTAGCTCTGGTTTCCTTATCTTCTATTCTCAGACATTTACCACACAATCCTGTTGGTAAGTTCCCTTTGTGGATATGCTTATACCACAGTCCATTTACAACCTAAACATCGAATATAAAAAGAGAATTACATATACAACTCAGTTCAACACATTTAACTATTAAACCATTCTCATTTTCATTTATACTGGCCATTCACATTAATACTACTAATAGTAGTTACATCACCGATCCTGTGTCAATTTCAATTTCAATTCCACGGGTTCCTGAGTTACTTTCCAGGTTCTTTCTTCCATCAGTGGTCCTTTAATTCGAGAGACGTGTGTCCATCCTTTCTCTGCAGTCCAAACAGCTGTTTCTGTAGTTAACAAAACAAGAAAAAGGCCCCTCCCATCATGGGGTTGGAGTTTCTTCTTTCCAGGTTTTAATTAGTGTTGCCCCTATATCTACCAAAAATTCTACTTGTTTTGTTCTTTTGGGTTTCTTCTTACTAATGCGGTGAGCACCACCCAGGCGGGTCACCTATAAAGACTAAAAGGTGATTGTGAAAAATATAGTTTTCCAGGTTGCATCCGGGTTACCCTCCATGGTGTTTCACAGGCTTTCTTCACTCTAGAATGATGAATCCAGGCATTCTGTTCTCTAATATTGGTAGCAGTGAAGGATATCAGGAGGTCTTGAAACGGAACTTCCTATTATGGTTCCAAAGTTCTTTGCAAAAGACTTCACATACACATAACTAAAATGTGGCTCTCTATCAGAGGATATAACAGCTGGAACTCCAAACCTTGGTGTTCTTTCATGTATCAGTGTTCTAGCCACCTCCTAAACTTTTGCTGTCCTGGTAGGGAATGCTTCTGGCCAACCTGAATAAACATCAGTTAATACCAACAAATATCGGTACCCCCCTTTTCCTGGGAGTTCTGAAACCATTTTGGTCCAGGTCCCTTCCCCTTCCCCATTTGACCCATTTCTAGCTTGGGCATATTTTTGGGATTAGTCTGGAGGCAAAGATCACACTGCTGTCACCTGTTTTACAGTGATATACACATTTCTAGCTCCTGTTTCCCTAATTAAATGTTTGCATAGTGGTTCTACTCCCCAAAATCCTTTCCTATGTTCTTCCCTTACTAAAGGCCAAACGAGATGAAAGGGGACAAGAAGTTTTCCCTGGGGGGGGGTGTGAACCCACCCTTCCTTATTATATGATTCCTCTAAATCTATGATGAGTTTTGATTCTCTTTAGTATACTCTGGCTTACCTTTTAAAAGAGACCTGTCCGCCAAGGACTAGAGCACTTTCTGTTTTTACCTTTTGCTTAGCCGTTTGTTTTGCCTCTCTGTCCGCTAGCCTTTTCTGATTCCGAGTTCACTTTCTGGTGTGCCTTAATATGCATGGTTGCCATTTTCTTAGGAAGTTGAACTGCTTCCGGTAGTTTCAATATCTCCTCCACACATTTGATATATTTGCCTTGAGATTTCAAAAGTCCCTTTTCTTTCCAAATTGCTCTGGGCACATGCACAACCCTCACGGTTAGCTGCTTCCGTTTTCAGAGTTTTCAATAGGAATGTCTTTTAGATCTAGTCGATTGTATTATGTTGCTTCGATGGTCTCCAGGCAGTCATGATGAACTGGTTCTCCAAAGTTACCACTGAGGAAAGAAGCTGGGTTGACAATGTTAGTGATGATAATTTCTACACCATCTTGTTAGACACTGTGTGGGATACTAGCACAGTCATTTTCTGACCCATGGTAAATCTCCAGGCCTCCTGTATATTCAGTACCACTGCAGTAACTGCCTGCAGGCATCCAGGCCACCCCTTTGCAGTTGCATCTAACTGTTTGGAGAAATAGGCCACTGTTCGTTGATATGGGCCAAGATCCTGTGCCAATATACCCAAGGCTATTCCCTGTTTCTCGTGAGAGAATAGGAAAAATGGTTTACTCACATCTGGGAGTCCTAGAGCAGGGGCTGACATCGAAGCCTTTTTAAGTTCTTTAAAGGCTCGTGTGGCTTCTTTATTCCATTGCAGCTGTTTCTAGTCTGTAGGGTCCAGGTCACGCACATCTCCTTGGTTCTAGTAGCGATTAAAACGTCATCCACATATTGTAGCATCTGTCCCTCATCAGACGAGGCTTCCCAGGATTCAAAATCTTTAGCAAGCTGATTTCTAAATATTGTCGGGCTATTTGTGAATCTTTGTGGCAATACCGTTCATGTGAGCTGGGTTTTACATTTATTTTTAGGGTTTTCTCATTCAAATGCATGTATTGTCTGGCTAGCTTCATGGAGAGGGAGGCAAAAGAAAGCATCTTTTAAATCTAAAACGATAAACCAAGTCAAATTAGGTGTTAATACTCTCAAAAGGGTGTATGGGTCTGCTACCACTGGGTGGAGGTCCTCAGCTATTTTGTTTATAGCTCATAAGTCCTGAACCACCCAATATGACCCATCTGGCTTGCGGACAGGCAACGTAGGGGTGTTATAACTGGACTCACATTCCTTTAATAACCCCATTTGCAGGAACTTCTCTATTACTGGCCGAATTCCGACTTCTGAACCTGGGTCAGAAGGTGTATATCTAAGGGGAAATCCGCGTACTCTGTGCGCGTTACACACACCCGAGCAGCCCAGCAGGAACGGGCCAGGCGGTGACTGCCCCTCCCCCCCACTTCATTCCTCACGGGCGGCGAGCCCGGAGGAGAGGAGCTGCAGCAGCCACCGCTCTCCTCCCCCCTTTTTCCACTGCTTTAACAGGCTAGCAGGCAGTCAGCTTTTCACCTTTTTTTTTCTTTTCCTCGCTGCAGCTTATCGAGGGGGAGCTGCTGGGCATAGGCTTGGGCTCCTCTTGCCCTTTTTCTCTCTTCATTTAATTCCTGTGACTATAAACTTTATATGCAATTTCAATTAGCTGAGCAATACTTACATCCCACAGCTCCTACCTTTTGTAATTTCTTACAGATGTCAATAAACAGCATATTAAGCATCAATCCCTTACATTAATTTTAGATTCAAATCAGTCTATCCACAGAACAACACTAACTGCAATACAGCTAACTCAGAATTTCACATTGAAATCACTTCCCCCACTAATTTACTCTCATGTGTACAGATGCATGTGAAGGGGGAGCAAGGTGGTACTTTAGTAATGGAACCGGTTCTCATTTTGTAATTATCTCCCCAAACAAATTCTTTTGGTACCAAATATAAATATACAAACTAAAATACTGAACTCAGACACGCAAACCAAATACCAAGTTCAAATATGTGAACAGATCACAATTACACTTCTTCAAGCCAATATCTGGATTTTAGCATTGCACCTTTGAACCGCTCACTGCTCAGCTGAGTGGAGGCACCGCTTGGGTCTCCCTGACAAAACAGGTCAGTGCGCGCTGGAGCCCCATCGGCACCCGCCCCCTCCGCCGCTGCAGCAAGCTGGACTGGGCAAGGCTTTTATCAGTGTCTCATCTGGTGCGCTACAACTGTATCCCAAAAAACCAAGATTTTTTATCCGGTGTGCATACAAAAGAGCCAAATTTAGTACACCGAGATGAGACACAGCCTATCACAGAGTTGCACAAGTCTGGATGCTGGAATAAAGCTAGCGTGCTAGAAAGAAAAGTAATGTCTATCACACACAGAACTTCATCCCATTTACCGTCCCTCTGACAAAATCTCATTAATTACTGGGGCCACCAGTGGGTACAATATTCGATTAACTTCTTTTTATGCATTGATTGTCCAAATCCAGCCTCCTTCCAATGTTTCAACAGGCAATCTAATGGTGACATCTTTGTATCGCACATATGAATACAGAAAGATAACACACAGATAACTGTACCAGAAGAACAGTAAATACGGATCAAAACACCAGTTTCAACAGTAAATACAGATCAAATCATCAGAACTACAGACCAGGTGCTAAGCAGCACAAATAACCAGACCAGGTGCTGAGCTTGCAGCACAAATTACCAGACCAGATGCTGAACCTGCAGAGGTTTCCCTCTGTCTGATGGACGGCCACCTAGGCAATACCCCGGGAGCTCCCTGCCCAACCGAGCGTGGCTTTCGCCACGTCTGACCAGCAGGCTACCAGACCAGATGGGTACCCAATAATCCAGATAAAGCACCTTCTTACCAGTCAGAGGTCCGTCATGAGCAGCAGAGGGTCGGTCACGTCCGATGCGCTCCCCAAGAATACCTCGGTGCTAGCCGGAGCAGGATCGAGACACGATTGACCTCAGCACGGGTGTAGTTATATGCGGTGCTTTATTCCAGCGCTGGGAAACCAGGGTTTCTCACCCAAAGCTGGCTTTGCCGGTCAGTTTAAGTTACAAAGTATTTATACAGTCCATTCACATACATATTCATATATTCATTAGGATACGTAACAGTTACTCAACATTGATTGCAACATTGATTGCAACATCTTGGAACTACTTTGATCATGTGCAGTGTTCTCTGGCGATCTTTTAGGGGGTCTTCGGGATGAAGTAAGTAGTCTTCATCGTTTCTGTCCTTTTCACCTTTGGGTACTGCACATGCATACTACTTCTATAGTTAGATAACTGCTGACTTGCTCAACCTCCAGAGATACTGTATATACTACTTCTCATTCTATGCGTATTTGGGTTAAGATAAAAGCTAGGTTGATAAGAGTATACTCGAATCCCTTATTAGATAAAACACGATATGCTTGAACATCCTTTCAGGGACAGATTACAAAACTGATTCTGTTACTAACATCAATACCATTAAATAATATCCGAAGCAAACAGACGCGCGAGTATCACAACTCTATGAGTTGGCACCGTGCCAAGAAAATTGAAAGGTACGTCAGAGCAGTAGAAAAGCCAAAAATCTCCAAATTTACCCCTTTCTCTGGCCCCACGTTGGGCACAATTATCTGTCAAGGGTTTAGATTGCGGGGTGACAATAAAACCCTGGGAGATGTATTGTTAACCTCCTCTCCCCACCACTTCCCCCTTTTTGACCCTCCCTCTCCCCCCTTCCCACTAAGGACAGGTGATCGGGAGGAAAAGAAGGACAAAGAGAAGAGAGTTGGAAAAATTAAAAATGTTTTACTAATGCTACTAATAAGAATAGAGAATATAATACAAAATATACAAAACCAATCTTGAAAGTCTCAACAACTGCAGAGCCGACACCTAAAGTCCTGGATTAGACTCTGCAGTCAATCAGAGCTGGATTCAGCCTCTCACTAGGTCTCAGTTCGCAGGGACAACTAGCAAGGTTCTCTCCTAATGTCGGCCATAAGGAAAAAGGGAAAAGGGGCGAGATCCTCGTGATCTCCCACTTTTATATGAAGTATTCACGTGAATGGAATGTTATACACAGTTGGTCAGTTTCTTGGTCACCGGTTTCTCGTTGCCCCTCTCACGAGATGTCCATCTGTGCTTATCAACAAGTTTGCATTCCATTGGCAGTGCATTCCATTGCTAGGTTTACCAAAACATGTGTCTGGTTCTCCAGGAAAATGCAGCAATATGAAGGCTTTAGCTGACAGGCAAAATTCACTAAAAGAGAAAGTTGGTTTTTAACAAAACCAGGACATTCCACCCTTTATAATATGCCATTCACTGAATACTTAAGCCTTATCAATACAATCTATCAATACAATCTAATTAATCACTACTACTACATATATACACAGGAGTAATTCATCTTAATCAGTGGACCATCCTTTGAAAAGTTCATTGAGTTCATTTTGTCACAACAGTCTCCCAGGGCAGGAAAAAATGGTACAAGTGCATCTCATGACCACTGTTTGTGGGTTAAAGACACCAACTTCAAAGAAGTTGTCAGGCGCCACTTGAAGAAGTTAGCTCTAGTTTCATCGTCACTGTCTTGATCTGAAAGACACTTATTAAACACTGTTAGTATGGCAATTCACATCATGCAGTTCAGTATTGCATATTTTCACCTAAAATCAAATCCCCTCGAGGTACACACCAAACTTCTCCATCCTTAAGCATCATCCACCAGGTGCTGCCAGGTCCCTGGGCAAAACCAATCCCACGAATGGGCTTGCCTTTGCCTGAGGCAGGAGTAACCCAGACTGCCTTTCCTAACATATTTTTGATGTGTACTACAGGGACTTTATCTCCTTCTACAGTACGAAGAATTTCTGATTGGGCAGGCCCGGTTCAATTGGTTGATCCCCTGGTGTTGACCAACCAATTGGCTTTTGCTAAATGTGAATCCCAGTTTTTAAAGGTTCCACCACCAAGTGCCTTTAGTGTAGTTTTTAACAAACCACTGTACCTTTCAATTTTCCCAGAGGCTGGCGCATGATATGGAATATGATATACCCACTTAATACCATGTTCTTTGGCCCAATTGTCTTTAAGACTGTTTTTGAAATGAGTACCATTGTCAGATTCAATTCTTTCTGGCGTACCGTGCCGCCAAAGGACTTGCTTTTCAAGGCCCAAGATAGTATTTCGAGCTGTAGCATGAGGTGCGGCATATGTTTCCAACCATCCAGTGGTTGCTTCCACCATTGTAAGTACATAATGCTTACCTTGACGTGTTTGTGGAAGTGTCATATAATCAATCTGCCAAGCTTCTCCATACTTATACTTTAACCATCGCCCCCCACACCACACAGGTTTTAACCGTTTTGCTTGTTTGATTTCGGCGCAAGTTTCACAGTCATGAATAACCTGTGAAATAGTGTCCATAGTTAAATCCACCCCTCGATCACGAGCCCATTTATATGTTGCATCTCTACCTTGATGCCCTGAAGCATCATGGGCCCACCGAACTAGGAAAAGTTCACCTTTCTGTTGCCAGTCCAAGTCCACCTCAGCTACTTTAATCTTAGCAGCTTGATCTGCGTGTTGGTTGTTTAGATGTTCCTCAGTGGCTTGACTTTTAGGTACATGAGCATCTACATGACCAACTTTCATAGGCAGGCTCTCTAGCCGAGCAGCAATGTCTTGCCGCAGTGTGGCAGCCCAAATGGGTTTACCTCTGCGCTGCCAGTTGCTTTTCTTCCATTGCTGTAGCCACCCCTACAAGGCATTTGCTACCATCCATGAGTCAGTATAGAGATAAAGTATTGGCCACTTCTCTCATTCAGCAATGTCCAAAGCCAGCTGGATGGCTTTCACTTCTGCAAATTGACTAGATTCACCTTGTCCTTCAGTGGCTTCTGTAACTTGTCGTGTGGGACTCCACACAGAAGCTTTCCACCTTCGATGTTTTCCTACAAGACGACAGGATCCATCTGTGAACAGTGCATACTGCTTATCAGTCTCTGAAAGAGTATTATATGGTGGTGCTTCTTCAGCACATTTTACTTCCTCCTCATCTGGAGACATCCCAAAGTCTTTGCTTTCTGGCCAGTCTGTAATCACTTCTAAGATCCTTGGGCGATTGGGACTTTCAATTCGAGCTCGTTGCGTGATCAGTGCAATCCATTTACTCCATGTAACTTCGGTTGCATGATGTGGAGAGGGAACCGTCCCTTTGAACATCCAGCTCAGCACCGGCAGTCGAGGTGCCAGGAGGAACTGTGCTTCAGTACCCATCACTTCTGAAGCAGCTCGAACTCCTTCATATGCTGCTAGTATCTCCTTTTCAGTGGAAGTATAGTTGGCCTCAGATCCTTTGTATCCTCTACTCCAAAAACCTAAGGGTCGACCTCGGGTTTCTCCTGGTGCTTTCTGTCTGAGGCTCCAGGTAAGTCCATTATCTCCGGCTGCAGTGTACAGCACATTTTTAACATCTAGTCCAGTCCGAACTGGTGCAAGGGCCACCGCATGAGTTATCTCACGCTTAATTTGTTCAAAGGCTTGTCGTTGTTCAGGGCCCCACTCAAATTTGTTCATTTTACGAGTCACTCGATAGAGAGGGCTCACAATGTGGTTGTAGTCAGGAATATGCATTCTCCAAAAACCTACAACGCCCAAGAAAGTCTGTGTCTCCTTTTTAATAGTAGGTGGAGACATTGCTGCAATTTTGTTGATCACATCCATTGGGATCTGACAACGGCCATCTTGCCATTTTATTCCTAAAATCTGGATCTCTCGTGCAGGTCCCTTGACCTTGCTTCGTTTTATGGCAAAACCAGCATCCAAAAGAACATGAATTATTCTCTCACCTTTCTCAAAGACTTCTTTAGCTGTGTCGCCCCATACGATGATGTCGTCAATATATTGCAAGTGTTCTGGAGCTTTACCTTGCTCCAGCGTGGTCTGGATCAGTCCATGGCAGATGGTAGGACTGTGTTTCCACCCCTGGGGCAAGCGATTCCATGTATACTGGATGCCCCTCCAGGTGAAAGCAAACTGCGGCCTGCACTCTGCTGCTACAGGAACAGAGAAAAATGCATTAGCAATGTCAGTTGTAGCATACCACTTGGCTGCCTTTGACTCCAGTTCAAATTGCAGTTCTAGCATGTCAGGCACAGCAGCACCCAGTGGTGGTGTAACTTCATTCAGGCAACGATAGTAGTCTACAATTGGCACCTGCTGATCGTCAACCCTCAGCAGTCCTACAACAGAAGGATCATTTGAAAGACCAGGCAAATCAGACAGCTGTTCAATTTTCTCAGTGTCCACAGCTGCTATATCAAATGCCCACCTATAACCTTTTGGGTCATTAAAATACCCTCTCCTGAGGTAGTCTATGCCAAGGATGCACGGAGCATCTGGACCAGTCACAATGGGATGCTTTTGCCAGTTTTTTCCAGTTAGGTTCATTTTAGCCTCTACAACAGTAAGTTCCTGGGATCCCCCAGTCACTCCAACAATATTGATGGATTGCGTTCCTTTATAATTAGAAGGAATTATTGTGCACTGAGCACCAGTGTCCACTAAAGCTTTGTACTCCTGGGGGTGTGTTGCACCAGGCCATCATATTTGTACAGTCCAATAAACTCTGTTATCCCTTTCCTCCACCTGGTTGGAGGCAGGGCACCTCTAATTCCTGTTTTGCACAGTCTCTGGGTGTGAATTAGAGGTTCCTTCAGGAGCATCAGAATCTCTTCTGCTCCTTTTGTAAACTGGAGCAGCCACCTTCCTAGGAGTTTTTCCTTTTATCTCACGTACTCGTTCTTCAAGTTCTGAGGTAGGCCTTCCATGCCACTTATTCATGTTTTCTCCCTGCTCATGTAGGAAGAACCACAGTGAACCTCTTTTTGTGGGCTGCCTCTGCCCTCTCTCTTGAGATTGGAAACGCTTTTTCCTAATAGCTGAAACAATGGTTTGTGCAGGTCGTGAATGGTACGAGTCTTCTCTGAGCTCTTTGATTTCCTGCAACAGCTTTTCAAACCGGTCATCAGATTTTTCACACAGTTTCTCCACAGCGGAGACACAAGCCCATAGAGAACCAGCAAGGCTGTCCTCAAAGTTCCGGAGCTGCTCAATCTCCTCAGTAATATTTTGTACACCTCGAGCTGACCAGATAATTCCTGTCAATGACTTAGCATATGCAGGTGGTGCACTTTGTACAAATCTGCGCCACAGAGGTCGTGTACAATTGATTCTATCTGGGTCTGTCCCATCTTGGCTGTTTGGTCCAAAATAGACGATCTCTCGCACAGTTAATTCTCTCAGGAACTGGATACCTCTCTCCATAGTATTCCATTTCCCTAACTTGGATATACAATCTTCCTCGTAGGGAAATCTTACTTTCATAGCTGCCAGGAGTCGGGTCCAGAGAGTAGTGGCATTAGACTCTCTTGAAATTGCCCTATCAATGGTGGAATCTTTTGACAGAGATCCCAGCTGCCTAGCTTCACCACCTTCTAATTCAATTGTTTCTGCCCCATTGTCCCAGCATCGCAGCAGCCAGGTTAAAATATTCTCGCCTTCACGATGACTAAAGTCTTTTTGCAGATCTCTCAGCTCACCTGGAGAAAAGGACTGAGTGGTGGTCACTTCATCTCCTCCCTGCGCTGATGATGCCCCTTGGGTTGATGTTGGCCCTGTGCCATCACCTGCTGCACGGGTAGTCTTTCTAGTGACTTTCTTACAACCAGCAACTGATGCTGATATGGGTTCACCATCATTTGATTCATTTCCAGAGTCTGAATGACTGTCACAGTGATTGCTGTGGTTACAGCAGCAACAGTGCCCAGTGTGTGAAGACGGGGGGGCTGCCTTGTTAGCCTTTGAGGCTGGAGAAGTAACGTTATCCGCAGCGACCTTGGCAGAAGAGCTCTGCGGAGGAACTGTAGCTTCAGCCTGTGAAACCGCGTTTGGGGGGGCAGTGGCTGCAGCGGCAGCTTTTGCTGTTTTGCTTTTTCTGGAGCGGCTCGGAGTGCTTTTTGCTAAAGCTTCCGAAGGCGCACCACAGATCTCAGGACTAAAAAGAGACGCAAACTTCCTATTGAACCTCATTTCTCTTAACAGTAGCACAAATTGACACACATTCAGCAAACCAGATAACACCATCACAGTTCTATCAAAGCTCCAAGGATATTCAAAGCTCTCTAAAATATTTGTGAACTGTCCTAGCAAAAAAACAAAAGTATGGTTAGTCAGTCTTTCTAAAGATTCGCTTGACCAATTAGCAAACACAGAGCCATACTGCTCTTTGATCTGTCCCGGAGGCTTTTCAAGGTAAAGCAGAAACGAGTAGAAATTCATTAGGGGCTGCAGTATAATGAAATAAACCAGTGCCAAACCACACAATATCATCAGAACCATAGTCCAGTTTCTTGTTGTTGTATAATGAATACTTTGATTCAGAAGGAAACACCAACACAGATATGGGATCAGCGAGCACAATGTAGAAAATAACTGATACAACTTATGCCATAACATCTTTAAATCAATGTAATTCACTTTGCCTTAATACCACTAAATAATATCCGAAACAAACAGACGTGCTAGTATCACAACTCTATGAGTTGGCACCGTGCCAAGAAAATTGAACGGTACGTCAGAGCAGTAGAAAAGCCAAAATTCTCCAAATTTACCCCTTTCTCAAGCCAGGACATGCAATTAAGGTTGCTGGAATAGACTCCTGTATACACTACACCCGAGTGAAAAGAGTCCCAAGGCTGTGGCAATCGCAAATAGTGGGTCCTACCACGCTTAAGATCACATCGCAGAATGTGTAAGATTTGCTATCGTGTTGTGTTTTTGGTAGCGTATATACCTAGATTGCTTGCTTCTGTGGAAATACCCATTAAAAGAGGAACATGTGTGGTGACTGAGGGAGAGTGCACCACTCTAGTCTGCAAAGTCGCTGGAGAACAATTGGAAAATCCGACTGTCGCATGGGAAAAATTACACAAAGGAGGAAACAATACATTGTCACACAATAAGTATCTTAAGGATCAGGCAATGGATGGATCGGTGGGTCTACAGGATGATAAGGTAAAATACCAAAGACAACTCACGGTCAAAACAGGTCAGGGAACACATAGGTTACAAAGAGCTATAGGAGATAGTAAAAGCACTCAAAAGCCACAGGTAGTGCAGAGTGTGCAGAATCAGCAGAGAATCTGATGATAGGACTAATTCGAGATTTCGCACTGACTCAAAATACCAGTAGCATCACTGCTTGCCTTTCCATCCCGAAATCAGCCAAAGACCCAGTACGGTGGGGAATAATATCCACGACCTTACCGGAAATAAACAAAACTCTAAGATAGTGTGTGAATCTCGCACTAAAATAGAGCAAGTGCCAACTGAACAACAGGTAAAAAACGGACCCAAGACAGAAGTAATGACAAGAGAAGATTGTATGAGACTCAGAGGAAAAATAGTAGCCACACACAAGGGAGTACACTGGTGCATTTATGAAAGTTGGACCACTAAAACGGTATATGAAAAAGTTGAGCGAGCCTACTGGGAATGCAAGGATCAGGATGATCGAAATATAACTGAATCATGGAATAACATGTGGACATTGAGTATTGTACAACAATATCAATATAGTGAAGCAATTCCATGGTGTGTACGGTGGTCCAATGTAACAGGAGGAACGACAGTACCATGGTGGAATTGTTCACGAGTAATAACGTGCCAGACAGATGTAAAAGAGATACCTCTATCCATTGTTAAAGTTGCAGTGATTGCAGGTTGCATTTGTCATACACAGTTGGTCAGTTTCTTGGTCACCGGTTTCTCATTGTCCCTCTCGCGAGATGTCCATCTGTGCTTATCAATAAGTTTGCATTTCATTGCTATGTTTACCAAAACATGTATCTGGTTCTCCAGGAAAATGCAGCTAATATGAAGGCTTTAACTAAAAGGCAAATTCACTAAAAGAGAAACTTGTTTTTTTTTACCAAACCAGGACACACCCAAACAAAATTATTTTGGTACCAAATATATATATATATATATGCAAATTAAAATACTGAGCTCAGATATGAAAACCAAATACCAAGTTCAAATATACAGATGGATCACAGCTACACTTATTCAAGACAATATCTCAATTTTAGCATTGCACCTTTGAACTGCTTACTGCTCAGCCAGGTGGAAGCACCGCTGGGTCTCCCTGACAAAACAGGTCAGTGCACGCCGGAGCCCAATCAGCAGCTTCCCCACCACCACCACAGCAAGCTGGACTAGGCAAGGCTTCTATTAGTGTCTCATCTGGTGCGCTACAACTGTTATCCCCAAAACAGGGTTCTTTAACTGGTGTGCATACAAAAGAGCCAAATTTAGTACATCGAGATGAGACACAGCCTATCACAGAATTGCGCAAGTCTGAATGCTTTAATAAAACTAGCATGCTAGAAAGAAAAGTAACAGCTACTACACACAAAATTTTACCATCACATTCACGCAGTAAAGAACTGAATTACTCATAATCTTCTGTATTATCACAAAATGTACATTTTGAGTCCATGGATTCTCATTATTTAACAGTCTGTGAAATCACCGTACCACACAACAAAGACCTACTAAAACTGCAACATGCTTAAACAGATACCCACGAAGAAAACAGGTTAATGAGGAAAGCATCTTGCAGACTTCAGCAAGTTTACTGTGACCTGTGTGTTATCAGTTAATTCTCTCTCAGCTTCTTGAAGGTCAAACCGTTCCACCTGTAAAACTGTCTGAAATGATTTAATCATCTCTTGTAGAGATTTATTTTGTCCTGCTCTTTTCACCTTAAAAAGAATATTAATTGCAACAAAGCATTATACTTCAAGATTCTATCCTCCAGCCACTTTTCCCAATCATTTAACTTATACAGCAGCCACCACTGATCATAACATTTCACAAGATCTTCCTTCCTCATATTTCCAAGTGCTTTCCTATGTTTTAAAACACCTCCCAATACCGGTTTCTTAGGAACATGACTGAAAACAGTCATTTCTGACCCCTTCTCATGAGTAAAAACCATGGGAAGAGGAAGGGAGGGAGGGGAAGCACAGGGTTGCTTGCAGCACAAGTGGGAAAAGTGGGGAGAAGGTTTTACAGCGTACTTATACCACAAAGAAACAATTCTAACAACAATCAGTAAAACAATTAACTCACATTCCTGACAAGCTGCTTGATTTTCAGAGAGTCAATACACAGAAACACGTAATATGTACTGTAAAACTCACAGATAACACGTTGATAGCAAACATCAGCATTCTCTACTGCTAATTTCAACACCAGTGCTTCCTTAGCTTCTAAGTTTTCAACCTGCTTGCTGATGGCCTCTTGAAGATGGTCAATAAATTGCATGTAATTCTTATTGGGACCCTGATTAATCGTTGCAAATAATTTTGCTGCTTTGTCGGTTTCAGACACCTTTATCATAGCTTGATATGCAAGGTCTGCTGACTGCCTCAGAATTTCAGAAACTAATCGTGCCTGTAATTGTGGTGTGTCAATTAGTGTCTCTTCCAAGAGTTGGGGGATACCTGCCCCTTTCAATGAATCACCATCGTTCTGTCCTAAATGATCTATAGCTGTTACATTGCACAGGTCTAATTTTGCTTGAGTTTTTCATGGTTTTTATCTGATCTCAGGGCAACACGTACACATACTCCATTTTCTTTTAACTTTTCAAGCAAATGCTGCAGACCCTCATCCTCATCCTCATCCAAGTCATCAGATAACGCGGACTTGAATGGTGCTGGAGAATCATTAGTAACTCGGGGGTTCGGGGTTTGGAACAGTGCCTATTTTTTTTTTCAAATCTAGTCCAGAGAAGCCACCCCCCTCCGCTCTCTCTGCGTGTTCCCGTTGCTCTTTTAATCCTCTCAAAGTCTCTAGCAACAAGTGACATGTTGTTAACAGTTCAGTTGTTTCTTTGAATCTTTCATTAGTGCTTTGCCCCATAGTAACATAGTCCTTCGTAAAGTCATTTCCAGAAGGCTAATACCCTGCCTATTGAGAAGCAACTTCCATCTTTAGATAAGTTCCACCCCCCCCCCCCCCCCGCCTCCTCCCCGTTCCTGGTAGCTCACCAACTCTTGGCGTGGTGCCTTTTTGAGGATCCGGATCTTCGGCAGCTCCCCCCTGCTGCTCTGTCAGCTGTACCGGGCTCCGTCTCCACAGCTTGTCTTCGGCTGTCACAGCTTCACCGCTGTCTCTTCTTCATGCGAGATCCTCTTCATGCAGGATCACGTTGGGGTCACCATATGTCATGTTTGAGACGGACAAACGACATAGACCAAGTTCTTCCAGGATGAAAGTAGTAGATGACATTTATTGCCACAAGTGCATTTTTATACAGTTTTACCAATTCATGTGTCTCTTCATTATTGGTTACAAGTTACAGCAGTAACATCTCACTGACTAATTTTGCTATCATCAGTGTTACTCTTCTACTCCCTTCTCTCTCACAGGTACATCCTTAACATCTCCGGATACTACTTTAGTCCCATCTTTCTCACGGGTAGGCCTTAATATCTTCAAGGCTAATTTCTGTTCCCATGCCCTCCATCAGGGAATCCATGAACCCACCGTAGTCCCCCACAGAGGAGTGAGCTGAGAATCTGTGGGTGAAAGTTAAGGGGCAGGCTGACAAGGGTGATACTATTGTGGGTGTCTATTACAAGCCACCAGATCAGGGTGAGGAAGTTGATGAGGCCTTCTACAGACAGCTGAGAGCAGCCTCACAATCACAGGCCCTGGTTGTGGTGGGGCATTTTAACTTCCTTGATGTTTGTTGGAAGGAATACTCAGCCAGCCAGCCACAGTCTAGGAGGTTCCTCCAGTGCCTTGATGATAGCTTTCTGATGCAAAGGGTGGAGGAGCCAAGGAGAAGAGGTGCATTGCTGGACCTCATCCTCCCTAACAAGGAGGGTCTGGTTGAAGCGGTAAAGGTTGAGGGCTGCCTTGGTTGCAGTGACCATGAGATGGTGGAGTTCAGGATCTCATGTGGTAGGAGCAGGATAGCAAGCAGAATTGCAACCCTGGATTTCAACAAGGCAAACTTCGGCCTTTTCAAGCAATTGCTAGGGGAAATCCCATGGGCAAGGCTGCTTGAAGGTAAAGGGGCCCAAGATAGTTGGTTAGCATTCAGGGACTGCTTCTACCAGGCAAAAGATCGCAGCATCCCAACACGTAAGAAGTCAAGGAAGGGAGCCAGGAGACCTGAGTGGTTAAACAGGGAACTGATGGGTATGCTCAAGTGGAAGAGAAGAGTTTATAGATCATGGAAGGAGGGGCTGGGGAGAATATAAGGCTGTTGTCAGAGGATGTAGGGAGGCAACTAGGAAAGCTAAGGCCTCCTTAGAATTAAACCTGGCGAGAGGAGTCAAGGACAACAGGAAGAGCTTTTTCCAATATGTGGCAGATAAAACTAACACCAGAGGCAATGTAGGCCCACTGATGAACGAGGTGGGTGCCCTGGTGACAGAAGATACAGAGAAGGCAGAGTTACTGAACACCTTCTTGGTCTCTGTCTACTCTGCCGGAGGCTGTCCTGAGGAGCCCTGTACTGCTGAGGCCCCAGAGGAAGTCAGGACAATGGAGTGTAGGGTCCTGCACCTGGGGAGGAGTAACCCTAGGCATCAGTATAAGTTAGCAAAAGCAGCACTGCAGAGAAGGACTTCATAGTTCTGATTGAAAACAGGTTGTCCCTGAGTCAACAATGTGCCCTTGTGGCCAAGAAGGCAAACAGTATCCTAGGGTGCGTTAAGAAGAGCGTGACCAGCAGGTTGAGGGAGGTTCTCCTCCTCCTCTACTCTGCCCTGTTGAGGCCATATCTAGAGTTCTGCATTCAGTTCTGGGTTCTCCAGTTTAAGACGGATAAGGAATTACTGGAGGGAGTCCAGCAGTGGGCTACAAAAATAATTAGGGGCCTGAGAGCACCTTTCTTATGAGAAGAGACTGAGAGAGCTTGGTCTGTTCAGCCTAGAGAAGAGAAGGCTAAAAGGGGATCTCAACAATGTTTATGAATATCTCAAGGGTGGATGTCAAGAGGATGGGACCAGACTATTTTCAGTGGTGCCTGCTTTAGCAGGTGGGTTGGACTAGATGATATCCAGAGGTCCCTTCAAACCCTAACCATTCTGTGACTCTGTGATCCAAGAGTTTTGGGATCCCTTGAACCTGAATTGGCTGTGTAGTAATTGCATTTCTAAGTGGTATCTAAATCTCTGTTCTGTAATGTTGTCAGAGTGCTGAATGATTTTGGATAAACCCTATTCCTAGCTGGTTTTCTGCTAATCAATTATGGTTATATTTAAGTCTGCTTGGAGCTTATCGTGGGGGACTATGGTGAGTCTGTGGATTCCCTGATGGAGGGTTGTGGAGAGTCTCTGGCTGTGTGCTGTGAACAAGTCAGGGCTTGATGCGGCTGTGTTACACGGAAGGATTTCCCTGAGACACCAGAGACAAAAGGAAAGTAAACAGAAGCTGCTCTGCCCTCGACCCAGGCTGCAGGAGGGGCGTTGCCGCTGCGCATGAACAGTCTGTGAACAGTGCCCTGCAGCCAATCACCATAGTGGGGGGGGGATGAGTGACTGCAAGTGTAACCAATTGTAGCCTGCACTTGCCGCATGGCCTTTTGGTATAGAGTATATAAGGCTTGGAAAAACGTGGTCTCGGGGACATTGATATTCAGTGTTGTTAAGAGTTCATTAAAGAGTACGGATGGTAAATTCACATTGAATTAGACTCCTTACTCTCGCCCGGCCCGCCCGTTCGATCAAAGAGCTTATGCTGGCGTCTGGATTCGTCGAATTTACTACCACAACAAATGGTAGCAGAAGGATGGATCGTTAGCAAAGCATAACGCTCCGGATCGACATTACTGCGGTAAGCAGCGTTCATAAAAACGGAGCCAAGCCGGGGTGTGGGAGAGTGTTTTTTTTATTATTTTTCTGTCCGATATCAAAAGACAAACACCCGTCGAGCTGGCCACTCGCATCCTACGTTAAGACCGCGCTGATAAGATAATGGATATTGAAACAGCCACGGCACTGCTGACGACTATTCTCTCTAAGAGAGGTATTGAATCGTCACAGGAAAAGCTAATCACATTGATTTTTTTAGCTCAGAAGTGGGGACACTTTGGAGAAGTTCCACTTTTGTTTTCCCCAACGGAATGGAGATCAGTGGGGCACACTATGTGGGACAAAACTATCAGAGGGGAAGAAGAGAAAGAAATTAAAGCTGTGAGAGAATTGTGGAAAACCGTATTAGAATCATTAGAAGTTATGAAATCGGAACAACGTGCCGCCCTAAGAGCCGCAGAGGCGCTTGTCCCAGAACAAACCTGGACTGATAAAACTTGTCCAAAAGAAAAGAGGGGCCTGTGGGCTACTCTGTGGGGTCTGCCTGCCGTTCGGGGTGGTCGCGGGGTCCCGGCTCAGCCAATACTTTCACAATCCGATCTGCAACGCGAATTAGAAACTTCGCGGCTCGTAAACAAAGGACCGGAAGTTTCCCCCTCCGAGTCTCTGGGGCGATGTGCCAAGAAAGCGAAAGTGCAACTAGTCGACTGTCCATATGTGGGAGGCCCTGAGTGCCGCCCTCCTCCTACCGCTCCGCCTCTGCCCTGCCCCGAGCCGGACGCCCCCCCTCCCTCCGAGAAAAGCGTGGGGGCCGGGCCCAGACCGGCCGGGCCGCCGCCGCCGCCACCAGGGCCGGGCCCGCTTCAAACTTTGCCTCCGCAAGCACCCGCGGAAGTTTTTTGTGAGCCTCCTCCTACATCATTGGGCTCACCCCAAGCAGTAGAGCAGTTACTGCAAGTTATTACCAACAAGCTTGAACAACTTAACTTAAGAGTGTCAAATGTAGAGAAAAATAAGGAGCAAATTGAGTTTCAAAAACCAGCTTGCCCTTCACAAACAATGCAATCAAAGGTGCCTATAGATTCTACTGACCAGCCACAGCCCCGACGTGGCAGATGGTCAGGGGTCATCAAAGATGCCATCCTAGAAGGTGATTGGTCTCCAGCAAAATTAGCCCTACCGGTGATTCAAAATATGAACACTCAAACAGCGGTATGGGAACCACACGATTGGAAAATTTTGCAGCAAGCAAAACAATCACGAACTATGGTATATGTTCAGCAGCTACCAGACACAAAGAACATCTCGGAACCTGTATCACAATCAGCGACCAACTGTGAACCAGGCTTCTTTCACCTCAACAAGCCAAGCACCGCAGGAAGCCTCGGAGTTGATGTGAAGACAGCAGTAGATATTACATTGACCAATACTGCAATTCATAGAATACCAACTAATGCTAAAGGACCTTTATTTAGACAAGATAGTCTCATTGGAGGCCTATTGATTGGCCGTTCTTCTGCTAGTATCAAAGGTCTTATAGTAATACCGGGTATAATTGATGCAGATTTCACAGGAACTGTTCAAATTCTGGCCTACACTCTGCATCCGCCAATTTTTATTCCTTCAGGGAGTAGAATAGCTCAGGTAGTAGCACTGGAAAACTGCCTACCAATGCTTCCAGGAGTCCCTCCAGCATCCTCAACAGAAAGGCGTGATAAAGGATTTGGATCGACAGGTCCTGCAGTTTGCTTCACCTCATCAATGACTCAGCGTCCCATGTTACGTGTGCAACTATTTCAGTCTGATTCTACTGCTGTTGTAGAGGTAAATGCAATGCTTGATACTGGAGCAGATGTCTCCATCATTAGTCAATTCAAATGGCCACAAAATTGGAAACTTCAAAAATCAATCTCTTCCACTGTAGCTGGAGTAGGGGGTCAAACTGCTCCAAATATAAGTGTTGATCCCATTTCCATTAGTTTCCCTGAAGGTCAATGTGTTACCCTTAGGGTGTATGTAATGGAATTGCCAAGCATCCTTGAGGCACTTATTGGCCGTGATGTCTTGGGGCAACTTGGTGCCGTGTTAACTACTTTGCCTTTTCCTTAGTGGTCACTGGAAAGCAGTTGCCCAACCCTCCATTGACCTGGTTAACAGATAGCCCAGTTTGGGTTGACCAGTGGCCACTAACAGAAGAGCGACTGCAAAAGGCACGTGAATTAGTAGAAGAGCAATTAGTTGCAGGCCATATCAAGCCTTCTACTAGTCCATGGAATACCCCGATTTTTGTAATACCAAAAAAGAGTGGAAAGTGGCGATTATTACATGACTTGCGAAAGGTAAATGATCAAATGCAAGCCATGGGTGCTTTACAGCCTGGATTACCATCACCTGTAATGTTACCAGAAAATTGGCATATTCTAATTATAGATTTAAAGGATTGTTTCTTTACCATTCCTTTACATGAGCAAGATACACAGCGTTTTGCATTTACACTGCCTTCAGTAAACAAAGTGGAACCAGCTAAAAGGTATGAGTGGGTAGTGCTACCGCAAGGTATGAAAAATTCTTCTACACTGTGCCAAATGTAGGTTGCATGGGCACTTCAACCTATTCGTGCATCATGGAAACAAACAATTATTTATCATTATACGGATGATATTCTGTTCTGTTAACAAGCTGAGTTCACAGAAAGTTCCATAGTCCAAATTACGATCAAACTCAAAGAAAAGGGGTTGGTCATAGCTCCAGAGAAAGTTCAAAAGTCTGCACCTTGGAAATACCTTGGTTGGTCCATTTGTGATGCACAGATTCGTCCACAAAAAATTGAATTACATACTGATTTACAAACATTAAATGATGTCCAAAAATTGTTAGGGGACATACAATGGATTAGAAATTGCATAGGCATTACTAACAATGATATAGCACCTCTTACTTCACTTCTAAAAGGAGGTGATCCAGCTAAGAAAATAAGCTTAGAGTCCGTGCATCTCAAATGTCTTTCTGATATTATACAAAAAGTACAGACAAATTGGTCTAGCCGAAGACTTTCTGATCGACCAATTTCCCTCCTAATTAGCAATCTAGAACATCCGTGTGCAATCATCTGCCAGTGGCAAAACAAAAACGGGGAATTCCCCATAGGTGTTGCTACAGATTCTTCCTTTTGTGCCACTGTCAGACTGAAAACAGAAAATGATATACGATTATTAGAATGGATTTTTCTCAGTGTCCAACCAAAATTCAATATTCAAACGAGACCAGAAGCAATTGGAGAATTGATTTGAAAAGGAAGATCTCGAATATTAGAAATTAGCGGTCAGGAACCAGATGACATCAGTATTCCGATAAATGGAGCCGATTTAGAATGGTGGCTGAGACATTCGATGCCTATACAGAATGCATTATTAGGATTTATAAGCAAGGTACATTCACGACAACCAAAAGGTAAACTATGGTAATTCCTTAGAACAAATCAGTGGTTAGAGAGAAGCAACGTAAAAGCAAAACCTGTTGAAGGCCTTACAGTATATACAGATGCAGGAAAACGAAGACACCAGGCAGCATGTATCTGGCAAGAGAATAGTCAATGGAAACAGCATTTAATTGAAGGTTCAAAAGAGGATTCATTGCAGACTTTAGAGCTCACTGAAATCTGGCTGAAATCTGCTTTAAATGTTGTCACAGATTCTTTGTATGTAGCAGGTGTAATACCCAGAATGGAAAATGCTCTGTTAAGACAATCGAATAATCCTCGATTAGGAAAATTGTTTGTACAATTGAGAGCTATTTTAAATCAAAGAAAAGAACCCTGTTGTGTGATTCACATCCACAGTCATCAATGGAATCTTGGTCTAGGTGAAGGAAATCAAATTGCAGATAGTTTAGTAAGTTCAGTACAGCACATGCCTCCAACAGATAAATTCCAACTAGCAAGACAAAGTCATGAGAGCTTTCATCAAAATGCCAGAGGTCTCCAAAGACAATTCGATTTAACTTTAAATGAAGCAAGAAGTATTGTACAGGCATGTCCTCAGTGTGGAAGCCAGATGTTAGGTATAGGAATCGGTGTCAATCCTCGAGGTTTAAAAGCCTTAGAAGTATGGCAAATGGACGTGACACATGTGCCAGAATTTGGAAGACTTAAATATGTGCATGTCACAATTGATACTTTTTCAAAAATGATATGGGCTACTGCTTTACTAGGGGAAAAAGCACTACATGTATGTAAACATCTCACAGCTTGTTTTGCTGTAATGGGTGTCCCAGTAAAGATTAAGACAGACAATGGCCCTGCCTATGTTAGCCAGAAAGTTAGAACTTTTCTAATGAAATGGGGAGTGAAACACGTTACAGGTATACCTCATTCCCCAACAGGCCAAGGAATCATCGAGAGAGGACATCAAATGATTAAAGGGTATTTGAACAAACAGAAGCAGGAAGAGTTAGATTGTCAACAGCATTTAGCAAAGGTGTTGTTTACCTTGAATTATTTATGTTTAACTGGAGATCATGAGGAGCCTCCTGTGATCATTCATCATTATCAGATCAGACTAGGAAGGAAAAACACTTTACCGGAATTCATGGTGAGATATCGTGATCCCACCACTGGATTGTGGAAGGGACCGGTACCTGTTATTTTTAATGGTAGAGGGTATATGTGTCTCTCCACAGATCAAGGTCCATTATGGGTTCCAAGCCGAGCAGTAAAGCCGGAGTTGAGACAAACTCAACCAAGTCAACTCCCTGCAGCAGAACCTTCGGAGGTCACAGAGTGAGGTGTAACCTTTGCATTGATTTAGCTGTGACATGTATGTGTACTATAGTTATATAAGTAGATCTTTAAACACCACTACCTCTTGAGTAAGTTTATCAATACCCAGCACATCGTTTGTTATAAGTTGAGTACCTTTAAACCAAAGTTCTTGGAATTTGTTTAATCAATCCATTGTGATATTTAAACGGCAATGGAATACCTCAGGTTTATTGCAAAGTGCACTGTTTATGTTGATTGTTGTTGTTATTTATATGTTATGCATAAGTTGTTTTTTATCAGATATCAAAGAAGGATTAGAACACACAGCTAATCAATCCTGGCTTGTCCAAAAAGAAAAAAAAAAGGAGGAATTGTGGAGAGTCTCTGGCTGTGTGCTGTGAACAAGCCAGGGCTTGATGCGGCTGTGCTACACTGAAGGATTTCCCTGAGACACCAGAGACAAAAGGAAAGTAAACAGAAGCTGCTCTGCCCTCGACCCAGGCTGCAGGAGGGGCGTTGCCGCTGCGCATGAACAGTCTGTGAACAGTGCCCTGCAGCCAATCACCATAGTGGGGGGGGATGAGTGACTGCAAGTGTAACCAATTGTAGCCTGCACTTGCCGCATGGCCTTTTGGTATAGAGTATATAAGGCTTGGAAAAACATGGTCTTGGGGACATTGATATTCAGTGTTGTTAAGAGTTCATTAAAGAGTACGGATGGTAAATTCACATTGAATTAGACTCCTTACTCTCGCCCGGCCCGCCCGTTCGATCAAAGAGCTTATGCCGGCGTCTGGATTCGTCGAATTTACTACCACAACAGAGGGTATGGGAACAGGGACTGACCTTGAAGATATTAAGGTGTACCCATGAGAAAGAAGGGAGTTAAAGTGTAACACTGACGATAGCAGAATTAGCCAATGATATGTTACTGTTGCAGCCTGTAACCAATAGCAAAAAGACACATGCGCTGGTAAAGGCATTTTTGGCAATAAATGGAGACTGTTGTTTGTACATAAGAAGAACTTGGTCTATGTCATTTGTCCGTCTCAGCCGCAACATATGGTGACCCCAACGTGATACTGCATGAAAAAGGAGACAGCGGAAGAGCCGTGACGGCCGGAGTTGAGCTGTGGGGACAGAGCCCGGTGCAGCTGAAGGAGTGGCGTGGAGAGCTGCCATTGATTCGGATCGTGGAGAAGACTTTATGAAAGATGTTACTATGCGGCAAAGCAATACCCAAGGATCCAAAGAAACAACTGAACTGTTAATGACATGGCACTTGTTGCTAGAGACTTTGAGAGGATTAAAAGAGCAATGGGAACAGGCAGGGACAGCAGAGAAAGATGGCTTCCCTGGGCTAGATTTGGAAGAAAAAATGATAATGTGCACTGTTCCGAATCCCCCTAATGATTCTCTAGCACCGTTCAAGTCTGCGTTACCTGATGACTTGGATGAGGGTCCACAGCATTCTCTTGAAAAGTTAAAACAAAAAAGAAAAGGAGTATGTGTACGCGTTGCCCCGAGATCAGATAAAAAACATGAAAGACTCAAGCAAAATTAGACCTATGCAATGTAACAACTACAGATCATTTAGGACAGAACGATGGGGATTTGTTGAAAGGGGTGGGTATCCTCCAACTCTTGGAAGAGACACTAACTGGCACACCATAATTACAGGCATGATTAGTTTCTGAAATCCTGAGGCAGTCAGCAGACCTTGCATATCAAGCTATGATAAAGGTGTCTGAAACCGACAAAGCAGCCAAATCATTTATGACTGTTAAACACGGTCGCAATGAGAATTGCATGCAGTTTATTGACCGTCTTCAAGAGGTCATCAATAAGCAGGTTGAAAACTTAGAAGCTAAGGAAGCACTAGTGTTGAAATTAGCAGTAGAGAATGCTGATGTTTGCTATCAACGTGTTATCTGCGAGTTTTACAGTACATATTACGTGCTTCTGTGTATTGCCTGTCTGAAAATCAAGTTTTACTGGTTGTCGTTACAGTCGTTTCTTTGTGGTATTGATTGTGTAAGTGCACTGTAAACCTTCTCTCCACTTTTCCCACTTGCGCTGCAAGCAGCCCTGTGCTTTCCCTTCCTCCATCTTCTCATGTTTTTACTTATGAGATGGGGTTGGAAATGACTGCTTTCAGTCGTGTTCCTAAGAAATCGGTATTGGGAGGTGATTTAAAACATAAGCAAGCACGTGGAAACATGAGGAAAGAGGATCTTGCGAAATACCGAAATCCGTGGTGGCTGCTGTATAAGTTAGATGACTGGGAAAACTGATTGGAGAATATAACATTTAAGTACCTTTCGGTATAACATTTTTTTGCAATTAATGCAAAAAAAAAAAATCTCTACAAGAGATGATTAAATCACTGCAAACAGTTTTACAGGCAGTACAGTGTGAAGTTTAACAAGCTGAGAGAGAATCAACTGATAACACAACAGTCATAGATGTTCTCCTTATTAACCTGTTTTCTTTTTAGGTATCTGTTTAAGCATATTACAGTTTTAATAAGTCTTTGTCTGTTACATGGTACAGTAAGTTCACAGACGGTTAAACTCATGAGAATCCATGGACTCAAAATGTGCATTTTGTGATAATACAGAAGATCATGAGTAATTTAGTTCTTTACTGCGTGAATGTGATGATAAGATTTTGTGTGTAATAAGTGTTACTTTTCTTTCTAACATGCTAGGTTTATTCCAGCATCCAGACTTGCGCAGCTCTGTGATAGGCTGTGTCTCATCTCGGTGTACTAAATTTGGCTCTTTCGTATGCACACCAGGTAAAGAATCCTGGTTTTGGGATAACAGTTGTAGTACGCCAGATGATACACTAATAAAAGCCTTGCCCAGTCCAGCTTACTAGGGCAGTGGGGGGACAGGTGCTGATTGATCCAGCACTGTGCCCTTGTGGCCAAGAAGGCCAATGGCATCCTGGGGTGTATTAGAAGGGGGGTGAATAGTAGGTCGATAAAGGTTCTCCTCCCCTTTACTCTGCCCTGGTGAGACTACGTCTGGAATGTTGTGTCCATTTCTGAGCCCCTCAGTTCAAGAAGGACAGGGAACTGCTGGAGAGAGTCCAGTGCAGGGCAACAAAGATGATTAAGGGAGTGGAGCATCTCCCTTATGAGGAAAGGCTGAGGGAGCTGGGTCTCTTGAGCTTGGAGGAGACTAAGGGGTGATCTCATTAATGTTTACAAATATATAAAGGGTGTATGTCACAAGGATGGTCCCAGACTCTTCTCAGTGACAACTAATGGGAAGACAAGGTGTAATGGGTGCAAACTGGAACACAAGAGGATCCACTTAAATTTGAAAAGAAACTTCTTCTTATTGAGAGTAACAGAACACTGGAACAGGCTGCCCACGGGGGCTGTGGAGTCTCCTTCTCTGGAGGCATTCAAAACCCACCTGGACGCATTCCTGTGTAGCCTCATCTAGGTGTTCCTGCTCTGGCAGGGGGATTGGACTAGATGATCTTTTGAGGTCCCTTCCAATCCCTAACATTCTGTGATTCTGTGATTGTGCTCCAGCAGAGCTCAGTATTTTAGATTGCATATTTATATTTGGTACCAAAAGAATTTTGTTTGAGGAGATAATTGCAAAATGAGAACCAGTTCCGCTACTAAAATACCACCTTGCTCCCCCTTAGGATGCATCCTTACACATTAGAGTAACTTTATGGTCTGAGTTATAGTGTTGTATTTCAAGTAATGTTGTTCTGCAGAACTTTGGAAAAAAATGGGATGACGTATGGTACTGTAAGTTAATTTGCTCTTATTGTTATCTAATAATTTTGAGACCACGAAAGAATTTCAGTTGTTAAACTTTGATTTGCATTGGAGATATGGGAAAGAAAATTAAATGCTATGATGGGTGTGAACTTGGGAGAGGTTGTATTTAAAAGTTGCTAGAATATGAACTGATTTGGATCTAGGAAAATGAATTTAATGTATTGATGATTAATATGCTGTTTATCGACATTTGTAAGAAATTGCAGAAGGTAGATGGGGCTGAGGAATGTCACTTTTGCTGGGCTAATTGGAATTGCAAATAAAGTGTATTATGGTTGGAATTAAATGGAAAAACAAAAAAGCAAAATATCCCAGGCCTGTGCTGTACAGCTCTAACATAAATTTCAGGCCTGTGTCAAGCTGCAAGATAAACTCACCTCATTGTAATCAAGGAGTCTGCCAGAGCCTGGCAGTTCCCACTTGGTATCAGCGATTATGCCACCTGTGTGGCCTTGCAACAAGAAGAGAATTAAGAAAAAAAAAAATAGAAAAACCTGTCTGCCCACTGCTAAAGTGGCGAAAGGGGGACTTTATTCCCCTGTCCCAGCGATGTTGCTACTGGAGAATTGTAATGCTGAATGAAGGAGTCTGAGGGTGAAATTTAATAGACTTATTCTGTGGTAACTAGTTGTAAGAGACTTCTTCCTATATTCACCGTGCTAGTTTTTGAGATCATGGGAAAGAAAGGAAAGGAAAGGAAAGGAAAGGAAAGGAAAGGAAAGGAAAGGAAAGGAAAGGAAAGGAAAGGAAAGGAAAGGAAAGGAAAGGAAAGGAAAGGAAAGGAAAGGAAAGGAAAGGAAAGGAAAGGAAGGGAGGAAGGGAGGAAGGGAGGAAGGGAGGAAGGAAGGAAGGAAGGAAGGAAGAGAGAAAGAAGAGAGAAAGAAGAGAGAAAGAAGAGAGAAAGAAAGAGAGAAAGAGAGAAAGAGAGAGAGAAAGAAAGAAAGAAAGAGAGAAAGAGAGAAAGAGAGAAAGAGAGAAAGAGAGAAAGAGAGAAAGAAAGAAAGAAAGAAAGAAAGAAAGAAAGAAAGAAAGAAAGAAAGAAAGAAAGAAAGAAAGAAAGAAAGAAAGAAAGAAAAAGTTTTTTGAAACCAATGGAATGCCAAATTTGGAGCAGGGTTTTGACGGATGGATTCTTGTATTTACCAGAAAGCCCTGGCAGTACTGTGCTTGATGTACCCCAGGACACAGTTGGTCCTCTTGGCTTCCAGTGCACACTGTTGGCTCATGTTCAACTTGCCATCGACCAGAACCCCCAGATCCCTCTCCGCAAAGCTGCATCACATTTGTTCTTTAAGCAATGGCTGTACCCTGTTGAATTAAATTGTTGTGTCAACAGGATGTCTAGTGCTCTAGAAAGCTTTTATTAAAGGGCTGAGGACCGTGTAAAAATATTTTGAAACATCTAAATTACTATACTATTTCCTTTTTTTTTCTTGTGGTCTTACAGCGATGTTTTCTTCAATAGATTGGCTTCTTCAGTGAATGTGCTGGTTTTGGCTGGGGTAGAGTTAATTTTCTTCATAGAAGCTAGTAAGAGGATATGTTTTGGATTTCTGCCCGAAACACTGTTGATGAGGCCTTCTACAGACAGCTAAAAGCAGCTTCACAATCACAAGCCCTCGTTCTCATGGGGGACTTCAGTCACACTGACACCTGCTGGGAAGACAAGACAGATAAGCACACACAGTCCAGGAGATTCCTACAGATCATTGACACAGGTGGTGGAGGAGCCAAAGAGGAGAGTTATGCTGCTGGACCTTGTCCTAACAAACCAAGAAGAACTGGTTGAAGATGTCATGGTTGGGGGCAGCCTCAACTGCAGGGACCGTGAGATGGTGGAGTTCAGGATCCTGTGTGGAGGAAACAGAGCAATAAGTAAGACTGCAACCATGGACTTCAGCAGGGCTAACTTTGGCCTCTTCAAGGCCCAACTTGGAGGAATCCCATGGGTTAGAGCTCTAGAAGGTAGGGGGCTCCAAGAGAGCTCGTTAATATTCAAGCATCGCTTCCTCCAAGCACAACACTGATGCATCTCTATGAGCAAGAAATCAAGTAAAGGGAGTAAGAGATCAGCGTGGGTGAGTAAGGAGCTCCAGTCAAAACTCAGGTGGAAGAAGGATGTTTATGTAATGTGGAAAAAGGGACAGGCCACTTGGGAGGAATATAAGGAGGCTGTTAGAGTATGCAGGGATGCAGTGAGGAATGTCCAAGCTCTACTTGGAAGCAAATCTGGCCAGGGATGTCAAGGACAACAAGAAGGGCTTCTTCAAGTATAGCAGCAGCAAAAGGAAGGTTAGGGAAAATGTAGGTCCACTTAGAATGAGGTGAGTGCCCTGGTAATGGATGATACAGAGAAGGTGGAGTTACTGAATGCCGTCATTACTTCTGTCTTTACTGCTAAGACCCACCCTCAGGAGTCCCAAACCCTGGAGTTCAGAGAGAAAGTCTGGAGAAAGGAAGATGTTCCATTTCTTGAGGAGGATCAGGTTACAGATTGTTTAGGTAAACTAGACACATGCAAATCTATGGACCCCAATAGGATGAACCCATGAGTGCTGAGGGAGCTTGCAGATGTTATTCCTAAGCCACTCTCCATCTTCTTTGAAAGGTCTTGGAGAACAGCAGAGGTGCCTGAGGACTGGAGGAAAGCCAATGTCAATCCAGTCTTCAAAATGGGCAAGAAAGACAACCCAGGAAACTACAGACAAATCAGCCTCACCTCCATCCCTGGAAAGGTGATGGAACAACTCATTCTGGATGTCATCTCCAAGCATGTGGAGGAAAAGAAGGTTATCAGGAGTAGTCAACATGGATTCACCAAGGGGAAATCATACTTGACAAACCTGATAGCCTTCTATGATGGTATGACTGGCTGGGTAGATGAGGGAGCCATTATCCTTATCAGTCTCTGACACCACTCTGTGGCTAAAACATTGTCCATCCCCCCCAGGACGGAGATTTTGACATGACAGATAAGAGGATAGAAAAGATAAGAAGAAAAGAGGGTGATAGATTTCAAACATTATCTATGTAGTCTTCATCTAGAGTAGTAGAGATAGGAGCTGCAAAATCACACATTTCACAATAGCAATGTCAAGCATCGAAAGCAAGAAACCTCAAATTAACATCATAGCAACATCTAAAAGCCATTTTAATCAATCTGTGATTCCCAATGATTCTAGGAGAGAGCTGAACCAAGGTCCAGGCCTCAAGTTGTTAAACCAGTCCTACAGCTGCATTGCCTGGAAAAGCTCTCCAGTTTGGTACTATAATACAAAGAATAGGAACAAAGGTAACATTATAATACTAAAAATAAGTTTGATTCCACAGTTTTCCCCAAGTAGAATTGCTCAGGAGTTGATGTAAAGTTTTGAATTATCCAGTCTAGGTCACATCACTTTTCCACAACTGTCCCAATTTCTGTTCAAGAAAAGGGGACTTGATTGTTCTCCACATTGTGTTTCTCACTGATTTAGGTGTGGGTTTTGGTTTTTGTTTGTTTGTTTTTTGTTTTAACTAATTTTCTAATAGTTCTTAATATTCAGACCAATAATTTCAAATTTAGTTCCAAATATATATGAAACCTTGTATCAATTCCCAGGCTAAGTTGGGTATATTCTGATTACACACTAGCAAAAACAGTTTTAGCCTTATACAACATATGAATATACATTTCTCCCTTGTAAGATAAAAGAAAGCTAACATACAAAATAAAAATCCCCAAACATACTAAAATAACAATATTACTAAAAGGCAACTTTTACTTCACCCCCCCTTTTTTTTTCTTTAAAAATTAAGAGATGATCCACTGGGTGCTGATCTGGTGCTCTTTCCCGTGGCCATCAGTATAAATGTTCATTGCTGCCTTTAAAGCGAGAGGGGTACAGTGCCAGTGGTGGGTAGTTTCATGACAGTTCATCCAGTTTCATGGAGTGGGGTTGCGGGATCCTTGCTTTACTTTTTTCCTGGAAGAACAGAGGGGGCTTGGGGACAGAAAGCAGTAAGTGGGAGGCAACCCACTGACCTCACTTTCGGCCTAGTCTTGGACCACCCCAGCAGTAAAGTGGTGGATTGATTTTAAAGGAGTCAAGGGGAAAGGCAATCAGCAAATCCCCCTTAACAGTTTCTGTGAGCCTCTTTAAACGAACGCACTGGCCGCCCCCCGGCTCACTGACTGGGGGTCATCGGTCTGGTACCCACCCTCAAGAGCAGTAGGTGTCTCAGGGACAATCGCTGTCCCATCAGTTTGGGGTTCTGCTTTCATGCCCCCCCAAGCGAGTAGTTCATTTTTATGGAGTGTCTTCCAGGCTTTTCCAGGGCCAGGGTAGACATTCCATCTATTAAATCTTGGGGAATTCCCCTCTCAATTCCCTCAGCCCACAATAGGTTTTTCTTTGTCTCTGAGACACTTGGGGGAGGTCGATTTACCTGCTGTTCCACTCTCAGTACAGCAGTTTTTGTTTCTGTGACTCCCCCCATCAGATCCATGCTGCTATAATTAAGCTTCTGAGCCACCTCTCCCTGTGAAAAATGTAATTATGATTCGTGCTAAAAGAGCACAGCTATTCTACTCGCATGGAAAGTTACAAAAAAGACATTACAAAAGACATTGCGATTGCTAATAAGACCCCCTCTTAACCAAATAAGGCATGGAACTAAGACAAAGGAAATAACGGCTAAGCTTTGAGCAAACTGTGTGGCTAATTGTAAACCCAGCTTGCTTTAAACCAACTGTAAGACTAATTGTGAAACTAGAAGGTAACAAGGTAAGAAGAAGACACGGAGGAAAAAAGAGGAACTTCCTCCAGAACGACCAACCGCAAGAAGGCCTCCTGAAGACCGCAAAGGAAAGAACAAGTAATACCAAAGAAACAAAAATAGGTTGAAACTAACCAAAAACTGGAACTCAAGGACAATAAAAAAGGCCAGTTTGGAGATCTTAGTGTGCGTGTTGATGGAGCGCAGACTCCCCGCACACTCAGCGCTGTTTTGCTTATGCTTTATCGAACACATTATAATAAATGGTATTAAGTGCTGCTATCCATGATTGGTGTAGCTTGAGTTGTTTATTTCAGTTGGCGACCCTGACGTGATAACCTTGGATATCTCTGTGCCACTCTGAGCTCGGGGAGGCGCCCCACTCTAACCAGTGACCCTAGTGCTCGGAGTGTCTGGAGGTCCAACGTTATTACATGATAAAGCATAAGCAAAAGAACTGAGCTCCTCCCCATACTGCAGTTCACCTGTAATCCAGAGTGCACGAAGGTCCGGACGGGAAAAGTGGACTGTAAGTACCTCCGGGTCGGGTGGTGTGTGTGACTGGTGTTGGCTGAGACGCAACCTGGTTGCAAAGCGAGTGCGGAGTCCTTCTAAGTGCGGTCTCAACACCCCGCGAGGGGCTTGGCCACTGAAGGGACGAAGCGAGTGAATGATTTCTTTTGGTTGTGGATTCGAGTCACATATTGTGAACTAGTCAGGATAGGCCAGGGAACAAGCAAGTCCTTAGATCTAGCAGGACCCATGGAAGGGACCCAAGAGGTCGAAGGGGAGTGACCTGCCGGAGATACCCCCCTGAGAGTCCCTGGTGGGGGGTCATGTTAGAATTTTGGAATGAGGAATTTACCCAGGGGAAGGGTAAAGAGAAAACAGTCTATTACTGTATGTAAATGGTAAAGCACCTTTTGGTCAAGAAGAAAGCGATTATGTTTCATGCTGGAAAGGAAGTTTGAGAACTATAGAAATATATGTATTTGAGAAAAAGGATAAATATACTCAGGAGTGGACCCCCAGTTTGTAGCAAAATCCTGGGGAGATATAAGAAAGAAATTAGAAAAACTCAAAGAGATGGGGAGAAACAAAGAGCAAAGGAAAAAATTCTTAGTAGCCGCAGTAAGGGAGAGTCAAAAGAAAGAGGAAATAACACTGGTTAGAAAAGAACAAAGTGAGCAAAGGGGGAGATCGGGCCCAGTAAACAGACCTCCCATGAATCGAACCCAGAGAGAGAATGTCCCTATTTGTTATTATTGTGGGAAAAAAGGACATATGCAGCAAAGTTGTAGAAATAGAGAGCAAGATGAGAAGATGTTTAGAGGAGCAGGGACTCTATATATATTAGGGGCAAAGACAACAACAGAGCCCTTAATAAAACTCAAGATAGGCCCCCATAAAGAAGAAGTGATCTTTTTAGTGGATACGGGGATAGGAAGGTCTACCATACAACGCCTTCCCAGAGGATGCATTTTAAAGAAGACTTCCCTCGTAGTGGAAGCAAAGGGAGAACCCTTCAAAGTTCTCATACTGGATAATGTGGAAATTTAATCTAAATAAGAATTTGCCTAAATGACTTATTATTAGTCCCAGAGGCTGAAAATAATCTATTGGGGAGAGATTTAATTGTGGCATCAGGCATGACTATAGAAATTGAACAGGGAATATTAAAAGTAAAACTATATGCGTTAACGCTGCAGGACAAAGTTAAAACCAACCATATCCTGATTTCCTGTGGTAGCAAATCTATATACATTGCTAAACCAGATGTCCCCAGAAAACATTTAGTATAGCGTAGTAAATCTAAAAGATGTATTTTGGGCCTGTCCCTTAGACGAGGGTGGCAGGAATTATTTTGCTTTTGAATGGGATGAAAACAACTAAGATAGACCATATTGTCACAGGGTTTTACAGAACTACAAAATTTACTTGAATAAGCATTAGAAAAACTATTGTTAGAATTTGAATCCCCTTCTGGGGTAAAGTTAATACAATAGATGACTTATTAATTTCCAGAAAAAGCAGAAGAGACAGTACGAAAAAGAACCATAGGATTATTGAACTTTTTTAGACACAGAAGATTAAAAGTATCAGAGAGTTAATTGAAGTTTGTAGAACCAGAGGTAAGATACTTAAGACATTGGCTTATAAAAGGGAAAAGACAATTGTTAAGATTGTTAGGATATTGTAGACAATGGATAAAAAGTTATAATGAGAAGGTAAAACTTTGTATGAAAAATTTATAAACTCATCAAGATGAAGTATTGAAAATAAAGAATGATTAGAAAAAAAAAAAATTGTTATGACCACTCCCATTTTGAATGTACCAGATGTAGGGAGACCCTTTCAGTTCTTTGTACCGATAGCAAGATATTGAGGAATGAAACAATTCTTATAAGTTTTCCATATTTAGAATTAAGGACCACAGGAACTAAGAACCCAGCACAGTTGGTATATAGATAATCGAGTTGCAGACAAAGATTAGACCAGACCTGGAAGAAGAATTGGATAAAGGAGAAAAATATTTTATTGATGGGTCTTCAAGAGTAGTGGAAGGAAAAAGAAAATCAGAGTATGCCACAGTAGATGGTAAGACCTCTAGTGTTGTAGAGTAAGGACCTTTAAGTCCCTCTTGGCTGGCACAGGCCTGCGAACTTTTTGCCCTATATCGAGCATTAGAACTTCTGAAAGGAAGGGAAGAAACCATATATATTGATTCAAAATATGCTTACGGAGTAGTTCACACATTTGAGAAAATTTGGAAGAGAGAGGGTTAATAAATACCCAAATAAAATAATTAGTACATCAAGAACTAGTGCTTAGAATTTTACAAGCCCTTAGGGGACCATTGGTAATAGTAATAGTCCACGTAAAAGGACATCAGAGGGGAACTGGATTTAAGATTAGAGGAAACGACTTAGCTGATCAGGAAGCTAAACAGGCAGTGGTGTTATCTTTAAACCCTATTGTTTTACAACCCCTAAGAGATAGACAGACAGAAAATATAGAAAAGAGGTTTACTACAAAAGAAAAAGGAAAATTAGAGAAGATAGCTGCAGAAGTCAAGAATGGGGGATGTGTGTTTTTTTTTTTTTACCAGATAGTAGAGAGATAGTCCCCAAAAATTCAGTTAAGGGAATTCTAAATTTACTCATTGGGGAACCAGAGCTCTCTGTGATCAGTTTTTAAAGTGTTTTGGATGTTTTGGGATATTTGAAATAGCTAAACAAATTATGTATGGGTGCTTGACTTGTTAAAAAGTAAATAAAGGAAGTATGAGAAAATCACCCACAGGGGGAAGAAAAACAGCATAGATCTTTTGAAAGGATTCAAGTGAATTATACTGAACTGCCCAAAGTGGGAAGTTATAAATACTTATTGGTTATAATAGACTAACTAACGCACTGGGTGGAAGCCTTTCCTGCCACGAGAGCAACTGCCTAATTTGTAGTTAAAAGGTTATTGGAACAGGTTATTCCAAGATTTGGGATGATTTTAGTTATTGACTCAGACCAAGGTACTCACTTCATTTCTAAAGTTTTAAAAATCCATAGTGTCTGCCTTAAGTATAATATGGGAATACCATACCTCATGCACCCTTAAAGTTTTAGAAGGGTGGAAAGAATGAAGCAAACTTTAAAACATCAGTTGTCTAAACTGAAAGTTGAAACAAGAAACAAGATTAGCTTTCCAGCACTCTATCACCACTCTGAGTAACCCCACGATGGGAAGGACCTTTTCTTGTTTTGTAGACTACAGAAACAGCCGTCTGCACCGAAGAACAAAGATGGACTCACATATCTCATGTTAAAGGACTCGTAAAGATCAAAGACCAGTGGAAGTAATCCAAGGACCAGGAGAACTGCGAATGAAGATCACTCGGACGCCCAGGAACCCGGTGATATAATTGTATTTTTGTCTAAATGAGTGTTGATAGCAGGCGTATTCACCAAGCAGTTATGTGTTTAGAACCCAAATGTGTTTGTAACCCTTTTGCGTGTATTCAGTGTCTATATTGTAAAGAATTGTGGTATAAGCACATACATGGAGGATATGTGCCATCAGAATTATGTTTTAATTGCCTGAGAATAGAACATAAAGAGACAGAAGCCCAGCTAAGAGTATTGATATCCACAGGAAAGACAGAATTAGATAGTCAAGAGTGGTGGGAATTGTTTGTAAATGGAACAAAAGGGGGTTTGGGAAGTGAACCCATTATAGAACGAATCGAGTGTAGAAAGAAAAATCATGTCCCATGCTGTTCCTGTCATTCGTGGGAAGTTAAAGCCAAGAGTTGGGAAAAGATAAAAAACCGCCATGCGAAAAGGCAGGATAAATGGGAAAGGCAGGGGCACTACCCTTGCTGCCGAGAAGACAAGTCACTCGGCTGCCGGTTGCAACCCGGTAGGCCAGAGAGGCAGAGGCTGTAGGAACCTGAATCTGTTCCCTCTGCTATGGCTGGTGTGCTGCTCCCATCTTGGCTTGGCCAATACCAATTAGAACGGGACCACAATATAGATTAAAGTTGATAATTGTAGTTGTTTGGTTTTTTTTTTTGTTTTGTTTTTTTTTTTTCGTAAAGACTGTAACGTCTGTAAGGAGAAGTAGTAATTACCATTGCCGTAGGAGTTATCCTCCTGGAGGGTTGTGTCCACCGTGTGAACGGATTAAGCAAAGAACATATTGGGGGCAAGGAGTACAGAAGAGAATAATAGAGTTAGATTATCAGGAATAGTAGCAATTGTGAGACCACGGGATTAGCAAAAAGTTGTGAAGTAAGGCAAAAAAAAAAATACAGGTAGAGTGTAGAAAACAAAATCGAGTGTCTTGTGGGTGTGCACTGGTAAGAACCAAAACCTGAGAAACCTTTAAAGCCAGGCATTGGAAACGCAACAGCTCGTATGGATCCCCTGAAGACTATCCTTGCTGCCAAGAAGATAGCTTGCCTCACTGCTGAAAGCAACCCAGTAGGTGAAGGAGGCAGAGGGATACTAATCATGTGGGGACTAATAACCATACTCATGAGCCTGCCCTGGGTGGGATTGTGAATCCATGCTTAAAGTGCTTCTAAAATGTTGGATATAGCAGAAAAACAAAATTGGTTCTCCAGTATCACATCCACATAAATTTAAGATGCTATAGTCAAAAGGAACTGGGAAAATGTATGTTTCAAAGTTTGCAGGTATAGGTAGTAGAGAATATAGGAAAAAGGAGGTTTTGGAGTAGGATCTAGAATGTGAGATATTCAGATAGAGAAGGTGTAGAGCCTAAACAATTATTAAGATGAAATAAAACACACATATCAGGAGAAGCTAGACCAGAAAGATAAGTTTTAAGTTATGAAGTAATTGCGCAAATATGTATTTTACAAGTGGAAAAACTTTATTTAAAAAAAAAAATATATATATATATACTCCTTGTAAAATGGTACTTACTACTAACCCTTCTAAATTGGAACGTAGGTCTAAGATGGGAGTTGGAGACATTGGAGATATCGTACCCTGATGTACATGTTAAATAGAATAATCCGATTACAGGCTGTAATAAAAATAATATATAACCGGACAGCTGAGGCTCTAAAACTAATAGCAAAACGATTATCACAAACCTGAGCTGCAGTATATCAAAATCGAGTAGCCTTAGACTATCTCTTAGCAGAAGAAGGAGGTGTTTGTGTAAAGTGGAATACCTCTGAGTATTGTTTAAAGAGTTGGTAACCCCCCAGACCTCTCCTGGCTTATATAGATTTGCTGGTATATGATTTGTTGGCAGAAGGATTTACGTTATTGTAGGTTCAATTGGTAAACATAAAAAGTTTGTGGCATATGCAGGGCTGTAAATCTTCTGTTACTATATTACTTATAAAAAGGGAAGCAAAAGAATAGAAGTATAAGAAAGAAAGGAGAAAGATTTCACCATCCTTATGGCTCCGCTCCATGAGTTCGCAGTCTCGGATCCAGCACTTTGCAGTGTCCTCCAGTGTCTTTTTCAGTTTCTGTGGTGAGACTGGTGGTCAGAGAGGTCCTCGTGATGGTGGGTGGGCACCACTAGTGCTTGCGCAAGATGGGCCTTTATAGCCCTCTGGGTTGCCCACTTTTTGGTCTTTTGTGGAGGTGTTATTGCAAAAGATAAAAAAGTCGTTTGGGGGGGGGAGTGATTGGAAAAGACTGACAAGTCTCGAGCCATCTTGAAGGGTCTCAGCTTTTCCCTTTGTGCCATGCTGGGCTTATCAGAAGGTGGAGCTATGTGCCCTCCAGCACGTCCCCCACCTCCTGTATCAGCCAGCCCGCCTTGTCTGTGGCTCGTTAACTTGTCAGTGATATGTAAATCACAATTCACCTTATACTGAGTGTACCATCTCCTGTGGATGGGTGAACTGATTTTGCCACAATGTTTGAGCCATTATCCTTATCAGTCTCTGACAGAGGGGAGTGTAGTGGTAGTAAATTCGACGAATCCAGACGCCAGCATAAGCTCTTTGATCGAACGGGCGAGCCGGGCGAGAGTAAGGAGTCTAATTCAATGTGAATTTACCATCCATACTCTTTAATGAGCTCTTAAACAACACTGAATATCAATGTCCCCGAGACCACGTTTTTCCAAGCCTTATATACTCTATACCAAAAGGCCATGCGGCAAGTGCAGGCTACAATTGGTTACACTTGCAGTCACTCATCCCCCCCCACTATGGTGATTGGCTGCAGGGCACTGTTCACAGACTGTTCATGCGCAGCGGCAACGCCCCTCCTGCAGCCTGGGTCGAGGGCAGAGCAGCTTCTGTTTACTTTCCTTTTGTCTCTGGTGTCTCAGGGAAATCCTTCAGTGTAGCACAGCCGCATCAAGCCCTGGCTTGTTCACAGCACACAGCCAGAGACTCTCCACAATTCCTCCTTTTTTTTTTTCTTTTTGGACAAGCCAGGATTGATTAGCTGTGTGTTCTAATCCTTTTTTGATATGTGATAAAAAACAACTTATGCAAAACATATAAATAACAACAACAATCAACGTAAACAGTGCACTTTGCAATAAACCTGAGGTATTCCATTGCCATTTAAATATCGCAATGGATTGATTAAACAAATTCCAAGAACTTTAGTTTAAAGGTACTCAACTTATAATAAACGATGTGCTGGGTGTTGATAAACTTACTCAAGAGGTAGTGGTGTTTAAAGATCTACTTCTATAACTATAGTACACATACATGTCACAGCTAAATCAATGCAAAGGTTACACCTCACTCTGTGACCTCCGAAGGTTCTGCTGCAGGGAGTTGATTTGGTTGAGTTTGTTTCAACTCCGGCTTTACTGCTCGGCTTGGAACCCACAATGGACCTTGATCTGTGGAGAGACACATATACCCTCTACCATTAAAAATAACAGGTACCGGTCCCTTCCACAATCCAGTGGTGGGATCACGATATCTCACCGTGAATTCCGGTAAAGTGTTTTTCCTTCCTAGTCTGATCTGATAATGATGAACGATCACAGGAGGCTCCTCATGATCTCCAGTTAGACATAAATAATTCAAGGTAAACAACACCTTTGCTAAACGCTGTTGACAATCTAACTCTTCCTGCTTCTTTTTGCTCAAATACCCTTTAATCATTTGATGTGCTCTCTCGATGATTCCTTGGCCTGTTGGGGAATGAGGTATACCTGTAACGTGTTTCACTCCCCATTTCATTAGAAAAGTTCTAACTTTCTGGCTAACATAGGCAGGGCCATTGTCTGTCTTAATCTTTTCTGGGACACCCATTACAGCAAAACAAGCTGTGAGATGTTTACATACATGTAGTGCTTTTTCTCCTGGTAAAGCAGTAGCCCATATCATTTTTGAAAAGGTATCAATTGTGACATGCACATATTTAAGTCTTCCAAATTCTGGCACATGTGTCACATCCATTTGCCATACTTCTAAGGCTTTTAAACCTCGAGGATTGACACCGATTCCTATACCTAACATCTGGCTTCCACACTGAGGACATGCCTGTACAATACTTCTTGCTTCATTTAAAGTTAAATCGAATTGTCTTTGGAGACCTCTGGCATTCTGATGAAAGCTCTCATGACTTTGTCTTGCTAGTTGGAATTTATCTGTTGGAGGCATGTGCTGTACTGAACTTACTAAACTATCTGCAATTTGATTTCCTTCACCTAGACCAAGATTCCATTGATGACTGTGGATGTGAATCACACAACAGGGTTCTTTTCTTTGATTTAAAATAGCTCTCAATTGTACAAACTATTTTCCTAATTGAGGATTATTCGATTGTCTTAACAGGGCATTTTCCATTCTGGGTATTACACCTGCTACATACAAAGAATCTGTGACAACATTTAAAGCAGATTTCAGCCAATTATTTAAGGCCCATATTACTGCTGTGAGCTCTAAAGTCTGCAATGAATCCTCTTTTGAACCTTCAATTAAATGCTGTTTCCATTGACTATTCTCTTGCCAGATACATGCTGCCTGGTGTCTTCGTTTTCCTGCATCTGTATATACTGTAAGGCCTTCAACAGGTTTTGCTTTTACTTTGCTTCTCTCTAACCACTGATTTGTTCTAAGGAATTGCCGTAGTTTACCTTTTGGTTGTCGTGAATGTACCTTGCCTATAAATCCTAATAATGCATTCTGTATAGGCATCGAATGTCTCAGCCACCATTCTAAATCGGCTCCATTTATCGGAATACTGATGTCATCTGGTTCCTGACCGCTAATTTCTAATATTCGAGATCTTCCTTTTCGAATCAATTCTCCAATTGCTTCTGGTCTCGTTTGAATACTGAATTTTGGTTGGACACTAAGAAAAATCCACTCTAATAATCGTAAATCATTTTCTGTTTTTGATCTGACAGTGGCACAAAAGGAAGAATCTGTAGCAAGATCTATGGGGAATTCCCCGTTTTTGTTTTGCCACTGGCAGATGATTGCACACGGATGTTCTAGATTGCTAATAAGGAGGGAAATTGGTCGATCAGAAAGTCTTCGGCTAGACCAATTTGTCTGTACTTTTTGTATAATATCAGAAAGACATTTGAGATGCACGGACTCTAAGCTTATTTTCTTAGCTGGATCACCTCCTTTTAGAAGTGAAGTAAGAGGTGCTATATCATTGTTAGTAATGCCTATGCAATTTCTAATCCATTGTATGTCCCCTAACAATTTTTGGACATCATTTAATGTTTGTAAATCAGTATGTAATTCAATTTTTTGTGGACGAATCTGTGCATCACAAATGGACCAACCAAGGTATTTCCAAGGTGCAGACTTTTGAACTTTCTCTGGAGCTATGACCAACCCCTTTTCTTTGAGTTTGATCGTAATTTGGACTATGGAACTTTCTGTGAACTCAGCTTGTTGACAGAACAAAATATCATCCATATAATGATAAATAATTGTTTGTTTCCATGATGCACGAATAGGTTGAAGTGCCCATGCAACATACATTTGGCACAGTGTAGGAGAATTTTTCATACCTTGCGGTAGCACTACCCACTCATACCTTTTAGCTGGTTCCGCTTTGTTTACTGAAGGCAGTGTAAATGCAAAACGCTGTGTATCTTGCTCATGTAAAGGAATGGTAAAGAAACAATCCTTTAAATCTATAATTAGAATATGCCAATTTTCTGGTAACATTACAGGTGATGGTAATCCAGGCTGTAAAGCACCCATGGCTTGCATTTGATCATTTACCTTTCGCAAGTCATGTAATAATCGCCACTTTCCACTCTTTTTTGGTATTACAAAAATCGGGGTATTCCATGGACTAGTAGAAGGCTTGATATGGCCTGCAACTAATTGCTCTTCTACTAATTCACGTGCCTTTTGCAGTCGCTCTTCTGTTAATGGCCACTGGTCAACCCAAACTGGGCTATCTGTTAACCAGGTCAATGGAGGGTTGGGCAACTGCTTTCCAGTGACCACTAAGGAAAAGGCGAAGTATTTAACACGGCACCAAGTTGCCCCAAGACATCACGGCCAATAAGTGCCTCAAGGCTGCTTGGCAATTCCATTACATACACCCTAAGGGTAACACATTGACCTTCAGGGAAACTAATCAAAATGGGATCAACACTTATATTTGGAGTAGTTTGACCCCCTACTCCAGCTACAGTGGAAGAGATTGATTTTTGAAGTTTCCAATTTTGTGGCCATTTGAATTGACTAATGATGGAGACATCAGCTCCAGTATCAAGCATTGCATTTACCTCTACAACAAGAGTAGAATCAGACTGAAATAGTTGCACACGTAACATGGGACACTGAGTCATTGATGAGGTGAAGCAAACTGCAGGACCTGTCGATCCAAATCCTTTATCACGCCTTTCTATTGAGGATGCTGGAGGAACTCCTGGAAGCATTGGTAGGCAGTTTTCCAATGCTACTACCTGAGCTATTCTACTCCCAGAAGGAATAAAAATTGGCGGATGCAGAGTGTAGGCCAGGATTTGAACAGTTCCTGTGAAATCTGCATCCATTATACCTGGTATTACTATAAGACCTTTGATACTAGCAGAAGAACGGCCAATCAATAGGCCTCCAGTGAGACTATCTTGTCTAAATAAAGGTCCTTTAGCATTAGTTGGTATTCTATGAATTGCAGTATTGGTCAATGTAATATCTACTGCTGTCTCCACATCAACTCCGAGGCTTCCTGCGGTGCTTGGCTTGTTGAGGTGAAAGAAGCCTGGTTCACGGTTGGTCGCTGATTGTGATACAGGTTCGGAGATGTTCTTTGTGTCCGGTAGCTGCTGAACGTATACCATAGTTTGTGATTATTTGTTTTGCTTGCTGCAAAATTTTCCAATCGTGTGGTTCCCATACCGCTGTCTGAGTGTTCATATTTTGAATCACCGGTAGGGCTAATTTTGCTGGAGACCAATCACCTTCTAGAATGGCATCTTTGATGACCCCTGACCATCTGCCACGTCGGAGCTGTGGCTGGTCAGTAGAATCTATAGGTACTTTTGATTGCATTGTTTGTGAAGGGCAAGCTGGTTTTTGAAACTCAATTTGTTCCTTATTTTTCTCTACATTTGACACTCTTAAGTTAAGTTGTTCAAGCTTGTTGGTAATAACTTGCAGTAACTGCTCTACTGCTTGAGGTGAGCCCAATGATGTAGGAGGAGGCTCACCAAAAAGTTCCGCGGGTGCTTGCGGAGGTAAAGTTTGAGGCGGCCCCGGCCCCGGCGGCGGCGGCTCGGCCGGTCCGGGCCCGGCCCCCACGCTTTTCTCGGAGGGAGGGGGGGCGTCCGGCTCGGGGCAGGGCAGAGGCGGAGCGGTAGGCGGAGGGCGGCACTCAGGGCCTCCCACATCCGGACAGTCGACCAGTTGCACTTCCGCTTTCTTGGCACATTGCCCCAGAGACTCGGAGGGGGAAACTTCCGGTCCTTTGTTTACGAGCCGCGAAGTTTCTAATCCGCGTTGCAGATCGGATTGTGAAAGTATTGGCTGAGCCGGGACCCCGCGACCACCCCAAACGGCAGGCAGACCCCACAGAGTAGCCCACAGGCCCCTCTTTTCTTTTGGACAAGTTTTATCAGTCCAGGTTTGTTCTGGGACAAGCGCCTCCGCGGCTCTTAGGGCGGCACGTTGTTCCGATTTCATAACTTCTAATGATTCTAATACGGTTTTCCACAATTCTCTCACAGCTTTAATTTCTTTCTCTTCTTCCCCTCTGATAGTTTTGTCCCACATAGTGTCCCCCACTGATCTCCATTCCGTTGGGGAAAACAAAAGTGGAACTTCTCCAAAGTGTCCCCACTTCTGAGCTAAAAAAATCAATGTGATTAGCTTTTCCTGTGACGATTCAATACCTCTCTTAGAGAGAATAGTCGTCAGCAGTGCCGCGGCTGTTTCAATATCCATTATCTTATCAGCGCGGTCTTAACTGTAGGAGGCGAGTGGCCAGCTCGACGGGTGTTTGTCTTTTGATATCGGACAGAAAAATAATAAAAAACACACTCTCCCACACCCCGGCTTGGCTCCGTTTTTATGAACGCTGCTTACCGCAGTAATGTCGATCCGGAGCGTTATGCTTTGCTAACGATCCATCCTTCTGCTACCATTTGTAGTGGTAGTAAATTCGACGAATCCAGACGCCGGCATAAGCTCTTTGATCGAACGGGCGGGCCGGGCGAGAGTAAGGAGTCTAATTCAATGTGAATTTACCATCCGTACTCTTTAATGAGCTCTTAAACAACACTGAATATCAATGTCCCCGAGACCACGTTTTTCCAAGCCTTATATACTCTATACCAAAAGGCCATGCGGCAAGTGCAGGCTACAATTGGTTACACTCGCAGTCACTCATCCCCCCCCACTATGGTGATTGGCTGCAGGGCACTGTTCACAGACTGTTCATGCGCAGCGGCGACGCCCCTCCTGCAGCCTGGGTCGAGGGCAGAGCAGCTTCTGTTTACTTTCCTTTTGTCTCTGGTGTCTCAGGGAAATCCTTCCGTGTAGCACAGCCGCATCAAGCCCTGGCTTGTTCACAGCACACAGCCAGAGACTCTCCACAGGGGAGAGCAGTGGATGTTGTCTACCTTGACTTCAGCAAGGGTTTTGACACTGTGTCCCACAACATCCTCATATGTAAGCTCAGGAAATGTGAGTTGGATGAGTGCATGGTGAGATGGATTGTGAACTGCCTGGATGGCAGAGCCCAGAGGGTTGTGAAGAACAGTGTTGAGTCTGGTTGGAGGCCGGTAGCTAGTGGTGTCCCCCAGGGGTCAGTACTAGGTCCAGTCTTGTTTAACTTGTTCATAAGTGACCTGGATGAAGAGACTGAGTGTACCCTCAGCAAGTTTGCTGAGGATACAAAACTGGGAGAAAGGGCTGACAAACCAGAAGGCTGTGCTGCCATTCAGTGAGACCTGGACAGGCTGGAGGACTGGGCAGAGAAGAACCTAATGAAATTCAACAAAGACAAGTGTAGGATCCTGAACCTAGGGAGGAATAACCCCATGAACCAGTACAGGTTAGGGGTTGACCTGCTGGAAAGCAGCATTGTAGAGAAGGACCTGGGAGTCCTGGTGAACAACAAGTTTACTATGGGCCAGCAATGTGCCCCTGTGACCAAGAAGGCCAATGGTACCTGGGATGCATTAGGAAGAGTGTGACAAGCAGGTCGGCAGGTTGAGGGAGGTTATCCTCTCTCTCTACTCTGTCTTGTTGAGGCCACATCTGGAGTCCTGCATCCATTTCTGGGCTCCTCAGTTAAAGAAGGACAAGGAACTATTGGAGAGAGTCCAGCAGAGAGCTACAAAGATGAATAGGGGTCTGGAGAATATTTCTTATGAAGAAAGACTGAGAGAGGTAGGTCTGTACAGCCTGGAGAAGAGAAGACTGAGAGGGGATCTTATTTCTTCTTATAAATATCGCCAATGTGTGTGTCAAGAGGATAGGACCAGACTCTTTTCAGTGGTGCCCAACAATAGGATGAGGGGCAATGGGCACTGACTGGCTGTGCTGCCATCCAGCGAGACCTAGACAGGCTGGAGAGTTGAGCGGGGAAAAGTTTAATGAAATATAACAAGGGCAAGTGTAGAGTCTTGCATCTGGGCAGGAACAACCCCAGATTCCAGTATAAGTTGGGGAATGACCTATTAGAGAACAATGTAGGGGAAAGGGACCTGGCGGTCCTGGTGGACAGCAGGATGACCATGAGCCAGCACTGTACCCTTGTGGCCAAGAAGGCCAATGGCATCCTGGGGTGTGTTAGAAGGGGGGCAGTTAGTAGGTCGAGAAAGGTTCTCCTTCCCCTCTCCTCTGCCCTGGTGAGACCACATCTGGAATATTGTGTCCAGTTCTGGGCCCCTCAGTTCAAAAAGGACAGGGAACTGCTGGAGAGAGTCCAGCGCAGAGCCACAGAGATGATTAAGGGAGTGGAGCATCTCCCTTATGAGGAAAGGCTGAGAGAGCTGGGTCTCTTTAGTTTGGAGAAGAGGAGACTGAGAGGTGACCTCATTAATGTTTATAAATATGTAAAGGGTGAGTGTCATGAGGATGGAGCCAGGCTCTTTTCGGTGACAACCAATGATAGGACAAGGGGCAATAGGTATAAACTGGAACACAGAAGGTTCCATTTAAATTTGAGAAGAAACTTCTTCATGATGAGGGTGATGGAGCACTGGAACAGGCTGCCCAGGAGGGTTGTGGAGTCTCCTTCTCTGGAGACATTTCAAACCCGCCTGGATGCATTCCTGTGCAATCTGCTTTAGATGAACCTGTTTTGGCAGGTGGATTGGCCTAGATGATCTCCAGAGGTCCCTTCCAATCCCACCCATTCTGTGATTTTGTAATACAGGGATGTTTTCATTGTTGCTGAACAGTGTTTACAAAGTCAAGGCCTTTTCTGCTTCTCCCACTACCCCACCTGCAAGTAGACTGAGGGTTACATAAGATATTTGCAGGGGACACAGCTAGGACAGCTGACCCAAGCTGACCAAAAGGATATTCTATACCATAAAGCATCATGCTCAGCATATAAAGGTTAGGGAAGAATAAGGAAAAGGAGGACATTCAGAGTTATGGCATCTGTCTTACCAAGTAACCGTTATCTGTGATGGAGCCCTGCTTTCCTGGAGGTGTTTGAACACCTGCCTGCTGATGGGAAGTAGTGAATGAATTCTGTGTTTTGCATTGCTTGCGTATGCGGCCTTGGCTTTACCTATTAAACTGTCTTTCTCTCAACCCATGAGTTTTCTCATTTTTACTCTTCTGATTCTCTCCCTCATCCTGCTGCAGGGGTAGAGAGCAAGCAGCTGTGCAGTGCTTAGTTACTGGCTGGGGTTAAACCACAACAGTGAAACATAATAAAATATTCTCAAAACATTTTATTGCTGAGTCTGTTTAGATAATCATTTCATTCTCTCAGTTTATAAACTTCTGCTTGGTTGGCCTCTCTACTACTTTTTATCTGAGAAAATAGCCATGATGTCACTTGAAAATGCGCAAGATATGTAGAATAAATCTCATAAATAGACTTAATCCTTTACACCTGTAGAATAATTACTGAGAGGGCAAGTTATTGAAACCAATTATCAAGGACACACTTAAGAATAGAGCTATATCCACATCTTCAGCATAAAAGGCAGCTGCACAACAGGAAAGAAATCTGCTCTATATTATTTCATCCTCCCCACATACACCTGACCTGCAGTCTTAATTGGTGCATGAGGAAGTTCAGTGTACTGGCAATTAAGACGAACCAGGAAATGGAGTGGTGTGAAGGTGCCATGGCCAAGTCCTGTTTAACAAAGGCAGGTACAAGAACCAGATGGTATAGCTGCTGCCAGTTTTGAAGATAAGGTATAGCTGCTGTCAATTAAAAAGGATAAATGTTCAATTTCATCCAAAATGCTAGCTACTGAGCCAGAAATTTGTCCAATGGATTAACTTTGCTCATTATAATCTCATAATACCAAAACACACCTCCATCTTGAAAGATACTCGCCCCAGTGAAACCCACTACATCCCTTCGAGCATGCTCGGTTGAGTTTTTACCTTATCAAAATGAGGATTTTTAAACCAATCAATAACAAAGGTATTTATGACTAGAGTCACTCAAGCTCCACCTAAACATAGAAAATAGTATAAAATACCTTAATAGAGGAAGGGTGGGGGGAACACAACATCACTGAGAAGTCAAGGGCAGAACATAATAGGACTTCTGGGATCAGTTGATGGGATCAGCCTATCTTCCCTGCCCTCAGGAGGATGCTCTTGGGTGAGATTTGCGCAGTAGTTACACCAAGTTTTTCCTCAGGAAACTTAGACTTAAAGCTTGTATTTTTAATCACATTAATAGCACTATATAGTCATCTTAGAATTTATATATATGGTACCAATACTTATTTCTTGCAACTAACATTTTTATTTCAACTAAAGTGCATTCTTGCAACCAAAGTGTGTTTTTGCAGACAGTGTATTTATCAACAGCATCTAAAAGAACTTGCACCCATTACTTCACTAAACCTCATTATCTGTGGATCTAGTCTTGAGAATTTCTCATTTAATGGGCCCAGACTTATGGTATATGTTATACTATTCATGAATCTGTGCAGCGCGTAAATTTGGTGATTGCAACTGGCCTGCACTATTTGTGAATCTAATTGTGTGAACTCAACGTTAATGCACTCACACTTAATGTATACATTATACTATTCATGAATTTGTGCAGCGTGTGTGCCAGACTGGCTGTTGAGCACAATTGGACTTATAGTGCTGACCCGAGGTTATTTGATGTAATTGGGCATCACTAAATGAGTCAACAGTTTTCTGCTACAGAATTATCATTTTGTGCATTTCTAATCAGGCTTCCTTGTGTTTTGACACTCACACTACAGTAATACTATTCTCACAGCCTATTCCAGAATGAGCTTTGTCCTGGTTTTGTTAAAAACAAGACCAGTTCTATTTTAGTGAATTTTTCCTTTCAGCTAAGTTCTTTTAAGTACCTTCTAAGTAACTGCACTTTTCTGAATTTAGCTATATGTTTTTTGGGGCACTGTGCTCCAGACTCATAAGAATGACCAATGGAATGCAGAAGAAGCTCATGTTTATATTTATTACTATAACAACCAGGAATTCTGATAAGATTTCACACGTTCCGTCATGAGAGGGGCATATTTGCAAGGAGGGGCGGACAGAACAGGTGACTAAAACTGACCAACTGAGTATTCCATACCATACACACCATACACCCTATAAAAGAGGGAGATCACGAGGGTCTCGATCTCTTCAACCATGGCCGGCATCTGAAGAGGACCCTGCCTGTTGTCCCTGCAATCCAAGGCCTAAGATCCTGCATCCCTGAATCCAGTTCCAGCTTGCTGTGAAGTCCTGCCCAGGACTTTCGGGTGCCTGTCCTGCAGCTGCTGGAGTAATGTCAACTCCATATAAGGCAAAACTGCTACCTGGGATAAGCAGGATTGGTTTTGTATATTTTGTATAATTTCTCTATTTATTAGTAACATTAGTAAAGCATTTTAAAACCTTTCCAACTTAAAAAAATCTCTCTCCCTTTTTCCTTCCTATCACCTTTCCTTAGGGAGGACATTGCCTATGTGGGGAGGGTGAAGGGATTAACAGAGCATCTGCCATGGTTTATTGTTGCCATGCAATTAAACCTTGACAAGCTTGAAAATGCACAAAAGGACTTGGTATCTTGAAACATATATTTAGTCAATTGAATTACCTGACTTTCTGGAGTAGTCACAGCCAGAAACTCACACATTGTTCTGATATTTTACAGAAGTTTGCAATGAAGTGATCTACTCTTTCCCTCCAGAGGAAGTTCCATTAGACAAAACACAGGCAGAGTTCAAATCAATTTTGAAATGTTAGGCATAATCTAAGCATTCAGAATGACAGAATTATACCAAGACCCTGAAACTGACAAATATTATTTTTCTTAATGTTGTGGGTTTTTTTTAAGTTCACAGAATCACAGAATGTTAGGGATTGGAAGGGACCTCAAAAGATCATCTAGTCCAATCCCTCTGCTAGAGCAGGAACACTTAGATGAGGCTACACAGGAAGGCATCCAGGCAGGTTTTGAATGTCTCCAGCTCCCTCAGCCTTTCTTCATAAGGGAGATACTCCACTCCCTTAATCATCTTTGTTGCTCTGTGCTGAACTCTCTCCAGCAGTTCCCTGTCCTTCTTGAACTGAGGGGCCCAGAAATGGACACAATATTCCAGATGTGGTCTCACCAGGACAGAGGAGAGGGGAAGGAGAACCTCTCTCAACCTACTAACCACCCCCCTTCTAATACACCCCAGGATGCCACTGTCCTTCTTGACCACAAGGGCAGAGTGCTGGCTCATGGTCATCCTGCTGTCCACCAGGATCCCCAGGTCCCTTTCCCCTATGCTGCTCTCTAATAGGTCATTCCCCAACTAATACTGGAACCTGGGGTTGTTCCTACCCAGATGCAAGAGTCCCTGAGGTCAGCTGATCGGAGCCAGCTCGGCTGGAGCCGTTTCAGTGGATGCTGAGGTACAGGGGGGTTCTGGGGTTCCTCGGGTTTTGATTTTGCAACCTGGAAGGCCCCGGCAGCCCTTGCAAGAACAGCTGACGTGGCGTGGGCGTTACCACATTGACAGTGATCACACCCCCACTCCTTGCCTTGAAAAGGCCTCAGAGAGGGCAGTGACTTGTCACTGCTCACCAGGCGCTGGGAGGGGTAACCAGCCTTTGAAGTGGGTGAGTACCATACACACTGTGCTGCAGCAACAGGTGTGATAGCTCGTGCAGTAGGGCACAGAGGTTGTCACTCCTTGCTTGTTAGACCCTCTCACCTATTGCCAGTGTCCCAGACCACTGCCACCCATGGTCTCCTCCAGAAAGAGAGCTTGTCACAAAAATACTGTAGCAACTCAGACAGAGGCCCTGCCATGAACCATGGCTGTTCAGGTCTCCAGCTGCAGGGGGTGCCAGAGTCTGCTGCTGCCGGGGGAGGGAGGCCAGCATTCTACCTGCACGAGGTGTGAGCAGGTGCAAGATCTGTTCAGCATGGTTGCAAAACTTAAGGAGGAGGTTGAGATACTGAGGTCCATCAGGGAGTGTGAAAAGGAGGTCGACTGGTTGAGTAACTACCTGGTGTGCCACTCAGAAAGGTCCCAGGGAGATACCCCCAAAAGGTGATGGACGCCCTGCTCTTTCGGGCAGAGGGGGGAGACCTGAGACAGCCCCTGCCCTGTCACTGTCAGGCAGAGGTAGGGGACCAAAAAGATGACAAGGGCTGAAAGCAAGTTCGAGTTTGGCGTCACAGGCAACCCCCCTCCCTACCTGCTTTGCTTCCCCAGGTGCCCCTCCGTAATAGGTTTGAGGCCCTTGATCTTGAAGAAGAGGTAGGTGAGGATGTGGTGCAAGACCTGCCTACGAGGTCACATAGAAAGAGGCAGTTGACCCCATGCCTCAGGACCGCCTCAGAGAAGAAAGAAAGAAGGGTAATTGTAGTAGGCAATTCCCTTCTGAGAGGGACAGAGGGCCCAATCTGCAGAGTTGACCCTCATCGTAGGGAAGTTTGTAGTCTACCTGGAACCCAGATCAGGGACATCACCAGGACGCCCCCCAACCTGGTGCACCCAACAGACTACTATCCAATGTTAATCTTCCAGACAGATGGGGAGGAAGCGGCATCCCACAGTCTGAAGGGAATGAAGAAAGATTTCAAGGCCTTGGGATGGATAGTGAAAGTGTCTGGGGCTCAAGTGATTTTCTCTTCCCTCTTTCCAGTTTTGGGTGACGATGCGGGATGGAATAGAAAAATTCAGTCCATAAATGGTTGGCTACAAGACTGGTGCTACAGACAGGGCTTTGGATTCTTTTATAACAGCTGGTTTTACAAGACACCAGTCCAGACAGTGATATGTGGGAAAGGCTTATCTTGCAGGGGCAAAAGGATGCTGGGACAGAAATTAGCAGGACTCATTTGGAGAGCTTTAAATTAGATTCAAAGAGGGATGGGGTTGTAGTTGGGCTTGCACCAGTGAGGCAGCACTCTAGAACTGATGAAGACCGGGAGGCCTCCCATACCACTAGGGTGAAATCGGTGTGCTCAGCTCGCTCCCTGAAATGCCTGTACACCAATGCTTGCAGCATGGGGAATAAGCAGGAGGAGTTAGAAACCTGTGTTTGGGCAGGAGATTATGATCTGGTGGCAATTACAGAGACATGGTGGGTCAGCTCACATGACTGGAATGTGGTCATGGATGGCTATGTCCTTTTCAGGAAAGACAGGCCAGCCAGGCGTGGTGGTGAAGTTGCTCTTTACATGAGAGAGCAACTACAATGTATTGAATATTGTCCTGGCACGGATGAGGAGCGAGCTGAGAGTCTATGGGTGAGAATTAAGGGGCAGGCTGGCAGGGGTGATACTGTTGTAGGTGTCTATTACAGGCCACCAGGTCAGGGTGAGGAAGTTGATGAGGCCTTCTACAGGCAGCTGAGAGCAGCCTCACAGTCACAGGCCCTGGTTGTAGTGGGGGATTTTAACTTCCCTGATGTTTGCTGGAAGGACTACTCAGCCAGCCAGCCACAGTCTAGGAGGTTCCTCCAGTGCATTGATGATAACTTTCTGATGCAAACAGTGGAGGAGCCAAGTAGGAGAGGTGCACTGCTGGATCTCATCCTCACTAACAAGGAGGGTCTGGTTGAAACAGTAAAGGTTGAGGGCTGCCTGGGTTGCAGCGACTATGAAATGGTGGAGTTCAGGATCTCATGTGGCAGGAACAGAATAGCAAGCAGAACTGCATCCCTGGACTTTAGCAGGGCTAACTTTGGCCTCTTCAAGCAATTGCTAGGGGAAATTCCATGGGCAAGACTGCTTGAAGGAAAAGGGGCCCAAGATAGGTGTATTCCATTCAGAGATTGCTTCTTCCATGCTCAGGATCAGAGCACCCCCACACGTAGGAAGTCAAGGAAAGGAACCAGGAGGCCTGCATGGTTGAATAGGGATCTGTTGGGTATGCTCAAGCAGAAGAGGAGAGTTTACAGGTCATGGAAGCAGGGACTGGCCACTTGGGAGGAATATAAGGCTGTTGTCAGAGGGTGTGGGGAGGCAACTAGAAAAACTAAGACCTCCTTAGAATTACAGCTGGCGAGAGGGGTCAAGGACAGCAAAAAGAACTTTTTCAAATACATAGCAGATAAAACTAATGCCAGAGGCAATGTAGGCCCATTGATGAATGGGGTGGGTGCCCTGGTGGCAGAAGATACAGAGAAGGCAGAATTACTGAATGCCTTCTTTGTCTCTGTCTACTCTGCTGGAGGCTGTCCTGAGGAGCCCTGTACCCCTGAGACCCCGGATGAAGCCAGGTCAATGGAGGAGTTTTCTTTAGTTGATGAGGACTGGGTTAGGGAGCAATTAAATAGTCTGGACATCCATAAGTCCATGGGTCCAGATGGGATGCATCCGCGGGTGCTGAGGGAGCTGGCTGAAGTCATTGCTGGACCGCTCTCCATCATTTTTGCCAAGTCTTGGGAAACGGGAGAGGTGCCCGACGATTGGAGGAAAGCAAATGTCACTCCAGTCTTCAAAAAGGGCAAGAAGGAGGACCCAGGTAATTATAGACCGGTCAGCCTCACCTCTGTCCCTGGGAAAGTAATGGAACAGCTTATCCTTGGTGCCATCTCTAGGCACATCAGGGATAAGAGGGTCATTAGGGGCAGTCAGCATGGCTTTACCAAGGGTAAGTCATGCTTGACCAACCTCATAGCCTTTTATGAGAATGTAACAAGGTGGATGGATGATGGCAGAGCGGTGGACGTGGTCTACCTTGACTTCAGTAAAGCCTTTGACACAGTCTCTCACAGCATCCTCACAGCTAAATTGAGGAGGTGTGGTCTAGACAATAGAGTAGTGAGGTGGGTTGCAAACTGGCTTAAAGAGAGAAGCCAGAGAGTGGTGGTCAATGGTGCAGAGTCTAGTTGGAGGCCAGTATCTAGTGGAGTGCCTCAGGGGTCAGTACTGGGGCCAATATTATTCAATATATTCATTAACGATTTGGATGAGGGAATCGAGTGTACTATCAGCAAGTTTGCTGATGACACCAAGCTGGGAGGAGTGGCTGACACGCCAGAAGGCTGTGCTGCCATCCAGCGGGACCTGGACAGGCTGGAGAGTTGGGCGAGGAATAACCTGATGAAATTTAACAAGGGAAAGTGAAGAATCCTGCATCTGGGGAGGAACAACTCCAGGTTCCAATATAGGCTGGGGAATGATCTATTAGAGAGCAGTGTAGGGGAAAGGGACCTGGCGGTCCTGGTGGACAGCAGGATGACCATGAGCCAGCACTGGGCCCTTGTGGCCAGGAATGCCAATGGCATCCTGGGGTGTATTACAAGGGGGGTGGTTAGTAGATTGAAAGAGGTTCTCCTTCCCCTCTGCTCCGCCCTGGTGACACCCCATCTCCATATTGTGTCCATTTCTGGGTCCCTCAGTTCAAGAAGGACAGGGAACTGCTGGAGAGGGTCCAACGCAGGGCAACAAAGATGATTAAGGGAGTGGAGTATCTCCCTTATGAAGAAAGGCTGAGGGAGCTGGGTCTCTTTAGCTTGGAGAAGAGGAGACTGAGGGGTGACCTTATTAATGTTTATAAATATATAAAGGGTGAGTGCCATGAGGATGGAGCCAGGCTCTTCTCGGTGGCAAACGATGATAGGACAAAGGGTAATGGGATCAAGCTGGAACACAAGAGGTTCCACTTAAATTTGAGAAAAAACTTCTTCTCAGTGAGGGTGACAGAGCACTGGAACAGGCTGCCTAGGGAGGTTGTGTAATCTCCTTCCCTGGAGACATTCAAAACCCGCCTGGACACATTCCTGTGTTACCTCACCTAGACGTTCCTGCTCCAGCAGGGGGATTGGACTAGATGATCTTTTGAGGTCCCTTCCAATCCCAAACATACTGTGATACTGTGATACTGTGACTTCAGCAGGGCAAACTTTGGCCTTTTCAAGTAATTGCTAGGGGAAATCCCATGGACAAGGCTGCTTGAAGGTAAAGGGACCCAAGATAGTAGGTTAGCATTCAGGGACTGCTTCTACCAAGCCCAAGATTAGAGCATCCCGACACGAAGGAAGTCAAGGAGGGGAGCCAGGAGACCTGCGTGGTTAAATAGGGAACTGCTGGGTAAGCTCAAGTGGAAGAGGAGAGTTTACAGATCATGGAAAGAGGGACTGACCACTTAGGAAGAATATAAGGCTGTTGTCAGAGGATGTAGGGAGGCAACTAGGAAAGCTAAGGCTTACTTAGAATCAAACCTGGCGAGAGGGGTCAAGGACAAAAGGAAGAGCTTTTTCAAATACATGGCACATAAAACTAACACCAGAGGCAATGTAGGCCCACTGATGAATGGGATGGGTGTCTTGGTGTCAGAAGATACAGAGAAGGCAGAGTTACTGAATGCCCTGGTGGAGGCTGTCCTGCAGAGCCCTGTATCCCTGAGGCCCCAGAGGAAGTCAGGACAATGGAGGAGTCTGCATTGGTTGATGAGAACTGGGTTAGGTGTTGATAGTTAGGGTTTTTTGCATTCGGAAGATTTCGCGCTGTACGTGAAGATAGTGGCCCCTCCCCTGATAGGTGTAGTGTTTCGTGTGTTATCTAAGCAGACGGATGTGACGTTGTAAAACTCAAGGTATATATTGCTTTGTTACCTACCAAGAAACGCCATTTGCCATCCACTACATTGGTGTCTGCGAGCTGATGGACCGAGCGACCTGGGGGTGGTCGCCGTGCCGTTCCTGAACCAGGACACTTATGTTGCAGCGTGAACTGCAGCATATTTTGGTGCAGAAACCCGGGAAAATCTCCTGAATTCAGGTGTGAACAGCGGTCGAGGCGGCTGGAGCAGCCCCGGCGAGGGAGGACGCTCCCGTAGCCACTAGGAAGATGGAAGCCCAAGTGAAGGTCATACCTCTATGACATAAGCAGTGGGGAATTGATTGTAGGCCTAAAGATTTTACTCTGGCAGTTGCGCGGCTTTTGAAAATTGGGGTAATTGAACAGCCGGTGGAGATTCTCCACCCGGAGGGGTGGGATAAGTGCACCAAAGCACTGGCCGAGGAGACAATGTCCTCGGGTTGTGGGAAAAACCTGAAGTCGTGGGGGAAAGTCGTGCAGGCCTTGCAAAAGGCTATGCAAGCACAAGAGACTTGGAGAGCGGCTAAGGCTTGTTTAATGGCCACCCCACAACTGGGAGTCGGGGCTACCATGCAGACCCCGCACCCCTCAGATAATGACGATCCTGTTGAGTCCAAGGATTTGCGAGAGGGCGACCCCCCTCCTCCATCCCCGAACCCTGACCCGCTTCCGGACGTGCAGGAGTGAGCTGAGTCCAAAGATCAGCAGGAGGGCGACCCCTCCCCTTACTCCTCAGACTCCATTTCATTCACGGAAGCGCGGGAGCGAGTTAAAGCTTTCTGGGGCGGGTTAGCCGAGACGGCTCGCGCCGCTGGGAAACCAGGGTCCGAGGGAGTCTGGGCACGACCCCCCCCATATGCGCTCCAAGATGGCCCCCAGGGAGAAGGCAAGAGGGGGGGGAAAGATGCCTTCAGCGGGAACGGGGAGATAGTGATGGATCAGGAGAACAATAGAGTGGGGGATTGGGGGGGCGGTGGAGGTGGGGGCAAGGGGTGGAGAACTGATGTGGGCGTCCATCTGGGGAGGTGCTGTTGTGGGGGAAACTCCTCCCACAGCAGGAGGCGGGGCGAGCCAAGAGGGAGGGAACGGCCTGCCCACAGGGGTAACGGGTGGGGCCGGAGCAGAGAGCGACCCGCCCGCAAGGGTAGTGGGCGGGGCCAGAACTCGTTTAAAAGGCACCGGAACCCGGAAGTAACCAGTCACTCAAGTTCTGGTTCCGGATCAGATATGGAAGTAACTGGCCACTCGAGTTCCGACTCCGACTCAGATACCGATTCAAATTCGGAAGAGGATGTGGGATCAAACAGAGTTAAAAGCAAAAATATCCCCATCCGAAATAAAGCGGAACCGCGAGGGGGAGAAATTCCTCTCATGGATTGGAGGAAAATTAAGATTGCATGTGCCGACTGGGCCCCATTGGTCGCGCTGGCGTTCCCGGTCTGGGTGACGGACGGGGGACAGAGGGTCCACTTGTCAATAAACCCTAAGGATGTGCAAGCGATTGTTAAAGCCATCGCGGATAAAGGGATTAATTCAGCCATGGTCTCCACCCTCATAGATGGTATTTTCGGGGGAGACAACATGCTCCCATTTGACATAAAACAAACTTGTAGGCTGATCTTTGACGGGGCAGGGATGATCATTTTTAAACAAGAGTGGGAGGACAACTGTGCGAGACAACTGGCCCAAGTAGCCGGGGCGGATCACCCACTGCATGGCTCCAGCCTGCAGCGGCTCATGGACACGGACCCAGAAATGATCACCCCCCAGGCACAGGCTCAGGGTCTGCGGGCCCATGAAGCTATGACAACCACTCGTGCGGCCAGAGAAGCCATTCGCACAGCCTCCAGAGTCATTGCCAAACCATCGCCCTGGTCAACAATAAAACAAAGTGAAACGGAGAGCTTCACGCAATTTGTAGATCGTCTCCAGGCAGCGGTAGACTCTTCTCCACTGCTCGTGGAGGCAAAAGGCCCAGTCGTAGCAGAATGCCTACACCAGCAGTGTAATTCGGCAACTAAAGAGATCTTGCGGTCATTGCCAGCGGGGTCCAGCATTGGAGACATGATTAAGCATGTCTCGAAAGAAGAGCACTTGGCCCTGATCCAGGTAGCTGTTCGCACCGCAATAGCTAGCGTGATGGCATGTATTAAGTGTGGCCAAGCAGGCCATGTCACATCAAATTGTCCTCAGTATGGGGGTCTGTCAGTCACGTTCCCTTCACACCAAAGCCGACCCAAAGGACCGTGTTGGGTCTGTGGAAAGAAAGGGCACTTCGCTAAAGAATGCAGGTCAAAATACCAGGGAAACGGGTCGGGGAGGGGGCAATTGGGCCGCACACAGCCCTCTCCTGCTTGGGACATGAGGTGGCCCGATTATGCCAACCCCGGATGGAATACGGTGCTTCCAAACCCAGTGCTTCCGAAACCAGTGCTTCCGAACCCGGTGCTCCAGAACCCTCCACCCCCTCGAGAGGCAACCAACTTTATATCCCAAACAACAGTTCAGCTGAACCTGCCCTTATCTCAGGGGCAGCAAGTACCACCCCCTGGGGGCAAGACCCCTGGGTGGCGCTGGCCGTAAGGTGTGATAACCCACCAGTGGTGTGGGGGATCTGTTCCCTTTATAATACCTCAAATAGCACCACCATTAGTGTACCTTTTTTGATTGATACCGGAGCAGACGTTACAGTTATCCCTGAGACCATCTGGCCTCCATGTTGGGAACTTGAAGACGCCCCCATGGTGGGTGGAGTCGGGGGACTAACCCAAGCTCGGAAGAGCGTTCAATTGGTCGCTATCACACTAAACACTGAAAAGGGACCGGAGAAAACAATTACTCTCTTCCCCTATGTCATGTCAGGAGTCCCTCCTCTGTTGAGAAGGGATGCTTTAGCTCTCCTAAAAGCCAGGGTGACAAATTTACCGTAAGGGCCACTGCCGCACACCCACTCCCACCGATCAAACTGACGTGGAAATCGCCCAACCCAGTGTGGGTCGAGCAGTGGCCCCTGTCGAAGCCTTGAATGGATGCTCTTCTTGAGTTTGTCGACCGCAAACTACAACGAGGTCATATAGAGCCTTCTATTAGCCCATGGAACACTCCAGTTTTCGTTATACCCAAGCAAACTGGTGAAGGGTTTCGTCTCCTACATGATCTGTGTGAGGTAAACAAGACAATTCGACCAATGGGTCCTGTTCAGACGTTATTGCCTATGAACTCTATGATACCGGAAGGGCAACCTTGCGCCGTCCTTGATATTAAAGACTGTTTTTTCTCGATACCTCTACATGATGAAGACAAGGAGCGGTTTGCTTTTTCAGTTGTATTTCCAAATAGCCGACGTCCCAATTTACGCTTCCAGTGGAAAGTGCTGCCTCAAGGAATGATCAATTCGCCTACCATCTGCCAGATCACGGTGGATCGGGCACTGGCATCAGTTCGACGCAGTGATCCGATCGCGACTATCATTCCATACATGGACGACATCCTGATCGCCGCACCGTCAGGTAGTCAGGTGGACCAGCTAGTGTCAACGGTCTCGGAAACTCTGAGAACAAACGGATTCGAAATCGTGAGTGCTAAAGTTAAAAAGGGACCTTGTGTAAGTTTTTTGGGAGTGGGGATCACAGGTTCTTACATAACCCCCCCTCAGATAAAGATCCGTCGGGACATCAAAACGCTCCATGATGCGCAACAACTAGTGGGATCCTTACAATGGCTCCGCAATATCGTCCTGATTCCTCCCGAGATCATGACTCCCCTGTACGACCTTTTAAAAGGAAAAAACCCATGGGAGCAGAAGACTCTGTTGACAGAAGCAATGAACTCTCTCGATTTTATCGAGCAACAAGTATCATCAAGCACACTAGCCAGGTGGAACCCAAAAGAACCACTTGATCTGTATGTATACTTCACTGAAGGAGAGGGAGTAGGGGCACTAGCCCAGGGCCCCCAAGATAAAGCTCGGCCAATACAGTGGATAGTCCTGGGGAAACCGTCACGTGCATTCTCTCCAGGAGTTGAGTGCCTTGGTAACCTCACCATGAAAGGCCGAAAACTCGCTTTAAGACACCTAGGTATTGAACCCGCTACGATATACCTACCCTTTCGCAAACAGCTGCTAACGCAATCAGAATCTCTGGCTATAGCCCTTGCCGGATTTCGCGGAGAAGTCCAGGACGCTATTAAACCCCCTTGGGCTCAAATGCTGAAAATTGTCAACATCGACCTCCCACGGAAGATCTTGGACCGACCCCAGCAGGGACCAGCAGTCTTCACAGACGCATCCTCAACGACCTCAACCGCAGCAGCGGTGTGGCAATCGGGAGGAGAATGGCACTGTGTTAAAATGACTGATTGTGCGCTTTCAGTCCAGCAATTAGAAGCGACGGCTGTGGTACTGGTGTGTGGACTGTTCTCAATGGAACACCTCAATATAGTGACTGATTCATTGTTCGTAGCTAAACTTTGCTTGGCCATGACAGGGCCTGGCGTGTCAACAACCACGGCTGCCCTAATGCTAGAAGAAGCACTTTTCTCCCGAAAAGGCACCATATCAGTCATCCACGTCAACAGCCATGACCCAATCAAAGGGTTTTACCAAATCGGTAACGATAAAGCAGATGCCACTGAAAAAGGGATATGGACACTGAGAGATGCCCGTCAGCTACACGAGTCCCTCCACATTGGAGCTAAAGCGCTAGTTAAGAGATGTGGGGTTTCAACCGCCGACGCAAAACACATAGTAGCTACGTGTCCCCACTGTCAAAAAGCACCACTGTGGTCCAGTGGAGTCAACCCCAGAGGTCTTAAAGCTTCCGAGGTGTGGCAGACGGACTTCACACTCTGTCAGTTGCTGAGACCTCGAGTGTGGCTAGCGGTAACCGTAGACACATATAGCGGGGTAATCGTAGCCACACAACACTCTAAGGCCGACTCCAAAGCAACCATCCAACATTGGCTGACAGTCATGGCGTGGCTTGGCGTCCCTAATCAGATCAAAACGGATAATGGTCCGAGTTTTGTGTCCAAATCAACCCAGGCATTCGTTCGGAAATGGGGTATTACTCTAATACACGGTATCCCATATAATAGTACAGGTCAAGCTATAGTCGAGCGAGCAAATCAAACTCTGAAATCCAAGCTGGAAGTCTTAGCAAAACCAGAAGGTTTTACCTCCACCATTCCCTCAGGGGACCAGGCACGTTTGCTAGCGACTGCCTTGCTAGCACTAAATCAATTCCCCAGGGGAGAGGAGGTGAATAGTCCTGTCCAAAAACTTTGGGCCACTGGAGCACTAGAAGAGGGCCCGCCAGTTGTAGTTAGAAATGAGCTGGGAGACTGGGAAAAAGGGTGGAAACTAGTTCTGACAGGACGAGGGTATGCGGCGGTCAAAAAAGATGGCAGGGTCAAATGGTGTCCGCTTAAGTCCATTAAGCCAGAGCTTCAGAATAAAACTAATGAAAACTCTGAGTTTTTGTTTGCAGGAACGGATCATTGGCCACCCTTGTAGCCCGTATGCCCTGGTGACAGACGACGTCAACAAGTCGGCAAGCGTCCTGTCTAAGCCTGAGAATTCTGCACGGGAAGAGTCCAGACAACAGCAAAGCGGCCTCCGTGGTGGGAACAAGCGATACCTTTGTTTGATCTTGATTCTAGGGTTTGTTGCTACAGGTAAAACAGAATCAGATTACAGCCACCATCAGCCATTCAAGTGGATCCTACGGAACGTGGGGAGCAATCGAGTGATAAGGGAAATCACAACAACGGGTGCTCCAACTTTTTCAATTAAAATAAGTGACTTATTTCCCACAACTCATTCATTGTGGGGAACATACTGGTGCCCTAGTTCAAATCCAGGAAAAAGCTACTGTCACTACCCAGGATATTTGTTTTGTGGATATTGGGGGTGTGAGACCATTGTTACAAGCAATAAGTGGAGTCCAGGAAAAGAGGATGAATTTTTGCGAGTAGATTGGGGACCAAGGGGGTGTATCCCTCCAATATTTGCATACAATGAAATGCTGGATCGGAGAGGTGATTGTGTCGGTCTAAACGTAGAGATCCGAAACCCGACCAATGCGGGTTGGCTTTTAGGGAAAACGTGGTCAGTATTTCTTCGTAAAACCTTAAAGGATCCAGGAACACTAATACAAATCACCAAGTTCAGGCTACAAACACCCCAGACACTTGGGCCTAACCAGGTTCTTAACCCACAGACATCTAAACCTGTGGTAGACAATACCAAGAACAATGCCAGGGTTGCAGCTCCCAATAACGCCAAGACACTTGATACTTTCAAAATTGAAATGCCTCCCCTATGGAATTTGTTGAACTCGTCATACCAGCTATTGAATTCTACCAATCCAAATATCACAGCAAATTGCTGTTTTTGCTTCGATGTAAGGCCACCCTTTTATGAAGCAGTAGGTGTACCCTCTAAACCAGGACTAGTAAATGGGTCTAACCCATCGCAATGCCTTTGGAACACCACAAACATCACAGGAATTACAATGCAATACATATCAGGGCAAGGCTCTTGTGTCGGTAAAGTACCCCCTGGGAAAAAGGCGTTATGCGCAAATGAGATCAGGCTAGAAGAAGAATCGAAAGCCAAATGGTTAGTTCCTGCTAGCAATATCAAATGGATATGTTCAAAAACTGGAGTCACACCGTGCATATCCCTTAACGTATTTGATCAAAACAATGAATTTTGTATACAAGCAATGGTTGTTCCTAGGATTATATATCATTCAGAAGAATACATATATGATCATCTATCCCCTTCAACTTTTAATCACATACAAAAACGAGAACCCATTACCGCTCTGACCATAGCTGCCCTGCTAACCGTAGGTGCCGCGGGGGCTGGAACAGGAATAGCCTCATTAGTCAGGCAAAACCAAAGATTTCATTCCCTCAGAGTAGCAGTAGATGAAGATTTGGTTCGAATTGAACAATCGATCACCGCCTTAGAAAAGTCATTGAGATCATTGTCCGAAGTTGTTTTACAGAATCGTAGAGGACTAGATCTCTTGTTCTTACAACGAGGCGGACTTTGTGCGGCTTTAGGAGAAGAATGTTGTGTATATGCAGATAACACAGGGGTTGTCAGAGACACAATGGCCAAACTTAGGGAGGGTCTAGAAAAGAGAAGAGATAGAGAAGCCCAACAAGGATGGTTTGATTCATGGTTTAACCACTGGCCATGGTTAACAGCCCTGATATCCACCCTAGCAGGGCCAATCATAATGATCGTTCTAACACTGATTTTTGGACCCTGCATACTAAATAGGCTGATGTCGTTTGTTAGAAGCCGGCTAGAGCAAGTTAATATCCTTTTGCTTGAACGCCAGCAACTACTTTAAGAAAAGTATTTACTAATTTTATCCCTAGTTATCCCTACTAACACCCCATTATTAATAACTACCTCATAGTTTTCACCTGTTCACTGTGCCTTATATTTTATGTTATGAAGTCTACCTCTAAAGATTTTTTACACAGTATTACACTAAGATGCATATATCTTTTTTAAGACTTTTATATTTTAGCTAATTTAGTTGTGCATGGGGGGGGAAATGTTGATAGTTAGGGTTTTTTGCGTTCGGAAGATTTCGTGCTGTACGTGAAGATAGTGGCCCCTCCCCTGATAGGTGTAGTGTTTCGTGTGTTATCTAAGCAGACGGATGTGATGTTGTAAAACTCAAGGTATATATTGCTTTGTTACCTACCAAGAAACGCCATTTGCCGTCCACCACATTGGTGTCTGCGAGCTGATGGACCGAGCGACCTGGGGGTGGTCACCGTGCCATTCCTGAACCAGGACACTTATGTTGCAGTGTGAACTGCAGCCGTTAGGGAGCAATTAAGCAATCTGTACTGTCGCGGTTGAGACGGACAAACGACATAGACCAAGTTATTCCAGGATGAAAGTAGTAGATGCCATTTATTGCCACAAGTGCATTTTTATACAGTTTTACCAATTCATGTGTCTCTTCACTATTGGTTACAAGTTACAGCAGTAACATCTCATTGGCTAATTTTGCTATCATCAGTGTTACTTTTCTACTCCCTTCTCTCTCATGGGTAGATCCTTAACATCTCCGGATACTCCGTTATTCCCATCTTTCTCATGCATGGGCCTTAATATCTTCAAGGCTAATTTCTGTTCCCATGCCCTCCGTCAGGGAATCCACGAAGCCACCGTAGTCCCACAAGGAACACAATCCAGATCTCAGGAAATGACTGTTGTAGAGGCTGAAATGAGCCTAACTGGAAAAAAATGGCAAAAGCATCCCATTGTGACTGGCCCAGATGATCTGTGCATCCTTGGCATAGACTACCTCAGGAGAGGGTATTTTAAGGACCCAAAAGGATATAGGTGGGCATTTGGCATAGCAGCTGTGGACACTGAGAAAATTGAACAGCTGTCTGATTTGCCTGGTCTTTCAGATGACCCTTCTGTTGTAGGACTGCTGATGGTTGACGATCAACAGGTGCCAATTGCTACCACGACTGTGCATCGCTGGCAATATCGCACCAATCGAGAGTCTTTGATTCCTATCCAGAAGTTGATCCGTCAATTAGAAAGCCAGGGTGTGATCAGTAAGACTCGCTCACCTTTTAACAGTCCAATTTGACCAGTGCGTAAGTCTAGTGATGAGTGGAGACTAACTGTAGAATATCGTGGCCTGAATGAAGTTACGCCACCATTGAGTGCTGCTGTGCCTCACATGCTAGAACTGCAATTTGAACTGGAGTCAAAGGCAGCCAAGTGGTATGCTACAACTGACATTGCTAATGCATTTTTCTCTATTCCTTTAGCAGCAGAGTGCAGGTCGCAGTTTGCTTTCACCTGGAGGGGCATCCAGTATACGTGGAATTGCTTGCCCAAGGGGTGGAAACACAGTCCTACCATCTGCCATGGACTGATCCAGACCATGCTGGAGCAAGGAAAAGCTCAAAAACACTTGCAATATATTGATGACATCGTCGTATGGGGCGACACAGTAAAAGAAGTCTTCGAGAAAGGTGAGAGAATAATTCAGATTCTTTTGGATGCTGGTTTTGCCATAAAACAAAGCGAAGTCAAGGGATATGCATGAGAGATCCAGTTTTTAGGAATAAAATGGCAAGATGGCCGTTGTCAGATCCCAATGGATGTGATCAACAAAATTGCAGCAATGTCTCCACCTACTAATAAAAAGGAGACACAGACCTTCTTGGGGATTGTAGGTTTTTGGAGAATGCATATTCCTGACTACAGCCACATTGTGAGCCCTCTCTATCGAGTGACTCGTAAAAAGAACCAATTTGAGTGGGGCCTGGAACAACGACAAGCCTTTGAACAAATTAAGCGTGAGATAACTCATGCGGTGGCCCTTGCACCAGTTCGGACTGGACTAGATGTTAAAAATGTGCTCTACACCACAGCCGGAGATAATGGACTTACCTGGAGCCTCTGGCAGAAAGCATCAGGAGAAACTCGAGGTCGACTTTTAGGTTTTTGGAGTCGAGAATACAAAGAATCTGAGGCCAACTATACTCCAACTGAAAAAGAGATACTAGCAGCATATGAAGGAGTTCGAGCTGCTTCAGAAGTGATCGATACTGAAGCACAGCTCCTCCTGGCACTTCGACTGTCGGTGCTGAGCTGGATGTTCAAAGGGAACAGTTCCCTCTCCACATCATGCAACTGAAGTTACATGGAGTAAATGGATTGCACTGATCACGCAACGAGCTCGTATTGGAAGTCCCAATCGCCCAGGGATCTTAGAAGTGATTACAGACTGACCAGAAAGCAAAGACTTTGGGATGTCTCCACATGAGGAGGAAGTAACGTGCTGAAGAAGCACCACCATATAATACTCTTTCAGAGACTGATAAGCAGTATGCACTGTTCACAGATGGATCCTGTCGTCTTGTAGGAAAACATCGAAGGTGGAAAGCTTCTGTGTGGAGTCCCACACGACAAGTTACAGAAGCCACTGAAGGACAAGGTGAATCTAGTCAATTTGCAGAAGTGAAAGCCATCCAGCTGGCTTTGGACATTGCCATACAAGAAAAGTGGCCAGTACTTTATCTCTACACACAGTATCACAGTATCACAGTATGTTTGGGATTGGAAGGGACCTCAAAAGATCATCTAGTCCAATCCTCCTGCTGGAGCAGGAACACCTAGGTGAGGTCGCACAGGAATGTATCCAGGCGGGCTTTGAATGTCTCCAGGGAAGGAGACTCCACAACCTCCCTGGGTAGCCTGTTACAGTGCTCTGTTACCCTCACTGAGAAGAAGTTCTTTCTCAAATTTAAGTGGAACCTCTTGTGTTCCAGCTTGATCCCATTGCCCCTTGTCCTATCATTGTTTGCCACTGAGAAGAGCCTGACTCCATCCTCATGGCACTCACCCTTTATATATTTATAAACATTAATAAGGTCACCCCTCAGTCTCCTCTTCTCCAAACTAAAGAGACCCAGCTCCCTCAGCCTTTCTTCATAAGGGAGATGCTCCACACCCTTAATCATCTTTGTTGCCCTACGCTGGACCCTCTCCAGCAGTTCCCTGTCCTTCTTGAACTGAGGGGCCCAGAACTAGACACAATATTCCAGATGGGGTCTCACCAGGGCAGAGGAGAGGGGAAGGAGGACCTCTCTCGATCTACTGACCACCCCCCTTGTAATACACCCCAGGATGCCATTAGCCTTCCTGGCCACAAGGGCACAGTGCTGGCTCATGGTCATCCTGTTGTCCACCAGGACCCCCAGGTCCCTTTCCCCTACACTGCTCTCTAATAGGTCATGCCCCAACCTATACTGGAACTTGGGGTTGTTGCTGCCCAGATGCAGGACTCTACACTTTCCCTTGTTAAATTCCATCAGGTTATCCCCCGCCCAACTCTCCAGCCTGTCCAGGTCCTGCTGGATGGCGGCACAGCCTTCTGGCGTGTCAGCCACTCCTCCCAGCTTAGTGTCATCAGCAAACTTGCCGATAGTACACTCAATTCCCTCGTCTAAATCATTAATGAATATATTGAATAATATTGGCCCCAGTACTGACCCCTGAGGCACTCCACTAGATACTGGCCTCCAACTGGACTCCGCACCATTGACCACCACTCTCTGGCTTCTCTCTTTAAGCCAGTTTGCAACCCACCTCACTACTCTATTGTCTAGACCACACCTCCTCAATTTAGCTGTGAGGATGCTGTGAGGGACTGTGTCAAAGGCTTTACTGAAGTCAAGGTAGACCACATCCACCGCTCTGCCATCATCCATCCACCTTGTTACATTCTCATAAAAGGCTATGAGGTTGGTCAAGCATGACTTACCCTTGGTAAAGCCACTGACTCATGGATGGTAGCAAATGCCTTGTGGGGGTGGCTACAGCAATGGAAGAAAAATAACTGGCAACGCAGAGGTAAACCCATTTGGGCTGCCACACTGTGGCAAGACATTGCTGCTTGGCTAGAGAGCCTGCCTGTAAAAGTTCATCATGTAGGTGCTCATGTGCCTAGAAGTCGAGCCGCTGAAATCAAACAAGCTAAACGGTTAAAGCCTGTATGGTATGGGGGGCGATGGTTAAAGTATAACCATGGAGAAGCTTGGCAGATTGATTATATGACACTTCCAAAAACACGTCAAGGTAAGCGTTATGTACTTACAATGGTGGAAGCAACCACTGGATGGTTGGAAATGTATGCCGTACCTCATACTACAGCCCAAAATACTAGCTTGGGCCTTGAAAAGCAAGTCCTTTGGCGACACGGTACACCAGAAAGAATTGAATCAGACAATGGTGCTCATTTCAAAAACAGTCTTAAAGACAATTGGGCCAAAGAACATGGTATTGAGTGGGTATATCATATTCCATATCATGCACCAGCCTCTGGGAAAACTGAAAGGTACAATGGTCTGTTAAAAACTACACTAAAGGCACTTGGTGGTGGAACCTTTAAAAACTGGGATACACATTTAGCAAAAGCTACTTGGTTGGTCAACACTAGGGGATCAACCAATCGAGCCGGGCCTGCCCAATCAGAAATTCTTTGTACTGTAGAAGGAGATAAAGTCCCTGTAGTACACATGAAAAATATGTTAGGAAAGGCAGTCTAGGTTACTCCTGCCTCAGGCAAAGGCAAGCCCATTTGCGGGATTGTTTTTGCCCAGGGACCTGGCAGCACCTGGTGGGTGATGCTTAAGGATGGAGAAGTTTGGTGTGTACCTCAAGGGGATTTGATTTTAGGTCAAACTATTCAATACTGAGCTGCATGATGTGAATTGCCATACTAACAGTGTTTAATAAGTGTCTTTCAGATCAAGAAAGTGGTAATGAAACCAGAGCTAGCTGCTTCAAGTGGCGCCTGACAACTTCTTCGAAGTTGATTTCTTTAACTCACAAACTGTAGTCATGAGATGCACTAGATGTACAATATTTCCTGCCCTAGGAGACTTTTGTGACAAATGAACTTAATGAACTTCTCAAAGGATGGTCCACAGATTAAAAGAATAATGAATTACTCCTGTGTATATATGTACATATGTGTATATATATATATATAGAGTAGTAGTGATTAATTAGATTGTATTGATAGATTGTATTGATAAGGTTTAAGTATTCAGTGAATGGCATATTATAAGGGGTGGAATGTCCTGGTTTTGTTAAAAACAAGTTTCTCTTTTACCGAATTTGCCTGTCAGCTAAAGCCTTCATATTAGCTGCAGTTTCCTGGAAAACCAGATACATGTTTTTGTAAACATAGCAATGGAATGCAAAGGTATCGATAATGAATTGATGCACATCTTGCGATAGGGGCAACAAGAAACAGGTGACCAAGAAACTGACCAATGGAGTATAACATCCCATTCACGTGAATACTTCATATAAAAGTGGGAGATCACGAGGATCTCGTCCCTTTTCCTTTTTTCCTCATGGCTGACATTAGGAGAGGACCTTGCTGGTCGTCCCTGCGAACTGAGGCCTAGTGACAGACTGAATCCAGCTCCGGTTGGCTGCAGAGTCCAATCCAGGACTTCGGGTGCCGGCTCTGCAGTTGCTGGGACTTTCAACATTGGTTTTGTATATTTTGTATTATTTTCTCTATTCTTATTAGTAGCACTAGTAAAACATTTTTAATTTTTCTAACTCTCTTCGCTCTGTCTTTCTTTCCCTCCCGATCGCCTGTTCTTAGTGGGAAGGCGGGAGAGGGAGGGGCTGAAGGGGGAAGGTGGGGGAAGAGGGGGTTAACAATACATCTGCCAGGGTTTTATTGTCGCCCCGCAATCAAAACCTCAAAAACCTTGCATATCAAGCTTTGATAAAGGTGCCTGAAACCAACAAAGCAGCAAAATTATTTGCAACGATTAATCAGGGTCCCAGTGAGAATTACATGCAATTTATTGACCATCCTCAAGAGGCCATCAATAAGCAGGTTTAAAACTTGGAAGCTAAAGAAGCACTGGTGTTGAAATTAGCAGTAGAGAATGCTAATGTTTGCTATCAACATGTTATCTGCAAGTTTTACAGTATATATTACGTGCTTCTGTGTATTGCCCCTCTGAAAATCAAGCAACTTGTGAGGAATGTGAGTTATTTGTTTTACTGGTTGTTGTTTGCAGTTCTTTCTTTATTATATTGTTCATGTGGATGAACTGCAGGCCTTCTCCCCACTTTTCCCACTCACGCTGCAAGAAGCCCTGTGCTTCTCCCCCTCCCTCCCTCTTCTCAAGGTTTTTACTTACGAGATGGGGTCAGGAATGACTGTTTTCAGTCGTGTTCCTAAGAAATCGGTATTGGGAGGTGTTTTATAACATAGGAAAGTACTTGGAAATATGAGGAAGAAAGATCTTGTGAAATATTGTAATTAATGGTAGCTGCTGTATAAGTTAAATGATTGGGAAAAGAGGCCAGAGAATAGAACCTTGAAGTATAACACTTTGTTGCAATTAATGTTGTTTTTAAGGTGAGAAGAGCAGGACAAAATAAATCTCCACAAGAGATCATTAAATCATTTCAGACAGTTTTACAGGTGGAACGGTTTGACCTTCAAGAAGCTGAGAGAGAATTAACTGATAACACACAGGTCATAGAAAACTTGCTGAAGTCTGTAAGATGTTTTTCTTATTAACCTGTTTTCTTTGTAGGTATCTGTTTAAGCATATTAGATTTTAATAAACCTTTGCCTGTTATATGGTACAGTAAGTTCACAGACTGTTAAAGAATAAGAATCCATGGACTCAATATGTGTGTTTTGTGATAATACAGAAGATCATGAGTAATTTAGTTTTTTGCTGCGTGAACATGATGACAAGATTTTGTGTCTAACAGCTGTTATTTTTCTTTCTAGCTTGCTAGCTTTCTTCCAATATCCAGACTTGTGCAACTCTGTGATAGGCTGTGTCTCATCTTGGTGTACTAAATATGGCTCTTTTGTATGCACACCAAGTAAAGAATCCTGGTTTTGGGATAACAGTTGTAGCACACCAGATGAGACACTAATAAAAGCCTTGCCCAGTCCAGCTTTCTGCGGCAGCGGGGGGGCAGGTGCCAATTGGGCTCCAGCATGCACTGACCTGTTTTGTCAGGGAGACCCAGCAGTATCTCCATCTGGCTGAGCGGTAAGCGGTCCAAAGATGCAGTGCAAAAATTGACATATTGTCTTGAATAAGTGTAACTGTGATCCATCTGCATATTTGAACTTGGTATTTGGTTTTCATATCTGAGCTCAGTATTTTAGTTTACATATACAAATATATATTTGGTACCAAAAGAATTTTGTTTGGGGAGATAATTACAAAATGGGAACTGGTTCCGCTGCTAAAACACCACCTTGCTCCCCCTTAAGATGCATCCTTACACATTAGAGTAATTGCTTATATTGTTGTCTAGTAATTTTGAGACCAGAAAATAATTTAAATACCACAGCGTATCCAGATTGTCATTCTCCACCCAGAGCAAAACTGCTCCCATCTGCATAGAGTCCACTCCAGCTCTTCCAGTGGAGTGTCCTTTGAGTCTGGTCTGCTAGAAAAGACTTGTGCAATAGTTAGTATTGTGATCATGCTCCAAATTTTCATCATTAGATACAGGCAAGAAAGTATCAGGATTCAAAGATGATGTTTTCAAACTCACATCACTGTGGCAAGAGGGAAAAAGCCCCACAGGGTTTAAGGTTTTAAAAGCAAGCATTCCATTTTTGACTGACGCACATCACTCAGGCACCTCATGGGGCTGGCTCTGCCTAGTGAAAGCCCTGAACAATTCCCAGACACAGTTTATATCCCCATAGATCATACATATTCATTACATTTCCAGGAAATCCTTTGCATATGCATTGCATTCTTTTGTTATTTGGCTTGTAACCGCAAAAACAGTAGGAACCGGTCCTTGTGCTGGTGTCGCCACCTTATCTTCTGAGAACAAGGGCATTTTCTCCCAACCTTCTCCTGCTTATCTTAACAAGTACCATTATTGTGACTTAACACCTAATAAGTACCTAACACCTAACATCTGTGAACCTTATTCTTATTAACTTATTTTATTACTAATTGCTGATTTTAGGTATCAGCCAAGGTCCCTGATCAATTTTGTACATCCCATAAGTGAGAGGATCGTACTTGCAGGGAAGGTCGAACAGAACAAGTGACCCAAATTGACCAGTGAGGTATTCCATGCCATCCACGTCATACACAGTGTAAAGCTGGGACATCACGAGGGTCTCACTCTTTGCCCATGGCCAGCATCTGAAGAGGACCCTGCCTGTTTTCCTGCCTGCGATCCCGATCCTGGTTCCAGTCCATGCATCCCTGAATCCGGGTCCTGTTTACTGCGAGTCCAGTCCAGGACTCCCAGGTGTCTGCCTGGCAACCCAGTGGTTGTGACTGCGCTAAGCTGTGAATTTCATAATTTCTTTTGTATCTTATGCATCATTTTCTCATTATTAGTGTTATTAGTGAAGGTTTCTTTTAACTTTCCAACTTGTCTCTCATCCTTTTCCTCCTATTCCCTTTCCTTGGTGGGGAGGGCAGGGGCTAAGAGGCAGCATCTGCCACACTTTATTGTTGCCTTGCAATAAGCAGTTACAGATTTATTGGTACCCAGTGTGAGGACAGTGAGGGGGCTAAGAGAAGTCTCTGACAAAGTACCTAAATAGCTTTCCAGGTAGTGCAACTGGGAGATCATTGAACTCTCAGTTTGAGTGACCTGAGTTCTAATCCTGTGTCTGGTGGGAGGACACCTCAGAAAGCTTACTTGAGACACTATCAGCTTTTTCTTCGAAAGTTTTGGAGGGGTGAGAGAATGACAGATCTGTGTGCTTCACGGGCCATTTAATGATGCTAAATCAGACTGCAGTTATTATCTCGCTTATAATGATACTGTTGCAAATCTTGTATTATTTGCTCACTTGTTTGTAGTCAATGATGCCTTTTTTAGATTGGATACTTCTTGGTAGTGTGTCCTGGTTTTGTTTAAAACAAGACCAGTTCTTTTTTAGTGAATTTTCCCTTCAGCTAAGTTCTTCTAAGCAACTGTACTTTTCTCAATTTGGCTGCATGTTTTTTCAGACACTGTTCACTCCGGAGCTGATAATGATAGCAATGGTATGCAGAAGAGGCCCAGGTTTAGACTTATTGCTATGGCAGCCAAGGTTACTGATAAATTTTGCACGTCCTGTAAGTGAGAGGGGCATATTTGCAAGAAGGACTGGACAGAACAGGTGACTAAAATTGACCAACTAAGTATTCAATCCCATGCATGTCATACACCCTATAAAAGTGGGAGATCATGAGGGTCTCACTCTCTTCGACCATGGCCGGCATCTGAAAAGGACCCTACCTGTTGTGCCTGTGATCCTAGGTGTAGTTCCAGACCCTGAATCCCCGAATCCAGTTCCGGTTTACTGCGGAGTCCAGCCCAGGACATCCGGGTACCTGCCCTGCAGCCACCAGAACAACGCCAGCTCCACCGCAGGCCGCTGCTGCGCTACACTGAGAAATTCAAGATTGATTTTGTATATTTTGTATTATTTTGTCTATTTATTAGTAACATTAGTAAAGTATTTTTAACTTTCCAACTTGCAAGTCTCTTTCCCTTTTCCTCCTATTACCTTAGTGGGGAGGATGGGGGGTTAACAGAGAGCATCTGCCACAGTTTATTGTCACCCTGCAGTAAATGGTGACATAGTGTTTATGTGCAGTGCATCATGTCCAGAAGTTTGTATAATTGCTTTGGTTGTGTAGCATTGCTCTACATAGTCATAGTTAAGCCAATGGTGTATTTATATTCATTGTTGTTATACCTCAGGAGTATGTATTTCTTGAGCCCTCCAGTAGAAGAGATCAAAGAGAATTGTACTTTTTGGTTTTTTTTTTTCAGTTGGAGCAACCATCTTTTAGAAGAGATATCCAGCTACTCCTTGCCTTTTTCATTAGGACAAATTATGGATGCTTTTGAGAATTTTGAATATCCCTGGGAAATCTAGTGAAGCTTGTTGGCATTACTGGGTCTCTGGAATGTGTGTCAGATCTTGCTGATGGTAAAACTATTTAGGAGGACTGTAGCTATTCTAAGTCATGGAACAGGTGGTGTGACTACTGAAGCCTCAGCAACATACACCTCAGCCACTGCAACCCCTGCAACAGATCCTGCAGCCACTCCACCCTGACAATGGGCAGTGCAGTCACTCCACTCTTGATGACAGTTACTGCAGCCATCACAACCCTTACAAAGGACACTACAGCCACGCCAACCTCAGCAAAACCTACAACAACTACTGCAACCCCGGTGACAAGCACTGCAGCCACTCTCCCCCCACCCCCGACAGCTACAGCAGCCACTGCAATCCCAACAATGAGCACTGCAGCCACTCCACCCTTGATGACAGCTACTGCAGGCATGGCAATCTCAGTGACAGTCCTCACAGTCACTGCAACCCAAACAACAGGCACTGTAGTCACTCCACCCCGATGACAGCTACAACAGCTACTATAACTCCTAACGTGGGCACTGTAGTCACGCCAATCCCAACGACAGCTACAGCAGCCACTCCAACTCCTAATGTGGGTGGATACTGTGGTCATGCCAACGCCAACAACAGCTAATGCAGCTACTGCAACTCCAACAACTGGCACCGCAGCTACGCCAACCCTGATGACAGTTTCTGCATCCACTCAAATCCCCACAATAAATAATGTGGTCATTCAGACTTCAGCAGCATCAGTTGTCCCTATAACCAGGAAGAAATACACAAGAAAATCAGTTCCCATTGTGAAGGAAAGTGGAGATGGAGAGCAGGGAGAAAGTGCTTCTGAAGAATAGATGTCAGGGGCAGAAGAGTCAGAACCAGAGGTAACCATCCGCTCCTTATCTCTGAAGGATATGGGAGATATGAAAAAATATTTTAGCAGTCATGAAGGTGAGCCAGTTGTCACCTGGCTGATTCAATGCTGGGATAGTGGGGCCAATAGTTTGAACTTAAAGGGAAAAGAAGCCAGGCGGTTGGGATTCCTGTCCAGAGATGGTGGCATTAATAAGGCAGTTGTGAAGAAGAAACAAACTCAAAGCCTCTGGAGGCAAATCTTGTCAGGAGTAAAGACCAGGCATCTGCAGCAATGAGAACAATGCATACAGACGCAGACAGAGACGCACAGGTACAGAGTTCTTGTTAGCAGCAAGAGCAGTGCCAGGCAGAACTGAGCTCTCTTTTATTAGCAGTTCTCAATTTATATATTTACAGATACAGAGCTGGACCAAGAGGTTAGACAGGATGTTTCTTCAAAAAATATTATTCCAAACACACCACACTCATGTTGTGACTGTTTTCAGTCATGTTCCCATGCATTTCTTGTGGGTGGTGTTCCAACCCACTCATTCACATGCCCAGGCCCAACATTCACAGATCATACAGATGGGAGCGGTTTTCCAACCCAAGATATCATTCTCACTGGTCTGGGCTATCGCTTCTTACACTCATAAAAAACATACTTCTGTATAATCTGTCCAAGGTCCTTTAGCTGGAACTGCAATCCTGCCGTTCCCACAGACATCCCTTAAAGGATGATATCATATGCTGTCCAAGCAAATGAACCACCATGGAGAAAGGTGTTAGGTATATGAGAGAATTTGCTGTGCGAGAGATAATTTATAGCAATCCACAGACAATTGTAGATCCTGATGAAATGTCATGTACCTGAGCTATACTGCAGTTTGTGCAGAGTATACCACCAGCTTGTGCCCACACATTGGGAATATTCGCCATTGCAACAAAAGAAGTGCCACTAACTGTGGATAAAGTAGCCTTCCTCAATGTGTTGCTTTTTAACAGAGAGGGTCTTCTGGCTGAAGTGGCGATTGGTGGCTGCCTTGGCCACAGTGACCAGGAAGTAGTCAGGTTTAAAATCTATGGTAACAGGAGGAAAACTGCCAGCAAGACCTCAACTCTGGATATGAGGAGAGCAGACTTCATGTTGCTCAGAGAACTACTTAGTAAGGTCCCCTGGGAAAAAGTTTTTGAAGGTGCTGGGGTCCATCAGTGCTGGTCACTTTTTAAATACCACCTCCCAAAATTACAGGAGCAGGCAATTCCAAAATGTCTGAAGTCAAGCAGACAAGGCAGAAGGTCAGCTTGGCTGAGCAGGGATCTTCTAGAACTAAGGTGAAAAAAGAAAGTATATGGTTAGTGGAAGCAAAGTCAGGCATAATGGGAGGACTACAGAAATGCTGTTCGCCACTACAGGGAGGAAATTGGTGCAGCCAAAGCTCAATTAGATTTGAAGCTGGCCAGTACTGTGAGGGACAATAAAAAGTGCTTTTTAAAATATGTTAATAGCAAAAAGCAAGCAGTTGATTCCAGGTGTATTGGACACCCCTCCAAGTGAAAGCAAACTGTGGCCTGCATTCTGCAACCAAAGGAACTGAAAAAACACATTGGCAATGTCAGTTGTAGCATACTGATAGAGGGTAAAAAGTTCACTGTGACGAAGCTGAAGGAGCCTTCATCCAAAGACCCCTCCTCAAGACCACCAGATGGCACTGCGCAGGCGCAACAGAAGGGGTCAAGGAGGAGACTATGGAAATTATTACCTGGGACTCATTTTAATAAGAAGCGGGGAAAGGTTATGAATATGTAACACCTTACTGTATTTAAACACACCTCTTATTGTCAGAAGGTGTGCATGAATGGTGGAATGATCCCCCTTGCGCCCGACGTCGAATAAACATATCTGCTTTATAACCTTGTGAGTTGTAAAGTTTTATGACTTTATAGGTTGTAAAGTTGTTTCCGCGCGTCAATACCACTTGGCTGCCTTTGACTCCAGTTCATATTGGAGCTCTAACGTCTGGTACAGCAGCATTCAGTGGTGGTGTGGCTTCATTCAGGCCACGATAGTCTGTTAACCTCCACCCTCCATCAGACTTTTGTACTGGCCATATAGGACTATTAAATGTGAGTGAGTCTTTCTGAATACTCCTTGGGTCTCCAATTGATAATTTATCTCATGGATGGGAGCCAGGGCATCTCAGTTAGTGTGATATTGTCATTGGTGCACTGTCCTGGTAACAATTGGCATCTGCTGTTCTTCAAGTCGCAGCAATCCCACAACAAAGGGATCTTCTGAGAGGTCAGGCAGAGTAGATAACTGTTTGATCTTCCCTGTGTTCACAGTGGCAACACCAAAAGCTCATTGATACCCTTTGGGGTCCTTGAAATACCCTCTCCTGAGGTAGTCTATGCCAAGGATACAAGGGGCCTCTGGGCTGGTCACTGTTAAGCTCACCTCAGTCTCCAATACAGACAATTCTTTGCATCGCCCTGTCACTCCAGAGATCCAGATGGGTTCTGTGACCCTATACCCTGATGGCACCAGCATACACTGTGCACCAGTGTCTACCAAAGCCTTATACTTCTGTGGGACTGATGTGCCAGGTCATTGAATCCACACAGTCCAGTATACCCAGTCATCCCTTTCCTCCTTCTGGTCAAAGGCAGGGACCCTCTATTCCTGTTCCTGGTCAGAGTATTCACTGTCTGACCCTTGCAGTACCAGACCAGAAGTCCTGTCACCAGGATCAAGGGAGGTGTTCTCAGTTCTTCTGTGTCTGAGAGATCGCTGATTGCCTTTGTGTGTCTCTACAGCAACTAAGCTGGCAGTCTTCTTAACAGTTATGTTCCCTCTCAGTTCACATATACGGGTTTCCAGCTTGATCACACAGGAAGAACCAGAGTGCACCATGTGGCATATGCCTGGGGCACCCTTTTCCTCTGACTAGGGCAGGACAGAAATGACTTCTTGGCAAGCCCCTGAGAGCCAAGGTGTTGGCCCATAGGGATGAGGAGGTACAGAGATTTTCTTCAAAGTTTTGGAGCCAAGAAGACTCTCTACAGTTGGTGTATCCATGTCCAGGAAATACATTACTGCCAAGTTGTTAGAATATGACACTGGGGCACTTCCTGCACATGGCCTGTGAGCACAGGACATCCTCTGGATCTTTGGAGTCCTCATCATTCTCTAGATCACTGTAGATGACTTCCAGCACTGCTAATTCTCTCAGGTACTGGATGCCTTCATCTGTAGTAGTCCACTTTTCTGGGGAGTTCACAAGATCTTCCTTGAATGGACATCTTGCCCTCACACTTGAGATGAATCATCTCCAGAGACTACAAATTGCTGCCTCATTTCCAGTTCCTCTCTCAGTTCCTCTGTTTCTAGCAAGGGATCCCAGCTGTTGGGCTTCTTTACCTTTCATTTGCTGACTGTCAGCCCTGTTATCCCAGCATTGGAGCAGACAGGCAGCAATCCACTCAGCTGGCTGGTGATTGTATGTAGTGGATGCACTGGACTCCCCCCCACACCAAACCAGCAACAGTTTGGTCCAGGCTCCAGAAGAGGCAAAGGCCTGAGCTGTAGCTGGGCCAACAACTCCTTTTAGGAAACCCACAAGGAAGCAGAACAGCACATTGAACAATGAAAAGTTGTGGGTGCAGGGAGTCTCATGCATATCTTTCCCATTATATGCAATTTGACCACAACCACTTTATTCTATAAATATGACAGCCTGGGTGAGCCTACTTTGAACTCTCTCTGCTAAATAAGTTAGCTGTATGGCAATGGTTTTCACTACTCACAGGTCACTGGATGAGTCCAATTTAAGTTTTATATCAATCATTTAGCCTAAGTAAATGCATACTAAATATAATGAAACATCCGGAAGTATAAGGTTTTGTGATTTTTAATGTCCTCTCTGCTTCATATTACATAGTAAGCTGGATTTGCTGAAATTTTAAGCTGTAAAGTTCTGCTCATATTTATGAAAACCAACTACAAACTACACTGAACACTTGCAAGATAAGGTCTAGTTCGCACTTTGCTGGGAAGAATGGAATTGACTGGGGAAAAAATAACGATTTCAAGGCTAACATGAAGACATTACAGACGTGACCATTTGAGTAACGTTTCCCACTGATAATGTTTTCCACTTCCCTTCAGTTCCACCAGGACATGATGTAGCTTCAGCAGCAATAGGATAATAGATTGTACTTTCATCTTAGAGGACACTGCAAAACAAAAGATGGAATAGACTGGTCTTGACAGGGTCTGCTGGACTGGTTATCCCATTAGAAATAAGGGAAAATCCATTGTGCAATAATTCTGCATTTTGCATCACTGCTTTGATCTGTAGGATCAGCAGTACAGTGCTAGAAGTTGCTGGTTTTCATTGGGGTAGACAAGGCACCCTTCTATCAGGTGGCATGTCAGTTTGCTGGGGTTGCTTGCCTGTTCAGGTGTAAATTCCCAGGTTATGGGAGGTGACAATTGCCCTAGAAACCTGCCCAAATCCTTCCACACACCCTGCCACCCAGGGACTGGCCACCTCAGGGCACATTTCATTATCACCTCACCCAAAAGTTGTCTTCTCTTACACCAGGACAACACCAGATTCCACAAACCCCACAAACAGTGTTAATTAGTAGTATTAAACAACTCACGTAAGGGTGAACAAGTGTGAGACACAGTGGCTCTTAGCATGCAGTTTGAGTGTGTGTGAAAGACGGTGGTCCTTAACACATGGCATAAGTGTGGAAGGCTGAGATATTGTAAATTATTTGTCTCAAAGCTTGCTTGCTAAAATAATATGCTTAAAGCCTGCTTGTTACAGAAAAATGCTTGCTCGCGCTGCTTGCTTAATTGGGCCTGCTGTAAAGGCCTAAATACAGTGAATTAAAGTGCAAAATGCATGATCACTGTGAATTTCTAAAACTCAAAGAATGCTTGAAGCTTATGTAAGCTCAAGTGAAGCTCCAGCAATATCAGCCATCAACATCTGCGACAAGGCCTGCAGTGTGCTCAGGCAACGCCCACCACAAACTGCCATAAAATGACCAGGTTACAACTTGCAAGTGTGGCCATCCACCACCAGGACCAAAAGCTGTCACCTGGGATCAGCGGACCTGAGACCTGAGTGCTGCCAGCACCTACTGGGACCTGGACTCTGATACCAGAACCTGGACTCTGATACCAGCACAACCCAAGACTTGCAAACTACCAGTGCTACTGAGGCCTGAAACATGAGAGCTGCCTGTCAGGAGACTACATTTGGATCCCTGGCGGTGACTATCTGGCTTATCTCTTGTGTATCTTCTTGCATGCTTGCTTAACTTTCCTCCCAATTTCTTCCCCTTTTTCTTTGTTGCTCTAGCTTTAGGTGTGAAAATGAAATAGATTTACTCTGTCTTTAGACATAAAAAATAAGATTGTTTTAGCCACATCTGACCTCATTTGTGTCTTGATCTCACTCTTGGAATAATTTTTAAATCTTCCTGAATCCGAAATTGGACCGGGACCCCACAACAAGTACCTCAGGAACCTGCATAATAGAACCATCCACATCAGTCATGAATAGGAAGAGGGAGATGTGTTCCCTCATTCTTCCCACAAAATAGCTCCTCCAACACAGTAAGGCCATCAATGCCAGGGCAAAGCACATAGGCATTATCTGTACTAGCATGTTCCCAAGCTTAGTAAAATAAAGAGTGCAGCCAACAAACTCTGCAGCCCAGAAGGCAAATCGTATCTTGGGCTGCATCAAAAGGAGCATGGCCAACAGGTCAAGGGAGGTGATTCTGTCTCTCTACTCTGGTGAGACCCCACTCGGAGTACTGCATCCAGCTCCGGAGCCCTCAGTACAGGAAAGACATGGACCTATTGGAGAGGGGCCAGAGGAGGGCCACCAAGATGATCAGAGGGCTGGAACACCTCTCCTATGAGGACAGGCTGAGACAGTTGGGGTTGTTCAGCCTGGAAAAGAGAAGGCTCCAGGGAGACCTTATTGCAGCCTTTCAGGAGCCTATAAGACAGATGGGGACAGACTTTTTAGAAAGGTGTGTTACAACAGGACAAAGGGTAATGGTTTTAAACTAAAAGAGGGGAGATTCAGGTTAGACATGAGGAAGAAATTTTTACAATGAGGGTAGTAAAATACTGGAATAGGTTGCCCAGAAATGTGGTAGATGCCCCATCCCTGGAGACATTCAAGGCCAGGCTGGACGAGACTCTGAGCAACCTGATCTAATTGAAGATGTCCCTGTTCATTGCAAGGGGATTGGACTAGAAGACCTTGGAAGGTCCCTTCCAACCCAAACTATTCTATGATTCTATGAGTCTAACGCTGTGACCCACAGAGGAGCTTGCCACTTTTATAATAGCTACTATAGTTATAGCACACTTACCCTGATTCCCTAAAAATAAGACTTACCCTGAAAATAAGCCCTAGCATGATTTCTCAGGAGTTTTGAGAATGCTCGAAATATAAGACCTACTCCAAAAGTAAGCCCTAGTTACAGTTCATAAGAAAGTCAATTTAAATATTGTTCAGACAGCTATACCTGTAAAAAAATAAGCATATTTTGGAGCAAAAATTGATATAAGACCATGCCTTATTTTTGGGGAAACAGGGTAATACAAACCTGCCATTGTTTCAAGCCCCACGTTGGGTGCTAAAAAGGGCTGTGGTGGGTTGACCTTGGCTGGATGCCAGGTACCCACCAAGCTGCTCTAACACTCGCCTCCTCAGCAGAATGGGGGGAAGGGTAGAAAATAAGATGGAAAAAAACTCGTGGATCAAGATAAAGGCAGTTTAGTAAAAGAAAAAGCAAAGGTCATGTACAGAAGCACAGGAAAAAAAAAAGATTTATTCTCTTCTTCCCATCAGCAGATGATGTCCAGCCACTTCCTGGGAAGCAGGGCTTCAGTACGCACAACAGTTACTCCAGAAGACAAAGGTCATAATAAGAAATGTCCCCCTTCCATCTCCTTTCTCTTAGCTTTTATTGCTGAGCAGATGTCATATGGTATGGAATATTCATACCACTGAGGTCCCAGAGGAAGTCGGGACAACGGAGGAGTTTGCCTCGATTGATGAGGACTGGGTTAGGGAGCAATTAGGCAATCTGGACACCCATAAATCAATGGGTCCAGATGGGATGCACCCGCGGGTGCTGAGGGAGCTGGCTGAGGTCATTGCTGGATCACTCTCCATCATCTTTGCCAAGTCTTGGGAGATGGGAGAGGTGCCTGAGGACTGGAGGAAAGCAAATGTTACTCCAGTCTTCAAAAAGAGCAAGAAGGAGGACCCGGGTAACTAGAGACCAGTCAACCTCACCTCCATCACTAGGAAAGTGATGGAATACCTTATTCTTGGAACCGTCTCAAAGCATATCAAGGATAAGAGGGTCATTGGGGCAGTCAACATGGCTTCACCAAGGGGAAGTCGTGCTTGACCAACCTCATAGCCTTTTATGAGGACATAACAAGGTGGATAGATGATGGCAGAGCAGTGGATGTGGTCTACCTTGACTTGAGTAAAGCATTTGACACAGTCTCCCACAGCATCCCTATAGCTAAACTGAGGGAGTGCAGTCTGGACGATCGGGTAGTGAGGTGGACTGCAAACTGGCTGAAGGAAAGAAGCCAGAGAGTCGTGGTCAATGGGGCAGAGTCTAGTTGGAGGCCTGTATCTAGTGGAGTGCCTCAAGGGTCAGTACTGGGGCCTGTATTATTCAATATATTCATCAGTGATTTGGACGAGGGAATAGAGTGTACTATCAGCAAGTTTGCTGATGACACCAGGCTGGGAGGAGTGGCTGACACGCCAGAAGGCTGTGCTGCCATCCAGTGAGACCTCGACAGGCTGGAGAGTAGGACGGGGAAAAATGTAATGAAATACAACAAGGGCAAGTGTAGAGTATTGCATCTGGGTAGGAACAACCCCAGGTTCCAGTATAAGTTGGGGAATGACCTATTAGAGAGCAGTGTAGGGGAAAGGGACCTGGCGGTCCTGGTGGACAGCAGGATGACCATGAGCCAGCACTGGGCCCTTGTGGCCAGGAAGGCCAATGGCATCCTGGGGTGTATTAGAAGGGGGGTGGTTAGTAGGTTGAGAGAGGTTCTCCTTCCCCTCTCCTCTGCCCAGGTGAGACCCCATCTGGAATATTGTGTCCATTTCTGGGTCCCTCAGTTCAAGAAGGACAGGGAACTGCTGGAGAGGGTCCAGCGTAGGGCAACAAAGATGATTAAGGGAGTGGAGCACCTCCCTTATGAAGAAAGGCTGAGGGAGCTGGGTCTCTTTAGTTTGGAGGAGACTGAGGGGTGACCTTATTAATGTTTATAAATATATAAAGGGTGAGTGCCACGAGGATGGAGCCAGGCTCTTCTCAGTGGCAAACAATGATAGGACAAGGGGTAATGGGATCAAGCTGGAACACAAGAGGTTCCACTTAAATTTGAGAAAGAACTTCTCAGTGAGGGTGACAGAGCACTGGAACAGGCTGCCCAGGGAGGTTGTGGAGTCTCCTTCCCTGGAGACATTCAAAACCCGCCTGGACATGTACCTGTGCGACCTCTCCTAGGCGTTCCTGCTCCGGCAGGGGGATTGGACTAGATGATCTTTTGAGGTCCCTTCCAATCCCAAACATACTGTGATACTGTGATATAAAGGCTGAGTGTCACGAGGATGGAGCCAGGCTCTTCTCGGTGACAACCAATGGTAGGACAAGGGGTAATGGGTTTAAACTGGAACACAAGAGGTTCTACTTAAATTTGAGAGGAAACTTCTTCTCACTGAGGGTGACAGAACACTGGAACAGGTTGCCCAGGGAGGTTGTGGAGTCTCCTTCTCTGGAGACATTCAAAACCCGCCTGGACACATTCCTGTGTAATCTCATCCAAGTGTTCCTGCTCCAGCAGGGGTATTGGACTAGATGATCTTTCGAGGTCCCTTCCAATCCCTAACATTCTGTGATTCTGTGATCCCTTTGGTCAGTTTGGGTCAGTTCTCCTGTCTATGTCCCCTCCCAAGATTTTTCCCACCTGCAGCCTACTGAGTGAGGTGGGGGAATGTTGGAGAGACAGTCTTGATGCTGTGTGAGCACTACTCAGCAGTAGTCAAAACACTGGTATGTTATCAGCACCTTTCTAGCTAACAATAGAAAGCACAGCACTATGAGGACTGCTATGGGGAAAATTAACCCCATCTCAGCCAGATCAAATACAGTTTATTATTTCTCGTACATGGCCCTTCGAGTGCTTTACTAAAGGTTTATTATTATCTTCGTTACACAGATGAGGCACTCTGCTACAGATGAAGAAAGATTCAGTTCCACAGCTATAGTCTCCATCTCTTACAGAATCTGACTTCTCTAGTCATAATACCATACTCTACAGGTTATGGGTGCTGACACCTTTTTTGAAGTGTAAGATCTCCTGTATTTCTCTTGTAGAATCAGTGTTTTAGCGATTGAGCCAACGGCCAACCTATTTGACTGTCACGGTTTGATTGCGGGGTGACAATAAATCGTGACAGATGTATTGTTAACCCCCTCTCCCCTCCTTTTCCCTCTTTAGCCCCCCCTCTCCCCTCTTCCCCCTAAGGACAGGCAATTGGAAGGGAAAGAAGGACAGAGAGAAGAGAGTTGGAAAAATTAAAAATGTTTTACTAATGCTACTAATAAGAATAGAGAAAATAATACAAAATATACAAAACCAATCTTGAAAGTCCCAGCAACTGCTCCGGCCAGCACCCGAAAGTCCTGGACTGGACTCTGCAGCCAACCGGAACTGGATTCAGTCTGTCACTAGGCCTCAGTTCGCAGGGACGACTTGCAAGATCCTCTCCTAATGTCAGCCATAGGGAAAAAGGGACGAGATCTTCGTGATCTCCCACTTTTATATGAAGTATCACGTGAATGGGATGGAATACTTAGTTGGTCAGTTTTTGGTCACCTGTTTCAGTTCACTGCTCTCACAGGACGTTCATCATTATCAGAGACCTTGCATTCCATTGCTATGTCTACCAAAACATGTATCTAGCTTTCAGAAAAGTGCAGTTAGTAAGAAGATTTTAGCTGAAAGGAAAAATCACTAAAAGAGAAACTTGTTTTTAACAAAACCAGGACATTGACAATGACTTTTTCAATGGTCTTTGTGAAAGTGTGCGTAATGGAAACACACGGACATACTACCACAAGCTGTGTGTGGTGGGTTGGCCCTGGCTGGATGCCAGGTATCCACCAAAGCCACTCTATCACTCCCCCTCCTCAGTTGGACAGAAGAAAGAAAATATAACAAAAGGCTCTTGGGTCGAGAAAAGGACAGGGAGATCACTCAGTAATTACTGTAACAGGCAAAAAACCAGACTCAACTTGGGGAAATTAATTCAATTTATTACCAGTCAAAATCAGAGTAGGATAATGAGAAATAACCCAAAATCTTAAAACACCTTCCCTCTACGCTTCCCTTCTTCCAGGTCTTAATTTCACTCCTGATTTCCTCTATCTCCTCCTCCTGAGCAGCACAAGGGAGCAGGGAATGGGGATTGCAGACACTTCATCACACATTGTCTCTGCCACTCCTTCCTCTTCAGGGGGAAGACTCCACACTCTCCCTGCTCCAGTGTGTGTCCTTTCCATGGGGTGCAGTCCTTCAGGAACAGACTGCTCCAGCATGGGTCCCCCACAGGATCACAAGTCCTGCCAGCAAATCTGCTTCAGCATGGGCTCCTGTGTCTCCACAGGTTCACAGGTCCTGGCAGGAGCCTGCTCCAGCATGGGCTTCCCATGGGGTGTTACCATTTAGCTCAGTGGGTCCAATAAAAACACAGAGATCGGAAAGAGTGTCAGGAGCAGGAATAGGAGCAGGAACAGGAATGGGAGTGGACAATGGCCAATGAGGAAAGTGGGCAGTCCCCGACAACTTCCTGCTTATATATGGACCATGACATTCATTATATGGAATACTCCTGTTGGCCAGCTTGGGTCAGCTGTCCTGAATATGCTCGTCCCCAGTGCTATCTTGCATCTGCAGCTGAGCAGTTAGAAAGTCCTTCATTCCCTTGGTAACAGATATGATTTCAGTAAGTTCTTACATTCTTTCACACCAAATCCCAAACACTGGAAAACTACTTGAAGAAAATGTTAACTTTATCCAAGGGTACTATCTTATTCTCAAACTAAATCCAAAACAAAGAACTGTGCTAGCTACCAAGAAGAAAATTGACTAACCACATGGAAAATTATCTTGATTTGGCCAGAACAGAACATGGGGTCACAACCTTCTTCAGGCACATCCATCTGGTCCAGCGTGGGGGTCCTCCACAGGGTGCAGGTAGGTATTTGCTCCACCATTAAGCTCCATGGGCTGCAGAGACAACCTGACTCACCATGGTCTTTACCACAGGCTGCAGCACCTGGAGCACTTCCTCCTCCTCCTTCTTCATTGCCCTTGGTATCTGCAGAGTTGTTTCTCTCATATTCACACTCCTCTTTTCTGACTGCTGCTGATGTTGCACAAGTTTGACCCCCTTCTTCTTAAATATGTTAGCACAGAGGCTAACATCATCGCAAGTTGGCTCAGCCTTGGTCAACGGCGCCAGCTGGCATTTGCTCTATCAGACATGGAGGAAGCTTCTAGCAGCTTCTGACAGAAGCCACCCCTGTAGCCCCCCTGCTACCAAAACCTTACTATGCAAACCCAATACGTTTTGGAACATGAGTGTTCACACAATATGAGTCTAAATCCTTCTGTACATACTAGGATGTGTTTAACTGAAAGCTGAATCCTGACGTCCTCCTGGAAGACACAGCATTTCTCTTGAGTAAAGCAACAGCAGCTTTTTAGCATCAAACTTTTGATAAAGTCCAGAGGGAAACAGGTTATGTTATCATTTGCTTTAGCAGTTAAGCTCAGTTGCTCCAGATAAAATCCCACGTGTTCATTGCCGCAACTGTGCACAGTAAATGAATGTCTTTCTGGAATGTTTACAGTATGAATGGATGAGATGAATAAGAGATGTACAGAAAGGAATATGATACCTAACTTTTACTGTTGAGCTGGTTTTGGCTGGGATAGAGTTAATTTTCTTCATAGTAGCTAGTATGGGGCTATGTTTTGTATTTGTGCTGAAAACAGTGTTGATAATACAGAGATGTTTTCATTATTGCTGAGCAGTGCTTACACAGAGTCAGGGCCTTTTCTGCTCCTCACACCACTCCGCCAGTGAGTAGGCTGGGGGTGCACAAGAAGTTGGGAGGGGATACAGCTGGGACAGCTGACCTCAAGTGACCAAAGGGATATTCCATACCATATGACATCATGTTCATCATATAAAGCTGGGAGAAGAAGAAGGAAAGTGGGGGGGACATTTGTAGTGATGGCATCTTGTCTTCCCAAGTAACTGTTACATGTGATGGAGCCCTGCTTTCCTGTTGATGGCTGATCATCTGCCTGCTGATGGGAAGTAGTGAATGAATTCCTTGTTTTGCTTTGCTTCCATGTATGGCTTTTGCTTTACCTGTTGAACTATCTTTATCCCAACCCATGAGTTTTCTCACTTTTACTCTTCGGATTCTCTCCCTCATCTCATTGGAGGAAATGAGCAAGTGGTTGTGTGGTGCTCAGTTGCTACTTTTTCAAGGACACACAAAAGACACTGATAAAAAGGCAGGAATAACATGATACTCTGGTCCTGTTTGGGTTTCCTAATCATTGATGACTTTCTCTGTCTCACTGGAAAAAAAATCTAATAGACTTTTTGAGATTCAGACTATGACTTCTAGTGAAGTTTGAATACCAAAAATGTTGATGATCTTAGAAACATCCAGCATTTCAGAAATCAAAGCAAGTATTTTGCTTAACAAATGCTTTGCCTATCATTGTAAGTAGGAACTTCATTGAACAAGGACAATTTAAATCAGATCCTGCCCAAAATTAGCAAGTCTGAGCCAGAGATAATTGCTCATATTTGATTTTGATGCATAATCATTTTCAGTTACTATTAGGTTGGTGCAAAAGGAATTGCAGTTTTTGCTTTGTTGAAATTTGCTGTTTGATATTGGAATACATTCTGAAATAAATGTGGTTATGTTATACATAATTTTAATGTGCTTTTCTTGATTTATGTGGTTTTTTTTGCTACTGACTTATTACTTGTTGGTTATTTTATATTTATTTTAGACTATGGAAATTTTGTTAGACAAAAAGCAAATTCGAGTGATTTTCTTATTCAAGTTCAAAATGGCTTGTAAAGCAGCAGAGACAACTCGCAACATCAACAATGCATTTAGTCCAGGAACTCTCCTCCTTAGTCTGGACACCATCTAAGTAAACTTCCTCATGGATTAAGACACCTTGCCTTATTGGTGAGTGATTTTATCTTCTGGGTTACCCTTGAGAGTCCTCATTTTTTGTGAGTGAATGAATGCACATTTTGAATCATAATTCTAAAGTTTTGGGATCCCCTGAGACTGAATTGGCTGTGTATTATTTGAACACCCAAATGGTATCTGAATCTGTGATTTATAATGGTTTTGGAGTACTGAATGATTTTGGATATACCCCATTTCAAGTTAGTTTTCCGTTAAACAATTCTGATTAGAATAAAGTCTGTTTGGAACTTCTCACCTGGCTAAATTGATTTTTGGGGTGCTTCTGTGACACACAATCTGAGAATTAACCCTCAGTGTGACCAGGCATGCTGACCAAGCATCTTTCCAGTACAGTTAGTATTCTCTATCTGACAAGCAGGTTTGTTTTTTTTTTTCCCATAGCAATAGAATCCTCCATGTCCCATCACTAAAATCTCTTTCATAAATTGCTTATGTAGCATATGGAAACCTTAGCAATCTCCTTCATCCTCTGTCCTCTTTGGAAGATCATTACTGAATATGAATGAATAAAAAAGAATATGAAATTTTGCCTAATCCCACTTTAACTATATTTAAAGCCTATTTATACTCATTTTATTTCAATCCTTTGTCTTAGTATGAATAATCATTCTTCCTTAATACTTAGAGTCCTCATTATATGACCAATTGTAGTCATTACCACTTAAAATAATTAATCTTGTTGGCAATTGCTAACCTAAAGATATGTAAATCCTTTCAGTTTCACATCAGTCTGCTCCTCTAACAAAGATAAGAGTGAATTGCAAAACACCTAATCAGAAACTACAGAGACTACAGACCTTGCAGCTTTAGACATTTGGAATCCCACACAATTAGTTGAGTCTTGTTTTAATACATATCTCGAGACTGTTGCTTATTATATGCCAAAATGATTATGTAACCAATATGCAAATGTGTAACCAATTGGCTCTTTAGGATTGCCCTGAATAATGATAAGATTTTGTATATAATGGCTGTTACTTTTCTTTCTGGCAATGATGGCTTTATTCTAGCATCCAGGCTTGTGCAACTTTGTAATAAACAATATCTCATCTCTGTGTGCTACAATTTGGCTTTTTTCTTTGCAGACCAGGTGACAGAACCCTGATTTTGGGACAACAGTTGTGGCACCCCAGATGGGACCCTGATAAGAGCCTTGCACAATCAAGCTTATTGCAAACAACAGGGAGCAGGACTGACTGGACTGCAGCAGGCACTGACCTGTTGATTGGGGACTCTGTCACATCCTGCCCTCAGGTATGAATGGGGGGGAGAAGTGACTCAGGTTCATGGAGCCCCTTTGGTTGGAAAACAGTACACACAGTACTTAAGGTCCACAAAGAAAAGGCTTTTATTTTGCAGCTTGGCCCATATGGTATATGATTCAGTGGCAGAAGGATTTACGTTATTGTAGGTTTGATTGGAAAACATTAAAAGTTTGCGTCATATGCAGGGCTGTAAATCTTACGTTACTATGTTACATATAAGAAGGAAAGCAAAAAGGCAGAAGTATGGGAAAGAAAGAAAAGAGAAAGAGAGAAAGAGAGAAAGAGAGAAAGAGAGAAAGAGAGAAAGAGAGAAAGAGAGAAAGAGAGAAAGAGAGAAAGAGAGAAAGAGAGAAAGAGAGAAAGAGAGAAAGAGAGAAAGAGAGAAAGAGAGAAAGAGAGAGAGAGAGAGAGAGAGAGAAAGAGAGAGAGAGAAAGAGAGAGAGAGAAAGAGAGAGAGAGAGAGAGAGAAAGAGAGAGAGAGAGAAAGAGAGAGAGAGAGAAAGAGAGAGAGAGAGAGAGAGAAAGAGAGAGAGAGAGAAAGAGAGAGAGAGAGAGAGAAAGAGAGAAAGAGAGAAAGAGAGAGAGAGAGAGAGAGAGAGAGAGAGAAAGAGAGAAAGAGAGAAAGAGAGAAAGAGAGAAAGAGAGAAAGAGAGAAAGAGAGAAAGAGAGAAAGAGAGAAAGAGAGAAAGAGAGAAAGAGAGAAAGAGAGAAAGAGAGAAAGAGAGAAAGAGAGAGAGAGAGAAAGAGAGAGAGAGAGAAAGAGAGAGAGAGAGAAAAGAAAGAGTGAGTCTCAGGTCCAGCGATGTGCGGCATCCTCTGGTGTCTTGTTCAGTTCATGTGGTGAGACTGGTGGGCAGAGTGGTCCTCAGGATGGTGGGTGGGTGCTGCCAGTGCTTGCACAAGGTGGGCCTTTATAGACCTCTGGGTTGCCTGCTTGCATAACTTCCGGTCTTTTGTGGAGGTGTTATTGTGAAAGAGAGAAAAGCCTGGGGGGCGAAGGGGTGATTGTAAAAGATCAACAAGTCTCGGGCCATGTTGAACGGTCTCAGCTTTTCCCTTTGTGCCATGCTGGGTGTATCAGAAGGTGGAGCTATGTATGTCCCGCACATCCCCCACCTCCTGTATCGGCCAACTGGCTTGGGCTGTGGTTCATTAGTTTGTCATTGATACGTAAATTGCAGTTCACCCTATACTGAATGTATCTTCTCCTGTGGCTGGATGAACTGGTTTTGCCACAATGTTTCAGCCATTATCCTTATCAGTACATGACAGACTCCCTGGCTGGGCGGTAAGCAGCTCAAAGGTGCAATGTTAAGTTTGAGTGAGAAAGCATGGGATGTTCAGAGGGACTCCCCTTCTCTCTCCCTACATTGTTTGCACAACTCCTGGTGAGGTATTTTCATGTTCTTGCACATTTGTTTGCTTCCCAGGCAGAGGTAGGGAAGGATATGTTGAGGAGAAAGGGAAGTCAGGGGTGTTTTGCCAAAGCTGACTGTTCCTCTTGCTTTTCCACTTATTCCTCCCTGGTATCAGCAGATGGAGGGGGATGCTGAGGGGGAAGCCTCCCCTTTGCCCAACCATTTACACTAGGGTATATGGGGGAGGAAACTGAAGTGACTTCTTCCTTGAGAAAGTTGTTTCCTCCCTTGATTCCCACCCAATCTTCCCTTCCCCCAGTGCAGGCTCCCTCTGTTCTCCTCTCCCTGGGTGACAGGATGCTGCTGACACAGCAGCTAAGATGGCCAGCTCCACACTCCCAGGCTTGCGCTGGCTCCAGCCAGCCCTGGTGCCCTCCCTGACAGGCTAAGGCCCAGCAAGGAGTCATGGAGTGAGGCAGAACCCCATGTGCCAATGGCAGGGGAAGGCAGGGCATGCCCGCTGCTGCTGAGGGGCATGGGGGAAAGGGGGCTGAGGGAGCACAACCTCGTGAGGGGAGGCAAAAAGCTGCCAGAGCTCCTTTCCCTACATGAACTGCCCCTGCCCAGCTCCCATTAGCCCTGCTGTGCTCCTCCATCTTCCCTCTCATCCCAGTCTCTACCGATTTCCCCTCATCCACAGCTTCTAGCAACCCCCCAACCTGCCTAACTTACCAAGATGGCCAGCTACTGTCATCTCTACATCCCACTTCCCTCAATCCAGGAGCTGCAGACACAAAGATAACATAGATTACCCCAACAAGAAACATTAGTTCTCATAGCATGTTGTAGCAATTGCAGGCAGAAGTTCCTGCCAGTGTTCAGAAATAACAGGTTTTTACTGAAAATCAGGTACTTTCCAATGTGATGCCATAACAGGATTGCAGCTGCCTGTCCAGGAAGGCAGTTGGGTGACACTTTTCCCCAGAACTCCCTGACTCCAGGGAGAGGTGCAGCAGTATTAGGCAGGCTTGTTAAATCCTTGCCTTGAAATGTTATCTCCCAAGAGCGGCATGAAACCAGGTAGACTGTAACTCTCTGAGTACAAGTATATACAAAGACAGCAATAGAAAAATATTTATCTTCTGCTGCTCCTAGTCTGCCACTAGGAGGCAAAAGGCCTATGAGAGTGAGGAGGAAGGCAGGAAGAGAAGCTTCAGTGAAAAACTCTGCTAACATTGACTTTCTCTTGCTGAGTGCTCCTCATATTTGCATGTATTGTATACTATAGATGGAGCAACACTATTCTGACTTAGGAAGGAGATTGTCAAACTTGCTTTAATAATATTAATGCACCTGTCCAAAGGTGATCTCCCATGTACTTTTTTTTTTTTTTTTCATATGTGGTTTAAGGATCACCTGCCCCAGCCAGTCCTTTATGTCTTTTTCTTCTCTCACCCTCATTCACCACTAATTCTGTTATGCTGTCTCGCCTGTTTAGGGATCAGGCAATAGACTAAGATCAGTGAAATGAAGTGGGTTAAAATCAACACGGAAAGAAAAAAGATATTTTTTCTTTGTATCATTCCCTGCTTCAATTTATACTACCTCCAACAATGGTAGTGTGGGAATATAATAGAAGCTTGGCAAGGAGGATAACTGTAAATACACTCAAGTGATCCTCACAGCTAGGGTGTAGAAAAACACATATCACACTAATAGTTGTTTACACTTGTGTGCATGACAAGTAGAACCTCTGCGTTTAGATAACACAGGCCTGTAATAGACTTAGAGGCACCTTAACAAACAGTTTTAGAAATCTATCAGCAAAAGAGTGGGGAAGGCATACTCGCATGGATTTTGCAAGCTTGGGATAGTGGGGCTGCATTGATCCATTTATTAAGAGGTGAAAAAGATTTATTAAGCCCTATAGCCAATGATGATCAGATACAACGAGGATAGGCTCAGCTACCAAATGTCAGAGGTCCTGATGGGCGAGACATAGTTGTACCTACATTACATCAGTGGTTGTGTGCAGCAGTTTTAACAGCATATACAGAAGTTGTCAAATTAGTGTTGTCCCTCGGAAACTGATGTACAATGGAAAAAGGTATTCATTTGATGCAGCAGATGGGGATGGCTCATGTGTTGGTTTTGGGATTCAATCCAGACAGTGTAGCAGTAACGAGAAGTATCAAAATGCAGCTTTTGAGAGGAGCAACTCTGTCACGGAGGGACCCCAAAATTAGTTTTAGGCAGACGGCCAGGTCCAAAACAGACTTGATTCTGGCCAGGAAAGTCCGGCAAAACAACCAATAAGAAACGGGGTTTGTACAATTACTTAGCACTCCGGTAACATAAAATACAGGTTCGGATATCAGTTGAGGAAATTATTAGGGTACAGCAAATAAGAATAATGGAGATCCACAGTGTGCATACCCACACTCACAAGAAACAATGCCAGAGCCGTCCGACTTCAGGATACTACTCTCACTTGTCTAGCGAGGAAAACGCTTGCCTGAGTCCAACAAGGAAAATACACTTGCTTATTTAGCAAGAAAATATAATTCCTTGCTGAAATTAGGCAAGTGTATCTAGTAAGTTATCACTCACCCACACGCGGAGGTGAGGCGGTCCCAGTTCCGGGAGGTTACCTCAGACAGCGTTCCGGCCTAAGGGGAGGGCTCTCGACTTCGGTAGACCCGCAGCTCCAAGAAGACCACACAAAGGGAATCTTCAGCGGGAACCCCATTTTATAGTCTGATCAGATCTGGCTGTGGACATTCCAGAAGCTTCTTGTCTTCTCTGCACCCCCCACTTTAGCTATGGGCTCCCCAGAAGCTTCCTGACTTCTCAGCGCCTCTCCTCTCCTGGTTAACCCACACGAGGGTCAAACAAAAGGAGCTATTAACTCCCCCGTTGAAGGAGAGGGGAAGTGCAACTGCCACACTGAAGGAAAGGGAAGGGGGTGGGGGGAGTGCATCTGCCACAACCTCACTCACTAAAACCCTTAATTACACCAGCAGTCACAAATATTATGGGTAATGTACATGATACAGGGAATTGACAATTAACTAATTAACACTTAAAGAACTAACACTTGACACTTAGAGAGCTAACCCTTTAACCCACATAGCTTTGCTTAGCTTTGTGTAACTTATTGTACGAGAAACAGGAGTTCACTGACGCCTTGCAAAGATAAAATCCTTGGGTACATCCTTGGTGCATCCTTGGGTGAACTAGATAACAGAAACATGGGCACAGGACAGGAGATATGCCATTTTTGACCAACTCAGCAGTCTGGGACCTAACCAACTCATCACACTGGACCAAAGGTGACCGTGTACAGAGAAAGAGGATAGCCTGACACCTGGAATAGTGTGAGCTCCCCTAGAGAAGTAATAGAAACCGAGGGCAACAGAAAGTAGAAATTTGGAAATGTTGTTAGATGAAGCTTGGAGAGTATTCAGTAACAGGGAAAAGGAAGATTGTTGAAAGGATAAGAAAGTAGGGAACTAAAGAGGTTGGAAGGCTTTGAAGGCCTTTAGAGAAAGATCATAGTATATTGGGAAAAGGAATGTTGGGGAAGGTACAGAGGAAGTAGGCAGAGAGAGAAAAGGACAGTAGCAAGTTCTGAAAAAGACTGATGAGAACCTGGAATGAAGAGAAACAAGTGGAATTTTTGGTGGATTGTCAATAAGTAACAATTACCTAGTAGGTAAAAGGAGTCACTGGCCAAAGAGAAAGGGCATATTTTTGTGAACCTTTGAAATACAAATTGGGTAAACAAGTAGGTATTGATAAATTTCTATATATGTCCAATTCCTTAAAACCTTTTTGGGAGAAATTTGTTGGAACAAATGGATGCAGTAATCAGATGAAAAAAAAAAAGAAGAAATTACTCTGGAGGTAAATGATCAGCAATATATGAAAATAATGGGCTTGCTTTTAGCAACTGTTCCCACAGAATGCAAGATCAATGAAGAAGTCGTGAACCAAGTGTATCCCGGGATATAGACTACTGATATACCTGGAAAAGCCAAAAATGCTGCACCTGTCGAGGTAAAAATCAAAGAAGGAGAAAAGCCATCTAGGCATAAAACAATACCCTTAGAAAAGGGAGGATAGGGAAGGAATTTGGTCAGTAATAAACAAATTCATACAAATCATTAACAAAATAACAGAGGACCTCTACCCAGTGGTAGCAAAACCATACACCTTTTTGACTGTATTAACTCTAATTTGATTTGATTTACTGTTTTAGATTTAAAAGATGCCTTTTTGCCTCTCTCTTTGTGAAGCCAGCCAGACAATACTTACATAAAACCCAGCTCACATGGATAGTGTTGCCACCAGGATTTAGAAACAGCCCGACACTATTTGGAAGTCAGCTCGCTAAAGATCTTCAATCTTGGGAAGCCCCATCTGATGAAGGACAGATGTAACAATATGTGGATGACATTTTGATCGCTACCAAGACACAGAAGACATGTATAACCTGAACTGTAAGTTTATTGAACTTTTTGGGGCTCCAAGGATACCGGGTATCACAGAAGAAAGCCCAGATGACACAGTAACAAGTAACTTATTTGGGCTATAAAATTAGTGCAGGACAGAGGACCCTGGGACAGGCTCGAAAGGAAGCTATATGCCAAACTCCAAAGCCTCAAACTGTAAAAGAATTACGGACCCTTTTTGGGCATGACATTTTGGTGTCGGCTGTGGATTTATAATTATGGATTGTTTGTCAAGCCATTGTACATACTAGCAGCCACAGATGAGGAACACCTACAGTGGAATAAAGGAACTATACGAGCCTTTGAAGAACTTGGTAAGGCCTTCATGACAGCGCCTGCTTTAGGACTCCCAGATGTGAGTAAACCACTTTTTCTATTCTCTCACGAGAAGCAGGGAATAGCCTTGGGCATACTGGCACAGGATCTTGGCCCGTACTGACGAGCAGTGGCCTATTTCTCCAAACAATTAGATGCAACTGCAAAACGGTGGCCTGGATGCCTGCAGACAGTTGAAACAGTGGTACTGAACATACAGGAAGCCCGAAAATTTACCATGGGTCAGAAAATGACTGTGCTAGTATCCCACATGGTGTCTACAGTTCTAAAAGAAAAAGGGGGACATTGGCTTTCCCCACAAAGATTTCTCAAATATCAGGCTAAATCATCATCACTAACATTGTCAATCCAGCTTCTTTCCTCAGTGGTAACACTGGAAAACCAGTTCATCATAATTGCCTAGAAACCGTTGAAGCAACATACTCCAGCTGACCAGATCTAAAGGACAATCCTGTGGAGAACACTGAGAACTGCTTTATGGACGAAAGCAGCAATATCCTGAACGGTGAAAGGCATGCTGGTTATGCTATAACTACTAGCCATGAAGTGATGGAATCTGAACCTCTGCCTAAAAGTACTTCAGCACAAAAGGCAAAAATAATTGCCCTTACTTGTGCTCCGGAACTAGTTGAAGGTAAAACTGCGAACTTCTGTAGTGACTCTAAGTATGCTTCCAGGGTCATGCATGTGCACGGAACAATTTGGAAAGAAAAAGGACTCTTGAACTCTCAAGGCAAACATATCAAACACGCAGAAGAAATACTGGCAGCTCAACTTCCTGAGAAGGTGTCAATCATGCATATCAAGGCACACCAGAAAGTGAGCTCAGAATTGGAAAAAAGAAATGAGCTGGTGCCTAAGCAAAAGGTAAAAATAGAAAGTGCCCTAGTCCCCAACGGGCAGGTTATTTTAGAAAGTAAGCCAGAACATACTAAGGAACACCAGAAACTTATTGTAGATTCAGAAGAACCATATAATGAGGAAGGGTGGGCTCACACCCCACAACGGAAAACTTGCTGTTAACTCCTATTTAGTTTGGCCTTTAGTAGCAGAAGCATTATATAAACATTTGATCAAAAATCGTAGCTAGACATTTGTATGCTACTGTAAGACAGGTGGCACAGCAATGCGATTTTTGCCTCCAGACTAAGCCTAAGAATATAGCTAAGCCAGAAATGGGTCAGATGGGAAAGGAAATGGACCTGGTCAATAATGGCAAATTGATTCTTCGGAAATCCCAAGAAAAGGGGAGGGCTGATATTTGTTGGTACTAAGTGATACCTTTTCAGGTTGGCCAGAAGCACTCCCTACCAGAATAGCAAAAGCTCAGGAGGTAACCAAAACATTAGTACAAGAAATAATACCAAGGTATGGAGTTCCAGCTGATATATCATCCTTGATTTCAGTAAAGCCTATGACACAGTCTCCCACAGCATCCTTACAGCTAAACTGAGGGAGTGCACTCTGGATGACCGAGTAGCAAGATGGACTGCAATCTGGCTGAAGGAGAGAAGCCATAGAGTCGTGGTCAATGGGGCGGAGTCTAGTTGGAGGCCTGTATCTAGTGGAGCGCCTCAGGGGTCAGTACTGGGGCTTGTATTACTCAATATATTCATCAATGATTTGGACAAAGGAATAGAGTGTACTATCCACACGTTTGCTGATGACACCAAGCTGGGAGGAGTGGCTGACACACCAGAAGGCTGGTCATAAATAGGTAAAATACATACCTTCCTTAAAACCTCAAGGGTTTTAAGGTCATTGCTGCACCACCTCATAGGCACCCTAGAAAATTCCTCGAGGGAAATTTGGGCTGTAATTTTGGGACCCTTTGTTTGGGTGGCAAATAAAGGAAAGACAGCAAATCCAAAAGGAGTTAAATCACAGGTGACGAGGAAGCAAATGTGGAATGATATTGTACAAGCCTGTCCTGGTTTTGTTAAAAAACAAGTTTCTCTTTTAGTGAATCTGCCTGTCAGCTAAAGCCTTCATATTAGCTGCATTTTCCTGGAGAACCAGATTCATGTTTTGGTAAACATAGCAATGGAATGCAAACTTATTGATAAGCATGGATGGACATCTTGCTAGAGGGGCAACGAGAAACACGTGACCAAGAAACTAACCAACTGTGTATAACATTCCATTCATGTGAATACTTCCTATAAAAGTGGGAGATCACGAGGATCTCGTCCCTTGTCCTTTTCCCTTTTGCTTATGGCCGAAATTATGAGAGGATCTTGCTAGTCATCCCTGCAAACTGAGGCCTAGAGAGACTGAATTCCAGCTCCGGTTGGCTGCAGAGTCCAATCCAGGACTTCGGGTGGCAGCTCTGCAGTTGCTGGGACTTTCAAGATTGGTTTTGTATATTTTGTATTATTTTCTCTATTGTTATTAGTAGCATTAGTAAAACATGTTTAATTTTTCCAACTCTCTTCTCTCTGTCCTTTCCCTCCTGATCACCTGTCCTTAGTGGGAAGGGGAAAGGGAGGGGGAAGAGAAGGTTAGCAATACATCTGCCAGGGTTTTATTGCCACCCCACAATCATAAACCCTCGACAAAGCCGGTATCCCAAAATCAGAAATAGATAGGATCCCAACATCAGAAATGTTTTGCCAATGGCAAAAGTCAGTGCTTACGCAAAAAAGCCAACCACCCCCAGCCCCAGCACCAACTCTGTGCCCACTCTCCACCCTACCTGCCACCTCAGTGCAAGACAAGTTTGCTTTTACCTGGCAACAAAAGCAATATGCTTTCTAAGTATTGTCTCAGGGACACACAGTCCCTCCATTTGCCACCAAGTGATAGTGGCTAATATAGCACTATGGTCCAGTACCATTACTTTTTACCATTGTATTGATGATGTATTGATTATGGTAGCATTACAACAAGAAATTGAAGCAGCTGCTGAATTGCTGAAAGTACATTTACATGATCAAGGTTGGCCAACTAAAACAAAGAAAATATAGGGTCCTAGTACTACTGTACAATTTTTGGGAAGAGTTTGGAGTGGACAGATTAGAGAAATACTATATAAAGGGCACCAAACAGTCCAGCAATTTTCTGTACCAGCCACAGTAAAACAGTTACAGACTTTTTGGGGATTTTTAGGGCATTGGAGAACTTTTATCCTACATCTGACTGTACTAATGCTCCCTCTGCAGAAATTGACTAGGAAGAAGGTTGTTTGGCAATGGACCAAGCAACAAAAAGCCTTTGATGCCTGCAAAAATGCTTTGACTGAGCATGAGCAATTACACATGCCTAAGCAAAACTATCCTTTTAAATTAGAAGTAACACTCTGTCAAGGTTTAAGGCAAGGCAGCAATAAACCCTGGCAGACACTCCCTGTTACCCTCCTACCTCCCACCACCCCCTTCTTCTAGCTCAGAAGGATGATAGGAAAGAAAAGAGGGAAGTAAGAGAGACTTAGATTTCAAGTTGGAAGGTTTTAAAAGGTTTTACTAATGCTACTAATAAATAGAAAAATATATACAAAATATACAAAACCAATCTGGAATGCTCAGCGTGGAACTGGGATCACTCCAGCAGCAGCAGATCTGGGTGTGCAGAGCTGGCATGACTCCAGCAGGTGCAGGTGAGGCCCCTGGCAGTCATGGGTGGGACTTCACAGCAAACCAGAAACTAGTTGCAGGGCCTGAGGTCTGTAGAATCTCAGGCAGCATCCTCTCTAGATGCCAGCCATGGTCAAAGAGTCTTCCAGATCTCAGGCAGGCAGACAGGGTCCTCTCAAGATGCCAGCCATGGTTAAAGAGCAAATCCTTGTGATCACACTCTTATATAGGGGGTATGATGATTATGGGATGGAATACTCAATTGGTCAATTTAAGCCACCTGTTTCATCCACCCCTCCTTGAACACACCCCTCTCACCGCAGAATGTGGGAAAACTTAAAAGGAACTGGTCTTGTTTTTAACAAAACCAGGACACAATCATAGATTATATAATCTCTTGGAGACTGTGGCAGATGACTGAGCTGAAAAATCAGAAAGTCCCTGTAGGATTTTGGTCCAAGGCATTACAAGGCTCCACTATACATTATACCACAACAGAAAAACAAATTTTGGCTGTAGTTTGGGCACTGCAAGGAACTGAAAGAATCACAGGCCAATACAGCATGACTGTACACACACTCATAGGGGTGTGTACGCACCCGTTCATATATAGGTTAGTGATGATTCCATTAGAGCCCATGCAGGAGTAGCTCAGGCAGCCACAGACTTTAAATGGAAACATTATCTACAGCAACGATTTCTACCAGGAAGACCACATGTAACTACTCCACACATCACTCTTCCAGGAACTTTATCATTTAATCATGTGCCCACACTAGGGGAAACTCTTCCCCTTGGAGATAACCTTGCATCTCCTGTGGAGGAGGCTTCCCCTTATGATGAGTTTATAGAAGAGCACAAAAAAGATGCCTGGTTTACTGACGGAAGTAAAACACCTCCAGTACAGAACATAGTGAGGACTGAAATTCCTCCAGATGGTATCTCTCCTAAAATATTTATTATAGGGGAAATGGAATTGCTTCCACTCCTGGATTGCCTGGCAGGACTGTGACCTATTAGCCTAGATGTGAAGATTCTGTCAAGGGTTAAGATTGCGGGGTGACAATCAAACCCTGGCAGATGTATTGTTAACCTCCTCTCCCCCCCCACTTCCCCCTTTTTGCCCCTCCCTCTCCCCCCTTCCCACTCAGGACAGGCGATCGGGAGGGAAAGAAGGACAGAGAGAGAAGAGTTGGAAAAGTTAAAGATGTTTTACTAATGCTACTAATAAGAATAGAGAAAATAATACAAAATATACAAAACCAATCTTGTAAGTCTCAGCAACTGCAGAGCCAGCATCCAAAGTCCTGGATTAGACTCTGTAGCCAACCAGAGCTGGATTCAGTCTCTCACTAGGCCTCAGTTCGCAGGGACGACCAGCAAGGTCCTCTCCTAATGTCAGCCATGAGGAAAAAAAGGAAAAAAAAGGGAAAAAAGGGAAGGAAAAGGGCCGAGATCCTCGTGATCTCCCACTTTTATATAAAGTATTCACGTGAATGGAATGTTATACACCATTGGTCAGTCTCTCGGTCATCAGTTTTCTCGTTGCCCCTCTCGCGAGATGTCCATCTGTGCTTATCAATAAGTTTGCATTCCATTGCTAGGTTTAACCAAAACATGTGTTGGGTTCTCCAGGAAAATGCAGCTAACATGAAGGTTTTAGCTGACAGGCAAATTCACTAAAAGAGAAACTTGTTTTTAACAAAACCAGGACATTCCACCCCTTATAATATGACATTCACTGAATACTTAAACCTTATCAATACAATCTATCAACACAATCTAATTAATCACTACTACTATATATATATATACACATATGTACATATATACACAGGAGTAATTAATCAGTGGACCATCCTTTGAAAAGTTCATTAAGTTCATTTTGTCACAACAGTCTCCCAGGGCAGGAAAAATGGTACAAGTGCATCTCATGACCACTGTTTGTGGGTTAAGGACACCAACTTCGAAGAAGGTGTTGGACGCCACTCGAAGAAGCTAGCTCTAGTTTCATCACCATTGTCTTGATCTGAAAGACACTTCTTAAACATTGTTAGTGCGGCAATTCACATCATTCAGTTCAGCATTGCATATTTTCACCTAAAATCAAATCCCCTTGAGGTACACACCGAACTTCTCCATCCTTAAGCATCACCCACCAGGTGCTGCCAGGTCCCTGGGCAAAAACAATCCCACGAATAGGTTTGCCTTTGCCTGAGGCAGGAGTAACCCAGACTGCCTTTCCTAACATATTTTTCCTGTGTACTACAGGGACTTTATCTCCTTCTACAGTACGAAGAATTTCTGATTGGACAGGCCCGGCTCGATTGGTTGATCCCCTAGTGTTGACCAACCAAGTGGCTTTTGTTATATGTGAATCCCAGTTTTTAAAGGTTCCACCACCAAGTGCCTTTAGTGTAGTTTTTAACAAACCATTGTACCTTTCAATTTTCCCAGAGGCTGGTGCATGATATGGAATATGATATACCCACTCAATACCATGTTCTTTGGCCCAATTGTCTATAATACTGTTTTTGAAATGAGTACCATTGTCTGATGCAATTCTTTCTGGCGTACCGTGCCGCCAAAGGACTTGCTTCTCAAGGCCCAAGATAGTATTTCGGGCTGTAGCATGAGGTACGGCATATGTTTCCAACCATCCAGTGGTTGCTTCCACCATTGTAAGTACATAACGCTTACCTTGACGTGTTTGTGGAAGTGTAATATAATCAATCTGCCAAGCTTCTCCATACTTATACTTTAACCATCGCCCCCCATACCATACAGGTTTTAACCGTTTTGCTTGTTTGATTTCGGCGCAAGTTTCACATTCATGAATAACCTGTGAAATAGTGTCCATAGTTAAATCCACCCCTCGATCACGAGCCCATTTGTATGTTGCATCTCTACCTTGATGCCCTGAAGCATCATGGGCCCACCGAGCTAGGAAAAGTTCACCTTTATGTTGCCAGTCCAAGTCCACCTCAGCTACTTTAATCTTAGCAGCTTGATCTGCTTGTTGGTTGTTTAGATGTTCCTAGGTGGCTCGACTTTTAGGCACATGAGCATCTACATGACGAACTTTCACAGGCAGGTTCTCTAGCCGAGCAGCAATGTCTTGCCACAGTGTGGCAGCCCAAATGGGTTTACCTCTGCGCTGTCAGTTGCTTTTCTTCCATTGCTGTAGCCACCCCCACAAGGCATTTGCTACCATCCATGAGTCAGTATAGAGATAAAGTATTGGCCACTTCTCTCGTTCAGCAATGTCCAAAGCCAGCTGGATGGCTTTCACTTCTGCAAATTGACTAGATTCACCTTGTCCTTCAGTGGCTTCTGTAACTTGTCGTGTGGGACTCCACACAGCAGCTTTCCACCTTCGATGTTTTCCTACAAGACGACAGGATCCATCTGTGAACAGTGCATACTGCTTATCAGTCTCTGAAAGCGTATTATATGGTGGTGCTTCTTCAGCACGTTTTACTTCCTCCTCATCTGGAGACATCCCAAAGTCTTTGCTTTCTGGCCAGTCTGTAATCACTTCTAATATCCCTGGACGGTTCGGACTTCCAATTCGAGCTCGTTGCGCGATCAGTGCAATCCATTTACTCCATGTAACTTCGGTTGCATGATGTGGAGAGGGAACCGTCCCTTTGAACATCCAGCTCAGCACCGGCAGTCGAGGTGCCAGGAGGAGCTGTGCTTCAGTGCTCATCACTTCTGAAGCAGCTCGAACTCCTTCATATGCTGCTAGTATCTCCTTTTCAGTTGGAGTATAGTTGGCCTCAGATCCTTTGTATCCTCGACTCCAAAAACCTAAGGGTCGACCTCGGGTTTCTCCTGGTGCTTTCTGCCACAGGCTCCAGGTAAGTCCATTATCTCCGGCTGTGGTGTAGAGCACATTTTTAACATCTAGTCCAGTTCGGACTGGTCCAAGGGCCACCGCATGAGTTATCTCACGCTTAATTTGTTCAAAGGCTTGTCGTTGTTCCAGGCCCCACTCAAATTGGTTCTTTTTACGAGTGACTCGATAGAGAGGGCTCACAATGTGGCTGTAGTCAGGAATATGCATTCTCCAAAAACCTACAACGCCCAAGAAAGTCTGTGTCTCCTTTTTATTAGTAGGTGGAGACATTGCTGCAATTTTGTTGATCACATCCATTGGGATCTGACGACAGCCATCTTGCCATTTTATTCCTAAAAACTGGATCTCTCATGCAGGTCCCTTGACCTTGCTTCATTTTATGGCAAAACCAGCATCCAAAAGAATATGAATTATTCTCTCACCTTTCTCGAAGACTTCTTTCACTGTGTCGCCCCATACGATGATGTCATCAATATATTGCAAGTGTTCTGGAGCTTCACCTTGCTCCAGCGTGGTCTGGATCAGTCCATGGCAGATGGTAGGACTGTGTTTCCACCCCTGGGGCAAGCGATTCCATGTATACTGGATGCCCCTCCAGCTGAAAGCAAACTGCGGCCTGCACTCTGCTGCTACAGGAATAGAGAAAAATGCATTAGCAATGTCAGTTGTAGCATACCACTTGGCTGCCTTTGACTCCAGTTCAAATTGCAGTTCTAGCATGTCAGGCACAGCAGCACTCAGTGGTGGTGTAACTTCATTCAGGCCACTATAGTCTACAGTTAGTCTCCACTCGTCACTAGACTTACACACTGGCCAGATTAGGCTGTTAAAAGGTGAGCGAGTCTTACTGATCACACCCTGGCTTTCCAATTGACGGATCAGCTTCTGGATAGGAATCAAAGAGTCTCGATTGGTGCGATATTGCCCGCGATGCACCGTCGTGGTAGCAATTGGCACCTGCTGATCGTCAACCATCAGCAGTCCTACAACACAAGGGTCATCTGAAAGACCAGGCAAATCAGACAGCTGTTCAATTTTCTCAGTGTCCACAGCTGCTATACCAAATGCCCACCTATACCATTTTGGGTCCTTAAAATACCCTCTCCTGAGGTAGTCTATACCAAGGATGCACGGAGCATCTGGACCAGTCACAATGGGATGCTTTTGCCAGTTTTTTCCAGTTAGGCTCATTTCAGCCTCTACAACAGTCAGTTCCTGGGATCCCTCAGTCACTCCAACAATATTGATGGATTGCATTCCTTTATAATTAGAAGGAATTATTGTGCACTGAGCACCAGTGTCCACTAAAGCTTTGTACTCCTGGGGTTGTGTTGTACCAGGCCATAATATTTGTACAGTCCAATAAACTCTGTTATCCCTTTCCTCCACCTGGTTGGAGGCAGGGCACCTCTAATTCCTGTTTTGCACAGTCTCTGGGTGTGAATTAGAGGTTCCTTCAAGAGCATCAGAATCTCTTCTGCTCCTTTTGTAAACTGGAGCAGCCACCTTCCTAGGAGTTTTTCCTTTTATCTCACGTACTCGTTCTTCAAGTTCTGAGGTAGGTCTTCCATGCCACTTATTCATGTTTTCTCCCTGCTCATGTAGGAAGAACCACAGTGAACCTCTTTTTGTGGGCTGCCTCTGCCCTCTCTCTCGAGATTGGAAACGCCTTCTCCTAACAGCTGAAGCATAGGTTTGTGCAGGTCGTGAACGGTACGAGTCTTCTCTGAGCTCTTTGATTTCTTGCAACAGCTTTTCAAACCGGTCATCAGATTTTTCACATAGTTTCTCCACAGCGGAGACACAAGCCCGTAGAGAACCAGCAAGGCTGTCCTCAAAGTACCGGAGCTGCTCAATCACTTCATTAATTTCTTGTACACCTCTAGCTGACCAGACCATTCCTGCCAATGACTTAGTATATGCAGGTGGTGCACTTTGTACAAATCTGCACCACATAGATTTTGTACAATTGATTCTATCTGGGTCTGTCCGCTCTTGGCTGTTTGGTCCTAGATAGATGATCTCTCGCACAGCTAATTCTCTCAGGAACTGGATACCTCTCTCCATAGTATTCCATTTCCCTAACTTGGATATACAATCTTCCTCGTAGGGAAATCTGACTTTCATAGCTGCCAGGAGTCGGGTCCAGAGAGTAGCGGCATTAGACTCTCTTGAAATTGCCCTATCAATGGTGGAATCTTTTGACAGAGATCCCAGCTGCCTGGCTTCACCACCTTCTAATTCAATTGTTTCTGCCCCATTGTCCCAGCATCTCAGTAGCCAGGTTAAAATATTCTCGCCTTCACGACGACTGAAGTCTTTTCGCAGATCTCTCAGCTCACCTGGAGAAAAGGACCGAGTGGTGGTCACTTCATCTCCACCCTGTCCTGATGATGCCTCTTGGGTTGATGTTGGCCCTGTGCCATCACCTGCTGCACGGGTAGTCTTTCTAGTGACTTTCTTACAACCAGCAACTGATGCTGATATGGGTTCACCATCATTTGATTCATTTTTAGAGTCTGAATGACTGTCACAGTGATTGCTGTGGTTACAGCAGCAACAGTGCCCAGTGTGTGAAGACGGGGGGGCTGCCTTGTTAGCCTTTGAGGCTGGAGAAGTAACGTTATCTGCAGCGACCTTGGCAGAGGAGCTCTGTGTAGGAGCTGTAGCTTCAGCCTGTGAAGCCGCGGTTGGGGGGGCAGTGGCTGCAGCAGCAGCTTTGGCTGTTTTGCCTTTTCTCGAGCGGCTAGGAGTGCTTTTCGCTAAAGCTTCCGAAGACGCACTGGAAATCTCAGGACTAAAAAGAGATGCAAACCTCCTACTGAACCTCATTTCTCTTAACAGTAACACAAACTGACACACATTCAGCAAACCAGATAACACCATCACAGTTCTATCAAAGCTCCAAGGATATTCAAAGTTCTCTAAAACATTTGCAAACTGTCCTAGCGAAAACACAAAAGTATTGTTAGTCAGCCTTTCTAAAGATTCGCTTGACCAATTAGCAAATATAGAGCCATTCTGCTCTTTAATCTCTCCTGGAGATTTTTCAAGGTAAAACAGAAGCGAGTAGAAATTCATTAGCGGCTGCAGTATAATGAAATAAACCAGTGCCATACCACACAGAATCATCATGACCCCTGTCCAGTTTCTTGTTGTTATATAATGAATACTTCGATTTAGAAAGAAACACCAACACAGATATGGGATCAGCGAGCACAATGTAGAAAATAACTGATACAACTTTTGCCATAACATCTTTAAATCAATGTAATTCACTTTGCCTTAATACCACTAAATAATATCCGAAGCAAACAGACGCGCGAGTATCACAACTCTATGAGTTGGCACCGTGCCAAGAAAATTGAAAGGTACGTCAGAGCAGTAGAAAAGCCAAAAATCTCCAAATTTACCCCTTTCTTTTGCCCCACGTTGGGCACCAATTATCTGTCGAGGGTTAAGATTGCGGGGTGACAATCAAACCCTGGCAGATGTATTGTTAACCTCCTCTCCCCCCCACTTCCCCCTTTTTGCCCCTCCCTCTCCCCCCTTCCCACTCAGGACAGGCGATCGGGAGGGAAAGAAGGACAGAGAGAGAAGAGTTGGAAAAGTTAAAGATGTTTTACTAATGCTGCTAATAAGAATAGAGAAAATAATACAAAATATACAAAACCAATCTTGTAAGTCTCAGCAACTGCAGAGCCAGCATCCAAAGTCCTGGATTAGACTCTGTAGCCAACCAGAGCTGGATTCAGTCTCTCACTAGGCCTCAGTTCGCAGGGACGACCAGCAAGGTCCTCTCCTAATGTCAGCCATGAGGAAAAAAGGGAAAAAGGGAAAAGGAAGGACCGAGATCCTCGTGATCTCCCACTTTTATATAAAGTATTCACGTGAATGGAATGTTATACACCATTGGTCAGTCTCTCGGTCATCAGTTTTCTCGTTGCCCCTCTCGCGAGATGTCCATCCGTGCTTATCAATAAGTTTGCATTCCATTGCTAGGTTTAACCAAAACATGTGTCGGGTTCTCCAGAAAAATGCAGCTAATATGAAGGCTTTAGCTGACAGGCAAAAATTCACTAAAAGAGAAACTTGTTTTTAACAAAACCAGGACAGATTCATATAATAACCCCTGAGAATGGTGTACGATTTGGTATCCCAACTTCTGCTCTTATTTTACGTCCTTTGTTGATATCATATTCTTGTGTTCTTGTATTTCAGGTATCTCCAACAAATATCAGTGCCTTATCTAGAGAATATAGCATTGAACTGTTGTTATTGGTGTCACAAGCCCAACATTGAATTGAAATTCAGTCTGAAAAAGCACAAGCCATAGCTCTCCAATTTGTGTGGGCAATTACCCCACATCAGGTTATCAAACCTGGAGTGATATTAGCTGAAGGAGCTGGAGCAAGGCATATGTATTACTGGGAGGTGATGACACCCCTTTTTTCCTCCCCTGTCACAGCTTGGCTCGTAATGTTTGTAATCTTGTACTACAAGGACATGCCCATGATACATGTTGGCAAGATTAACATCTAATTACGTAGATTTGTTTAGCCTATACTGTAACTAACTCATCTGCCTTTGGCATTAAGGGAAAATTAACAGATCTTTTAACAACACTTCTTATTTGCATGACAACCCCAATAGTTGTATTACAGAATTATACTATGCTAAGGGATTTTGATATTAAAGTTTCTTATTGCTTTTTTTTTTTTTATGAGTAGGTAATGGCTGTATGCCAATGAACATTACAAAATTGATTTGCAGTGGACTATTTCATCCTTTGACACCATAAACTGCTTGAAGGAAAAGGGGCCCATGAGAGCTGGATTGCATTCAGAGATTGCTTCTTCCATGCTCAGGATCAGAGCATTCCCACATGCAGGAAGTCGAGGAAGGGAGCCAGAAGGCCTGCGTGGTTGAATAGGGATCTCTGGGTATGCTCAAGCAGAAGAGGAGAGTTTACAGGTCATGGAAGCAGGGGCTGGCCACTTGGGAGGAATATAAGGCTACTGTTAGAGGATGTAGGAAGGCAGCTATGATAGCCAAAGCCTCCTTAGAATTACAGCTGGCGAGAGGGGTCAAGGACAGCAAGAAGAACTTTTTCAAATACATAGCAGATAAAACTAATACCAGAGGCAATGTAGGCCCACTGATGAATGAGGTGGGTGCCCTGGTGGCAGAAGACACAGAGAAGGCAGAATTGCTGAATGCCTTCTTTGTCTCTGTCTACTCCGCTGGAGGCTGTCCTGGGGAACCCTGTACCCCTGAGACCCCGGATGAAGCCAGGTTAATGGAGGAGTTTGCTTTAGTCGATGAGGACTGGGTTAGGGAACAATTAAATAGTCTGGACATCCATAAATCCATGGGTCCAGATGGGATGCATCCTCGGGTGCTGAGGGAGTTGGCTGAAGTCATTGCTAGACTGCTCTCCATCATTTTTGCCAAGTCTTGGGAAACGGGAGAGGTGCCCGAGGATTGGAGGAAAGCAAATGTCACTCCAGTCTTCAAAAAGGGCAAGAAGGAGGACCCGGGTAATTATAGACCGGTCAGTCTCACCTCTGTCCCTGGGAAAGTAATGGAACAGCTTATCCTTGGTGTCATCTCAAGGCATATCAGGGATAAGAGGGTCATTAGGGGCAGTCAGCATGGCTTTACCAAGGGTAAGTCATGCTTGACCAACCTCATAGCCTTTTATGAGAATGTACCAAGGTGGATGGATGATGGCAGAGCGGTGGATGTGGTCTACCTTGACTTCAGTAAAGCCTTTGACACAGTCCCTCACAGCATCCTCACAGCTAAATTGAGGAGGTGTGGTCTAGACAATAGAGTAGTGAGGTGGGTTGCAAACTGGCTTAAAGAGAGAAGCCAGAGAGTGGTGGTCAATGGTGCGGAGTCCAGTTGGAGGCCAGTATCTAGTGGAATGCCTCAGGGGTCAGTACTGGGGCCAATATTATTCAATATATTCATTAACGATTTGGACAAGGGAATTGAGTGTACTATCAGCAAGTTTGCTGATGACACTAAGCTGGGAGGAGTGGCTGACACACCAGAAGGCTGTGCTGCCATCCAGCGGGACCTGGACAGGCTGGAGAGTTGGGCGGGAAATAACCTGATGGAATTTAACAAGGGAAAGTGTAGAGTCCTGCATCTGGGCAGGAACAACCCCAGGTTCCAGTATAGGTTGTGGAATGACCTATTAGAGAGCAGTGTAGGGGAAAGGGACCTGGGGGTCCTGGTGGACAACAGGATGACCATGAGCCAGCACTGTGCCCTTGTGGCCAGGAAGGCTAATGGCATCCTCGGGTGTATTACAAGGGTGGTGGTCAGTAGATCGAGAGAGGTCCTCCTTCCCCTCTACTCCGCCCTGGTGAGATCCCATCTGGAATATTGTGTCCAGTTCTGGGCCCCTCAGTTCAAGAAGGACAGGGAACTGCTGGAGAGGGTCCAGCGTAGGGCAACAAAGATGATTAAGGGAGTGGACCACCTCCCTTATGAAGAAAGGCTGAGGGAGCTGGGTCTCTTTAGTTTGGAGAAGAGGAGACTGAGGGGTGACCTTATTAATGTTTATAAATATATAAAGGGTGAGTGCCACGAGGATGGAGTCAGGCTCTTCTCAGTGGCAAACAATGATAGGACAAGGGGCAATGGGATCAAGCTGGAACACAAGAGGTTCCACTTAAATTTGAGAAAGAACTTCTTCTCAGTGAGGGTAACAGAGCACTGGAACAGGCTACCCAGGGAGGTTGTGGAGTCTCCTTCCCTGGAGACATTCAAAGCCCGCCTGGACACATTCCTGTGCGACCTCACCTAGGCGTTCCTGCTCCAGCAGGGGGATTGGACTAGATGATCTTTTGAGGTCCCTTCCAATCCCAAACATACTGTGATACTGTGATACTGTGAAACTTATGGTGCTTATTAAGTTTGCTGATGACACAAAATTGGGGGTGACTCTCAAGAGAAGAGAGGCTCTGCAGAGGGATCTGGACAAATTGGAGAGCTGGGCAATCAGCAAATGCATGAAGGTCAACAAGACCAAGTGCCGGATTTTGCACCTGGGACACGGCAACCCTGGCTGTACATACAGACTGGGGGATGAGATGCTGGAAAGCAGCTCCACGGAGAAGGATCTGGGGGTTCTGGTCAACGGCAAGTTGAACGTGAGCCAACAGTGTGCACTGGCAGCCAAGAGGGCCAACCGTGTCCTGGGGTGCATCAAGCACAGTATTGCCAGCCACTCAAAGGAGGTGATTGTCCCGCACTACTCTTCACTGGTGCAGCCTCACCTGGAGTGCTGTGTGCAGTTCTGTGTGCCACAGTATAAAAAAGATATTAAGCTACTGGAAAGTGTCCACAGAATCACAGAAGAGAGCTACGAAGCTGGTGAAGGATTTGGAGAGGAAGCCATATAAGAAGCAGCTGAAGTCATTTGGTTTATTCAGTCTGGAGGAAACCTCATCACAGTCTACAGCTTCCTCACAAGGTGAGGAGGAAGGGTAGGAGCCTGTCACCGTTTACTGCAGGGCGACAATAACCCATGGCAGATGCTCTCTGTTAATCCCCTGCCCTCCCCACTAAGGAAAGGTAATAGGAGGAAAAGGGAGAGAGACTTGTAAGTTGGAAAAAGTTAAAAATACTTTACTAATGCTACTAATAAATAAAGAAAATAATACAAAATATACAAAACCAATCTTGAATTTCCCAGGGTAGCGCAGTGTTGCCCGCGGTGGAGCTGGCTCTGCTCCAGCAGCTACAGGGCACACACCCGGAAGTCCTGGTCTAGACTCCACAGCAAACTAGATTCAGGGATGCAGGGTCTGGAACCAGGCTTTGAATCACAGGCATGACAGTCAGGGTCCTCTTCAGATGCCGGCAATGGTCAAAGAGAGTGAGACCCTCATGATCTCCCACTTTTATAGGGTGTATTAAGTGTATGAGATGGAATACTTAGTTGGTCAATTTTAGTCACCTGTTCTGTTTGCCCCTCCTTGCAAATACGCTCCTTTCACTTATGGGATGTGCAAAATTTATCAGCAACCTTGGCTGACATAGCAATAAGTCTAAACCTGGGCCTCTTCTGCATGCCATTGCTACTGTTATCAACTCTGGAGTGAACAGCGTCTGAAAAACATGCAGCCAAATTCAGAAAAGTACAGTTACTTAGAAGAACTTAGCTGAAAGGAAAATTCACCAAAAGAGAACTGGTCTTTTTTTAAACAAAACCAGGACAACATCCAATTCCCACAAAAACCCATAAATGCAGATTGAGGTCTGAAAATCATGGGTTTGGGTTTAACCACTTTATGCTATTAGAAATGTCATCCATTATGTTTTTCCGTATTAATTCTTGTAAATCATGTGGTGAAGAGAGCCAAATCCAGTTGGCGGCCGGTCATGAGTGTTTTTCCCCAGGGCTCAGTACTGAGACCAGTTCTGTTTAATCTCTTTATCAATGATGTGGATGAGGGGATTGAGTGCACCCTTAATAAGTTTGCAGATGACATGAATTTGGGTGGGAGTGTTGATCTGCTGGAGGGTAGGATGACCATACAGAGGGATCTGGATGGGCTGGATCATTGGGCTGAGGCCAGTTGTATGAGCTTTAACAAGGCCAAGTGCCGAGTCCTGCACTTGTGTTATAACAACCCCAGGCAGCGCTACAGGCTCTGGGAAGAGCGGCTGGAAAGCTGCCTGGCAGAGAGGGATCTAGGGGTGTTGATTGACAGCCAGCTGAATATGAGCCAGCAGTGTGCCCAGGTGGCCAAAAAGGCCAACAGCATCCTGGCTTGTATCAGGAATAGTGTGACTAGCAGGACTAGGGAAGTGATTGTGCCACTGTACTCAGCATTGGTGAGGTCCCAACTTGAATACTGTGTTCAGATTTGGGCCCCTCATCATAAGAAGGACATTGAGGTACTGGAGAGAGTGCAGAGGAGGGTGATGAAGCTGTTGAGGGGCCTGGAGCACAAGTCTTATGAGGAGCAGCTGAGGGAACTGGGGCTGTTTAGCCTTGAGAAAAGGAGGCTGAGGGGAGACTTTATTGCTGTCTACCACTGACTGAAAGGAGGTTGCAGCATGGAGAGTGTTGGTCTCTTCTCCCCAGTAGAAAGTGACAGGACAAGAGGAAATAATGGGCTCAAGTTGTGCCAGGGGAGGTTTAGATCAGATATTAGGAAAAAATTCTTCACAGAAAGGGTTGTCAGGCATTGGAACAGGCTGCCCAGGGAAGTGGTGGAGTCACCATCCCTGGAGGTGTTTAAAAGGCATTTAGACGAGGCTCTTAGGGACATGGTTTAGTGCTAGAGTTAGGTTAGGTTATGGTTGGACTCCATGATCCTGAGGGTCTCTTCCAACCAAAATGATTCTATGATTCTATGATTCTATTAATTGTTTTTGCAGGGTACTGGCTAAATCCTGAACCAGACCTTGCAGATTAACTGAAAATGCTCCCTGGAGATGTTGTTTCACCTGATTCTGCTCATGAACACTACCATTCCATTTTAATGGTGTTACACATGAATCCTTTTGAGTATATTCCCAATTGCGATGCAGTTTTATTCTAATAGCCAAAGCACAACAAGGCCACTTCCTATCCACAACAAAGCCACTTCCAGTGAATCTAATCTGGCTAAAATCTGTTGATCAATACTTGTTTGCAGGGCCATATCTTGCATAACATTTGTCAAAACATGTGCTACCTGATAAGCTGTTTGAACAGACTCTGCTAAGGCAGTGGTAGCTACTGCTGCAGCTGCTAAAATTATTACCACTGATATGAAGGCGATGAGCCAACCTATGAAGCACTTTTGGCACTGCCTTAGTTGTTGTAGCATTTTAGCTAATTGTCCAAGGCCAGAGTTTCCTTCCCGGACACATGTTAAGTTAACCGGAATCCATAATTCAGATCTCCGTCACATGGGTATAATCTGTTATAGGTCTGTTACATTTTGATTTGTAAAACAAGTGGCATAAGTGGGGTTAGTCAAATTTGCCACATAGCTATAATCCTTCATTGATATCTGTACATCAGCAGCAGCTGCCAGAACATAAAGATGTGAAGTACAAATCATAACTGTGTCATTATGCCAGTGAGTGAGCTTTAATGTGTATTGATTTTGGCTTTTTCCCTAATTTCCATGAGCCACATGCCTTATAAAAAAAGTCAAGGCTAATCACCACGTTTTCAAATGAAATGGACTAAGGCTATCATTTACTTGTACCTGCAAAACTAGTCCTGACAACCCACCTTCTGACCAATTTAATGTCTCATTGCTTACTTGTGAAAAATTAAGAGGCTTAGATGGATTTGAAATTAAATGTCCTCTGGGTCCAAGTCCCAATAATGTAAATCTGTACCATTCTGACATGCTGGTGCCTCTAATTTACAGGGGGCCCAGTACAAATGGTTACTTTAGATACCTTGCATGTTTCAGAGCAGAATTGTGACTTACATCTAAGTGTTCAAGACCCAGAATGGAAATAAAAGTTAAATTGCCTTGAACTACCCCTCCAGTCTCTCGTTGTTGATAAAACAGGTGAAACTTCTCTGACATCATTAAACAATAGTTAATCGTCTTGTTAGATACACATACAGGAGGGGTCTCAACAAAATACTATTGCGTTTGATTAAATTTAATCCAATCCTTGTTTACACAGCATCTGACCTGCTGGTGGTATCCATGCACCACCTATCCAGTGTGTGCCATTGTTGGAGAGAGGGATTTCAGGATCCTACCATGTTATAGGTCTAAAAAGAGGTGGATCCACAATATAAGCCCAATATACATGCTTTCCCTCTACAGTTGGAATCATGCCAAAACTGATCATTACAAAACAAACCCTTACTGCACTGTTGCAGGAGATGATCGCCAAATAGGCTAAGAAGGTGTTAATCGGAGTGAGGGGGCCTGTGGCTGCCATCATAGTACTTGCGTTTTGTTTTAACTTCTTCAACTGCCCCTAGGTAATATCGCTGGCCTCTTCCTTTGGTCTCTTCTGTTTCCCCTTCACCTTCAGCTGCAGGGACAGATGTTGCATCTCTGGCACTGGGTTCTGTGTGGCATTTCTCCACCTCATAGCAAGGTTTAACGTATTTCGTAGGAAGCCACTTTGGTCCTATTGGAAGAAAAACACAAGCATATTTGTAATAAGGCCTTGACATTCCAGGCAAGAGTGAATTATGTCTGTCGCTTATTTGAGTGTGAGATCAAACGTCTTTTTTAAGGCAGCAGCATTTTGATGGAAAAAAGAGTGTGGAGCCCTGGCAGACTGGAAGTGGACTGTAGCTACAGTATAAAAGCCCACAACTTCATTTCCTTCTGTTATGGGACCTGGTAAAGTGGTATGAGAGCATATATGAGTAACAAACAATGGGTGTCTGCAATGCTGTAATGCAGTTTGCAATGATACAAACATTTCAAAGAGCTGCTGTTGTGAGATTTCTTTAAGAAAGGTGGAGGGAATGCGCTGTAGGACTTTGACTACATACTCAGAATCAAATCAAATTTAGAGGTTCCTCCTTAAAAAACTCTAAGGCATGTAAAGCTGCGCGCAGTTCTACTAATTGCGTTGAGCCATCAATAATTTTAACAGAATGAAGCCAATCATTATCTTCACACCAGACCACTACAGCTTTATGAGATTTCCCTGAACCACCAACAAAAACTGTACAAGTATGTGGGATCAGACCAAATACAAGTATGGTCTGTGGCCTGATGTCAAAGACATGCAGATTCTGCAGCAATTTACATTTAGGCATGCCAAAAGCTATGCTGTTAAGAAAATCGGCTAGTGCAATTTGCAAGGACATAGATTGCAAATAAAAAAAATAAAAACCAGATTTCACAAATGGTACATATATGACAAATGGGTCATGGCCTAGTAAGACCTGAATCCACTCTCTGCCTTTTTTGATCAGAGTAACAACCAATTCTAGAAAGTGAGTAATAGTTTTATAGAAAGTATATCCAAGTATATCAGTCTGTTAGCATTCTCATCATACTGTCCCACAATAACCACAGGTTGTTTTTGTGTTTTAACTATAAATAGACAAATCTACAAGTCCAATGAAATGTAGTCAACCTCTAATGCTGTAATTTTGTGTGCTACTAGCTCTAATTCTCTCTGTGCTTGCGGCGTTAAGGTGTGAGGGGATGTTAAATCTGAATCTCCTTTTAGCAAATTAAACAGATGCTGGAGGTCATGGTTAGAAATTCCAAGCATGGGTCATACCCAGTTAATTGTACCCATCAATTTCTGTAAATCATTCAATGTCTTAACGTCATTATTAATTGTCAAAGGCTGGGGTTAGATCATGCTTTCTGTTAAAATCCAGCCTAAATATTTCCGAGGAGGCACAGTCTGCACTTTTTCCTGTGCAATTTGTAAACCATAAAGTTTCAGAGTTTGAAGTAAGTGTGTCACCACACTCTGCATATAATCAGATTGTTCAGCACAAACTAAGATGTCATACGTGCAATGGTATATTATAGCCTCCGTGGATGCTTCACATGTAGGCTGCACAGCAGTACTCACAACAAGCTGGCAAATTGTGGGGCTGTTTGTCATGCCCTGTGGTAAAACTGTCCACTGATAATGCTGCATAGGCTGAGCATTGTTAATGCTGGGGACCAAGAAAGCAAAATAGTGACAATCATCAGGATGTAGTGGAATGGTAAAAAAGCAATCCTTTAAATCTATACTCTGTAATGTCCAATTACTAGGTAGTATAGTGGGATTTGGGATGCCAGGTTGTAAGGCTCCCATAGGTTGAATTACTGCATTAATTGCATGTAAATCTTGTAGCAAATGCCATTTCCCTGATTTTTTCAGGATAACAAAAATCGGAGTATTCCATGGACTTGTATAAGGTACTATGTGTCCTGCTTGCAGCTGTTCTTGAACTAGTAAATGAGCCTGAAGCAATTTTTCCCCTTTCACGGGTCGACCCGAACTGGCCTGGCTGATAGCCAAGTAAGTTTGAGCAGAGACTTTAGATCAGTGACCCTCAAGATAAATTTGTGCCTGCAGTAGTTAAGGTAATGTGCCATTGCCATAGCAAATCCCTACCTCAAAGTTTGATAGCAGTCTGTAAAACATGCAGCTGAACCCAAGCTGAGATTTTATCTGGGCCAATAACTCGTAACACCTGAGCACTTCTCATAGGTGTTTCAACTCCTCCAATTCCAGAAATTGTGGCCATAGCTATTTTCAGGGGGCAGTTTTCCGGCCAGTCTTGATTAGAAATGATAGAAACATCAGCACCAGTATCCACTAGCCCTTTAAAGGTTCTGCCCTGAACTGAAACAGTAAGCACGGATTGCTGTGTAGTAATCTCCTGGGACCACAATACTTGTGGTTGTCCAGAACTCCCAAAACCAGAATACCCTTATTCAGCTTTAACTGTCTGGGGGACCCACTACAGCAAGAGCAACAGTTGTGCAATTTGTTGATTAGCTAAAATTTTGCAGGGAATCTGAGTAACTGTAACCATGATTTTAATCTCTCCAATACGGTCTGCATCAATTGCACTACACCAGGGAGGACAAATATACCTTGTACATAAGCACTAGAGCATCCAATAATTAAGCCAAAAAATCCATTAGGCAAGGTTCCCCATACAGAGGTACCCACTGTATATACTCGGGGTTCTGTAATTAACAGTTCTGTCACAGTTGCCAAATCCAACCCAGCACTGCTTGCGGTTGCAAGGATGAGATCATAGACTGCGTGCCGGATTGCAATACTCTTGCTTTCCCAGGGGAGAGACTCTTCCGCGGCTGAGAGGTTGGATTCCAAACCCTGTTGGATTGTGGGGCACTGGGTTTCGCACCCTTCTTGCTGTTTCCCGGCAGGGGCTTCCCTGTTTTATCAAACTGAGATTTGCAGAAATTACTCCAGTGATATCCCTTCTGACAGCGAGGGCACAACTGTGGTGGGCATCCTCTTTGCTTTTTATAGAGCTTTTGAGGATAGTGTTTACTTATATCACCCTCATTACCACAAGTAAAGCACTTAAGGCTTGCTTGATTTACACTTAGCTGAGACAACACGGTTGCTAATACCAAAGCCCAATGTGTTTCAGTCTCTACATTCTGACAAATCTTAATGTATTTCACGACATCAGTGGCTTTACCTTTCACCGACAACAAAGAAGCCTGGCAATCAGAGTTAGCATTTTCATATGCCACTTGAAGCAATAAAACTTTTGCTGCTTCTTCATTTTCAACCTGCCTTGCTATAGCAGTTTGCAATCTGTCAATTAAGTTATATAAGATTCCTGGGGTCCCTGTCATATTGTTGCAAATGAGCTTATGCGGTACCCTGCCTCTGGGACCCGACACCACGCCATAATAGCAAGGCAAGTTGCCTGTTCAAAAACCTGCCGCTGAAGCCCAGCCTGCGCCTGAGGGGTGATATATGGTCTGGTTCCTAGAAACATATCTTGATTTACCCCTGCTCCAGATGACAGATTTTCCATGACCTGTTCAGTCACAAGACTGTGATATTCTAATTGCCACACAGAATACTGTGCTGATGTCAAAATTGTTTTAATAAGCAATTTCCAATCCCATGGAATCATTACATATATGGCACCAACAGCTTCAACAATTCCCAGTGTAAAGGGACTATGTAACCCATTGTCTTGCACAGATTTTTTTTTAACTCCTTAATAATTTCATAAATTATTGTGTCATGTTCTGGTGGTCATTGTGGTTTGTAAATAACTGGAAAGGCAAAAGAAAAATTGTCGTGATGCATAGCCTTTTCATGGCATTTTTGCATCACCCCTTTGTGTTCTGCCACATTAGTCACGAAGGGGTTATCGTGTGTTGTATAAGCATCATTAAAATCATGCAAAGGATTTACCGTGGGCAGTGCTTTAGGCTCCTGACCCAGCACCTCACAAAGTTCTGGCTTATCTTTACACAGCTGTGATGGCATTAATGGCAGATATAAATCTGGCTCTTTTTCTAGACCTACAGGTCCTGAATCAAAAGGATTGGTGCTGTCAGGACTCAAATCATTAGCAACTTGCTCATCTGTGTTTTGCTTTCCATCCTCCCCTTTTTGCCCTTGCATTATTTGATCTGCCGACTGTAGCTGCGATAGTGTAGAATACACAAATCACCAAGTTACATGCAAATCATCGGGAACTTCAAAACCTAAATTCTTTTGCATTTGTAGATATTCCCTGATCTTTTTCCAAATTCTACTGTCAAACGTCCCATCACTCGGAAACCAATCACAATTCTCTTTCACCCGTACCAGAAGTGACTCCTTTCTCAGAAAGACTATACCCAGAAGAACGTAACATCTGCAGTAAAACCCGCAGATACAGCTTATGTTCCTGAGAAGCAGTTTGCCCCATACTAACGCAATCCCACAACTCACTCATTCAACGAGAGTTGCTGTCCCTGTTACACCCAGGGATTTGCGGCCACAAATAAAATTTACTCACCTGTTGGATTGCATAGTTGCCGCCACACACACTGCTCGATGAAGAGCCTTGCAGGGGTAAGACACTCACACAAAGGGCACCGTTTGCGGTGGTGAAGAAGAACGCACGCAGGGACGCAGACAAAGATGCACACAAAGATGCACACACAGGCAGAGGTTGTGTTCAGCAGGGAGTGCAGAGCCAGGCAGAGCAGAGCTGAGCCAAGCTGAGGCCCTCTTTATTAACCATTCTCAATTTATAGGTTTACAGATACAGGCCTGGGCTAAGAGGTTAGACAGGATGTTTTTTCAATGATGTTATCCCAAACACACCACACTCATGTTGTGACTGTTTTCAGTCACGTTCCCACTCATTCACAGCCCAGGCCCAACAACATTCACACATCACACATCCTTGGGGGCGGTGTTCGAGCCTGAGATATAATTCTTAAGGGCCTGGGCTATCACTCCTTACAATCATGAAAAACATACCTCTGTATAACCTGTCCAAGGCCCTTTATATTTTGATTAATTGCTGTGATTTAATCATGTTAGTATTATTTCTTCTTTGACCATCTGGATGGTCATGTTAGCATTGATCTTCCTTTATCATCCAAGTGGCTGGAACCGCACATCCTGCTGTTCCCACAGATATTGTTATAAAAATGCTTGATCATCGGTTTTACATTGATGGTTTTTATCTAGCATCTCTTTATTTTATTTTTGGAGTTTGAAGGTGAAATTAAAGTTCTTTACCACTACAGTTCAGGATTTTCCCCAAGAGAAGATGAGGATCTAAAGACTTACAAGTTAAACCAAGGGAGTCTTTTGAAATTATAGAAAGTACAGATGATACTAAGGTCCTGTGCAGGAATGAAGAAAGAAAATGTAAGTTCTATTAAAAAGCTGTAGTACAAATCAAATTGCCAGAGAATGATTTTTTAGTATATAACTTGAGTCGGGATGTATAAAAAAACCTCTTCCCTGTCATATTAGAAAAGAGCCTAATGCGGCGATTAGAAATGACGCATACCAGGACGCACATCTTGCTTTCCCACATTTTACTTTCCAACATTTCCCCCTTTTTTGTTTTAAACATCAGGTTCTCAATGAGCGCAGTAAGGACCCTGCCTTTGTTCTTCTTTGCATTCTGTATCATTCTCCAGATGATTTGGAGGACTACAAGAAAAAAACATCACACAAGCATATCCAATTCCCACAAAAACCCGTATGTGCAGATTGAGAGCTGAAAACGAAGTTTTAGGGTCTAATCACTTTATGCTATTAGATAATGTTAACCATTTTGTCTTACAGTCCTAATTCTTACAAACTATGTAATTATTTTGCAGGGTACTGGCTAAATCCTAAATCAGGCCTTGCACATTAGCTAAGACTGTTATTTTACTTCATATCACTCACAAACGCTATAATTCAATTTCAACGGTATTACACATATTTAGCACTCTGATAACAGAAAATACAGGTTCAGATATCAGCTAAGGAGATTATTTAAATACAATATCATAAGAATAATGAGGATCCACAATGTGCATGTAGTCACTCACAAGAAACAAAACTAGAGGCCTTTTACTTCAGAGTACTCACAAGACATAGTCACTCGCTCAAATAAAGAAGTGAGGTGTCATTAATCCCAGGAAGTTTCCTTAGATGGTGTTCCTGTCAAAGGAAAGGACTCCAGTTTACAGACCTGCTGCTCTGAGAAGACCACACAAAGGGTGTCTTCGGCGGGAACCCCGTTTCATTGTTTGGCCAGATGCGGCTGTGGGCATTACAACATAGTCCAGAAGCTTCTCAGCTAGTCTGGGCACCTCCTTTGTTAAGGACCCTGTCAATTGACTGAGGGTCCCACTCCTCCTGACCCATCGGTTGGTAGAGGTGAAGTTTATTGACAACCCCTTGGTACCATTCTAGGTGTATATATGTGGGGACAAGCACAGTGGGGCACAGAAGATGCTAAAGAGCCATCAATCTCCTCATTGAAGGCTTCAGATTTCAGGGGAATGTGTACTGCCTCACAATACAGTCTGTGACCACAGTCATCTGACAAACTACTTTGGAGTGGTGGTACAGTCACCTCTTGCCTCCAAAGTCAAAAGGGGGCATTCTGTTGGTGAGTTTGAATGCCCACTGTGGATCATCATATATTATGTCATTTTCTTGTTGCAAATCAACCTACAATAGAACAGAATAATACAAATTACAACAATTACAGTTATCAACAAATATTGGAGAAAGCTGTTTAGCCATACTGATAAGGAAAACAAATGCATTGAAAGTTTTTTCGCTAGTTAGTCCCCAGTCCAAATAATGTAAATCTGTATCATTCTGATATGCTAGTGCTTCTTCCTTTGGTCACTTCTATTTCTTTGTTGCCCTCTGCTACAGGGACAGATGCTATATCTCTGGCATTAGGTCCTGCATCATGTTTGTCCATCTCGTAGAAAGGTTTAACATATTTCACAGGAAGCCATTTTGGTCCTGTTGGAAGAAGAACATGAGCATACACCCTCCCCCAGGTGATTAGTTCTACAAGTACGGTCTGTGGTCTGATATCAAAGACACACAGATTTTGAAGCAGTTTACATTTGGGCATGCCAAAAGCTGTTAAGAAAATCAGCTAGTGCAATTTGCAAGGACAGAGACTGTGAATAAAAAAAATCAAAATCTGCATTCACAAAAGGTACATATATGACAGATGGATCACGGCCTACTAAAGCCTGAATCCGTTCTCTGCCTTTTTTGATCAGAGTAACAATCAATTCCAGGGGCTCAGTAATAGTTTTACGAAAAGAATTGGGCAAAAAAATCCATTCCAAGTATATCAGTCTGTTTGCATTCTCATCATACTGTCCAACAATAGCCACAGGTTGTTTCTGTGTTGTAGCTATAAATAGACAAATCTGCAAATCCAATCGAATGCAGTTAGTTTGTAAGGTTGTAATAAATTTATTCCTCAAAGTTTCTAACTCCATTTTGGCTGTCATATTTATTGGATATTGTTTTCCCTTACGGCATCAAAGTCCTGTTTCAGTTCTATCAGTGTAGTGTTTGCTTTATCGAAACATTGACTGTTAATACTAGTGGAAATACAGCATTTGAAATTTCCTTGGAGATTTCTCACTTGGAGCAAGCAGATCTGCACAATCCAAGCAGCTTCTTGTAGGACATACAACTAAACAGAATTCTCAGAAAACATTATTTGAGCTTACAATTTACTTAACAAATCTTGACCAAAAGAGGTATAGGGCTTTCTGGCAAATACAAGAATATAACTGTTGAAACTTTGTTCCAAATTTAGCATTCCATTGGTTTCAAAAAATGGTCTTTCTTTCTTTCTTTGCCACAATCTCAAAAACTATCACGGTGAATTTGTTAGCAATCAGAACACATAACCATGGGCATAGTTATATGCGGTGCTTTATTCCAGCGCTGGGAAACCAGGGGTTCGCACCCAAAGCTGGCTTCAGCGATCAGTTTAAGTTGCACAGTCCATTCACATACATATTCATATATTCATTAGGATCATTAGGATATGTAATAATTACTCAACATTTATTGCAACATCGATTGCAACACCTTGGAACTACTTTGATCATGCGCAGTGTCCTCTGCTGGTCTTTCAGGGGGTCTTCAGGATGAAGTAAGTAGTCTTCATCGCTTCCGTCCTTTTCACCTTTGGGTACTGCACATGCGTACTACTCTATAGTTGCATAACTGCTGACTTGTTCAATTTCCAGAGATACTGTATATACTTCTTCTCATTCTAGGCATATTTGGGCTAAGATAAAAGCTAGGTTGATAAGAGTATACTCAAATCCCTTGTTAGGTAAAACACGATGTGCTTGAACATCCTTTCAGGGACAGTTTGCAAAAGTGATTCATCCTTTCAGGAACATTTTGTAAAACTGATTCTGTTACTAACAAATTTACTAAGAAGTTTTTTACAACTAGTAACCACAAGATAAGTCTATTAAAAGATTTTTGGTTTAATTTCCCAGTTTCATTAGAACTAAGGATCTTCTAGGGATGCCTTTAAGTTTCACCCTCAGACTGCTCCATTCAGTATCACAACATTGCTGCAGTGGGGGGGAGAGAAAACCTCCCTTTCACCGCTTTAAAAGTGGGCAGCCAGGTTTTACTTTTTTTTTTGTCTTTTTCTTTCTCTTCTTACTGCAGTTTAGATACAGCCAAGGCCACGCAGGTGGCGTTAATTGCTGGTGCTAAGTGGGAGCTATCTGGGAGCCGCCAGGGAGCTAAGTTTATCTTGCAGCTTGACACAGGCCTGAAATTTATGTTCAAACAGTACAGCACAGGCCTGGGATATTTTGCTTTTTTATTTTCCCATTTCGTTCCAACCATAATACACTCTATATACAATTCTAATTAGCTGAGCAATAGTTACATTCCTCAGCCCCATTTACTGTTTGCAATGTCTTACAGATATCAATAAACAGCATATTAACTATCAATCGATTACTTTAATTTTCCTAGATCCAAATCATGTCATGTTCTAGCAACTTCTAAATATTAATTACAATATTTCACAATGATTTTCCTTCCTCATATTTCCAAGTGCTTTCCTATGTTCTAAAACACCTCCCAGTACTAATTTCTTAGGAACATGACTGAAAACAGTCGTTCCTGACCCCATCTCTTAAGTAAAAACCATTAGAAGAGGGAGGGAGGAGGTGGAAGCACAGAGCGGCTTGTGGCGTGAGTGGGAAAAGTGAGGAGAAGGCTTACAGTGCACTTATACAAACAATATCACAAAGAAACAATTATAACAACCAGTAAAACAATTAACTCACATTCCTGACAAGCTGCTTGATTTTCAGAAAGGCAATACACAGAAGCAGGTATTCCGTCATGTTCTGGTGGTTGTTATGGTTTGTAAGTAATTGGAAAGGCTAAAGAAAAATCTCCGTGCTCCATAGCTGTTTCACGGCATTTCGCATCACCCCTTTGTGTTCTGCTGTCTTAGTCATGAAGGGGTTACTGGGTGCTGTATAAGCATTATTAAAATCAGGCAAAGGAGGTGCTGAGGATAAAGTTTTAGACTCCTGACCCAGCTCCACACAAATTCCGGCCTTATCTTTACACAGCTGTGATGGCATTAATGATGGATATAAAACTGACTCTTTTTCGAAATCTACAGAGCCTGACTCAAAAGGATGAGTGCTGTCAAGACTCAAATAATTAGCAACATGCTCATTTGTGTTTTTCTGTCCATCCTCCCCTGTTTGCCCTTGCAGAATGTGCTCTTCCGATTGCAACTGCGATAGTGCAGAGTATACAAATCTCCAAGTAATATGTAAACTATTGGGAACTGAATTCTTTTGTGCATGTAGCTGTTCCCTGACCTGTTTCCAAATTTTACAGTCAAATGTCCCCTCACTCGGAAACCAAGTACAATGCTCTTTCACCCACACCAGGAGCGAAGCTACCTGCTTCTCAGAAATACGATACCCAGAAGAACGTAATAGCTGCAGTAAAACCTGCAAATACAATTTATGTTCCTGAGAAGCGACTTGCCCTATACTAACTCAATCCCGCAGCTCTCTCATTCAATGAGGACTGCTTGTCCCTATCTATACCGTAGGGATTAATGTAGCCGCAAATAAAATTTACTCACCCGTCGGATTGGTGGTCGCTGCCAAACACACTGCTTGACGAAGAGTCTCCAGGGGTCACACACTCACACGGGGCACCACTTGCAGCAATTAGAGAAGACACATACCAGGACGCAGACAGAAATTCACGCAGAGGCAGAGATCTTATTCAGGAAGGAGCTCAGAGCCTGGCCAAGCAGAGAGCTGACCTAGGCCTAGGCTGCCTTCTTTATTCACCATTGACAATTTATAGGATTTACAGGTATGGGCCTGGACTAAGATGTTTACAAAAGGTGTTTTTCCACTAATTGTTATTTAAAAGCACACTGAACTCATGTGATGTTTGTCTCACTAGTTTTTCCACTCATTCACAGACCAGGACCAAGGACATTCACACATCCCATGCACTTGGGGGTGGTTATCCGGCCCAAGATACCATTCTCATGAGTCTGAGCTATAACTTTTTACAATTATGAGAAACGTACTTCAAAGTAATCTGTCCAAGTCCCTTTATATATTATTATGTTAGTATTATGTCTTCGACCATCCAGATGGTCATGTTAGTATTGATCTTCCTTTATCATCCAGGTGGCTGGAACCGCACATCTTGCTTTCCCACATTTTACTTTCCAACAGCCTAATACTTGTCCTTTTCCTTGCCTGGTGGTTGAGAAGATGTAGATTGTTGCTATTTTATTATTCTAAGAGTGGCTTGCCTTAAATAACTTAAAACTCTGAGAGAGCGAAAAATCATGGACTCCACACAATCCAATATGAATTCAAGCAAAGCCATTTATTACAGAAACAAGCCTCCTTATATATGCAGTTATTTCCTGATCACGCGTCCATGCTCCAAGCATACATTAGCTGATTGGATATTGTCCATATTCACGAGCTGTCCACGCATCTGAGTCTCACTGCTAATAGGTCTGTTGATTGAAGTCATGTTGAGGCCCTGTTATTGTAGAACTGCCTCACTCCCACAGCAGGTCCTGTTGTCAGCTTTCGAGCTGACCTTGAAATTCCTTTGAGCCTGGCTAGTTCAGAAATTAATCTCCATCTAATAGAAACCCATCCACACAACCACCTCAAGAAAATCCCTCAAATCTCCCACAGAACTCCAATAGGCAAGAGATACCAAATGTGAGAGAAAGGACAACTTATGTAAATCTTGCTTTGCATCAACTAAGATCTGCAGATGTTTTTGTTGCTTCTGTCTCCCCCCATTTGCCAAAAATATTATAGCTATGAGACCTCACAGAATCTAGTAACACAGTAAAATCCTTACTGCACCTCTGGGAAGCACTTGCCCATTGATTGCAGCCAGGGGAAAATCAATGACAATATTCTTACTATGGATTGCCAGAGCTTGAATTTAACCTTTTCAACAGGCTAGGGGAAAAACTACCTAGTCTTCTCCCCAGCCCCCAGCTGATGCAAGGCATATGTCCTCATTGCTATGTCTGCCTGTTCTGGGAGTTGTATGAGGCTTTCAAGTGTGTGCATTGGCAGAGGTTTCTGCATTTTTTGAGAAATCTGAATCATAGAATCATAGAATGTCCTGAGTTGGAAGGGACCCACAAGGATCATTGAGTCCAACTCTTGTCCCTGCATATGACAATTCCACAGTTCACACCATGTGTCTGAGGGCGTTGTCCAGTCTCAAACGTTATTTGAGCTTATAATTTCTTAACAAATCTTGACCTAAGAGAGGTATAGGGCTTTCTGGTAAATATGAGAATTCATCTGTTCATCTGGCATTCCACTGGTTTCAAAAAATGGTCTCCTTCCTTCCTTCCTTCCTTCCTTCCTTCCTTCCTTCCTTCCTTCCTTCCTTCCTTCCTTCCTTCCTTCCTTCCTTCCTTCCTTCCTTCCTTTCTTCCCTCCCTCCCTCCCTCCCTCCCTCCCTCCCTCCCCATGATCTCAAAAACTAGAATGGTGAATTTACTAAGAAGTCTCTTGCAACTAGTTACCACAGAATAAGTCTATTAAAAGATTTTTGGTATAATTTCCCAGCTTCATTAGAACTACGGATCTGGTAGGTATGCGTTTAAATTTCACCCTCAGACTCCTTCACTCAGTATTACGGTTCTCCAGCAGCAACATTGCTGTGGTGGGGGGGGGGGGGGGGGGAATAAAGACCCCTTTTTGCCATTTTAGCAGCGAGCAGACAGGTTTTTCTATTTTTTTTTTTTCTTTCTCACTGCAGTTTAGATACCAGCAAAGCCACGCAGGTGGCATAATCACTGGTACCAAGTGGAAGCTGCCTGGCTCTGGCAGACTCCTTGGTTACAATGAGCTGAGTTTATCTTGCAGCTTGACACAGGCCTGAAATTTATGTTCAAGCCCTACAGCACAAGCCTGGGATATTTTGCTTTTTTATTTTTCCATTTAATTCCAGCCATAATACACTTTATATGCAATTCCAATTAGCTGAGCAATAGTTACATTCCTTAGCCCCATTTACCTTTTGCAATTTCTTACAGATGTCAAAAACCAGCATATTAACCATCAATCCATTATTTTCATTTTTCTAGATCCAAATCAGTTCAGGTTCTCGCAACTTTTAAACACAACCTCTTCCAAGTTCACATCCATCATAGCATTTAGTTTTCTTTCCCATACCTCCAACCAGCACATAAATTCACACAGTGATCCAGGTGAGGCTGCACCTGTGCAGAGTAAAGTGGGACAATCACTTCCCTCACCCAGCTGGCAATGCTGTACTTGATGCACCCCAGGACACGGTTGGCCTTCTTGGTTACCAGGGCACACTGTTGGCTCATGTTCAACTCGCTGTCGACCAGAACCTCCAGATCCCTCTCCGCAGAGCTGCTTTCCAGCATCTCCTCCCCCAGTTTGTACGTAGAGTCAGGTTTGCTGTGTCCCAGGTGCAAAATCTGGCACTTGGTCTTGTTGAACTTCACGTGGTAGGTGATTGCCCAGTTCTCTAATTTGTCCAGATCCCTCTGCAGGGCCTCGCTGCCCTTGAGAGTGTCAACAGCTCCTCCCAATTTTGTGTCATCGGCAAACTTATTCAGTATTCCCTCAAGTCCTGAATCTAAGTCACTTATGAAGACATTGAAGAGTGCTGGCTCTAAGATGAATCCCTGCAGAACCTGGTGACTGGTCGCCAGCCTGACATAACCCCATTTACTGGAACCCTTTGAGCCTGGCTCATCAGCCAATTGTTCACCCACTGTATTGTGTGTTCATCTAACTGTATGCTGGACATCTTGTCCAGGAGGATACTGTGAGAGACAGTATTAAAGGCTTTACTGAAATCCAAAAAGATCACATCAACAGGCTTCCCTCAATCAAATAGGTGAGTAACCTTGTAAAATGAAATTTTGTTAAGCAAGACTTTCCCCTCATGAACCCATGCTGGTTAGGACCAACGACTGAGTTGTCATTCAGATATTTTTCAATAACTCCCGGAACAATCTTATCCATGATTTTACCAGGCACAGAAGTGAGGCTGGCAGGCCTGTAGTTGCCAGCATCATCCATGTTACCCTTCTTGTAGATTGGGACAACATTTGCCAACTTCCAGTCATCCGGGACCTCTCCAGATTCCCAGGACCGTTGAAAAATCAGGGAGAGAGGTCTCGCTATGACATCAGCCAGCTCTTTAAGCACCCTTGGATGAATCCCATCAGGCCCCATCGACTTGTAGGGATCTAGCTGGAGTAGCACATCCCATACATGTTCCGGATTGATTAGGAGTTTATTGTTCTCGCAACCGTGGTTTTCTAGCCCAGGGTTATGGAGGCCCCCAAGCCCATCTTCAGTGTTGAAGATCGAGGCAAAGAAAGCATTAAACATCTTGGCTTTGTCTATGTCCCTGTTTATAAGTTAACCATGCTCATCAAGTTATGGGCCAATGTTATTTTTAGTTTGCCTTTTGCCATTAATATATTTTTAAAAAGCCTTTTTTATTGTCCTTCACAGTAGTGGCCAGCTTCAATTCTATTTGAGTTTTGGCAGTGCAAATTTCCTCCCTGCAATGGTGAGCAGCATCTCTGTAGTCCTCACATGATGCCTGACCTTGCTTCCACTGATCACGTAATTTCTTTTTTCACTGTATTTCAAGAAGATCCCTGCTTAACCAAGCTGGCTTTTTGCCTCGCCTGCTAGATTTTCAGCATTTTGGAATTGTCTGGGCCATCTACTGTTGTTTTCAATTTCTTATTTTGCTTCTCTTATAATATTTTTCAAATCTAATGAAAATTCACTTCATGTTTAAAGTAGCAGCATCTTTCCGCTCACCTTCACCTTTTGCCACTGACCTATGTAGAAGACAGTCCAATTCCATAAACCTCTGAAGGGGATACAGTCACTTTCCTTTTTCCCCTCTGTACTCATCTGTTACAATCTGGAGTATAGCCTTCTTCCTGGCAGTCCTGCAGGGTGAGGAAGAATTTATTGCATAACAACACATATGTTTTTCAAAGTATGGATTGCACTAGTGTAGCCACTTCCCAAAGAGCAGTTTTCAATGCTGCATTTTTTGAATCAAGCTAATAACAAAGTAGAAAGTAGTTCATGTTGGCTGTTTTCCTCACATAGTCTTAAAAGCCTTTCAAATAGTGAAAGGAACTACTGTTTTGCTATGTGTAAAAGAGCAAAATGAATAGAAATATCCCCCCTGAAAACCCCTGAATAGATCTCTGTCAATTTTCACATTAATTAATAAAGTTTGAATCCTACTTTAGTTAAGTACATGACAGTTTTCGTTATCTGCTCTAGTTGCTCTAGTTCCTCATATCTTAAAGTTATAATTTTACCTTTCGAAGGCCAGATAGACTGAAAATCAATGATATGTTTTGGTTACTTTTTTTGCACATTAATTCTTCCATTTGGTTGTTAACTTACAAAGCACTTCCATAGCTTCATGCCTCTACTTATAATTAAAAAAAAAAAAGGCATTATAATGTCTTCCCATTTTGTTAAGCAAGGGCTGATGATCTTAGAAATATATTCTGCTATCACTTATTTTTGTTGTTACAAAATGATTTGAAATTTCAAAAGTGACACAAGCAACTGATTCTCATTTACTTTCTCAAATCCTTTCTTACTGTTGCCTTGGTCTGACCCACATAGCTTTTGAAATACACAAAACCTTTCAATTTATGTTCATACATTTTGCTTAAACATTAGGATATAGATGGACTTCAGGGCCTGAAAATGTAAGTTGTGTCCTCTCCAAGCCTCCTTTACACTGTCAGAGAGCAGTTGGTGCGATGCATCATAGCTTTCAGTGGTGCTAAGTAATCAAGATGCAGTGTGCTGACCTGCTGCCCTGTTCCCTATTATGGAAGCCACACAAATATGAATAAATTAGTTAGAAACTGAAGATTTGGATGTGCAATTTTGGAGCCTCTTCCCTGGTTTAGTAAGTTTGAAAGAGTGTGGGGTCAGCAGGGGCTGTATCTCCAACATACTTAGGAGCTAGGGACCATCAGAAGAACCTAGAATTTCAAGGGCATATTGATTTTTTTTACTCAGCTTTTCTGGTTTTGATTTTAAAAATTCAGTAAGTATTTAATTTTTTATGGAAATGTCTCTATGAGTTTGAGCAAGGATGGGGTTTTGACTGAGACAGGCTATGAGCAGTATCTGACAATTAATGTAAACAGCTTACCAGGTAGCGTAAGTGAGAGAGCATTGGGTGTTGATGTGCATGGCCTGTGTTTGAATACTCTGGTGGGAGGAAACTTTGGGAGACAATAGATCTGTGTGCTTTACGGGTCATAAAGTAGACTGTGGTTTGAGTTTGTTTTTGATTTTAAAGGATGTTGTTGCAAATCTATTTTGATTTAATAATACCTTTTTGGGGGTTAATTCTACTTGTTTATGTTTTTGTGCAGAACATTACATTTGTAAGTAGAGATTAATTTGTTATAATAACTGTGGTCCTGGGTTGTGTTTCACTGATTGATGTGATTTTAGTTAAGTCAATGATATATTTCCACTCATCGTTATCATACTTTGGGAGTATGCATTTTTGGAATTCTCCGTTAGAAGGAGAAGAAATTAAAGAGACCTGTGAGGCGCGGAATGACCTTGCAACTCTTGAGGTTATAAGGAAGGTATGTATTTATTCCTCTAAATCTATAATAAGTTTCTGGTGTTCCTTAATATATTCTGGCTTACCTTCTAAAATAACCTGCCCGTCGGGGACTAGGGCACTTTCCACTTTTACCTATTGTTTAGGCACCCGTTTTGCCTCTCTGTCCACCAGCTCATTTCCTTTTTCCACTTCCAAGCTCACTTTCTGGTGCGCCTTGATATGCATGATTGCCACCTTCTTAGGAAGTTGAGCTGCCAATATTTCTTCTGCATGTTTGATATGTTTGCCTTGAGAGTTCAAGAGTCCTTTTTCTTTCTAAATTGTTCTGTGCACATGCATGACCCTGAAAGCATACTTGGAGTCCGTATAAAAGTTCACAGTTTTACCTTCAGCTAGTTCCAGAGCACAAGTAAGGGGATTATTTCTGCCTTTTGTGCTGAAGTACTTCTAGGCAGAGGTCCAGATTCCATCACTTCATGGCTAGTAGTTATAGCATAACCAGCATGCCTTTCACCGTTCAGGATATTGCTGCTTTCGTCCATAAAGCAGTTCTCAGTGTTCTCCACAGGATTGTCCTTTAGATCTGGTCAGCTGGAGTATGTTGCTTCCAGGCAATTATGATGAACTGGTTTTCCAGTGTTACCACTGAGGAAAGAAGCTGGATTGACAATGTTAGTGATGATGATTTAGCCTGATATTTGAGAAATCTTTGTGGGGAAAGCCAATGTCCCCCTTTTTCTTTTAGAACTGTAGACACCATGTGGGATAATAGCACAGTCATTTTCTAACCCATGGTAAATTTTCGGGCTTCCTGTATGTTCAGTACCACTGTTTCAACTGTCTGCAGGCATCCAGGCCACCCTTTTGCAGTTGCATCTAATTGTTTGGAGAAATAGGCCACTCCTCGTTGGTATGGGCCAAGATCCTGTGCCAGTATGCCCAAGGCTATTCCCTGCTTCTCGTGAGAGAATAGAAAAAGTGGTTTACTCACATCTGGGAGTCCTAAAGCAGGGGCTGTCATGAAGGCCTTACCAAGTTCTTCAAAGGCTCATGTAGTTCCTTTATTCCATTGCAGGTGTTCCTCATCTGTGGCTGCTAGTACATACAATGGCTTGACAAACAATCCATAATTATAAATCCACAACTGGCACTACCCTGTCATGCCCAAAAAAGGGTCCGTAATTATTTTACAGTTTGAGGCTTTGGATTTTGGCATACAGCCTCCTTTCGAGCCTGTCCCAGGGTCCTCTGTCCTGCACTAATTTTATAGCCCAGATAAGTTACTTGTTACTGTATCATCTGGGCTTTCTTCTGTGATACCCGGTATCCTTGGAGCCCCAAAAAGTTCAATAAACTTACAGTTCAGGTTATGCATGTCTTCTGTGTCCTGGTAGTGATCATCCACATATTGTTACATCTGTCCTTCATCAGATGGGGCTTCCCAAGATTGAAGATCTTTAGCGAGCTGATTTCCAAATATTGTCGGGCAGTTTTTATATCCTTGTGGCAACACCGTCCATGTGAGCTGGGTTTTACATAAATATTGTCTGGCTGGCTTCATGGAGAGAGAGGCAAAAAGGCATCTTTTAAATCTAAAACAGTAAACCAAATCAAATTAGAGTTAATACAGTCAGAAGTGTGTATGGGTTTGTTACCACTGGGTAGAGGTCCTCTGTTATTTTGTTTATAATTTGTATGAATTTCTCTATTACTGACCAAATTCCTTCCCTGTCCTCCCTTTTCTAAGGGCATTGTTTTATCCTTACTGGCTTTTCTCCTTCTTTGATTTTTACCTTGATGGGTACAGCATTTTTGCCCTTCCAGGTACATCAGTAGTCTATATCCCAGGACACACTTGGTTCACAACTTCTTCATTAATCTTGCCTTCTGTGGGAACAGCTGCTAAAAGCCAGCCCATTATTTTCCTATATTGCTGATCATTTACCTCCAGAGTAATTTCTCCTTTTTTGAATCTGATTACTGCATCCATTTGTTCCAACAAATTTCTCCCAAAAAGGTTTCAAGGAATTGGACCCAATTTGTATTTCAAAGGTTCACAAAAATACACCCTTTCACTTTGGCCAGTGACTCCTTTACCTGCTATGTAATTGTTACTTATTGTCAATCCACCAAAAATTCCACTTGTTTCTGTTCATTCCAGGTTCTCATCAGTCTTTTTCAAAACTTGCTACTGTCCTTTTCTCTCTCTGCCTACTTCCTCTGTACCTTCCCCAGCATTCATTTTCCCGATATACACTGATCTCTAAAGGCTTTCAAAGCCTTTCAACCTCTTCAGTTCCCTACTTTCTTATCCTTTCAACAATCTTCCTTTTCCCTGTTACTGAATACTCTCAAAGCCTCATCTAACAACATTTCCAAATTTCTACTTTCTGTTGCCCTCAGTTTCTATAACTTCTCTAGGGGAGCTCGCACCATTTTGGGTGTCAGGCTACCCTGAGAGGCATACGGCTTGTCCTCCCCCTGCTCCTTCCCCCTCCGCTGCTTCTAGCAGTGTTGTGTTTTTTTTTTTTTTTCTTTCTCTCCTTGCTGCAGTTCAGACGCAGGCAAGGCCACATGGATGGGGGAGGTTGAATTTATCTTACAGCTTGGCACAGGCTTGTAATTTATGTTACAACACAGGCCTGGGATATTTTGCTTTCTTTTTTTTGAAGAAGAATCAGTGGAGGAAGAAGAGGGCCCTTCTACAGCTCCTCCCACAGCCCTTTTTAAACTCCTTCCACCGCTATCCCAGGCTACTACCGCAAAGCCACCAGTGGGTCCTTCTACAACAAAGCGACCAGCAAAGGATGAGCTAATAGAACGCTCCTTATCTCTGAATGAGCTGAGGACTGTGAAACAAGACTTAAGCTGTCATGAAGCTGAGCCAATTGTCACTTGGCTCATTCGATTCTGGGACAATGGGGCTAATAGTTTGGACTTAGATGACAGTGAAACCAGTCAGTTAGGATCCCTGGCTAGAGATGGTGGCATTGATAAGGCAATTGCAAAGAGGAAACGAAGTCAAAGCCTCTGGAGAAGAATTTTGTCAGCAGTAAAAATCAGGTACCCTTTAAGCAATGATATCATATGCCACCCAACAAAATTGACTACTATGGAGAGAGGTATTGGGTATCTGAGAGAACTGGCTGTGCGAGAGATAATTTACAGTGACCCACAGGCTATTATAGATCCTGATGAAGTGCCATGCACCCCAGCTATAATGCGGAAGTTTGTGCAGACCACACCACGGTCTTATGCCCACACTTTAGGGTTACTCACCCTTTCAAAGGACGATCCGTCAACTGTGGGTGAAGTAGCATACATGTTACAGCAGTATGAAGACAGTCTTTCTTCTCCCTTACAAGCCTGTGTTGCAGCTGTGGAGAAACTGTGTGACAAACTGTCCAAGAGGGAGGACAGATCCTACTCGTCACATACACGGGCCCAAGCCACAGCTATTGGGAAGAGATGCCCTTCTGCAGCATCAGCCCGAGAGAAATGCAACATGTCACGAGGTGAATTATGGTCTTTTCTGCGTGACCAGGGAGAAGATCTGAGTAATTGGCATGGCAAGCCCACTGCTGATCTACAGCAATGAGTACATGAGCTGAAAAAGAAAGCTCCCAAGAGAAAAGCTGCTCCGGTTTCCAGTGGGAGGCTTTCAAGACAGAGTAGGAGGGATTCTTGTGTCTCCCTACCAGAGACTGAGCAAGGCAACCAAGTGGTATGCCACTATTGACATTGCTAATGCATTTTTCTCTATTACTTTAGCAGCAGAATGCAGGCCACAGTTTGCCTTTACCTAGAGGAGTATCCAGTATACGTGGAATCGACTGCCCCAGGGGTGGAAACACAGCCCTACTATCTGCCATGGACTGATCCAGACTGCACTGGAACAAGGTAAAGCTCCAGAGCACCTGCAATTGGCAGGACATTGCTGCTCGACTAGAGAACCTGACTGTAAAAGTACGGCATGTGGATGACCATGTGCCTTAAAGTCGAGCCACCGAGGAACATCAAAACAACCAGTGCAAGCAGATCAAGCTGCTAAGATTAAAGTAGCTGAGGTGAATTTGGACTGGCAACATAAAGGTGAACTTTTTCTAGCTCAGTGGGCCCATGATGCTTCAGGGCACCAAGGATGGGATACAACATATAAATGGGCTCGGGACCAAGGGGTGGACTTAACCATGGATATTATTTCACAGGTTATCCATGATTGTGAAACATGTTCTGCAATCAAGCAGGCCAAAAGGTTAAAGCCTGTGTGGTATGGGGGGCGGTGGTTGAAATATAAATATGGGGAGGCTTGGCAGATTGACTATATTATACTCCCTAGAACACGCCAAGGCAAGCGCTATGTGCTTACAATGGTGGAAGCAACCACGGGATGGCTGGAAACATATCCTGTGTCTCATGCCACTGCCCAGAACACTATTCTGGGCCTTGAAAAGCAAGTCCTGTGGCGACATGGTACTCCAGAAAGAAGTGAGTCAGACAGTGGGACTCATTTTAAAAACAGTCTCATAACCAACTGGGCCAAAGAACATGGTATTGAGTGGATATATCATATCCCCTATCATGCACCAGCCTCTGGGAAGGTCGAGCGATATAATGATTTGTTAAAAACTACTCTGAAGGCAATGGAAGGTGGAACATTTGAAAACTGGGAGAATTTGGCACAAGCCACCTGGTTAGTTAACACCAGGGGATCAAACAATTGAGTTGGCCCTGCTCAATCAGACCTTTTACATAGAATGGAAGGGGATAAAGTCCCTGTGGTGCATAGAAGGAACATGTTAGGAAAAGCTGTCTGGGTTATTCCTGCTTTCGGCAAAGGCAAACCCATTCGTGGGATTGTTTTTGCTCAAGGGCCTGGATGTACTTGGTGGGTGATGCTGAAGGATGGTGAAATCCGATGTGTACCTCAAGGAGATTTGATTCTGGGTGAGAATACTCAATTTCAAAATGTATGAGGGAAATTGCTGTATGACACTAACAGTGTTCCATAAGTGTCTTTCAGGTTGATGCAGTGGTGGTAACGAATCCTGAGCTAACCTCATCGAGTGGTGTCCAGTAGCTTGCCTGAGACTGACATCTCTGACTTACAGTTCCTGGACATGAACTGCATCAGATTGCACATCATCTCTCCTGCCTAGAGAGAGAAGACTGCTGTGATAGAGAGACTTGCACTCATGAACTAGTGATATACATATTTTTGTGTGTGTGTATATACATTTGAAGACAGGCAGAAAGTAGTAGTGATTTGGGTATGACTCAAATGGTATGGAATAAGGGGTGGAATGTCCTGGTTTTGTTAAAAACAAGACCAGTTGTCTTTTTTAGTGATTTTTCTTTCAGCTAAGTTCTTCTAGGTGGCTGTACTTTTCTGAGTTTTAGCCTGCATATTTTTCCTAGGATGCTGTACTCAGTGCTGAAGAAACTCATGTTTAGATTTATTACTATGGTAGCTAAGAAAGACTGATAAGTTTTCCCACGTTCCGTTGTGAGAGGGGCGTGTTTGAGGAGGGGGGGATGGAACAGGTGACTAGAACTGACCAATGGAAGTATTCCATCCCATAATCATCATACCCCCTATATAAGAGGGTGATCACGAGGGTCAAGCTCTCTTCAACCATGACCGGCATCTAGAGAGGACCCTGGCTGTCTGCCTGTGATCTACAGGCCTCAGGCCCTGCATCCCTGCAACCAGGTTTCGGTTTGCTATGAAGTCCCAGCCATGACTTCCGGGGGCCTGAGCTGCACCTGCTGGAGCCACGCCAGCTCCGCACACCCAGCTCCTGCTGCTGGAGTGACACCAACTCCACATCGAGCACTTGAGATTGGTTTTGTATATTATGTATATAAATTCTCTATTTATTAGTAGCATTAGTAAAACCCTTTAAAACTCTCCAACTTGAAGTCTAAGTCTCTCTTCCTTTCCCCTTATCTTTCTTATCATCTTTCCGATGTAAGGGAAGGGGTGGCGAGAGATAAAGGGGATAACAGGGAGCGTCTGCCATGGTTTATTGTCGCCTTGCCTTAAACCTTGACAATAGGAAATGATGATAAGATACTTTAAGATAAAAATCTGTGCATTGTTTTCATAGATCAAATATAATGTGACTGTTACAGGGTGTTGAAATGTATTTATAAGGTATTACACACTGAAAAATTACTGGTATCATATATTTTTCTTTGCATTATTTTACTAATGCTTTTCACTGTATACAAATTTTTTCTTTCTTCTACATAAAAGCGTACTTTCTCACAAGAAATGTGGTTATACCATCTTCTGCCAAAGTAGAACATCAGTAACTGAAAAATAACTTCTGAAAATTATCACTGAGCAACAGACAGAGTGAAAATCAACTTTATTATTGCTGTGATGGCAGCACAACTACAATGTGGCATTTGTCAGTAATTAATATTCAGAAAATTAAATGTAAGCAGAAAGACTTCCAGACAGAAAAATCTATACTTAAGCAGTTTAAAAGAGACTGTATTTTAAGGGTTTCTCACCTGTAATTTATTCTATTATCTTTTAAAAGTCATAAAGAAAGAAAAACTGTTCTCTCTCTTGATTTTTTTCCCTCTCCAAACTCAGTCTATAAACCTGGAGTATTTGGCTGTGCCTGCTAAAACATTCAGCAGTGAAAACATCAAAATATTGACATAAAAATTAGACTTTGGCATGAACACCCCAGTTGAGGTAAATAGAGCTGGTTTCCATCTGTTTTGTACCTCTACTGTCCCAGTAAACAGGCTAAGCAAAATGAAAACTGGGAGGGCAAAAAAGACTTCTCTAATTCAGGAGCTTTAGAGCATTTCTCTGTTGTTACCGCAGGCTCTGGACTACAGGAATGAAGCTGGTCTCCTGTGCATTCCTCTGTAAGAGGTTTATATTCTCCATCCACATAAATGCAGATCCCTTGCCTACTCCTCCCACGGTGGTAACAAAACCCACCTCTACACATGATCTTGTTGCGTAATCCACCTCAACTGTGAAGATTAGTACTTTAGTAAGGGGAAGGAAATTCAGTGGAGGAAACCTAGATTCACTGTGTGAATTAGATTAGTCCTTACCACTTCATGACAGATATAGGTGTAAGCATGTGTGTGATGTATGTGTGTGTCTGTGTGTGTGTGTATTTTATGTCAAATCAGACAACTTCTGAGGAAAATAATGGACCCATAAAAGGGTATCCTTATGACTTCTGCATAGCAGCCCCAGACCATCCTACATGGCAAGGCTTTTACATGTAGCTTCACTGGAGAGCGAAACACTCAAATGCTAGGAGGTGCACAGCCTCAGTTCTGCCTCCTTGTGTGGATGCATCTTTAAATGTGTGTACAGTCTATAATTACATGATGGCTCAGTACTTTTTCCCACTGGATCCCTGCCTCACTGAATGCTGGATGAGAGTTAACAGAATAGGCAGCTGTTCAGCCCTGCTCATTCAGTTTCTGGCCAGTCCTTTATTTAATGCAAATCTTGCCAAGCCTATGCTGCACCCAGAATTATTAGTTTCTCATTGGATTCATCACAATGATACCTCAGACTCCCATGAAAAGGCATGGATTTATCTTGTGAGAAGGGAAAATATTTTATCCCTATTTTTAATGTATGAAAGGAAGGCACCAAGAGAGGACAATTTGTAGAACATATCCATTAATTCTGGGTACAAAAGCAAATTGCTAAAGCTAAATTAATTATATTTTTAGAGCTTTCCTATATTAGGACTCTCACTATTTTCTCTTCCTCTTTTTTGTCTCTACTTGTGGTTAATCACAAAGAGAAGAGAGAAAACACCTTGTGTTTAAAAAAGTATCAGCATCCAAAATGTATATTTTAAATACACCATATTTACAGTAACAAAAAAGGGGTAGATAGGGATACTGATTTAAAATTCATTTAAATAATAGTTTAGATGATATTCTGAAACTTAATAAAAACAGAGGACAAATTATAGAATTGAATGGTCTACGTTATTCCCTCCATTTGCATAATTTGCTGTCTCCCAACTCCCAAGAAGTTTGTTAGCATGGTTTTGAGTTATGTCTATGGCTTTTGCCAGAATTAAACACTTATGTGTAGATGGTCTAGGGATCACAGTACCACAGTATCACAGTATCACAGTATCACAGTATCACAGTATGTTTGGGATTGGAAGGGACCTCAAAAGATCATCTAGTCCAATCCCCCTGCTGGAGCAGGAACGCCTAGGAGAGGTCGCACAGGAATGTGTCCAGGTGGGTTTTGAATGTCTCCAGGGAAGGAGACTCCACAACCTCCCTGGGCAGTCTGTTCCAGTGCTCTGTCACCCTCACTGAGAAGTTCTTTCTCAAATTTAAGTGGAACCTCTTGTGTTCCAGCTTGATCCCATTACCCCTTGTCCTATCATTGTTTGCCACTGAGAAGAACCTGGTTCCATCCTCGTGGCATTCACCCTTTATATATTTATAAACATTAATAAGGTCACCCCTCAGTCTCCTCTTCTCCAAACTCAAGAGACCCAGCTCCCTCAGCCTTTCTTCATAAGGGAGGTGCTCCACTCCCTTAATCATCTTTGTTGCCCTACGCTGGACCCTCTCCAGCAGTTCTCTGTCCTTCTTGAACTGAGGGGCCCAGAACTGGACACAATATTCCAGATGGGGTCTCACCAGGGCGGAGTAGAGGGGAAGGAGGACCTCTCTTGATCTACTGACCACCCCCCTTCTAATACACCCAAGGATGCCATTGGCCTTCCTGACTACAAGGGCACAGTGCTGGCTCATGGTCATCCTGTTGTCCACCAGGACCCCCAGGTCCCTTTCCCCTACACTGCTCTCTAATATGTAATTTCCCAACCTACACTGGAACCTGGGGTTGTTCCTGCCCAGATGCAGGACTCTACACTTTCCCTTGTTAAATTTCATCAGGTTATTTCCTGCCCAACTCTCCAGCCTGTCCAGGTCCCGCTGGATGGCAGCACAGCCTTCTGGCGTGTCAGCCACTCCTCCCAGCTTAGTGTCATCAGCAAACTTGCTGATAGTACACTCGATTCCCTTGTCCAAATCGTTAGTGAATATATTGAATAATATTGGCCCCAGTACTGACCCCTGAGGCACTCCACTAGATACTGGCCTCCAACTGGACTCCGCACCATTGACCACCACTCTCTGGCTTCTCTCTTTAAGCCAGTTTGCAACCCACCTCACTACTCTATTGTCTAGACCACACCTCCTCAATTTAGCTGTGAGGATGCTGTGAGAGACTGTGTCAAAGGCTTTACTGAAGTCAAGGTAGACCACATCCACCGCTCTGCCATCATCCATCCACCTTGTTACATTCTCATAAAAGGCTATGAGGTTGGTCAAGCATGACTTACCCTTGGTAAAGCCATGCTGACTGCCCCTAATGACCCTCTTATCCCTGATATGCCTTGAGATGACACCAAGGATAAGCTGTTCCATTACTTTCCCAGGGACAGAGGTGAGGCTGACCGGTCTATAATTACCCGGGTGCTCCTTCTTGCCCTTTTTGAAGACTGGAGTGACATTTGCTTTCCTCCAATCCACGGGCACCTCTCCCGTTTCCCAAGACTTGGCAAAAATGATGGAGAGCGGTCCAGCAATGACTTCAGCCAGCTCCCTCAGCACCCGCGGATGCATCCCATCTGGACCCATGGACTTATGGATGTCCAGACTATTTAATTGCTCCCTAACCCAGTCCTCATCGACTAAAGCTAACTCCTCCATTGACCTGGCTTCATCCGGGGTCTCAGGGGTACAGGGTTCCCCAGGACAGCCTCCAGCAGAGTAGACAGAGAAAAAGAAGGCATTCAGTAATTCTGCCTTCTCTGTGTCTTCTGCCACCAGGGCACCCACCTCATTCATCAGTGGGCCTACATTGCCTCTGGTATTAGTTTTATCTGCTATGTATTTGAAAAAGTTCTTCTTGCTGTCCTTGACCTCTTTCGCCAGGTTTAATTCTAAGGAGGCCTTGGCTATCCTAAGTGCCTTCCTACATCCTCTAACAGCAGCCTTATATTCCTCCCAAGTGGTCAGCCCCTGCTTCCATGACCTGTAAACTCTCCTCTTCTGCTTGAGCATACCCAACAGATCCCTATTCAACCACACAGGCCTCCTGGCTCCCTTCCTCGACTTCCTACGTGTGGGGATGCTCTGATCCTGAGCATGGAAGAAGCGATCTCTGAATGCAATCCAGCTCTCTGGGGCCCCTTTTCCTTCAAGCAGTCTTGCCCATGGGATTTCCCCTAGCAATTGCTTGAAAAGGCCGAAGTTAGCCCTGCTAAAGTCCAGGGTTGCAATTCTACTTGCTATTCTGTTCCTGCCACACGAGATGCTGAACTCCACCATCTCGTGGTCACTGCAACCCAGACAGCCCTCAACCTTTACTGCTTCAACCAGACCCTCCTTGTTAGTGAGGATGAGATCCAGCAGTGCACCTCTCCTAGTTGGCTCCTCCACCATCTGCATGAGGAAGTTATCATCAATGCACTGAAGGAACCTCCTGGACTGTGGCTGGCTGGCTGAATGGTCCTTCCAGCAAACATCAGGGAAGTTAAAATCACCCACAACAACCAGGGCCTGTGACTGTGAGACCACTCTCAGCTGCACATAGAAGGCCTCATCAACTTCTTCAGCCTGATCTGGTGGCCTATAATAGACACCTACAACCGTATCACCCCTGCCAGCCTGCCCCTTGATCCTGACCCATACACTTTCAACTCGCTCCTCATCCGCTCCTGGGCAGAATTTAGTACATTGCAGTTGCTCTCTCACATAGAGAGCAACTCCACCACCACGCCTGGCTGGCCTGTCTTTCCTGAAAAGGGCGTAGCCATCCATGACCACATTCCAGTCATGTGAACTGTCCCACCACGTTTCTGTAATTGCCACCAGATCATAATCTCCTGACCGAACATAGGATTCTAACTCCTCCTGCTTATTCCCCCTGCTGCGCACATTGGTGTACAGGCAGTTCAGGGAGCGAGCAGAGCACACCAGTTTCTCCCTAGGGGCACAGGAGGCCACCCGGTCCTCATCCATTTTAGAATGCTGCCCCACTGGGGCAAGCCCAGCTACAACCCCATCCCCCTTCGAGCCTAGTTTAAAGCTCTCCAAATGAGCCCAACCAATTCCTGCCCCAGCATCCTTTTGCCCCTGCGAGATAAGCCTTTCCCTCGTAACACTGTCCGGACTGGCAGGCTGAGACACCCAAACAAGTTCTGAAAGAATTAACTTATCAGAAGTCATTCTATTTGCTTCCTTCTAAAGCACTTTGAGAGAGAGGATTAAGCTGTTATTAAATGTATAAAGTTTCTTGCTCAAAGCTTTTTATATTGTGGGCCTTGTTGAAAAGAATATGGGAAACTTTATTTTCTTTCTTAATACATAGACACGTAAATATTGCTTAAACTTAAAATGTTCACTGTTAAGCAGAAAAGAAGTATGCAAAATGTCAACATGAACGTTAATGAAATGTGAATTAGATGGACATCAAGGGTTTTAAGAAACACTCTATGATTTTTGTTACTTTGGTAATATCGCCAAATCCTTCAGCTCAAACATCATGAGACAAAGAAAAATCAACGGTGTGGGGTTTTTTTTCCTGCCTATATGTATATATATATTTTTTTTTGCCTGATTCCTGATTTTCAAGTTCTTAGGAGGAAAAGCTGCCTGCTCCTTGATATGTGTGGGGGTGCACTTCAGGTAGAAAATGTACACAAAACACAGACACAGAATCCGAGACTCCCATCCTTTTTTCTTTCTGTCAGAAGGGACAACCTGCCAAGCTCCCTTCCCTTCTCCTGCATCTCAGCTTCTTTCATGTTCTCCTGCCCTGGATCATGCCATCATGCATTTTCCATCTTGCATAGGTAAGTCCAGTTTCTTCTTCTGTATTTATCCAAAGACATCTTTTTTGTTGTTGTCATTGCCTCCTTTCACCACCTGAGATGTTCTCTGTATTCTTCTAGTTGCTTTCTTGATTACTTCCTGTTCCCTATAATTATTCCTCTTTTCCTTGATCCTTTGACCATGGCGTTCCATCCTTTGCTTTTCTGCTTCCTTGTGCCTTTCTCTATTCATCCTTTTAAATTTTTCCCCTACTTCTACATTCCCACCCCTGGCACTTTCATTTTTATATCATTTTTAAAAGTTGCTCTGTTTAAATGCCCATTTTTGTGCAAGATTCCTAACTCTGTGGGTGACACCAGCAGCTGTTTTATGACTCACTCAACCATTGAGAAGACTTACAATTTGTGTATTTATCATTCTACACTGTTTACCCCATAGCATTTAAATTGGGTCAAACATACCTTCCTTCTGCCCCCAATATTTGGTGGAGATTTTTTCAGTACTTAAGTTGGGATAATATATGTAAGTAAATTTTACTATCACCAGCTTAAATTAAACAAAAAATAATAATAATAAAAAATTCTATCCCATCCCTTTTTCTACTCCTTTCCATACTACCGGGAATATGTTCATAGCAAGCTACTTGCTACCAGCCATGTAAGAGACTGAAGCCTGTTCTAATGATATTCACTGACTGCTAAACATTTTAGAAATTTTCTATTAAAATGTTAGCAAACCTTTGTCAGCCACTGTCCAAAGAAAACATTAAAGGGCTTCTTCAGTTTCAAAAAAAGAACCATGACGACTTAAAAAAATAGTTTCTGATGCCATAAGGATTTTGATTTGGATTATGATATATTATCCTTATATATAGCTTCAGCCCTCTTACTCGAGTTTATTTGGGCTGAAATACTTAACAGCTGTGATTTTAATTTTTTTTTTAAATTAATATCATTATTATGTCAACCATATGCAGACTCAACACCTCTTGCTTTTCAAAGCTTCAACAGGATTATGCAGTGCAGAATGCTATGAAAAAATCTTACATGAATATGTGCCTAAATGTGAGGTTGCACTAATTAACAATCTAGTTAGCAACCTGCCCAGTTCATCAGGAAGACTTGTTGCATCACTTGACATTCTGTTATTTTGCAGCTGGTTGTTGTTGCTTTAGCATGCTACTTCTTGCTACTCTTGCATAATTTTCTGCCATGCACTGTATGTTCATTTTTTTAATTTCTTCCATTACTGCATATTGGAGAAATATTAACATTTTACCCAGTTGCAAACAATTCAGGTTTTTATTAATCATTTTTATTTCTAGATGGATTTAAGGGTACTATATTAATGAATTAATTTAGATCATGCTATCTTCCAAAATCAGAGCAATTCCAGAAAAATATGTTTACTGAGCTAAAAAATTTGTTAAGAATTTTTTTCTTTAGCCAAATCATCTTGCTTTTGCAAACTGTATGACTGATACTTGAAATGTTATATACAAACTCCTTTTCTATAACAACATATAGAATCATAGAATCATTTTGATTGGAAAAGACCTTTAAGATCATCAAGTCTAACCATTAAGCTAGCACTGCCAAGTCCACCTCTAAACCATGTCCCTAAGGACCTCCTCATCTACTTGTCTTTTAAACCCCTCCAGGGATGGTGACTCTACCACTTCCCTGGGCAGCCTGTTCCAATGCCTGACAACCCTTTCCAGGAAGAAGGTTTTCCTAATATCCAATCTAAATCTCCCCTGGTGCAACTTGAACCCGTTTCCTCTTGTCCTATCACTTGCTACTATGGAAAAGAGACTGATACCCACCTCACTACAACCTCCTTTCAGATAGCTGTAGAGAGCAATAAGGTCTCCCCTCAGCCTCCTTTTCTCCAGGCTAAACAGCCCCAGTTCCTCAGCCGCTTATCATAAAACTTGTGCTCTAGACTTGTGCTGACACAAGCGAGGATGCTGTTGGCCTTCTTGGCCACCTGGGCACGCTAACCATCTGATTATGAGCCAGAATCGACCAATACCCCCAGGTCATTTTCTGCCAGGCAGCTTTCCGGACACCCTTCCCCAAGCCTGTAGCTTTTTCTCCAAACTGCTTGGTGAACATGAGACCAAAAGGAATTAATAAAAAAGCTAACACATGGCTCAAAAGTTCAACAAAAATATTCAGCATTCATCTAAACCTAGTTGTGGAGGGGTTTGGTTAGATGTAGATATGTTGTTGAATTAGTCAGGCCCAAAGGAATCCCAAGGCCACTTGGAGAAGCTGAGAACAGAATCTGCTGTGAGAAAGAGGGGTATTTCTTCATTAACAGGGCCTCAGCATGGCATGAGTCGTCGGACCTATCATCGATGGGGCTCCAGCATGTAGACTACCCATGATACTCATTTAGCGAATCCATGCTTGGAGCGTGGATGTGTGATTAGAGAATAGTTTCGTATATAAGGAGACTTGTTTCTGTAATAAATGGCTTTGCGTGATTCACATTGAATCGGAATGCTGAGTCCTTTATCGCTCCAACAAATGGTGACCCCTACGTGATACTCTGAACGGCGTCTCACTAAGATCGGGGAAAAGCCTGAAGCGGCCCAGCTGGAGGCGGATCAGCTGGACTGAGAACCGGGCAGAGGCATACGGACGTTCCGCAGATAAATTTGTTGAAGAAGTTTCCGGAAAAGATGAGTGGCTGGGAGCAGTAGGAAAGAAGACTGAAGTTATGGGGCAGAATATATCCTCAGAGGAAGAAGCTATAGTTAAAATCCTCCTGCATATTCTCTCTATGAGAGGACTTAAATATGAAGAAAGTAACATACGTAGACTGTTGGCTTGGTGTAGAACTAACGGCTACCCGACAGAAGCTGAGAAAGCTTTTAAAATTGAACTTTGGGACGATATAGGGCAGAAATTATGGGATAAGGTTAGCGACGGAGATAAAGAAGCTAAATCATTAGCGACTACATGGAAGCTTATAATTTCCACCTTAAAAGAATTTAAGGCTGAACGGGCTGCAGTTACCGGAATTTTTGCAGCGTTGCAGCCTGATAAGAACTCTAAAAATAACTCTGAAGCTTACCCAGTTTGTGTTTTTGATACCCTCCCTACTCCATCCCCTGTTGTGCCTTCGGCACCCCCGATGATACAGCAGTCTGGGACGGAGGGAGGAAAATTACCGAGTGGATGGCCTCCTGTACCATCACACAACCCTAGAGAGACCAAGAAGTCCAAAGAACTGGAGTCAGATAATTTGTCAAAAGGACTGGTGAAAGTTCAGAATACTAAAGTCGTAAATATGTGTAATATCAATTCTTTTATTGATTCGTGTCCGCCTTCACCGCCTTCTACCCTTCTAACTCCTACAAGAGAACAGAAGGAGTCGCTGGATAAGAACTGGACAAAAGAACTGTATGAAAGATCAGATCAGCTACTAGCGAGTGAATCCAACAGTCAGCAATATCAAGCTATGAGAGAGGTGTCTGAAACCAACAAAGCAGCCAAATCATTTGCAACTATTAATCAGGGTCCCAATGAGAATTACATGCAATTTATTGACCACCTTCAAGAGGCCATCAATAAGCAGGTTGAAAACTTAGAAGTTAAGGAAGCACTGGTGTTGAAATTAGCAGTAGAGTATGCGAATGTTTGCTATCAGCATGTTATTTGCAAGTTTTCCAGTACCTATTATGTGTTCCTGTGTACCGTCTCTCTGAATATCAAGCAGCTTGTCAGGAATGTGAGTTAATTGTTTTACTAGTTGTTTTTAAGTGCGCTATAAAACCTTCTGCCTGCTCTTCCCACTCATACTGCAAGCAGCCCTGTGCTTTCCACCCCCCCCCCCGCCCCTCAAGGTTTTTACTTGCAAGATGAGGTCGGGAATGATTGTTTTCAGTTGTGTTCCTAAAAAATCGGTATTGGGAGGTGTTTTAAAACATAGGAAAGCACTCGGACAAGAAATCATTAAATCTTTTCAGACAGTTTTACAGGCGGGGTGATTTGAACTTCAACAAGCTGAGAGAGACTTAACTGATAACACACAAGTCAGAAAACTTGTTAAAGTCTGCAAGATGCTTTCCTTAATAACCTGTTTTCTTTGTGGTATCTGTTTAAGCATGTTGCAATCTTGGCAGGTCTTTGTTATATGGTGCGATAAGTTCACAGTCTGTTAAATCATGAGACTCCGTTGACTCAAAATGTGCATTTTGTGATGATACAGAAGATCAGGAGTAATTTAGTTCTTTACTGCGTGAATGTGATGGTAAAATTTTGTGTGTAGTAGCTGTTATTTTTCTTTCTAGCATGCTAGCTTTATTTCGGTATCCAGACTTGCGCAACTCTGTGATAGGCTGTGTCTCATCTCGATGTGCTGGATTTGGCTCTTTTTGCACATCAAGTAAAGAATCCTGGTTTTGGGATAACAGTTGTAGCGCACCAGATGAGACACAAAAATAAAAGCCTTGCCCAGTCCAGCTTGCTGCAGCGACGGGGGGGCGAGTGCCGATGGGGCTCCAGCGCGCACTGACCTGTTTTGTCAGGGAGACCCAGTGGCACCGCTACCTGGCTGAGCAGTAAGCAGTTCAAAGGTGCAATGCAAAAATTGAGAGATTGTCTTAAATTAGTGTAACTGTGATCTATCTGCATATTTGAACTTGGTATTTGGTTTTCATATCTGAGCTCAGTATTTTAATTTGCATATTTGTATTTGGTACCAAAACAATTTTGTTTGGGGAGATAATTACAAAATGGGAACCGGTTCCACTGCTAAAATTTCACTGCTAAAATTCCACCTTGCTCCCCCTTAGGATGCATCCTTGCACATTAGAGTAATTGTTTATATTGTTAGCTAGTAATTTTGAGACCAGAAAAGAATTTAAATTGTTAAACTCTGCTTTGCATTGAAAAAAAAAAAAAGAATGAAAAAAAGAAAGAAAAAAGAAAAAAATAAGAAAAAAAAAGGAAGAAACAAACACACACCTAAATACTATGATGGATGTGAACTTGGTATTGTATGAAGTTGTATTTAAAAGTTGCTGAAATGTGAACTGATTTGGATCTAGGAAAACGGAATAATGGATTGATGTTTAATATACTCTAATTTGACATCTGTAAATTGTGAAAGGTAAATGGGGCTGAGGAATGTAACAACTGTTGAGCTAATTGGAATGGTGTATAAAACTCAGCTCATTGTAACCAAGGAGTTTGCCAGAGCTTCCCACTTCGTACCAGCGATTACGCCAGCTGTGTGGCCTTGACTATATCTGAACTGCAGCAACAAGAGAAAGAAGAAAAAAAAAATGGAAAAACCTGTTTGCCCACTGCTAAGCAGAGAAAGGGGGGCTTTACTCCCCCCGCTCTGTCTTTTTTTTTTCCCTGGAGTATTGTCATCCATCCTTGTTGTGGCACTGTGTTGCTTCTTGGCTTTGAATCAGGGGTTGTTGGTGCTGTTTCTTTTTGCTTCTGTCTTGTTTCCTAGGTTTTGGCACATCTGGGGAAAGAGCTCATAATTTTACCTCCTTGCTGAAGTCAGTCTTTTCACACTGGTCAGCTTTGGGGAAGTCAGAGTGTTCAGTGCTTCTCTGAGTCACACTGGTATTGATTTGGGTTGGTTGATGTGGAGTTCAAACTGATTTGTTTTCATGCTAGGCTGGAGATCCTGCCATCTCAGATGGGGGCGAGAGGGAGGTTTTATTCCCCCCCCCAGCAATGTTACTACTAGAGAACTGTAATACTGCATCAAGGAGTCTGAGGGTTGAAATTTAAGGGCATTACCAATGGGTCCATAGTTCTAATGAAGCTCGGAAATTAAACAATAATAGACTTATTCTGTGGTAACTAGTTGTAAGAGACTTCTTAGTAAATTCACCATGCTGGTTTTTGAGGTCATGGGAGAGAACGAAAGAAAGGCTGTTTTTTTAGTCCAATAGAATGCCAAATTTGGAACAAAGTTTTAATACATGAATTCTTGTAGTTGCCAGAAAGCCCTATACCTCTCTTGGGTCAGGATGTGTTAAGTAAATTGTAAGCTCAAATAACGTTTTCTGAGAATTCTGTTTAGTTGCATGGCCTACAAGAAGCTACTTGGATGGTGCAGATCTGCTTGTGCAAGTCAGAAATCTCCAAGGAAATTTCGAATGCTGTATTTCCACTAGTATTAATAGTCAATGTTTCGATAAAGCAAATACTACACTGATAGATCTGAATCAGGACTTCGATCCGGTAAGGGAAAACAATATCCAATAAATATGACAGCCAAAATGGAGTTGGAAACTTTGAGGAATAAATTTATGAAAACCTTACAGGCTGACTGCATTCGACTGGATTTGCAGATTTGTCTATGAAACAACCTGTGGCTATTGTGGGCCAGTATGATGAGATTGCTAACAGACTGATATACCGACTGTTATATACCAATTGTCACTCTGATCAAGAAAATGCAGGGAATGAATTTAAGTCTTAATAGGCCATGATCCTTTTGTCATACATGTACCATTTGTGAAATTTAATTCTGATTTTTTTTTCATTTGTAATCTATGTCTTGTAAATTGCACTAGCTGGTTTTCTTAACAGCACAGCTCTTGGCATGCCTAAATGTAAATTGCTGCAGAACCTCCAAGTCTTTAACATCAGGTCATAGGCCATACTTGTATTTGGTCTGATCCTACATACTTGCACAGTTTTTGTTGATGGTTCTGGGAAGTCTCATAAAGCTGTAGTGGTTTGGTGTAAAGATAACGATTGCAATAATTCTGTAAAAATTATTGAAGGTTCAACTCAATTAGCAGAACTTGGCACAGCTTTAAATTACTTAGAGCTTTTTAAGGAGGAACCTCTAAATTTGATTTGTGATTTTGAGTACGTAGTCAAGATCCAACGCACGTATCTGATTCCGAACTTTGTTTGTTTGCTTGTTTGTTTGTTTTTTAAAAAAGGGGGGTGTGAAGGGGTTTTGTTAGAAGGAGATATGTTGTTGAATTAGTCAGGCCCAAAGGAATCCCAAGGCCACTTGGAGAAGCTGAGAACAGAATCTACTGTGAGAAAGAGGGGCGTTTCTTCATTAACAGGGCCTCAGCATGGCGTGAGTCGTCGGACCTATCATCGGTGGGGCTCCAGCGTGTGGACTGCCCATGATACTCATTTAGCGAATCCATGCTTGGAGTGTGGACGCGTGATTAGAGAATAGTTTCGTATATAAGGAGGCTCGTTTCTGTAATAAATGGCTTTGTGTGATTCACATTGAATCGGAATGCTGAGTCCTTTATCGCTCCTACAGCTAGTGGTGCCTTTACACACTAGGGTCCTCTTTGGTTGACTTATTCTCTGCACTGTCCCACTCTGAGCAGTTTGGCAATTCACCCCTTGCCTATAACCAAATGCAGCCTAGGCACTATAGCTGCATCCATACTAGTCACTTAAAACAGTCTCAGGGAATTAACATCCCTGGGCGCTGGACCTTGATGTTCTCTGCTGTCACATTGGCCAAACTGGACAATTTTGGCTCAGGATCACTGTAAGGGTGTCCAAGAAGGCCCAGCACATATTTATAGGATCTCCATGTTACCAGTGCCCTTCCCAAGTGACCCCATTGAGCTATCTGGATTCCCAAGGGAGCAGATGTGTCTAAAATGCAATATCCATGCTTTCACATTGCACTTGTGTTTCAAGTCCTCTGTCCTTCCTAATATCCCAAATTCTGCTAGGTTTTCAGCAGAGTTCTGACCACATGCACATTTTCTAAGATCCTTTGGCAGGGTCCAGAGCAAAGAGACCTAGTTCCCACGAGGCAGCTGGTTTTATATGCAAGAGGAAGGACTTTTCGTATTTCTGCTCGTTACTGGATTATAGAGACACAACACAAATCTCATTAATGACTCATTAAAGGACTTTGATTTATGTAGATTAAGCTCCAGCTATTAGGATCACCTTTTTCCCCTCATTTCCTTTCCTGCATCCTCTGGAGACTCACCCTTTTTAATCTTGCAGCACAATCCTCTCCCTAGCAGATCCTAGCACCTTCCATTGCAAAACAGGCACACAAGCCCTGAGCTGCAGTTGTATCCTCCACCAGATTTCTCTGTATCACTAGATGGAGATGAGGCATGCAGGCTCTTACTGCTGTACACCCACTGTATAGCACTCGGAGGTCTGAGAACATCAGTGCATAGATGCCCACAGGTCAGGCATTCTGCAGACCTGCTCTAGTACCTGTGTGCTACTTCAGAGTAGTCACTGATAGTAGAGCTGCAAATAAATTAATTTGATATTATGTGTTTGGCCAGCTGCTAAAAAAAGTGCTCATGAGCTGGATTTGATTGTGTCAAACCAGAGAATTTCTAAACCAAATGCCCACCAGCACCTGTTCTTGACCTGACTCTGAGGTGCTGCTGAGCCAGACATTTTTACAGTTTGAGATTTTTTTACCAGGTCAAGTGATTCTCACAATATCAAATGGACAAACCAATATCTGGCCATTTTTTGGTGCAGACCAGTTCATCTATCGTATTGGGCCACTGATCAACTTAGAAGATACTTCAAAAAGTGATGGTTTCTTTATACCTTCCTTTTTTTATAACTCCTTTGCCAATATTTCTTGACTGCAGAAAATAAAGCTCGTCTTATCCTTTCCTAAGCAGTTTGTTGGGCTTCCTGTGAAGAAAAAGATAAAGAAATAAAATAATTAAAAATTTTTTACTAACAACATTGAGATAGCAGAATAAGCAATGATGTTTTTTTAAACTTTTAGTCTCATTCACTTTTTTTTTTCTCTTCCTGTTTGTCCCACTGTCATTTGGGATTTAATGTGTATTTAAAGCCAATTTTGAGATACTGCAAATTAAAGAAGATTGTTACAAATAGACTTGGGTAAGATAAAAAGCTCAAGTACTGTTTGTAGTGGCAGAGCCCCCCCCACCCTGCCCCAGGGGGATGGGGTTGTCACCAGCCTGGCTGAGAGGTGAAGCCAGAGACAAAAGAGACTAAAGGAGCACCATTAGAAGGTAATAATGAGTGAGCAATCGCCGGACACATGAGTGCAGAGGGCGTGGACAGTACATGCAGCCTATCATGTTATTGTATAACACGAGTTACAACCAATCACATTGTTGTAAGGCGCGTGGACAGGGCAGCTTTGCTATAAAGCTAGCCCGGTCTGACAATAAAGCGAACTCTGTGAACATCATATTGGTGTGTCAGGTTCCGTGGCTCGCATGGATAAAGCAACACTTTGGTGATCCCGACGTGATACTTCGTATCGAAGCAAGATCGCCGGAAGTGAAGACGCGAGGACGCCACCTGGGGGCGACACCAGCCCGGCGCTCAATCACAGCGGAAAGTAGGCCTACGAGGAAGCAGGTGGCATGGGAAACACGGCATCCGTGGAAGAAAAAATAATAATGAAAGGTATTCTGCAGCTGGCTGCACGAACAGGAAGGCATTTTGAAAAAGACACGTTAAAGCGTCTGCTCCGATTCGCCCTGTGTAAGGGGTGTGTTCGTTCGACGGACGATTTTTTTTCTCCCGGTACATGGGAGGACATAGGGACCGAACTATGGGAAACAGTTACAAGGGGGAGCCGCGAGGCTTGCGATCTCACCGGACCCTGGCGGGAGGTCAGGCAACTAATGCAGGAAGTCTCAGAGGAGCCAGAACTGTGTGCTGTCCCCTTGGAGCCGCCCGCCGCGAGCTGTCCACCCTCCGAGAACTCCGAAGAATCAACACCGCTGGTATGTCCCGTATCAGATCTGGAGTTCTGGGGCGGAGAGCAAATTATACCCTCTGCGCCCGTTGAGCCATTGCCTGGCTCCGACAACGAATGGCAGCAACCAGCAAGTTTCAACAAGCCAGGACAAGTTAATCCAGCTGATGTGCCTTTGCCGGAGGACCCAATGGAACACCAGGACGGAGCACCGCAGAATCGCCCTGACTTCCAGGAGGAGAGCCACGTGCAGAGCCTGAAGGACTTACTGAGACGGCAGGAGAGCCAGATGCAAGAAGTTCTAGAAGCTATGAAACGACTAGATGGCGGTAACAGTAAAACTTCGCGGTTAATAGCATATAAAAAGACGTCAGATGCAATTAAGGATGGGCTGGAGGCAATTGGCAGGGAATGTGAAAAATGGGGAAAACAGGAAAGGGAGGGGGCGGAATTAGACCTCACTCCCGAGGAGCTCCGTATTAAAAGGGAGCGAATACAAAAATGGGCTAGACAATGTGTTGAAGATGGGATGTGGTCTGTAAGAGAAGCAGATGAATATTTGAGAGCGCGATATGGAAAAGGGCTGGAGACTAGGCTAGCAGATCGGTTTGCAAATATGCGTCGACTTAGTGATCCACAGGGAAACACAAGGGAATTGTATAGCAGTGATAATAATGACAATTTGGGTGCTGCCCCTGTGCATCAGGGTAGAGATATTCCTCGAGATCATTCTTATAATGCAGGGCAACGTTGGCAAGGGGCAATCAGAGATGCAACCATTGAAGGGATCATGTTACCTGGTAGTATTACAGCAATGCCAGTGCACATAGATAATAGAGGACAAAGGCAGTGGTCGCCTTTTGATTGGAAAACGGTTAAGCAATTGCAAAGTGCAGTTATGCAATATGGTATGGATAATAAGCATGTGATGCAGCTAATCAATTCATTTTTCAAGGGGCAAGTACTCTACTCCGACAGATATTAGGGCATTGATGGAGTTATTGCTTCCTCCAACAGGGTATTTGCTGTTCTTGGACAAGTGGCAGGGGAAGGTGGAATTGGCAGTATTAGAAAATGTTCGTTTACAAGCTGATGATCCGTTGCGGTTAGCTAGCATGGACCAGTTACTGGGTCGTGGGCAATATGCGGATGGTGCTACTCAGGCAGCACTTCATCCAAGGATTTTGCAGCAAACGGAAGGGCTTGCCCTGGTGGCAGTGAAAGAATTGCCAAATATAGGTAACCCTGTGGCACCCTATTCTACAATAGAGTGGGATCCTGGGGAACCATATATGACGTTTGTGGATCATTTAAAAGAAGCAATAGATGCCTCTCCTAACTTGACTCCAGAGGCAAAAGCTGCTGTGGGGAAAGATTTGGCTATGATGAATGCAAACACCCAATGCCAACAGATATTAACCGGTTTGGGAAAAACTGATTCTTTAGCAGAGATGGTGGAAGCTTGCACACAGGTACCGATGATGCAACAGTAGGTAGAAAAAGCAAAAATACATGCTCAAGCCCACGCTGCTGCCTTGGCTGCAGCACTTAAGCTTGCAATGAAAGGCCGAAGCCCTTCTTCTTGTGGCCTAGCATGTTTTACTTGCAGACAGACAGGACATATTAAAAGAAACTGCCCTCAATAGGCTTAGCAGCATTGCAAAAATGGCATAACTCTCCAGTTAATCTGGTAACAGATTCTCTTTATGTTGTGGGAATTGTACAAAGAATACATAGAGCACTTTTGCAGCGAGTTTCCAATTCCTTATTGTTTGAAGCATTGTTAGATTTGTGGAACGTATTAGATTATAGGACAGCACCAGTATTTATCATGCATATAAAAAGCCATACTAACATACCAGGTGGTTTAGTAGAAGGAAACAGCATTATAGACAAACTTGTGGCAGTAACAGATATATCCCCTTTTGAACAAGCCAGACAAGCTCACGAATTCTTTCATCAATCCTCAGCAGCAATCCGAAAGCAGTTTACAATTACAAAGGAACAAGTTCAAGCCATTATTGCAGCTTGTCCTGATTGTGCCCGCATAATACCTCTCCAACAAAAGGGAGTAAATCCTCGGGGCTTGCAGCCAGGTCAGTTATGGCAAACTGATATTACTGAATTCGCACCATTTGACCGACAAAAGTACATTCATGTCTCCATAGATACCTGTTCAGGACTGCTGTGGGCTACAGCCTTGACCTCAGCAAATGCAAAGGCAGTAAAACATCATTTATTACTGGCTTTTGCTGTCATGGGTGTCCCTACACAAATCAAAACAGATAATGGTCCTGCATACCGCTCTGACAGACTTGCAACCTTCCTCATCCAGTGGAAGGTACAACACCTGTTTGGAGTCTCTTATAATTCTACTGGCCAAGCAATTATTGAGCGTGCACACCGTACATTAAAAAATCTTTTGTCTGTTTTGAAAAAACAAGGGGGAATTGGCGTGAGTTCGGAAGAGGTTTTGATGAAGGCATTGTATGTGCTGAATTGACTTAATCCTAAAAGTGAGACTGAAATGGAACCTGTTGTTATGCACCATATCAAAAATGTCAAAGATTTTTCTGAAAATGTGCCTAAGGTTAGTGTGTTTAATCCGACAACACAACAATGGGAAGGTCCTATGTCACTAATAACCTGGGGAAGGGGATATGCTTGTGTTTCTACAGGTAACCACAAAAATTCATGGATCCCAGCAAAGTGGGTGAGACCTTGGCTAGCTAACAGAGAAGAAACCGATTGCAGTGATGACAACCCTTAACTTCAGACATGTTATCACTTTAAGCAACGAATGTAGCCAATGTTGAGAATACCACTTTGTAAAACAGAGCAGCAATTAATGTTTTGTTATTGGACATGTTCACAGTTATGAAGAGTTTGATTGTATGTGTTGTTTGAACTTAAAAGATAAAAAGATAGAAGATTTGCAGAACAAGAAAATAACAGAAGATATTGGGTTTCTTGGGGTGAATGCCTTGTTTGGTTAAAAGGAATATTGAAAACAGGTCTGTTCTTGTTAATTGTAATTGTATTAGCCTTAATGTTCTTACCCTGTATTTCACACTGTATTTAAAGCATGATACGGCGTATTGTTAATATTAAATAAAAGAGGGGGAGATGTAGTGGCAGAGCCCCCCCCGCCCCAGGGGGATGGGGTTGTCGCCAGCCTGGCTGAGAGGTGAAACCAGAGACAAAAGAGACTAAAGGAGCACCATTAGAAGGTAATAATGAGTGAGCAATCGCCGGACACATGAGTGCAGAGCGCGTGGACAGTACATGCAACCTATCATGTTATTGTATAACACGAGTTACAACCAATCACATTGTTGTAAGGTGCGTGGACAGGGCAGCTTTGCTATAAAGCTAGCCCGGTCTGACAATAAAGCGAACTCTGTGAACATCATATTGGTGTGTCAGGTTCCGTGGCTCGCATGGATAAAGCAACAACTGTTGAATTCAACAGGCTAACTTATTTGCATGGCTTGATTCAAGTTCATGTTTTTTCTACTTCTATGTGTATGTAATGGGCAAGCTGCAGCTGGTGTAAATTGCACATCCATATTCATTCCCACGGAGTTTTAACAATTTAAACCAGTTAAGGCTCTACGCCTAGCTTGTGCCCCGTACCCATATTTCTTCATTTGACTCCAAACAAATGGAAAGCTCTTCTCTTCCATCTTCATACTAGATTTTAAATCTTAAGGTTTTATAATTCACGTAGTAGTATCGTCTACAGCATATTGCAAAACACTATGTAGCATATAAAAAGGCAGTTACTGGCAAAATCCCACATGAGGGGGCAAAAGGGATTATCTTCTAATTAAAAAAGGATGGAACAAAGCAATTTCTTCATTAGTCCTTTGCATGTACAGGCAAAAATGTAGCTTAGCTTTAGAAGCCTCTATCCACCACTGAACATTTTAATATGGTTTCAAGATTAACCTGCCTCTGCAAACCTCCAGATAACACTGGAGGTTTGTTGTTATGTTCTCATAGTCGTGCATTGCAAGTGGGAAAGCAAATATGCAAGCAGCTCACAGGAAACACTGCTTTCACACTGTGTCCCCGGCTTTAGGAGGCATACTTATCTACATAGAGAAGTTATATTCACATAAAATTATAAACTAAGATGCAAAATGTAATTAGTCTAATTCCCCATGTGGCCATTAAAACATTTTTTCTTTGATTTGATTTATTGTGTTCTGCTTTATAGTGATTTAGACAATGAAAGACAAAAATAAGAAATCAAAGAGGCTGCCTTATACTGGATAAACTGTAATTTGTGACACAGACAAGTCATCAGACCAGTGAAGAAGTTAATTTTCCTATGTCCCCCCCATATTACTCCCCTCCTGCATACTCAGGAGCAATAGTGGCTGATGAAAATGTGCGGAAAAATTAATAGGTAAGGAACCTTCATGTTTTTTTAATTAAACTTTTGCGATTCTTTCCCCAAATTTAATGAGAGAACAGAATAGGGGAAAAGCTCTAAAAATAGATCCCAAAATGTCCTTTACTCTCACAGGGTGAAGACTCCTTATACCAATTATGGCCACGACATTTCAAGGGCCATCACTTTGTGGCATGCTTTTTTTTTTAAATTTATTTTTTTTATTTTTTGTGCAGACCTCCCACATATCTAGTGGTAGTTAAGGCTAAAGCATACTTGCTACTTTCCATTTCACCTTAACAAAAAGCTTAAAAATGTAATGTTGTTTGTTTGTTTTTCAGTTGTGGCAAATATTAATTATACCCCAGAGTATCTTCAATGCAGCCTTGTGTGTTACCACATACAAATGAAATTATTGCATTATTTTATGCATCATTATAAGAGACAACCTCAGTTTTGTCTGCATAATTCAAATATAACTAGTGAAAAAAAACCACACACAAAAAAAGAGAAAACTGGAGCCCAGTGAGTTAAGTTTTTGATTATTAAAGGGTGTCTGCAGGAACAAAATGGCAAAAGAGTACCCTAGAGTTTAAACATTACTCCTTTCTTAATGTCCCTTGTTGGAAGAACATGTTCTGTTTCTTTTAAAATACATTATGTCTGTCTGACTTTGTATCTATAATAGAAGAAATAAGTGCTGTATGCCACTAGCATTTAGTATGAGGTCCAAAGCATTTTACATACAGATTACAGGTTTAAATCCAATCCAGAAGTTTAATACCTGGCCAACACTTTGTGGTGCTTCAAAGCTTATGTGAAATTAATTAGTCCCAGTAGAATTTGTAGTAAACAGGATACAACATTATTACCAGAAGCAGCACTTAATTTGACATTTTCAGGAAGTCAAGGGTTCCCTGGACATAAAATTTTCAAGGGCAGCCCTGAGGCATATTGATGAAATCATTTAACTAAGTTTGATACACTTTGATCCTGTGTTATGGATGAATGAGATATTATTATTTAGACCTTTTTCATTTTAAGAACATGAGGTTTTTCAAGAACATTAGTGTCTTAATAAGCAAAAATTGAAATAGGAAAGTTGTTAAAAATGGTATTTTAATCTAAGTTGACATAATCCTATTACAACAAGAGTCTTATATGTGTGACATGAACTGATATGGCACAAAGTTACAAGTAATACAATCACTGTTTTTCTACTCTGGCTTTATAAATAATTATTTTTAGTCTCCTAAATCAGTATCAACACTTTAAAAGTGCAACCAATCAGTGTAAAAACTAAATTACATTTTTTTCAGACGAAGTTTAACTTTTATGAATACTTAATAAAACCAGATTTTTATGAGTAATACAGGATCTTGTGAGAAATGCAGTTGCGATTCATGCTATGATGTATAATGTTTACAGATATGACCAAATGAGATACGGGCTCTGAACCTGGAAAAAGGTGGTTAAGTGGTTAAGTTCTATGTAAAAAGTTGTGAAACTTGTTTATGAAGTTATATTCATAGAGGGAACTAACATTTTAAGGGTTAACCAACCACATAATGAGTGCCTACTAACAAACTAACACTTTAAGCCCCATGATGAACGTCTAGTTTAACCAAGTGTGTTGAGAAAAACAGAACCTCATCAAAATGCCAAGATAAGAAGTTTTACAGCACCAGCTATAAATCTTGAGGAGACAAGATAGCCAAGATTTACAGCAAAAAGGGGGCGCTGGTCTGGTTTCGGTCGACTTGGCAGCTTGGGTTCCAGCCAAATTCATATTAATCATAATGAGCCAAAAAAGGTAAAAAGTTCACTGTGACAAAGCTGAAGGAGCCTTCATCCAAAGACCCTCAAAGATCCCTCCTCAAAACCACCAAGTGACACTGTGTGGGCACAACAGGGGAGAGTCAAGGAGGAGACTATGGAAATGGTTATCTGAGACATTTTAATAAGAAGCGGGGAAAGGTTATGAATATGTATAGGCATTCTTGGGGTTATTATGAATATGTAATACCTTACTGTATTTAAGCACACTTCTTATTGTTAAAAGGTGTGCGTGTTGGGCGGAGTGAATCCCCCGCGTACCCAGTGCTGTTTTGCTTATGCTTTAAAGAACACGATTTAATGAATTGCACTAAATGTTGCTGTTTAATCATGGGAAAAGCATAAGTTATTTATTTCAATCTGGATTGAAAGACTACTCTTAGAGAAGAGGGGAAACAATTACCTGACCTTGTGAAGCCATTTTGATATGGCTTGCTACTTCTACGCTTCAATTTGATTATTATTTGCTGGTTTTGTCCCTGAGAGTTTGGGAAGTCTGGTGACAAAACTTGGTTATGGCTTCAGGACATCAGGTATATCTGCTTATTTAAAATTTTACCTAAAAAGGATAATAGCAAGTATATACAAATATACCGTTTCTTGCAGTGGAACTTCTTTTCCTTTATGAGTTAATTTTTTAATACATACGCTGATTTTACTAGGTAAGTTTAACAAACGTCAAGACAAGAAATACATCAACACTTGAGCCTGCAGAGACCCACTGATGAAATCAAGAACGCAATGAAAATATATTTTTTTACCTTTTTATGGTTTTAATTACTTTGCATTTTAAGAAGTGGAGCGCTGAAAACATCCAGTATATAATGCCAACAATCACTCTGTATCCACTCGAGTTACTATCTCATCACAAAGCAAGTGCAGTTTGAAAAAGGAAAAGCGGGAAAACTTCATAGAAACAAAACAAAAAGTAACTTCACTTGACCAAAATCTTTAGATGTGGTGACAAAGCAATTATGTGGGAAGTCAGCTCCCAACAACACAAGCTCTTCAGGAAAATAAGGCATTTCCTCACATTTTCTGGTAGAGCATACGCCTACAACCAAAGCCGGTGCACCGGGTGCAGAGTGGAGGCTGAAGACTCTTCAGATGCCCCTTCGCCGCTACCAGCGCACTCTCCCCTCGGCTTTGGCCTCTTGAGGCAGAGCTACTGGAGGCGCCTGCGGAAAACTACTACCACACCGAAGCCCTGCAGCGAACGCAGCCCTTGGGACCGCAAAGGCTCTGAGGACACCAGTGCTTCTCCCCGGATCACACTTCCAGTGCTTCTGTGCGGTAGACTATCTCTTGACTCCCAAGTGCCCGCCCCGCCGCGTAGAGATGCTGGGGGCGTGACCAAGGCGTTGTGTCCAGACAGGCAAAGAAACCCAAAGAGTGGCAGCTCTCAACCCACTTCCCCTGCACCGAGCGATTCTAGGGCCATAGGGCACCGCTTCGAGATGGGAGAAGGTACCTCCTCAGCTGTCCTCATGCTCTTTCTGCCAGCGGCGCGGCTTACGGGGTGGGGGAGAAGGTGCTGGTTGTGACGGCTCTGCAGGCTTCTCCTCGTGAGAGTGGGCGAGGTTTCCGGTGTTGTGACTGTGGGGCGGTAAACATGGCGGTGAGTATCCACGCCCGCTCGTTGAGGCACCTCCGCATCCGAGGTAAGGGGCCTGAGCAGGCCGCAGAGGTAGGTCGCCTCCTCCACTGGCAGCTTTCGTCCTACGCCGGTATCCAGCTATCCTCTTTACTCTCTTCTCTTCCCCTCCTTTCTCCTTCTCCGGTTCCTTTCTCCCTGACAACCTAATGCGCTTCTCTCTCCCATCCCCACAGGTCGGAACAATAGCGGTGAAGAGAACGTCCCCCTCTATCTCAGCCAAGGTACAAGCCGGTGGGGCGGGGGTCGCTACCTGCCCCTTGCTCCGCGCCCACCGAGGGGGGGGGCTGCTGGGGGTTAGTGACCTGGTGCGGCGGTGAGGGGCAAGATGGTGGTCGCTGGGTGCTAGTGCTCGGCGTCCTATAGTGAGCGGACCTGCCCGCAGGTGGAAGCCTCTCTCCAGCCCCTGCCGCTTGCGGAGCAGCATGGGCGCCATTCAGGCACCCACAGGGCTGTGCTGGGGCCACGGGGCTGGTCTCCCCTGGCTTGGCGTGGGCCCTGGGTGTGAACAGAGGTTTCTCGGCCGCATCTGGGATTGTTTTTGAAGGGGCTGTTGTTTGTAGACGGGGCTGTTTACAGTGTCCGGCCCGCGGTGGGGCTGCCTGCGCCATGCCTGGTAGCCTCGTGCTGTGGCTCTGTTCGGCGGGTCGGGACCGTGCTCTTCTGGGGAGCACCTCGGCGGTGGCAGTTGGCCAAACCTCAATCCCTTGTCATATATCCATACCTGTCCTAGGCAGCCTGACCGCGGTGCTAGCTGTGAGACCAGAAGGCACTCATCTCCCATTTAATTGTTAAATTGCTCCAGAATGCCCTCTACTGCTCTCAGATGTATGAGGGAGATAAGAGGGAGGAAACAACAATAATATTTGCTACATGCTAACTAGTTGTCTTAGATAAATAGTAACTTGTTTCCTACCCAAATCTATAGCTCATCATGTCTTTCTGAGGGCTAAGGTAAGGGTTAGACTCTCCCTAAGAGCTGAATAAAATACAGAAAACAAACTGCCCTGGGGCAGAAGATCTTGATCTAGGGAAGGGAATAACAGTTCTGCTTCAGGAGATCCAGGGCTACTGCTATCCTGCATAGATCCATTTTATGAGGAAGTAAGCAGGGAAATGACAGCATCAATGAGATAAATGTGGACTGTGAAATGTAAAGGAAGTACAACTATTAGTATCATCAGTTAAGTTTTCAGCTTAATATAAGGTCGTATCCACAATTCCACTTCTAATCTTTTTTTCCCAAATATTATTTGCTTTTAGAATTTTTTTATTAAGCAGTTTTACCATGAGCTGAAAGTTATCTCTGCGTGTACGTATCATATTTACAGATGTATTTTAGTTCCTTGGGAAAAGCTGTGAGGTTTTTTCAGTTTAAAGCAACAGGTTTTTATGTTTCCTTCCACCTTATCTCCAAATGGACATGATTGCTTTAGTGAGACACTATCTTGAAAATTAAAACAAATGTAACTTTTGTCAACAAAATGTGGGACAAAGTCCTTAACAGTTCAAACATGACATGGTTATTACTGTAAGCAGTGTTATCTGTGCATGAAATTTACAGAATCAGGATTTTAATGAATGGTTTAGTAACTTTTTTTATGTTTTGTAGCATATTGAATTGTTTTGATGTGAAAGAACAATACACAAAATTTAAGTGCTGGAGCTGTTTCTGTTTAGTGATGGCTTGCTGAATGTGAGTTATCATACAAGTCAGATCTTCGCTAGTCCATAGTTCCATGTGAAAAGACAGTGCTGCTAAGTATTTCAGGAACCAATAATAGATACAGGGAGGGTGCTATTCCTGTTTGTGCTTCGAGTCCTACTTCTTTTTGGCTTTTTGTGCAGGTAAGACTCAGGGAATGCCTTGCTGCATGTAGAGCTGATCTAACTTTCTCTGTGTGCTTTTTGTTTCCTCTTTGCTCTTGTAGTTTGAGGGGTGTCCATGTTTTCCCAGAACAAACCATGTTGTTCTCTTGTGTATTTTTACCCTGCCTGGTATAGTAGGTTTTACTCTTTTAGAGCTTTTTGGTGCTTTTCATTTTTAAAATTAAATATTATAATGTTTATGAAAGGCATTTTATATGATAGTGCGTTGTGTGTGTAAACACTCTGTACAAGATTAGCCTGGTAAAAGATGATAATGTAAAGTCTGTGGTGGTTTGTGGTTTCTGTTTTTTGTGTTGTTTTTGTTTGTTTGTTTGTTTGTTTGTGTGGTTTTGTTTGTTTGTTGTTTTATTTTTTAGTTGTTTGTTTTAAACTTCTGACCCACTTATCCCTAGCTGTACCCCATCTCTTATTCTGATAAATCTTTTTTCTTTTGGGATAATGATTTTCTTAACTTTTTCCTAGAAAATCAGTTTGCTGAAAGGATGATCAAGTCTGGAAAAATTGTCCCCAGCACAAATATGGTTGGGCATAATGTTGGTATAGCAAAAAAAAACCCAAACCTGTGCAGATACAGGTTAGACTAGTTGCTTTTGCCTACTTAAGGTCATATATTGTGTCTTCTGTTGATTACAAAATTGCAATTAATAATTGGGATTTGGAATATTCACGTTTTGGCCTTGCCTTATGTTACCTATTCACAATAGAACAGAAAAGGAAAATAAGGACAGACTCGCCTCCAGTGCAACTCCCGTTGCAGTCATCTGGAAGGAACTGGCAATGGGATGAGGCAGACTTGTTTAATTAGACTGCTGAAATCAAGCTCGTAACTTCTTAGGCCTAGAAAGGACAATTGACGTTATTAATCAGGTTATTGCATTTAGTTGGAATTCTTGCATTCAGTCCGGTCATGGTTTGGTATGTAACCATGCTCCAGGTATTATATGCTTTTAGCATAATTCATCTTCATCTCTGATTGTTTTACAGGGATTCCAAGCTGAATTATAGAAACTTATATACCTCCCAAAGCTCTGGGCACTGTAAAAGGCTTGTGTAATCCACACATCATGTGTAACTGAATCTACTTAAAACTGATTTTGAAAATTTGTTACTGTTTCAGTATTGTCTTATCCTATTGGGTGACTAACATCCCTTCCTTTGTTGGAGTCTCATATGTTGACTCAGGGTTGACAAGTCCTAAATAGTTTGGAAATTCCCTAGTTGAGAACACTGTCTTACAGTGCCTTATCTGTTCATAGAGTCATAGAATGTCCTGAGTTGGAAGGGACCCACAGGGATCATTGAATTAAACTCCTGTCCCTGCACATGACAACCCTACAGTTCACACCATGTGTCTGAGGGTGTTGTCCAGTCTCTTCTTGAATACTGTTAGGCTTGGAGCCACGATTACCTCCCTGGGGAGCCTGTTCCAGTGCTCTGTCGCGGTTCACCCCGCAACATAGGCGTCCTGGTTCAGAAACGGTACGGCAACCACTCTCAGGTCGCTCGGTCCATCAGCTCGCAGACACCAATGTGGTGGACGGCAAATGGCGTTTATTGGTAGGCAATAAAGCAATATATACCTTGAGTTTTACAACGTCACATCCGCCTGCTTACGTAACACACGAAACACTACACCTATCAGGGGAGGGGCCACTATCTTCCCGTACAGCGTGAGATCTTCCGAATGCAAGACCCTAACTACCAACATTTCCCCCCCCCATGCACAACTAAATTAACTAAGATACAAAAGTCTTATAAAAGATATATGCTTCTTAGTGTAATACAGTGTAAAAAATCTTTAGAGGTAGACTTCATAACATAAAATATAAGGCACAGTGAGCAGGTGAAAACTATGAGGTAGTTATTAATAATGAGGTGTTAGTAGGGATAACTAGGGATAAGATTAGTAAATACTTTTCTTAAAGTAGTTGCTGGCATTCAAGCAAAAGGATATTAACTTGCTCTAGCCGGCTCTTAACAAACAACATCAGCCTATTCAGAATGCAGGGCCCGAAAATCAATGTTAGGACGATCATTATGATCGGCCCTGCTAGGGTGGATATCAGGGCTGTTAACCATGGCGAGTGGTTAAACCATGAATCAAACCATCCTTGTTGGGCTTCTCTATCTCTTCTTCTCTTTTCTAGACCCTCCCTAAGTTTGGCCATTGTGTCTGACAACCCCTGTGTTATCTGCATATACACAACATTCTTCTCCTAAAGCTGCACAAAGTCCGCCTCGTTGTAAAAACAAGAGATCGAGTCCTCTACGATTCTGTAAAACAACTTCGGACAATGATCTCAATGACTTCTCTAAGGCGGTGATCGATTGTTCAATTCGAACCAAATCTTCATCTACTGCTACTCTGAGGGAATGAAATCTTTGGTTTTGTCCGACTAGTGAGGCTATTCCTGTTCCAGCCCCCGCGGCTCCTACGGTTAGCAGGGCAGCTATGGTCAGAGCCGTAATGGGCTCTCGTTTTTGTATGTGATTAAAAGTAGAAGGGGATAGATGTTCATATATGTCTTCCTCTGGATGGTATATGATCCTTGGAACAATCATTGCTTGTACACAGAATTCATTGTTTTGATCAAATATGTTAAGGGATATGCAGGGTGTGACTCCAGTTTTTGAACATATCCATTTGGTATTGCTAGCAGGAACTAACCATTTGGTTTTCGATTCTTTTTCTAGCCTGATCTCATTTGCGCATAACGCCTTTTTCCCAGGAGGTACCTTACCGACACAAGAGCCTTGCCCTGATACGTATTGCATTGTAATTCCTGGGATGTTTGTGGTGTTCCAAAGGCACTGCGATGGGTTAGACCCGTTTACTAGTCCTGGTTTAGAGGGTACACCTACTGCTTCATAAAAGGGTGGCCTTATATCGAAGCAAAGCCAGCAATTTGCTGTAATATTTGGATTGGTAGAATTCAATAGCTGGTATGACAAGTTCAACAACCTCCATAGGGGAGGCATTTCAATTTTGAAAGTATCGAGTGTCTTGGCGTTATTAGGAGCCGCAGCCTTGGTGTTGTTCTTGATATTGACTACCACAGGTTTAGGTGTGTGTGGGTTAAGAACCCGGTTAGGCCCAAGTGTCTGAGGTGTTTGTAGCCTGACCTTGGTGATTTGTATTAGTGTTCCTGGATCCTTCAAGGTCTTACGAAGAAATACTGACCACATTTTCCCTAAAAGCCAACCCGCATTAGTCGGGTTTTTGATCTCTACGTCTAGACCGACACAATCACCTCTCCAATCCAGCATTTCATTGTACGCAAATATTGGAGGGATACATCCCCTTGGTCCCCAATCTACTTGCAAAAATTCATCGTCTTTTTCTGGACTCCACTTATTGCTTGTAACAATGGTCTCACATCCCCAATACCCACAAAACAAATATCCAGGATAGTGACAGTAGCTTTTTCCTGGATTCGAACTAGGGCACCAATATGTTCCCCACAATGAATGAGTTGTGGGAAACAAGTCACTTATTTTAATTGAAAAGGTTGGAGCACCCGTTGTTGTGATTTCCCTTATTACTCGATTGCTCCCCACGTTTCGTAGGATCCACTTGAATGGCTGATGGTGGCTGTAACCTGATTCTGTTTTACCTGTAGCAATAAACCCCAGAATCAAGATCAAATGAAGGCATCGCAACTTCCCACCACAGAGGTCGCTTTGCTGTTGTCTGGACTCTTCCCGTGCAGAATTCTCAGGCTCAGACAGGACATTTGCTGATTTGTTGACGTCGTCTGTCACCGGGCATACGGGCTACAAGGGCGGCTGATGTTCCGTTCCTGAAAACAAAAACTCACAGTTTTCATTAGTTTTATTCTGAAGCTCTGGTTTAATGGACTTAAGCGGACACCATTTGACTCTGCGATCTTTTTTGACCGCTGCATACCCTCGTCCTGTCAGAACCATTTTCCACCCTTTTTCCCAGTCTCCCAGCTCATTTCTGACTACAACTGGGGGACCCTCTTCCAGTGCTCGAGTGGCCCGATGTTTTTGGACAGGACTATTCACCTCCTCTCCCCTAGTGAACTGATTCAGTGCTAGCAAGGCAGTCGCTAGCAAACATGCCTGATCTCCTGAGGGAATGGTGGAGGTAAAACCTTCTGTTTTTGCCAAGACTTCCAGTCTGGATTTCAGAGTTTGATTTGCTCGCTCGACTATAGCTTGACCTGTACTATTATATGGGATACCGTGTATTAGAGTAATACCCCATTTCCAAACGAATGCCTGGTATGATTTGGACACAAAATTTGGACCATTATCCGTTTTGATCTGATTAGGGACACCAAGCCATGCCATGGCCGTCAGCCAATGTTGGATGGTTGCTTTGGAGTCGGCCTTAGAGTGTTGTGTGGCTATGATTACCCCGCTATATGTGTCTACGGTTACCGCTAGCCACGCTCGAGGTCTCAGCAACTGACAGAGTGTGAAGTCCGTCTGCCACACCTCGGAAGCTTTAAGACCTCTGGGGTTGACTCCACTGGACCACAGTGGCGCCTTTTGACAGTGGGGACACGTAGCTACTATGTGTTTTGCGTCGGCGGTTGAAACCCCACATCTCTTAACTAGCGCTTTAGCTCCAATGTGGAGGGACTCGTGTAGCTGACGGGCATCTCTCAGTGTCCATATCCCTTTTGCAGCGACATCTACTTTATCATTACCGATTTGGTAAAACCCTTTGATCGGGTCGTGGCTGTTGACGTGGATGACCGATATGGTGCCTTTCCGGGAGAAAAGTGCTTCTTCCAGCATTAGGGCAGCCGTGGTTGTTGACACGCCAGGCCCCGTCATGGCCAAGCAAAGTTTTGCTACGAACAATGAATCAGTCACTATGTTGAGGTGTTCCATTGGGAACAGTCCACACGCCAGTACCACAGCCGTCGCTTCTAATTGCTGGACTGAAAGCGCACAATCGGTCATTTTAACGCAGTGCCATTCTTCTCCTGATTGCCACACTGCTGCTGCAGTTGAGGTCGCTGAGGATGCGTCTGTGAAGACTGTTGGTCCCTGCTGGGGTCGGTCCAAGATCTTCTGTGGGAGGTCGATGTTGACAATTTTCAGCATTTGAGCCCAAGGGGGCTTAATATTGTACTGTACTTCTCCGCGAAATCCGGCAAGGGCTATAACCAGAAATTCTGACATCGCTACTGATTGCGTTAGCGACTGTTTGCGAAAGGGTAGGTATATCGTGGCAGGTTCGATACCTAGGTATCTTAAAGCGAGTTTTCGGCCTTTCATGGTGAGGTTACCAAGGCACTCAACTCCTGGAGAGAATGCACGTGACGGTTTCCCCAGGACTATCCACTGTATTGGCCGAGCTTTATCTTGGGGGCCCTGGGCTAATGCCCCTACTCCCCCTCCTTCTGTGAAGTATACATACAGATCAAGTGGTTCTTTTGGGTTCCACCTGGCCAGTGTGCTTGATGATACTTGTTGCTCGATAAAATCGAGAGAGTTCATTGCTTCTGTCGACAGAGTCTTCTGCTCCCATGGGTTTTTTCCTTTTAAAAGGTCGTACAGGGGAGTCATGATCTCGGGAGGAATCAGGACGATATTGCGGAGTCATTGTAAGGATCCCACTAGTTGTTGCACGTCATGGAGTGTTTTGATGTCCCGACGGATTTTTATCTGAGGGGGGGTTATGTAAGAGTCTGTGATCCCCACGCCCAAGAAACTTACACAGGGTCCTTTTTTAATTTTAGCACTCGCGATTTCGAATCCGTTTGTCTTCAGAGTCTCTGAGACCGTTAGCACTAGCTGGTCCACCTGACTACCTGACGGTGCAGCGATCAGAATGTCGTCCATGTATTGAATGATAGTCGCGGTCGGGTCACTGCGTCGAACTGGTGCCAGTGCCCGATCCACCGTGATCTGGCAGATGGTAGGCGAGTTGATCATTCCTTGAGGCAGCACTTTCCACTGGAAGCGTAAGTTAGGACGTTGGCTATTTGGAAATACAACGGAAAAAGCAAACCGCTCCTTGTCTTCATCATGTAGAGGTATCGAGAAAAAACAGTCTTTAATATCAAGGACGACGCAAGGTTGCCCTTCTGGTATCATAGAGTTCATAGGCAACAACGTCTGAACAGGACCCATTGGTTGAATTGTTTTGTTTACCTCACGCAGATCATGTAGGAGACGAAACCCTTCACCGGTTCGCTTGGGTATAACGAAAACTGGAGTCTTCCATGGGCTGGTAGAAGGCTCTATATGACCTCGTTGTAGTTCGCGGTCGACAAGCTCGAGAAGAGCATCCATTCGAGGCTTCGACAGGGGCCACTGCTCGACCCACACTGGGTTGGGCGATTTCCACGTCAGTTTGATCGGTGGGAGTGGGTGTGCGGCAGTGGCCCTTACGGTAAATTTGTCACCCTGGCTTTTAGGAGAGCTAAAGCATCCCTTCCCAACAGAGGAGGGACTCCTGACATGACATAGGGGAAGAGAGTAATTGTTTTCTCTGGTCCCTTTTCAGTGTTCAGCGTGATAGCAACCAATTGAACGCTCTTCCGAGCTCGGGTTAGTCCCCCTACTCCACCCACCATGGGGGCATCCTCAAGTTCCCAACATGGAGGTCAGTTTGTCTCAGGGATAACTGTTACGTCTGCTCCGGTATCAACCAAAAAGGGGACACTGATGGTGGTGCTATTTGAGGTATTATAAAGGGAACAGATCCCCCACACCACTGGTGGGTTATCACACCTCACGGCCAGTGCCACCCAGGGGTCTCGCCCCCCGAGGGTGGAACTTGCTGTCCCTGAGATGAGGGCAGGTTCGGCTGAACCGTAGGTTGGGATACAAAATTGGTTGCCTCTCGAGGGGGTGGAGGGTTCTGGAGCACCGGGTTCGGAAGCACTGGTTTCGGAAGCACCGGGTTTGGAAGCACTGTATTCCATCCGGGGTTGGCATAATTGGACCGCCTCATGTCCCAAGCAGGAGAGGGCTGTGTGCGGCCCAATTGCCCCCTCCCCGACCCGTTTCCCTGGTGTTTTGACCTGCATTGCCTAGCAAAGTGCCCTTTCTTTCCACAGGCCCAACACGGCCCTTTGGGTCAGCTTTGGAGTGAAGGGAACGAGACTGACAGACCCCCATACTGAGGACAATTTGATGTGACATGGCCTGCTTGGCCACACTTAATACATGCCATCACGCTAGCTATTGCGGTGCGAACAGCTGCCTGGATCGGGGCCAAGTGCTCTTCTTTCGAGGCATGCTTAATCATGTCCGCAATGCTGGACCCCGCCGGCAATGACCGCAGGATTTCTTTAGTTGCCGAATTACACTGCTGGCGTAGGCATTCTGCCACAACTGGGCCTTTTGCCTCCACAGGCAGTGGCGAAGAGTCGACCGCTGCCTGGAGACGATCTACGAATTGCGTAAAGCTCTCACTCTCGCTTTGTTTTATTGTTGACCAGGGGGATGGTTTGGCAATGACTCTGGAGGCTGTGCGAATGGCTTCTCTGGCTGCACGAGTAGTTGTCATAACTTCATGGGCCCGCAGGCCCTGTGCCTGTGTCTGGGGGGTGATCATTGCTGGGTCCGTGCCCATGAGCCGCTGCAGGCTGGAGCCATGCGGTGGGTGATCCGCCCCAGCCACCTGGGCCTGCTGTCTCGTACAGTTGTCCTCCCACTCTTGTTTAAAAACGACCATCCCTGCCCCGTCAAAGAGGAGCCTGCAAGTTTGTTTTATATCAAACGGGAGCATGTCGTCCCCCCCGAAAACACCGTCTATGAGGGTGGAGACCATGGCTGAATTAATCCCTTTGTCCGCGATGGCTTTAACAATCGCTTGCACATCCTTAGGGTTTATTGGTGTGTGAGCCCTCTGTCCCCCGTCCGTCACCCGGACCGGGAACGCCAGCGCGGCCGATGGAGCCCAATCGGCACACGCGATCTTAATTTTTCTCCAATCCGTGAGAGGAATTTCTTCCCCTCGCGATTCCGCTTTATTTCAGGTGCGGATATTTTTGCTTTTAATTCTATTTGATCCTGCATCCTCCTCCGAATTTAAATTGGTATCTGAGTCAGAGTCGGAACTCGAGTGGTCAGTTACTTCCGTATAAGATCCGGAACCGGAACTTGAGTGGCTGGTCACTTCCGGGTTTCGGTGCCTTTTACACGAGTTCCGGCCCTGCCCACTACCCTTGCGGGCGGGCCACTCTCGGCTCCGGCCCCGCTCGTTACGCCTGTCGGTGGGCCGTTCCCGCCCTCTTGGCTCACCCCGCCTCCTGCTGGGGGAGGAGTCTCCCCCAGCGCAGCACCTCCCCAGATGGACGCCCACATCAGCTCTCCACCCCTCGCCCCCGCCTCCACCTCCCCCCCGATCCCCCGCTCTATTGTTCTCCTGATCCATCACTATCTCTCCTTTCCCGCCAGAGGCATCTTCCCCCCGCCCCTCGGCTTTTCCCTGGGGGCCATCTTGGAGCGCATGGGGGGGGTCGAGCCCAGACACCCTCGGACTCCGTTTTCCCAGCGGCGCGAGCCGCCTCGGCTAGCCCGCCCCAGAAAGCTTTAGCTCGCTCCCGCGCTTCTGCGAATGAAACGGAGTCAGAGGAGTAAGGGGAGGAGTCGCCCTCCTGCTGATCTTTGGATTCAGCTCGCTCCTGCGCCTCCGTGAGTGGATCAGGGTTTGGGGATGGAGGGGGGTCGCCCTCTCGCAAATCCTTAGACTCAACAGGATCGTCATTATCTGAGGGGTGTGGGGTCTGCGTGGTAGCCCCAACTCCCAGTTGTGGGGTGGCCATTAAACAAGACTTAGCCGCTTTCCAAGTTTCTTGTGCTCGCATAGCTTTTTGCAAGGCTTGCACGACTTTCCCCCAAGACTTCAGGCTTTTCCCACAACCCGAGGACATTGTCTCCTCGGCCAGTGCTTTAGTGCACTTATCCCACCCCTCCGGGTGGAGAATATCCACCGGCTGCTCAATTACCCCAATTTTCAAAAGCCTTGCAACTGCAAGGGTAAAATCTTTAGTTTTACAGTCAATCCCCCATTGCCTATGTAATGCTGATACTACCTTCACTAGGGCTTCCATTTTCCTAGTGGCTATGGGAGCGTCCTCCCCGTCGTAGCAGTCCAGCTGGCTTGACCACTGTTCACACGAAATCAGGAGACTTTTCCCGGGTTTCGGCACCAAATTGTCGCGGTTCACCCCGCAACATAGGCGTCCTGGTTCAGGAACGGTACGGCAACCACTCTCAGGTCGCTCGGTCCATCAGCTCGCAGACACCAATGTGGTGGACGGCAAATGGCGTTTATTGGTAGGCAATAAAGCAATATATACCTTGAGTTTTACAACGTCACATCCGCCTGCTTAGGTAACACACGAAACACTACACCTATCAGGGGAGGGGCCACTATCTTCCCGTACAGCGCGAGATCTTCCGAACGCAAGACCCTAACTACCAACAGTGCTCCATCACCCTATGGGTGAAGAACCTTTTCCTAATATCTAAACTAAGCCTCCCCTGGCACATCTTCCTGTCATTCGCTTGGATTCTGTCATTGGTCACCAGAGAGGAGAGATCAGTGCCTGCCCTTCCTCCTCCCCTTGTGAGGAAGCCCTAGACCCTGATGAGGTCTCCCCTCAGTCTCCTTGTCAAAGGTTTAGATTCCGGGGTGACAATCAAACCCTGGCAGATGTATTGTTAACCTCCTCTCCCCCCCACTTCCCCCTTTTGCCCCTCCCTTCCCCCCCTTCCCGCTAAGGACAGGTGATCGGGAGGGAAAGAAGGACAGAGAGAAGAGAGTTGGAAAAATTAAAGATGTTTTACTAATGCTACTAATAAGAATAGAGAAAATAATACAAAATATACAAAACCAATCTTGAAAGTCTCAGCAACTGCAGAGCCAGCACCCAAAGTCCTGGATTAGACTCTGTAGCCAACCGGAGCTGGATTCAGTCTCTCACTAGGCCTCAGTTCGCAGGGACGACTAGCAAGGTCCTCTCCTAATGTCGGCCATAAGCAGAAGGGAAAAAGGAAAAGGGACGAGATCCTCGAGATCTCCCACTTTATATGAAGTATTCACGTGAATGGAATGTTATACACAGTTGGTCAGTCTCTTGGTCACCGGTTTCTCGTTGCCCCTCTCGCGAGATGTCCATCCGTACTTATCAATAAGTTTGCATTCCATTGCTAGGTTTACCAAAACATGTATCTGGTTCTCCAGGAAAATGCAGCTAATACGAAGGCTTTAGTTGACAGGCAAAATCCACTAAAAGAGAAACTTGTTTTTTAACAAAACCAGGACACTCCTCCAGACTGAACAAACCAAGTGACTTTAGCCACTCCTCATATGGCTTCCTTTCTCTTCACCAATTTTGGAGCCCTCTTCTGGACACTCGCCAGTAGCTTAATATCTTTTATACTGTGGCACCCAGAACTGCACAAATTACTCCAGGTGAGGCCACACCAGTGCAGAGTAGAGCAGGACAATCACCTCCCTCGAGCGGCTGGCAGTGCTATGCTTAGAAATCATGGAAATCATAGAATCATTTCATTTGGAATTGACCCTCAGGACCATGGAGTCCAACCATAATCTAAACTAACCCTAGCACCAAGCCGTGTCCCTAAGAACCTCGTCTAAACGCCTTTTAAACACCTCCAGGGGTGGTGACTCCACTACTTCACTGGGGAGCCTTTTCCAGTGCCTGACAACCTTTTCCGTGAAGAATTTTTTCTTAATATCCAATCTAAACTTCCTCTAGTGCGCCTCAGGACATGATTGGCCCTCTTGGCTGCCAGGACATGCTGTTGGTTCATGTTTTATTCTTCCCTTTAGATGAGTGCTCTGTAGTCTCAACAGAAACTGCCTTTACAGAAAGAAGTTTGTTTCCTCCTTTATCTGCGTCACGGAGGCACTCGAAAGCCAGTTTTAGGTGGACAACAAGTTCCAAAACAGGCTTAATTCTAGCTGGAAAAGTGTAACCAGTAAACTGACTAGAAACAGTGTCTATACAATAATTTAGCACGCCAACAACAGAAAATACAAGTTCAGATATCAGTTGAGGAAATTATTTGAGTATAATAACATAAGAATAATGAGGATCCACAATGTGCACGTAGTCACTCACAAAAAGCAAAACTAGAGGCCTCTCACTTCAGGGTACTCACAAGAAATAATCACTCGCCTGGGTTAGGTGAAGATTCATTCAAGGATATATCCAGTAAATAATCACTTACCCAAATGAAGAGATGAGGCACTCTCAGTCCCAGGAAGTCTCCTTAGATGTTGTGTTCCAGTCTAAGGCAAGGGCTCCAGCTCACAGACCTGCTACTCTGAGAAGACCACTCAAATGGTGTCTTTGGCAGGAACCCCATTTTATAGTCTGGTCATATGTGGCTGTGGGCATTACAACATAGTCCAGAAGCTTCTCAGCTGCTCTGGGCACGTCCTTTGTTGAGGACCCTGTCAATTGACCAAGGGTCCCACCCCTCCTGTCCCACCAGTTGGTAGAGGTGAAGTCACCCTGCCCTGAGGCAGGGGAGGATATGACTGCCAGCACCTTGGTACCACCCTAGGTGTGTACGTGGGGGCAGGCACAGTGGGGCACAAAAGGTGCTAAAAGAGCCATCAACGGCCCCATTGAAGGCTCCAGATCTCAGGGGGATGTGCAACTGCCACACAATCCTCCCTGTGACCACAGCCATCTGACAGACTACTTTGGAGCAGTGGTGCAGTCACCTCTTGCCTCCAAAGTCAAAAGGGGGCATTCTGTTGGTGAGTTTGAATGCCCACTGTGGATCATCATACTTTATGTGTCATTTTCCTGTTATGCATTATCATTACAAGTCAACCTACTATAGAATAGAATAATACAAATTACAACAATTGCAGTTATTAACAAATATTGGAGAAGGCTGGTTAGCCATTCTGATAAGGAAAACAAATGCATTGAAAGTTTTTTCGCCAGTTAGTCCCCAGTCCAAATAATGTAAATCTGTACCATTCTGATATGCTGATGCCTGTAATTTACAGGGGGCCCAGTACAAACTCAAAACATCATCTGTGGTAACTTTAGATACCTTGCACGTTAAGACTCAGAATGGAAACAAAAGCCAAATTGCTCTGAACCACCCCTCCATCCCCCATCACTGATAAAACAAGTGAAACTTCTCTGACAAACAACTGTTAATTGGTTTCTTAGAAATACATACAGGAGGGTCTCACCAAAATACTGTTGTGTTTGATTAAATATAATCCAATCATTGTTTTCCAGTAACTGACCTTCTGGTGGTATCCATGTACCACTTACCCAGTGTGTGTCGTTGTTACTGCTCTGTTGCAGGAGATGATAGCTGAATAGGCTAAGGAGGTTTTAATTGGAGTGAGGAGCCTGCGGTTGCCATCAGAGTACTTGTGTTTTGTTGTAACTTCTTTAGCTGCCCCCAGGTAACATCACTGGCCTCTTCCTTTGGTCTCTTTTGTTTCTTTGTTGCCCTCTGCTGCAGGGACAGACACTGTATCTCTGGCATTGGGTTCTGCGCTGTTTTTCCAGCTCATAGTAAGGTTTAACATATTTCGCAGGAAGCCACTTCGGTCCTGTTGGGATAAGAACACACGCATATCCCCTTCCCCAGCTGGTTAACTCTACACGTCCTTGCTATTGACTGTTGTGCAGGGGATTCTGATACAAAACCTTTGGTCTCTGAGACAGTGAATCTGGAACACGGAAGTGTTTTTCCACTGCTGTGATAGAGGAGGGAGGCATGGCATGATTCAAAAACTTTAAGGTATATATTGCATTATCTAATTGTTCTTGAGGCATCATATTCCCCTTTTTTTGTTTTAACAACATTTGGTTCAGTGTGGAATGCGCCTGTTCAATAATAGTCTGTCCAGGGGGAGAATGTGGAATACCTGTGACATGTGAACCACCCCATTGCTGTAAAAAATATTGTGTGTATCTGGCAGCGTAGCCAGGACCACTGTCAGTTTTAATCTGTTGTGGCACACCCAGCATAGCAAAGCAGCGGGTCCAGTGGCAATGAACATCCTTGTTTTTCTCACTAGTGTAAGCAGATGCACAAAGCATACCTGAAAAAGTATCTTTAGAAATATGAACTCATGATGATTAACTCCAAGGGACCGTAAATTTGTAACAAGGCCTCGACATTCTCAGTAAGAGCAAACTATCTTTTGCTTGTTCGAGTGTCTGATCAAACATCTTCTTTCCTGCCTTCCTGACTGCCTTCCTCCCTCCTTCCCCATGGTCTCAAAAACTAGCACAGTGAATTTACTAAGAAACCTCTTGCAACTAGTTACCACAGAATAAGTCTGCTAAAAGATTTTTGGTTTAATTTCCCAGCTTCATTAGAACTACGGATCTGCTAGGGATGCCTTTAAATTTCACCCTCAGACTCCTTCACTCAGTATTACGGTTCTCCAGCAGCAACATTGCTGTGGTGGGTGGGGGAATAAAGCCCCCTTTTTGCCGCTTTAGCAGCGGGTAGACAGGTTATTCTATTTTTTTTTCTTTCTCTTCTTGCTGCAGTTTAGATAACAGCAAGGCCACGCAGGTGGCATAATCACTGGTACCAAGTGGGAGCTGCCTGGCTCTGGCAGACTCCTTGGTTACAATGAGCTGAGTTTATCTTGCAGCTTGACACAGGCCTGAAATTTATGTTCAAACTGTACAGCACAGGCCTGGGATATTTTACTTTTTTATTTTTCCATTTAATTCCAGCCATAATACACTTTATATGCAATTCCAATTAGCTGAGCAATAGTTACCTCAGCCCCGTTTACCTTTGCAATTTCTTACAGATATCAAAAACCAGTATATTAACCATCAGTTCATTATTTTCATTTTTCTAGATCCAAATCAGTTCAGACTCTAGCAACTTTTAAATACAACCTCTTCCAAATTCACATCCATCATAGCATTTAGTTTTCTTTCCCATACCTCCAACCAGCACATAAATTCAATGCGAATCAGAGTTTAACAACTTACATACTTTTCTGATCTCAAAATTGTTATATAACAATAAGAGCAAATTACAGTACTGTACTTCATCCTATTTTTTCCAAAGTTCTTTAGAACAACATTAATTGCAATACAGCACTGTAACTCAAAATCCCACATTCAAGCCACATTTTAGTACAATATCGTTTCAAGTTTTCTTTTATCAGAGGATTCTCCCACAAAGTTACTCTAATGTGTAAGGATGCATCCTAAGGGGGAGCAAGGTGATACTTTAGTAGCGGAACTGGTTCCCATTTTGTAATTATCTCCCCAAACAACATTCTTTTGGTATCATATATGTAAATATGCAAACTAAAATACTGAACTCAGATATGCAAACCAAATACCAAGTTCAAATATGCAGATGGTTCACAATTACACTTATTCAAGACAATATCTCGATTTTAGCATTGCACCTTTGAGCCGCTTACTGCTCAGCCAGGCAGAGGTACTGCTGGGTCTCCCTGACAAAACAGGTCAGTGCACACTGGAGCTCCATCGGCACCACCCCCCCCCGCCCCCACCGCAACAAGCTGGACTGGGCAAGGCTTTTATTAGTGTCTCATCTGGGGTGCTACAACTGTTATCCCAAAACCAGGATTCTTTACATGGTGTGCATACAGAAGAGCTAAATTTAGTACACCGAGATGAGACATAGCCTATCACAGAGTTGCACAAGTCTGGATGCTGGAATAAAGCTAGCATGTTAGAAAGAAAAGTAACAGCTATTACCCACACAATCTTATCATCACATTCACGCAGTAAAGAACTAAATTATTCATGGTCTTCTGTATTATCACAAAATGTCTCATGATTTAACAGTCTGTGAACTTACTGTGCCATGTAACAGGCAAAGACTTATTAAAACTGTAGTATGCTTAAACAGATACCTACAAAGAAAACAGGTTAATAAGGAAAGCATCTTGCAAACTTCTGCAGGTTTTCTATGACCTGTGTGTTATCAGTTAATTCTCTCAGCTTGTTGAAGTTCAAACCATTCTGCCTGTAAAAAACTGTCTGCAATGACCTAATGATCTCTTGTAGAGTTTTATTTTGTCTTGCACTTCTCGCTTTAAAAACAACATTAATTGCAACAAAGTGTTATACTTCATGGTTCTATTCTCTGGCCACTTTCCCAATCATCTAACTTACACAGCAGCCACCATTGATTACAATATTTCACAAGATCTTCCTTCCTCATATTTCCAAGTGCTTTCCTACGTTCTAAAACACCTCCCAGTACCAATTTCTTAGGAACATGAGTGAAAACAGTCATTCCTGACCCCATCTCGTAAGTAAAAACCATGAGAAGAGAGAGGGAGGGAGGAGGGGGAAGCACAGAGCGGCTTGCAGAGGAAGTGAGAGAAGGAGGGAGAAGGCTTACAGTGCACTTACACAAACAATACCACAAAGAAACAACTGTAACAACAACCGGTAAAACAATTAACTCACATTCCTGACCAGATGCTTGATTTTCAGAGAGATAATACACAGAAGCACGTAATATGTAGTGTAAAACTTGCGGATATAGCTTACGTACAGGGGAAACAGCTTATTCTATTACTAACGCAATCCCGCAGATCTCTCATTCAACGAGGACTGCTTGTCCCTGTTACACTCAGGGATTAGTGGCCACAAATAAAATTTACTCACTCGTTGGATTGTGTAGTCGCTACCACACACACTCTGCTCAATGAAGAGCCTCACAGGGGTCACACACTCACACGGGGCAGCATTTGCGGCGATGAGGAACTATTTCTACAGACGCAGACAGAGACGCACAGGAACAGAGTTCTTGTTAGCAGTCAGAGCAGAGCCAGGCAGAGATGAACCCTCTTTTATTAACAGTTCTCAATTTGTAGGTTGTCCTGGTTTTGTTAAAAAACAAGTTTCTCTTTTAGTGGATTTTGCCTGTCAGCTAAAACCTTCATATTAGCTGCATTTTCCTGGAGAACCAGATACATGTTTTGGTAAACACAGCAATGGAATGAAAACTTATCGATAAGCATGGATGGATGTGAAGGGGTTTCGTTAGAAGGAGATATGTTGTTGAATTAGTCAGGCCCAAAGGAATCTCAAGGCCACTTCGAGAAGCTGAGAACAGAATCTGCTGTGAGAAAGAGGGGCGTTTCTTCATTAACAGGGCCTCAGCATGGCGTGAGTCGTCGGACCTATCATCGGTGGGGCTCCAGCGTGTGGACTGCCCATGATACTCATTTAGCGAATCCATGCTTGGAGCGTGGATTCGTGATTAGAGAATAGTTGCGTATATAAGGAGACATGTTTCTGTAATAAATGGCTTTGGCGTGATTCACATTGAATCGGAGTGCTGAGTCCTTTATCGTTCCAACAAATGGTGACCCCGACGTGATACTCTGAACGGCGTCTCACTAAGGTCGGGGGAAAGCCTGGAGCGGCCCAGCCGGAGGCGGCTCAGCTGGACTGAGAGCCGGGCGGAGACGTACAGACGTTCCGTGGATAAATTTTGTTGAAGAAGGCCCCGGGAAAGGTGAGCGGCTGGGAGCAGGAGGAGGGAAGAGTGAAGTTATGGGGCAGAATATATCCTCAGAGGAAGAAGCTATAGTTAAAATCCTCCTGCATATTCTCTCTATGAGAGGACTTAAATATGAAGAAAGTAACATACGTAGACTGTTGGCTTGGTGTAGAACTAACGGCTACCCGACAGAAGCTGAGAAAGCTTTTAAAATTGAACTTTGGGACGATATAGGGCAGAAATTATGGGATAAGATTAGCGACGGAGATAAAGAAGCTAAATCATTAGCGACTACATGGAAGCTTATAATTTCCACCTTAAAAGAATTTAAGGCTGAGCGGGCTGCGGTTACTGGAATTTTTGCAGCGTTATAGCCTGATAAGAACTCTAAAAATAACTGTGAAGCTTATCCAGTTCGTGTTTTCGATACCCTTCCTGCTCCATGCCCTGTTGTGCCTTCGGCACCCCTGATGACACAACAGTCTGGAGCGGAGGGAGGAAAATTACCGAGTGGATGGCCTCCTGTACCATCACACGACCCTGGAGAGACCAAGAAGTCCAAAGAACTGGAGTCAGATAATTTGTCAAAAGGACTGGTGAAAGTTGAGAATGCTAAAGTCGTAAATAAGTGTAATATCAATTCTTTTACTGATTTGTGTCCGCCTTCACCGCTTTCTATCCTTCTAACTCCTACAAGAGAACAGAAGGAGCCGCCGGATAAGAACTGGGCAAAAGAACTGTGTGAAAGATCAGATCAGCTATTAGCGAGTGAATCCAACAGTCAGCAATATCAAGCTATGAGAGAGGTGCCTGAAACCAACAAAGCAGCCAAATCATTTGCAACTATTAATCAGGGTCCCAATGAGAATTACATGCAATTTATTGACCGCCTTCAAGAGACCATCAATAAGTAGGTTGAAAACTTAGAAGTTAAGGAAGCACTTGTGTTGAAATTAGCAGTAGAGAATGCTAATGTTTGCTATCAGCATGTTATTTGCGAGTTTTACAGTACATATTATGTGTTCCTGTGTACCGTCTCTCTGAAAATCAAGCAGCTTGTCAGGAATGTGAGTTAATTGTTTTACTAGTTGTTTTTAAGTGTGCCATAAAACCTTCTGCCTGCTCTTCCCACTCAGGCTGCAAGCAGCCCTGTGCTTCCCCCCCGCCTCGCCCCACCCCCCCACCAAGGTTTTTACTTGCAAGATGGGGTCAGGAATGATTGTTTTCAGTTGTGTTCCTAAAAAATCAGTATTGGGAGGTGTTTTAAAACAGAGAAAAGCACTTGGACAAGAAATCATTAAATCTTTTCAGACAATTTTACAGGCAGGGCGATTTGAACTTCAACAAGCTGAGAGAGACTTAACTGATAACACACAGGTCAGAAAACTTGTTAAAGTCTGCAAGATGCTTTCCTTATTAACCTGTTTTCTTTGTGGGTATCTGTTTAAGCATGTTGCAATTTTCATAGGTCTTTGTTATATGGTACAATAAGTTCACAGTCTGTTAAATCATGAGATTCCGTTGACTCAAAATGTGCATTTTGTGATAATACAGAAGAACATGAGTAATTTAGTTCTTTACTGCATGAATGTGATGTCTATCCCTGTTTCTCTATTAGGACGGGATGTGTTAGGACAACTAGGAGCAACTCTGGTGACAAAACAACAGCATTTCTAGAAGTGGCCATTGATGATGGGCGACCAGTACTGAAATTACAGTGGAAAAATGATGATCCAGTATGGGTAAATCAGTGGCCGCTCAGTAAAGAAAAACTCGCCCATGTCGAAGAGCTAGTACAGGAACAGCTTGAAAAAGGGCATTTAGAGCCGTCTACAAGTCCCTGGAATACTCCTGTGTTTACTGTTCAGAAAAAATCAAAGAAATGGAGGTTGTTACATGATCTTCGAAAAATTAATGATACCATGGAAGACATGGGAGCATTACAGCCGGGATTACTATCCCCTGTCATGATTCCAGAAAACTGGCAGATCTTAATAATTGACTTGAAAGATTGTTTTTTCACCATTGCTTTGCATCCTGATGACTGTAAACGTTTTGCATTTTCCATAAATTCTGTAAATAAGGCTGAACCTGCGAAAAGGTATCAATGGGTAGTTTTGCCACAGGGAATGAAAAATTCCCCAACTATGTGTCAAATTTATGTAGCTTGGGCCTTGCAATCAGTCAGAAAATCTCATCCTGAGTTAGTGATTTACCACTACATGGATGACATATTAATAGTTGGGGAAACTTTTTCGACTGATTTGTTGATAAATGAAGTATCTGATACCTTGCAGCATAGAGGATTGCAAATTGCTCCAGAAAAGGTACAAATTCAACCAGCGTGGAAATATCTTGGTTGGGAAATTTCTCAGTCCACAGTGAAACCTCAGAAAATAGTATGTCGGCCTGTCATTCAATCCTTAAATGATGTGCAGAAACTAGTGGGTGATCTGAATTGGGTCCGGAGCATTTGTGGGATCACTAATGAGGATTTAGCTCCAATTGTAAAACTGCTAAAAGGGGATAGTGACATCAGCTCTCCTAGAACGCTTACTGCTGAGGTGGATGCTGCTCTGAAAAAGATTATGTCCAAACTTGTAAAAGCTTTCAGCCATAGGTGGAACCCAGATTATGTAATCGCACTACTAATTCTAAACAATACTAACTGTCCTTTTGCTCTCATAATGCAATGGACAACTGGTAAGGAGCCGTTAAAGATCTTAGAGTGGGTGTTTTTGCATTTTCGACTCAAACGAACCATTACAACCAGGGCTGAGGTCTTTGCTCAGCTTATAATGAAAGGTAGGCAGAGAATAGTCGAAATTTCAGGGGCTGAGCCTGCATATATCATTGTTCCCCTCGTTTCAGAATATTTACAGTGGGCTTTGCAGAACTCCTTACCTTTTCAGATTGCGTTATTAGATTCTCAAGCTTTAATTAAGACATTTTCCCCTCCACACAAGTTAATGTCAGTTTTGAATATGGGATCAATGGAGGAGGGTCCCCCTCTTCTCTCAGAATTTCCTGTTAAAGGACCCACAGTGTTCACTGACGCAGGGGGTAAAATGCAGAAAGCAGCAATTACATGGAAAACAGATGGAAAATGGCACAATGTGATACTAACTGACCTGAAAGGATCAACTCAGCATTTGGAACTCAGGGCTGTAATAGAAGTGTTTATCAGATTTGCTCATAGCCCAGTGAATATTGTTTGCGATTCTTTGTATGTGGTAGGTGTGGTAGCTCGCATTGAAAGATCATTGCTCAAAGAGGTTCAGGATACACAACTAATGTCTTTGTTCAAGCAACTATGGTTGTTGGTCGAAGAGAGACAACACCGATACTTCATAACACATATCCGTAGTCATCTGACAATTCAAGGCGATTTAGCTGAAGGAAACCGCCGAGCTGATTTTCTTGTATCTCCTGCCTGGGTTCCACCTCCAGTAGATAGGTTTGGGCAAGCAGTACGCTCTCATAGTTTCCTCCATCAGTCTGCTCAGGTCTTACAGCGGCAATTTTCATTGTCCGAAAGTGAAGCCCGAGGTATTGTTAAAAGTTGTGCAGATTGTCAGCGCATCTCAGTAGGGCTGGGTGCAGGAGTCTATCCAAGAGGATTAGGAGCCTTGGAATTGTGGCAAATGAATGTCACACATGTCCCTGAATTTGGCAGGCTGAAGTATGTGCATATGTCTATTGATACATATTCTTTCGCCATATGGGCCACTGCTCAGACTGGTGAAACTAGTTCACATGTGCAACGACATTTACGTTCTGCTTTTGCAGCTTTGGGAGTTCCTGCACAGGTCAAGACAGACAACGCACCTGGTTATATTGCCAAAGCTACTTCCACCTTTTTTCGATTGTGGGGTGTAAAGCACATTAAAGGGATACCAAATTCTCCTACTGGTCAGGCCTTGGTAGAAAGGATGAATCGAACTCTCAAGCATCAGCTTGACAAACAAAAAGGGGGAACTGACTGTACTACTCCACATGACAGACTAAGCAAAGGATTATATGTCTTGAACTTTTTACGTCTTCTGGAAGGGTTCGACATTCCACCTATGATTCGTCATGGAACAAGCTTAAAAGGACACTTGACAGACCTTAGAGAAAATCAATGTCAGGTCAAAATACGCAATGGAGTTACTGGTGAATGGGAGGGTCCTTTCCAATTAATAACTTGGGGAAAGGGTTATGCTTGTGTCATTACAGACCAAGGATCAAAATGGATTCCTGGGAAATGGATCAAGCCATGGCTGAATAAAGACAACAAAGATTCGACAGATGCAGAAGGACAGGAGGGAGATAAGTTGTGAGAATTGTCTCAAATGTAAACCATGGATTCTTATTCAGTGTTATAGATGCTCTTAGACCCAGTGGTCTAAAAGCTTATTAGTAAACAGATAAGGTACCTTCCATAGAGAATGCTAATTTGAACAGATAGTAAGAGTTCCAAAAGGGTGATATTACAATTAGATAATCTATGCATAGATAAGGTAAAAGTATAAGATATTTCTACCATGTGTCGAGGGTTAGGATTGCGGGGTGACAATCAAACCCTGGCAGATGTATTGTTAACCTCCTCTCCCCCCCCCACTTCCCCCTTTTGCCCCTCCCTCTCCCCCCTTCCCACTCAGGACAGGCGATCGGGAGGGAAAGAAGGACAGAGAGAAGAGAGTTGGAAAAATTAAAGATGTTTTACTAATGCTACTAATAAGAATAGAGAAAATAATACAAAATATACAAAACCAATCTTGTCAGTCTCAGCAACTGCAGAGCCAGCACCCAAAGTCCTGGATTAGACTCTGTAGCCAACCGGAGCTGGATTCAGTCTCTCACTAGGCCTCAGTTCGCAGGGACGACCAGCAAGGTCCTCTCCTAATGTCAGCCATGAGGAAAAAAGGGAAAAGGCAAAGGGGCGAGATCCTCGTGATCTCCCACTTTTATATGAAGTATTCACGTGAATGGAATGTTATACACCGTTGGTCAGTCTCTCGGTCACCAGTTTCTCGTTGCCCCTCTCGCGAGATGTCCATCCGTGCTTATCAATAAGTTTGCATTCCATTGCTAGGTTTAACCAAAACATGTGTTGGGTTCTCCAGGAAAATGCAGCTAATATGAAGGCTTTAGCTGACAGGCAGAAATTCACTAAAAGAGAAACTTGTTTTTAACAAAACCAGGACATTCCACCCCTTATAATATGACATTCACTGAATACTTAAACCTTATCAATACAATCTATCAATACAATCTAATTAATCACTACTACTATATATATATATACATATGTACATATATACACAGGAGTAATTAATCAGTGGACCATCCTTTGAAAAGTTCATTAAGTTCATTTTGTCACAACAGTCTCCCAGGGCAGGAAAAATCATACAAGTGCATCTCATGACCACTGTTTGTGGGTTAAGAACACCAACTTCGAAGAAGGTGTCGGGCGCCACTCGAAGAAGCTAGCTCTAGTTTCATCACCATTGTCTTGATCTGAAAGACACTTATTAAACATTGTTAGTGCGGCAATTCACATCATACAGTTCAGCATTGCATATTTTCACCTAAAATCAAATCCCCTTGAGGTACACACCGAACTTCTCCATCCTTAAGCATCACCCACCAGGTGCTGCCAGGTCCCTGGGCAAAAACAATCCCACGAATAGGTTTGCCTTTGCCTGAGGCAGGAGTAACCCATACTGCCTTTCCTAAGATATTTTTCATGTGTACTACAGGGACTTTATCTCCTTCTACAGTCCGTAGAATTTCTGATTGGGCAGGCCCGGCTCGATTGGTTGATCCCCTAGTGTTGACCAACCAAGTGGCTTTTGCTAAATGTGAATCCCAGTTTTTAAAGGTTCCGCCACCAAGTGCCTTTAGTGTAGTTTTTAACAAACCATTGTACCTTTCAATTTTCCCAGAGGCTGGTGCATGATATGGAATATGATATACCCACTCAATACCATGTTCTTTGGCCCAATTGTCTATAATACTGTTTTTGAAATGAGTACCATTGTCTGATTCAATTCTTTCTGGCGTACCGTGCCGCCAAAGGACTTGCTTCTCAAGGCCCAAGATAGTATTTCGGGCTGTAGCATGAGGTACGGCATATGTTTCCAACCATCCAGTGGTTGCTTCCACCATTGTAAGTACATAACGCTTACCTTGACGTGTTTGTGGAAGTGTAATATAATCAATCTGCCAAGCTTCTCCATACTTATACTTTAACCATCGCCCCCCATACCATACAGGTTTTAACCGTTTTGCTTGTTTGATTTCGGCGCAAGTTTCACATTCATGAATAACCTGTGAAATAGTGTCCATAGTTAAATCCACCCCTCGATCACGAGCCCATTTGTATGTTGCATCTCTACCTTGATGCCCTGAAGCGTCATGGGCCCACCGAGCTAGGAAAAGTTCACCTTTATGTTGCCAGTCCAAGTCCACCTCAGCTACTTTAATCTTAGCAGCTTGATCCGCTTGTTGGTTGTTCAGATGTTCCTCGGTGGCTCGACTTTTAGGCACATGAGCATCTACATGACGAACTTTCACAGGCAGGCTCTCTAGCCGAGTAGCAATGTCTTGCCACAGTGTGGCAGCCCAAATGGGTTTACCTCTGCGCTGCCAGTTGCTTTTCTTCCATTGCTGTAGCCACCCCCACAAGGCATTTGCTACCATCCATGAGTCAGTATAGAGATAAAGTATTGGCCACTTCTCTCGTTCAGCAATGTCCAAAGCCAGCTGGATGGCTTTCACTTCTGCAAACTGACTGGATTCACCTTGTCCTTCAGTGGCTTCTGTAACTTGTCGTGTGGGACTCCACACAGCAGCTTTCCACCTTCGATGTTTTCCTACAAGACGACAGGATCCATCTGTGAACAGTGCATACTGCTTATCAGTCTCTGAAAGCGTATTATATGGTGGTGCTTCTTCAGCACGTTTTACTTCCTCCTCATCTGGAGACATCCCAAAATCTTTGCTTTCTGGCCAGTCTGTAATCAGTTCTAATATCCCTGGACGGTTGGGACTTCCAATTCGAGCTCGTTGCGTGATCAGTGCAATCCATTTACTCCATGTAACTTCGGTTGCATGATGTGGAGAGGGAACCGTCCCTTTGAACATCCAGCTCAGCACCGGCAGTCGAGGTGCCAGGAGGAGCTGTGCTTCAGTGCCGATCACTTCTGAAGCAGCTCGAACTCCTTCATATGCTGCTAGTATCTCCTTTTCAGTTGGAGTATAGTTGGCCTCAGATCCTTTGTATCCTCGACTCCAAAAACCTAAGGGTCGACCTCGGGTTTCTCCTGGTGCTTTCTGCCAGAGGCTCCAGGTAAGTCCATTATCTCCGGCTGCGGTGTAGAGCACATTTTTAACATCTAGTCCAGTTCGGACTGGTCCAAGGGCCACCGCATGAGTTATCTCACGCTTAATTTGTTCAAACGCTTGTCGTTGTTCAGGGCCCCACTCAAATTGGTTCTTTTTACGAGTCACTCGATAGAGAGGGCTCACAATGTGGCTGTAGTCAGGAATATGCATTCTCCAAAAACCTACAACGCCCAAGAAAGTCTGTGTCTCCTTTTTATTAGTAGGTGGAGACATTGCTGCAATTTTGTTGATCACCTCCATTGGGATCTGACGACGGCCATCTTGCCATTTTATTCCTAAAAACTGGATCTCTCGTGCAGGTCCCTTGACCTTACTTCGTTTTATGGCAAAACCAGCATCCAAAAGAATATGAATTATTCTCTCACCTTTCTCGAAGACTTCTTTCGCTGTGTCGCCCCATACGATGATGTCATCAATATATTGCAAGTGTTCTGGAGCTTCACCTTGCTCCAGCGTGGTCTGGATCAGTCCATGGCAGATGGTAGGACTGTGTTTCCACCCCTGGGGCAAGCGATTCCATGTGTACTGGATGCCCCTCCAGGTGAAAGCAAACTGCGGCCTGCACTCTGCTGCTACAGGAATAGAGAAAAATGCATTAGCAATGTCAATTGTAGCATACCACTTGGCTGCCTTTGACTCCAGTTCAAATTGCAGTTCTAGCATGTCAGGCACAGCAGCACTCAGTGGCGGTGTAACTTCATTCAGGCCACGATAGTCTACAGTTAGTCTCCACTCATCACTAGACTTACGCACTGGCCAGATTGGGCTGTTAAAAGGTGAGCGAGTCTTACTGATCACACCCTGGCTTTCCAATTGATGGATCAGCTTCTGGATAGGAATCAAAGAGTCTCGATTGGTGCGATATTGCCGGCGATGCACCGTCGTGGTAGCAATTGGCACCTGCTGATCGTCAACCCTCAGCAGTCCTACAACAGAAGGGTCATCTGAAAGACCAGGCAAATCAGACAGCTGTTCAATTTTCTCAGTGTCCACAGCTGCTATACCAAATGCCCACCTATACCCTTTTGGGTCCTTAAAATACCCTCTCCTGAGGTAGTCTATACCAAGGATGCACGGAGCATCTGGACCAGTCACAATGGGATGCTTTTGCCAGTTTTTTCCAGTTAGGCTCATTTCAGCCTCTACAACAGTCAGTTCCTGGGATCCCCCAGTCACTCCAACAATATTGATGGATTGTGTTCCTTTATAATTAGAAGGGATTATTGTGCACTGAGCACCAGTGTCCACTAAAGCTTTGTACTCCTGGGGTTGTGTTGTACCAGGCCATAGTATTTGTACAGTCCAATAAACTCTGTTATCCCTTTCCTCCACCTGGTTGGAGGCAGGGCACCTCTAATTCCTGTTTTGCACAGTCTCTGGGTGTGAATTAGAGGTTCCTTCAAGAGCATCAGAATCTCTTCTGCTCCTTTTGTAAACTGGAGCAGCCACCTTCCTAGGAGTTTTTCCTTTTATCTCACGTACTCGTTCTTGAAGTTCTGAGGTAGGCCTTCCATGCCACTTATTCATGTTTTCTCCCTGCTCATGTAGGAAGAACCACAGTGAACCTCTTTTTGTGGGCTGTCTCTGCCTTCTCTCTCGAGATTGGAAACGCCTTCTCCTAACAGCTGAAACATAGGTTTGTGCAGGTCGTGAACGGTACGAGTCTTCTCTGAGCTCTTTGATTTCTTGCAACAGCTTTTCAAACCGGTCATCAGATTTTTCACACAGTTTCTCCACAGCGGAGACACAAGCCCGTAGAGAACCAGCAAGGCTGTCCTCAAAGTACCGGAGCTGCTCAATCACTTCATTAATTTCTTGTATACCTCTAGCCGACCAGACCATTCCTGCCAATGACTTAGCATATGCAGGTGGTGCACTTTGTACAAATCTGCGCCACATAGATTTTGTACAATTGATCCTATCTGGGTCTGTCCCCTCTTGGCTGTTAGGTCCTAGATAGATGATCTCTCGCACAGCTAATTCTCTCAGGAACTGGATACCTCTCTCCATAGTATTCCATTTCCCTAACTTGGATATACAATCTTCCTTGTAGGGAAATCTGACTTTCATAGCTGCCAGGAGTCGGGTCCAGAGAGTAGTGGCATTAGACTCTCTTGAAATTGCCCTATCAATGGTGGAATCTTTTGACAGAGATCCCAGCTGCCTGGCTTCACCACCTTCTAATTCAATTGTTTCTGCCCCATTGTCCCAGCATCGCAGCAGCCAGGTTAAAATATTCTCGCCTTCACGACGACTAAAGTCTTTTCGCAGATCTCTCAGCTCACCTGGAGAAAAGGACCGAGTGGTGGTCACTTCATCTCCACCCTGTCCTGATGATGTCTCTTGGGTTGATGTTGGCCCTGTGCCATCACCTGCTGCACGGGTAGTCTTTCTAGTGACTTTCTTACAACCAGCAACTGATGCTGATATGAGTTCACCATCATTTGATTCATTTTCAGAGTCTGAATGACTGTCACAGTGATTGCTGTGGTTACAGCAGCAACAGTGCCCAGTGTGTGAAGACGGGGGGGCTGCCTTGTTAGCCTTTGAGGCTGGAGAGGTAACGTTATCTGCAGCGACCTTGGCAGAGGAGCTCTGCGGAGGAGCTGTAGCTTCAGCCTGTGAAGCCGCGGTTGGGGAGGCAGTGGCTGCAGCAGCAGCTTTGGCTGTTTTGCCTTTTCTCGAGCGGCTAGGAGTGCTTTTTGCTAAAGCTTCTGAAGGCGCAGTGCAAATCTCAGGACTAAGAAGAGACGCAAACCTCCTATTGAACCTAATTTCTCTTAACAGTAACACAAACTGACACACATTCAGCAAACCAAATAACACCATCACAGTTCTATCAAAGCTCCAAGGATATTCAAAGTTCTCTAACACATTTGCAAACTGTCCCAGCGAAATCACAAAAGTATTGTTAGTCAGCCTTTCTAAAGATTCGCTTGACCAATTAGCAAATATAGAGCCATTCTGCTCTTTAATCTCTCCTGGAGGTTTTTCAAGGTAAAGCAAAAACGAGTAAAAATACATTAGCGGCTGCAGTATAATGAAATAAACCAGTGCCAAACCACACAGAATCATCATGACCGCTGTCCAGTTTCTTGTTGTTATATAGTGAATACTTCGATTCAGAAAGAAACACCAACACAGATATGGGATCAGTGAGCACAATGTAGAAAATAACTGATACAACTTATGCCACAACATCTTTAAGTCAATGTAATTCACTTTGCCTTAATACCACTAAATAATATCCGAAGCAAACAGACGCGCGAGTATCACAACTCTATGAGTTGGCACCGTGCCAAGAAAATTGAAAGGTACGTCAGAGCAGTAGAAAAGCCAAAAATCTCCAAATTTACCCCTTTCTCTTGCCCCACGTTGGGCGCCAATTATCTGTCGAGGGTTAGGATTGCGGGGTGACAATCAAACCCTGGCAGATGTATTGTTAACCTCCTCTCCCCCCCCCACTTCCCCCTTTTGCCCCTCCCTCTCCCCCCTTCCCACTCAGGACAGGCGATCGGGAGGGAAAGAAGGACAGAGAGAAGAGAGTTGGAAAAATTAAAGATGTTTTACTAATGCTACTAATAAGAATAGAGAAAATAATACAAAATATACAAAACCAATCTTGTAAGTCTCAGCAACTGCAGAGCCAGCACCCAAAGTCCTGGATTAGACTCTGTAGCCAACCGGAGCTGGATTCAGTCTCTCACTAGGCCTCAGTTCGCAGGGACGACCAGCAAGGTCCTCTCCTAATGTCAGCCATGAGGAAAAAAGGGAAAAGGCAAAGGGGCGAGATCCTCGTGATCTCCCACTTTTATATGAAGTATTCACGTGAATGGAATGTTATACACCGTTGGTCAGTCTCTCGGTCACCAGTTTCTCGTTGCCCCTCTCGCGAGATGTCCATCCGTGCTTATCAATAAGTTTGCATTCCATTGCTAGGTTTAACCAAAACATGTGTTGGGTTCTCCAGGAAAATGCAGCTAATATGAAGGCTTTAGCTGACAGGCAGAAATTCACTAAAAGAGAAACTTGTTTTTAACAAAACCAGGACACCATGGTAACCTAATTTAGCAACTGGTAAGGTTTTAAAAGAGATATTAAGATTAAGCTATAGATCTTTCAAATAGGTTAATATAAGTTTTAAGATATTAACTCAATAATTAGCATATGAATAGGTTAATATAAGTTTTAAGATATTAAGTCAATAATTAGCATATGCTGATGGTATTAAGTACGTTACTCTATAAACTGCGCAGTTATAGATCTTTTAAGAATTTAAGAGAATATATTGTATTAAGTTTTCTGACTATTCTAAAATAGTGCGTTGGTAAGGTTGTCATAAGTAGAATTAAGGTTTTATATATGATATGAAGGTTTGAGTATAAGCAGATAGTTGTTTAATCTTATTAAGTAAGGTTTAGCTACATTATATGTAATCGTAATTATGTTGTTAATCACGTGTCCTATGTTGCAGTGTATTTCAAAGACGATTCAGCATGCTGTTTAAGGGGCCTGACTAGTTCAAGAACAAAAAGGGGGAATTGTGAAGGGGTTTTGTTAGAAGGAGATATGTTGTTGAATTAGTCAGGCCCAAAGGAATCTCAAGGCCACTTCGAGAAGCTGAGAACAGAATCTGCTGTGAGAAAGAGGGGCGTTTCTTCATTAACAGGGCCTCAGCATGGCGTGAGTCGTCGGACCTATCATCGGTGGGGCTCCAGCGTGTGGACTGCCCGTGATACCCATTTAGCGAATCCATGCTTGGAGCGTGGATTCGTGATTAGAGAATAGTTGCGTATATAAGGAGACATGTTTCTGTAATAAATGGCTTTGGCGTGATTCACATTGAATCGGAGTGCTGAGTCCTTTATCGTTCCAACAGATGGACATCTCGCGAGAGGGGCAACGAGAAACCGGTGACCAAGAGACTGACCAGCTGTGTATAACATTTCCATTCACATGAATACTTCATATAAAAGTGGGAGATCACGAGGATCTCGTCCCTTTTCCTTTCCCTTTTTCCTCATGGCTGACATTAGGAGAGGACCTTGCTGGTCGTCCCTGCGAACTGAGGCCTAGTGAGAGACTGAATCCAGCTCCGGTTGGCTACAGAGTCTAATCCAGGACTTTGGGTGCTGGCTCTGCAGTTGCTGAGACTTTCAAGATTGGTTTTGTATATTTTGTATTATTTTCTCTATTCTTATTAGTAGCATTAGTAAAACATCTTTAACTTTTCCAACTCTCTTCTCTCTGTCCTTCTTTCCCTCCCGATCGCCTGTCCTGAGTGGGAAGGGGGGAGAGGGAGGGGCAAAAGGGGGAAGTGGCGGGGAGAGGAGGTTAACAATACATCTGCCAGGGTTTGATTGTCAGCCCGCTATCTTAGCCCTCGACAGATAATTGGCACCCAACAAGGGGCGAGAGAAAGGGGTAAATTTGGAGATTTTTGGCTTTTCTACCGCTCTGACGTACCTTTCAATTTTCTTGGCACGGTGCCAACTCATAGAGTTGTGATACTCGCGCGTCTGTTTGCTTCGGATATTATTTAGTGGCATTAAGGCGAAGTGAATTACATTGATTTAAAGATGTTGTGGCATAAGTTGTATCAGTTATTTTCTACATTGTCTTCACTGATCCCATATCTGTGTTGGTGTTTCCTTCTAAATCGAAGTATTCATTATAGAACAACAAGAAACTGGACAGCGGTCATGATGATATTGTGTGGTTTGGCACTGGTTTATTTCATTATACTGCAACCGCTAACGAATTTCTACTCGCTTCTGCTTTACCTTGAAAAACCTCCGGGAGAGATTAAAGAGCAGAATGGCCCTGTATTTGGTAATTGGTCAAGCGAATCTTTAGAAAGGCTGACTAACAATACTTTTGTTTTTTCCCTAGAACAGTTTGCAAATGATTTAGAGAACTTTGAATATCCTTGGAGTTTTGATAGAACTGTGATGGTGTTATCTGGTTTGCTGAATGTGTGTCAGTTTGTGTTACTGTTAAGAGAAATGAGGTTCAATAGGTTTGCGTCTCTTTTTAGTCCTGGGATTTGCGGTGCGTCTTCGGAAGCTTTAGCAAAAAGCACTCTGAGCCACCTGAGAAAGAGTAAAACAGCCAAAGCTACCGCTGCAGCCACTGCCCCCCCAACCGCGGCTTCACAGGCTGAAACTACAGTTCCTCCGCAGGGCTCCTCTGCCAAGGTCGCTGCAGATAACGTTACCTCTCCAGCCTCAAATGCTAACAAGGCAACCCCCCCTTCTTCACACACTGGTCACTGTTGCTGCTGTAACCACAGCATTCACTGTGACAGTCATTCAGACTCTGGAAATGAATCAAATGATGGTGAACCCATATGAGCATCAGTTGCTGGTTGTAAGAAAGTCACTAGAAAGACTACCCGTGCAGCAGGTGATGGCACAGGGCCAACATCAACCCAAGGGGCATCATCAGGACAGGGAGGAGATGAAGTGACCACCACTCGGTCCTTTTCTCCAGGTGAGCTGAGAGATCTGCGAAAAGACTTCAGTCGTCGTGAAGGCGAGAATATTTTAACCTGGCTGCTCCGATGCTGGGACAATGGGGCAGAAACAATTGAATTGGAAGGTGGTGAAGCCAGGCAGCTGGGATCTCTGTCAAAAGATTCCACCATTGATAGGGCAATTTCAAGAGAGTCTAATGCCGCTACTCTCTGGACCTGATTCCTGGCAGCTATGAAAGTAAGATTTCCCTACGAGGAAGATTGTATATCCAAGTTAGGGAAATGGAATACTATAGAGACAGGTATCCAGTTCCTGAGAGAATTAGCTGTGCAAGAGATCATCTATTTTGGATCAGACAACCAAGAGGGAACAGACCCAGACAGAATCAATTGTACACGATCTATGTGGCACAGATTTGTACAAAGTGCACCACCTGCATATGCTAAGTCCTTGGCAGGAATGATCTGGTGTACAAGAAGTTAATGAAGTGATTGAGCAGCTCCGGAACTTTGAGGACAGTCTTGCTGGTTCTCTACGGGCTTGTGTCTCCGCTGTGGAGAAACTGTGTGAAAAATCTGATGACCGGTTTGAAAAGCTGTTGCAAGAAATCAAAGAGCTCAGAGAAAACACATACCATTCACGACCTTCACAAACCTATGTTTCAGCTATTAGGAGAAGATGTTTCCAATCTCAAGAGAGAGGACAGAGGCAGCTCACAAAAAGAGGTTCACTGTGGTTCTTCCTACATGAGCAGGGAGAAAACATGAATAAGTGGCATGGAAGACCTACCTCAGAGCTTCAGGAACGAGTACGTGAGATAAAAGGAAAAACTCCTAGGAAGGTGGCTGCTCCAGTTTACAAAAGGAGCAGAAGAGATTCTGATGCTCTTGAAGGAACCTCTAATTCACATCCAGAGACTTTGCAAAACAGAAATTAGAGGGGCCCTGCCTCCAACCAGGTGGAGGAAAGGGATAACAGAGTTTATTGGACTGTACAAATACTATGGCCTGGTACAACACAACCCCAGGAGTACAAAGCTTTAGTGGACACTGGTGCTCAGTGCACAATAATTCCTTCTAATTATAAAGGAACGCAATCCATCAGTATTGTTGGAGTGACTGGGGGATCCCAGGAACTGACTGTTGCAGAGGCTGAAATGAGCCTAACTGGAAAAAACTGGCAAAAGCATCCCATTGTGACTGGCCCAGATGCTCCGTGCATCCTTGGCATAGACTACCTCAAGAGAGTGTATTTTAAGGACCCAAAAGGGTATAGGTGGGCATTTGGTATAGCAGCTGTGGACACTGAGAAAATTGAACAGCTGTCTGATTTGCCTGGTCTTTCAGACCATCCTTCTGTTGTAGGACTGCTGATGGTTGACGATCAGCAGGTGCCAATTGCTACCACGACGGTGCATTGCCGACAATATCGCACCAGTCGAGATTCTTTGATTCCTATCCAGAAGTTGATCCATCAACTGGAAAGCCAGGGTGTGATCAGTAAGACTCGCTCACCTTTTAACAGCCCAATCTGGCCAGTGCGCAAGTCTAGTGATGAGTGAAGACTAACTGTAGAATATCGTGGCCTGTATGAAGTTACACCACCACTGGGTGCTACTGTGCCTGACATGCTAGAACTGCAATTTGAACTGGAGTCAAAGGCAGCTAAGTGGTATGCTACAATTGACATTGCTAATGCAATTTTCTCTATTGCTGTAGCAGCAGAGTGCAGGGCGCAGTTTGCTTTCACCTGGAGGGGCATCCAGTACACGTGGAATTGCTTGCCCAAGGGGTGGAAACACAGTCCTACCATCTGCCATGGACTGATCCAGACCACGCTGGAGCAAGGTAAAGCTCCAGAACACTTGCAATATATTGATGACATCATCGTATGGGGCAACACAACAAAAGAAGTCTTCGAGAAAGGTGAGAGAATAATTCATATTCTTTTGGATGCTGGTTTTGCCATAAAACGAAGCAAGGTCAAGGGACCTGCACGAGAGATTCAGTTTTTAGGAATAAAATGGCAAGATGGCCGTCGTCAGATCCCAATGGATGTGATCAACAAAATTGCAGTAATGTCTCCACCTACTAATAAAAAGGAGACACAGACTTTCTTGGGCGTTGTAGGTTTTTGGAGAATGCATATTCCTGACTACAGCCAGATTGTGAGCCCTCTCTACTGAGTGACTCGTAAAAAGAACCAATTTGAGTGGGGCCTGGAACAATGACAAGCCTTTGAACAAATTAAGCGTGAGATAACTCATGCAGTGGCCCTTGGACCAGTTTGGACTGGACTAGATGTTAAAAATGTGCTCTACACCGCAGCCGGAGATAATGGACTTACCTGGAGCCTCTGGCAGAAAGCACCAGGAGAAACCCGAGGTCGACCCTTAGGTTTTTGGAGTCGAGGATACAAAGGATCTGAGGCCAACTATACTCCAACTGAAAAGGAGATACTAGCAGCATATGAAGGAGTTCGAGCTGCTTCAGAAGTGATGGGCACTGAAGCACAGCTCCTCCTGGCACCTCAACTGCCGGTGCTGAGCTGGATGTTCAAAGGGACGGTTTCCTCTCCACATCATGCAACCGAAGTTACATGGAGTAAATGGATTGCACTGATCACGCAACGAGCTCGAATTGGAAGTCCCAATCGCCCAGGGATCTTAGAAGTGATTACAGACTGACCAGAAAGCAAAGACTTTGGGATGTCTCCACATGAGAAGGTAGTAAAACGTGCTGAAGAAACACCACCGTATAATACTCTTTCAGGGACTGATAAGCAGTATGCACTGTTCACAGATGGATCCTGTCGTCTTGTAGGAAAACATCGAAGGTAGAAAACCGCTGTGTGGAGTCTCACACGACAAGTTACAGAAGCCACTGAAGGAGAAGGTGAATCTAGTCAATTTGCAGAAGTGAAAGCCATCCAGCTGGCTTTGGACATTGCCGAATGAGAGAAGTGGCCAATACTTTATACTGACTCATGGATGGTAGCAAATGCCTTGTGGGGGTGACTACAGCAATGGAAGAAAAGCAACTGGCAGTGCAGAGGTAAACCCATTTGGGCTGCCACACTGTGGCACGACACTGCTGCTCGGCTAGAGAGCCTGCCTGTGAAAGTTCGTCATGTAGATGCTCATGTACCTAAAAGTCGAGCCACCGAGGAACATCTAAAGAACCAACAAGCGGATCAAGCTGCTAAGATTTAAGTAGCTGAGGTGGACTTGGACTGGCAACATAAAGGTGAACTTTTCCTAGCTCGGTGGGCCCATGATGCTTCAGGGCATCAAGGTAGAGATGCAACATATAAATGGGCTCGCGATCGAGGGGTGGATTTAACTATGGACACTATTTCACAGGTTATTCATTAATGTGAAATTTGTGCCGAAATCAAACAAGCGAAACGATTAAAACCTGTATGGTATGGGGGGTGATGGTTAAAGTATAAGTATGGAGAAGCTTGGCAGATTGATTATATTACACTTCCACAAACACGTCACGGTAAGCGTTATGTACTTACAATGGTGGAAGCAACCACTGGATGGTTGGAAACATATGCCGTACCTCATGCTACAGCCCGAAATACTATCTTGGGCCTTGTAAAACAAGTCCTTTGGTGGCACGGTACGCCAGAAAGAATTGAATCAGACAATGGTACTCATTTCAAAAACAGTATTATAGACAATTGGGCCAAAGAACATGGTATTGAGTGGGTATATCATATTCCATATCATGCACCAGCCTCTGGGAAAATTGAAAAGTACAATGGTCTGTTAAAAACTACACTAAAGGCACTTGGTGGTGGAACCTTTAAAAACTGGGATTCACATTTAGCAAACGCCACTTGGTTGGTCAACACTAGGGGATCAACCAATCGAGCCGGGCCTGTCCAATCAGAAATTCTACGCAGTGCACAAGGAGATAAAGTCCCTGTAGCACACATGAAAAATATGTTAGGAAAGGCAGTCTGGGTTAGTCCTGCCTCAGGCAAAGGCAAACCCATTCGTGGGATTGTTTTTGCTCAGGGACCTGGCAGCACCTGGTGGGTGATGCTTAAGGATGGAGAAGTTCGGTGTGTACCTCAAGGGGATTTGATTTTAGGTGAAAATATGCAATGCTGAACTGCATGATGTGAATTGCCGCACTAACAGTGTTTAAGAAGTGTCTTTCAGATCAAGACAATGGTGATGAAACCAGAGCTAGCTTCTTTGAGTGGCGCCTGACAACTTATTTGAAGTTGATGTTTTTAACCCACAAACAGTGGTCATGAGATGCACTTGTACCATTTTTCCTGCCCTGGGAGACTGTCGTGACAAAATGAACTTAATTAACTTTTCAAAGGATGGTCCACTGGTTAAGATTAATTACTCCTGTGTATATATGTACATATGTGTATATATTTATATAGAGTAGTAGTGATTAATTAGATTGTATTGATAGATTGTATTGATAAGGTTTAAGTATTCAGTGAATGGCATATTATAAGGGGTGGAATGTCCTGGTTTTGTTAAAAAACAAGTTTCTCTTTTAGTGAATTTTGCCTGTCAGCTAAAGCCTTCATATTAGCTGCATTTTCCTGGAGAACCAGATACATGTTTTGGTAAATCCAGCAATGGAATGCAAACTTATTGATAAGCACGGATGGACATCTCGCGAGAGGGGCAACGAGAAACCGGTGACCAAGAGACTGACCAACTGTGTATAACATTTCCATTCACGTGAATAGTTCATATAAAAGTTGGAGATCACGAGGATCTCGTCCCTTTTCCTTTCCCTTTTTCCTCATGACTGACATTAGGAGAGGACTTTGCTGGTCGTCCCTGCGAACTGAGGCCTAGTGAGAGACTGAATCCAGCTCCGGTTGGCTACAGAGTCTAATCCAGGACTTTGGGTGCTGGCTCTGCAGTTGTTGAGACTTACAAGATTGGTTTTGTATATTTTGTATTATTTTCTCTATTCTTATTAGTAGCATTAGTAAAACATCTTTAATTTTTCCAACTCTCTTCTCTCTGTCCTTCTTTCCCTCCCGATCGCCTGTCCTGAGTGGGAAGCAGGGAGAGGGAGAGGCAAAAGGGGGAAGTGGGGGGGAGAGGAGGTTAACAATACATCTGCCAGGGTTTGATTGTCACCCCGCAATCTTAACCCTCGACATAGGTTTACAGATATGGTCTTGGCCCAAGAGGTTAGACAGGATGTTTTTTCTTAAAATGTTATCCCAAACACACCACACTCATGTAGTGACTGTTTTCAGTTACGTTCCCATGCATACCTTGTGGGTGGCGTTCTCATCCACTCATTCACATGTCCAGTTCTCAGTCTGTCAGTCCTGTCCCTCTCTGGGCTCGGTAAGGTTTCCCACATTTGGACAACACCCTCAGACATATGGTGTGAATTTTCGGGTTATCCTGTTCAAGGACAGGAGTTGGACTCTGATCCTTGTGGGTCCCTTCCAACTCATGACATTCTGTTATTCTAACCATTGTCCTTGTTGCCATTGGTATTGATCCCAGCAATCAGTGAGATGAGGAGGCCAAGGAGGATACATAGCAAGGTGAAGATACTGACATCAGAGATGACTGTCATTGCCACGTTGTTATTGGTAGGAATCTTCTCGATGGTATAGTTAGTGAAATTTGTAGTTCCTTTAAAAATAAAAGAGTCTCGGTGGGGAAGGCTGAATAGGTTACCCCTTTTTTGATGCAGGATAAATCCATTGTGCACTGATTCTGTGTTCTGCACCACTGTTATCATTAGCTTCCCAGGTAAGGAAGCCATGAGGTTTAGTCAGAGTCATAGGCATGGTTCCAATTTGTGGTAATTTAACCATAGCAGTTTGTTCTGGCTGTAATGTTGGATGTTTTATTTTCTTAGTAGGTGAAGTGCTAGGTTTATTTTCTGCTTGGCTTATAGGGTTGCCGGTAAGCCCATACCAACTATTCAGCTGGCAAAATATTTTGGACAGCCACTGCACCTGCATAATGGGAGTCGTTCTCCTCAACATGCCCTGTTTGCTCAGGTATCCAGGTGCTCAAGTGGCCCGGAGGGGATGTTGCTACCAGCACAGGATATTCACTAGTTGGCACAAACGCTTCCTGGATTTCTCACTAAGGAGAAACTTAATATTGCATGGGCAAAGCTGTTGCAGTCACTATTAGACACTTGAGCTTTTGGAAGTGCTTTGGTATTTGGATGTAATATTGAAGTATTTTATAATTTTAGCTAGGGGTAGTAAATGAGATTAGTAGGAATTTCTTTGCTACTCTTGCAAAGAATAACAACAGTAGCTCTTCTTCCAGAAGAGACTGTTTTCCTTTTCTCAGGATGCTAAAACATAGACATGCACTAGATCACTCCTATTGAGATTGAATTTGGACATAAAAATTGTATTTGTAAATCTTCAATCTTGTGCTCAAAATGGACAGATATGGTTGAAATGTTCAGAATGTGCAGCAGTTTATTGATGTCTTTTTGTCTGCATAAATTCAACCTTTCCACTGATTTTTTCCAGAGGTACAAATTCTATGGAATTGATAGTAGGTCAAGCCAAGTATCAGTTACGGTACGCTTGGTGGCACCTTTCTTTCCTATGCCTGTCCTGCTGTAGAAAAACATGACAGTGGACCATCAGTGTCAATCTTGGCTTTAAAACTCACCCAAGCCCTCTTTTTGAATTCAGATGTGCTTAGGTTACCAATTACAAAACTAATACCTCTTCTGAAAAGAGCTTAAAGGCAGCAAGAATCATAGAATGTCCTGAGTTGGAAGGGACCCAAAGGCATCACTGAATTAAACTCCTGTCCCTGCATATGACAACCCTACAGTTCACACCATGTGTCTGAGGGCATTGTCCAGTCTCTTCTTGAATACTGTCAGGCTTGGGACCGTGACTACCTCCCTGGGGAGCCTGTTCCAGTGTTCCCACTACCCTCTGGGTGAAAAACCTTTTCCTAACGTCCAAACTAAACCTCCCTTGGCACATCTTCCTGCCATTCCCTTGGGTTCTGTCATTGGTCACCAGAGAGAAGAGATCAGTGTCTGCCCCTCCTCCTCCCCTTGTGAGGAAGAAGCTGAAGACTGCAATAAGGTCTCCCCTCAGTCTCCTCTTCTCCAGGCTGGACAAACCAAGTGACTTTAGCTGCTCCTCTTACGGTTTCCCCTCCAAACCCTTCACCAGTTTCGTAGTCCTCTTCTGGACACTCTGCAGCAGCTTTATATCTTTTTTATCCTGTGGTGCCCAGAACTGCACACAGTGCTCCAGGTGAGGCTGCACCTGTGCAGAGTAGAGCAGGACAATCACCTCCCTCAAGTGGCTGTCAATGCTGTGCTTGATGCACCCCAGGACACGGTTGTCCCTCTTGGCTGCCAGGGCACACTGTTGGCTCATGTTCAACTTGTCGTCAACCAGAACCTCTGGATCCCTCTCTGCAGAGCTGCTTTCCAGCATCTCCTCCCCCAGACTGTATGTACAACCAGGGTTGCCATGTCCCAGGTGCAAAATCCGGCACTTGCCCTTGTTGAACTTCATGTGGTTGTTGATTTCCCAGTTCGCTAATTTGTCCAGATCCCTCTGCAGGGCCTCTCTGCCCTCGAGAGTGTCAACAGCTCTTCCCAATTTTGTGTCATTGGTGAACTTACTTTAGTATTCCCTCAAGTCCTGAGTCTAAGTCATTCATGAAGACATTGAAGAGTGTTTGGCCCTATGCTGCATCTCTGTGGAACCCCACTATTGACTGGTCGCCAGCTCGACATAACTCCATTTACTAGAACCCTTTGAGCCCGGCCCGTCAGCCAGTTGCTCACCCACTGTATTGTATGTTTATCCAGCTGTATGCTGGCCATCTTGTCCAGGAGGATACTGTGAGAGACAGTATTAAAGGCTTTACTGAAATCCAAAAAGATCACATCAACAGGTTTCCCTCAATCAAATAGGTGAGTAACCTTGTAGAATGAAATTTTGTTAAGCAAGACTTTCCCCTCATGAACCCATGCTGGTTAGGACCAACGACTGAGTTGTCATTCAGATATTTTTCAATAACTCCCGGAACAATCTTATCCATGATTTTACCAGGCACAGAAGTGAGGCTGGCAGGCCTGTAGTTGCCAGCATCATCCATGTTACCCTTCTTGTAGATTGGGACAACATTTGCCAACTTCCAGTCATCCGGGACCTCTCCAGATTCCCAGGACCGTTGAAAAATCAGGGAGAGAGGTCTCGCTATGACATCAGCCAGCTCTTTAAGCACCCTTGGATGAATCCCATCAGGCCCCATCGACTTGTAGGGATCTAGCTGGAGTAGCACATCCCATACATGTTCCGGATTGATTAGGAGTTTATTGTTCTCGCAACCGTGGTTTTCTAGCTCAGTGTTATGGAGGCCCCCAAGCCCATCTTCAGTGTTGAAGATCGAGGCAAAGAAAGCATTAAACATCTTGGCTTTGTCTATGTCCCTGTTTATAAGTTAACCATGCTCATCAAGTTATGGGCCAATGTTATTTCTAGTTTGCCTTTTGCCATTAATATATTTTTAAAAAGCCTTTTTTATTGTCCTTCACAGTAGTGGCCAGCTTCAATTCTATTTGAGTTTTGGCAGCGCAAATTTCCTCCCTGCAATGGTGAGCAGCATCTCTGTAGTCCTCACATGATGCCTGACCTTGCTTCCACTGATCACGTAATTTCTTTTTTCGCTGTATTTCAAGAAGATGATCCCTGCTTAACCAAGCTGGCTTTTTGCCTTGCCTGCTAGATTTTCAGCATTTTGGAATTGCCTGGTTCTGTGGTTTCGTAGGTGATACTTAAGAAATGACCTACACTGATGGACCCCAACACCTTGAAAAACTTCTTCCCAGGGAATCTTAGTAAGTAGTTTTCTGAGCAGCTTGAAGTCTGGTCTTCTCATAGCTAGTGTTAAGGTCTCGCTGGCAGTTTTCCTTCTGTTAGCAAAGATTTTGAACCTGACTGCTTCGTGGTCGCGGTGGCCAAGGGAATCACCAGTCACCACTTCTCCCACGAGACCCTCTCTGTTAGTGAGAAGTAAATCTAGGAAGGCTCCTTTCCTGGTCGGTTCCCTTAGTACCTGCACCAAGAAGTTATCATTCAGATGCTTTAGGAATCTTCTGGACCTGTTGGTGCCAACTGTGTGATATTCCCAGTTGACCTATGACAGGTATACGTCTCCCATAAGGACAAGGGCAGCTGACTCAAAGGCTTCACTTAGTTCTTTAAGGAATAACTTATCAGCATTGTCATCCTGGCAAGGTGGCCTGTAGTAGACACCCATGATGACTTTCACTTTATTTGCCTGACCTTTAATCTTAACTTTGCCATTGCCAACTTCCAGCTCCATGAGGAGCAATCTGGAATTGAATAATTGGCCAGTAGGCAGCTTACACAGTTGTGCAAGCTTTTCTCTACTGTGACAGTCCACAGGTTTGTGTTTCTGACGTATATAGGCATAGAATACTGACAGCAGAAATTATTAGGAAAGTCTGAAGTTGGTAAGTTTCTGCTTCCCATGAATGAAATTCCTCAGTTTTCTTTAAAAGTATTGACAGAAATCTTCATTTTTACATAGTAATTTTTAAAGACTTAAAAGTAACAGATGTTTTCTTTTATTTTCAGCTTCTTAATAATACTGGCCATGCTGAAGAAAAACTAGGTTTTACGTATGACAGCATCATAATATGGTAAGTAGTAAGAAGCACTAGAGCAATACTAGAGTACTTTAATCGTTCTAGGTGCAATTAATTTTATTTGTCCTTTTTAGATAGTATTCTGTAGTTCTGATGTGTTTGAAATTTCATAATGCAAATATGTGCACCTTACAGATATTTTAATGAGTAAAATCAAATACATTATATGTTTTCAGGCAAAGAGGGGAAAAACTCCTCCAAGTTCAAGTGTGGATTTCTTTATTATATTCCTCATAAATGTAAAAATACCTCTAAATATCTTAGTATTTGTAGAAAGCACTTCTGGTAAAAATGTACTCTTACAGAAATTAGAGCATACTCTTGATGTAGACCTAAGATTTCAAGTTAAACATTTTATGTTAGTTTGTTGTGAATATATGTCTTTGTAGCATCACTTTCTTTGCTACTAAAACACCCTGTTTAGGTACTTTCAAGGGTAATTTTTCTATTTTTTGTTGTCATTTTTGATACTCTTAATGTTATTACTCTCACAGATAAATCCTTGGTGTTTCTGCACAATGCATGCATTAATGTCAACAGTTTGTCATTTATTTTTGTTCTGTTGGGCCCATAGAATCATTTTGGATGGAAGAGACCCTCAGGATCATCGAGTCCAACCATAATCTAACCTAACTCTAGCACTAAACCATGTCCCTAAGAACCTTGTCTAAACGCCTTTTAAACATCTCCAGGGATGGTAACTCCACCACTTCCAATGCCTGACAACCCTTTCTGCAAAGAAATTTTTCCGAATATCTGATCTAAACCTCCCCTGGCACAACTTGAGCCCATTATTTCCTCTTGTCCTATCATTTTCTACTTGGGAGAAGAGACCAACAATCTCCATGCTGCGACTTCCTTTCAGTCAGTGGTAGACAGCAATAAGGTCTCCCCTCAGCCTCCTTTTCTCAAGGCTAAACAGCCTCAGTTCCCTCAGCTGCTCCTCATAAGACTTGTGCTCCAGGCCTCTCACCAGCTTCATTGCCCTCTGCACTCTCTCCAGTACTTCAATGTCCTTCTTATGATGAGGGGCCCAAATCTGAACACAGCATTCAAGGTGCGACCTCACCAATGCCGAGTACAGTGACACAATCACTTCCCTAGTCCTGCTAGTCACACTATTCCTGATACAAGCCAGGATGCTGTTGGCCTTTTTGGCCACCTGGGCACACTGCTGGCTCGTATTTGGATGGCTGTCAATCAATATGCCCAGATCCTTTTCTGCCAGGCAGCTTTCCAGCCACTCTTCCCTGAACCTGTAGCATTGCATGGGATTGTTGTGACCCAAGTGCAGGACCCAGCACCTGACCTTGTTGAACCTCATACAACTGACCTCAGCCCAACAATCCAGCTGGTCCAGATTCCTCTGTATGACCTTCCTACCCTCCAGCAGATCAACACTCCCACCCAACTTGGTGTCGTCTGCAAACTTACTGAGCGTACACTCAATCCCCTCATCCAGATCGTGGATTAAGATATTAAAGAGAACTGGCCCCAGTATTGATCCTTGGGGAACACCACTCGTGAATGGCCGCCAACTGGATTTGGCTCTCTTCACCACAGGTCTTTGGGCCTGGCCATCCAGCCAGTTCTTTATCCATTGCAGAGTAGACCCATCCAGGTCATGATCTGCAGCTTCTCCAGGAGAATGCTGTGGGATAGGGTGTCAAAGGCCTTACTGAAGTCTAAGTACACAACATCCACAGCCTTTCCCTCATCTACTAGGTGGATAACCTTGTCATAGAAGGAGATCAGGTTGGCCAAACAGGACCTGTCTTTCATAAACCCATGTTGACTGGGCCTAATCATATGGTTCTCTTGTATGTGCCACATGATGTTACTCAAGATCATCTGCTCCATGACCTTGCCCAGCACTGAGGTTAGACTGGCAGGTCTGTAGTTCCCCAGATTGTTCTTCTGGCCCTTCTTGTAGTTGGGCATCATGTTAGCCAACTTCCAGTCAACTGGGACCTCCCCATTTAGCCAAGATTGCTGGTAGATAATGGAAAGTGACTCAGTGATCAGCTCCGCCAGCTCCCTCAGCACCCTTGGGTGCATCTCATCTGACTCCATAGACTTTTGGGTGTCCAAGTGGCGTAGCAGGTCACTAACCATTTCCCTTGGGATTACTGGGGCTTCATACTGCTCCCTATCCTTGTCTTCTGGCTCAGGGAACTGGGTATCTGGAGCACAACTGTTCTGACTATTAAAGACTGAGGTGATTAAGGTATTTAGTACCTCAGCCTTTCCCTCATCCTCTGTCACTTTGTGTCCCTCTGCATCCATCAGGGGATAGAGATTTTCCTTAGCCCTCCTCTTCTTGATAATGTATTTATAGAAACACTTCTTCTTGTCTTTCACAGCGGTGGTCAGACTCAGCTCTAGTTGGGCTTTGACGCTTCTGATTTTCTCCCTGCATAACCTCACAGAATTCTTGTATTCCTCTTGAGTATCCTGCCCCTCCTTCCAAAGGTTATAAATTCTCTTTTTATTCCTAAGTTCCAGCCACAGCTCTCTATGCAGCCAGGCTGGCCTTCTTCCCCGCCAGCTCGCCTTCCAGCACACGGGGGCAGCCTGCTCCTGCACCTCTAAGATGACCTTCTTGAAGGGAGACCAGCCTTCCTGGACTCCTTTGCCCTTCAGGACTCTCTCCCTAGGGACTCTGCCAACCAGCCTTCTGAAGAGGTCATAGTCTGCCCTTCGCAAGTCCAAAGCGGCAGTTCTGCTGACCACCCTTCTAACTTCTTCAAGGATAGTAAACTCAGTTGTTGCGGTTGAGACGGACAAACGACATAGACCATGTTCTTCCAGGATGAAAGTAGTAGATGCCATACATTGCCACAAGTGCATTTTTATACAGTTTTACCAATTAATGTGTCTATTCACTATTGGTTACAAGTTACAGCAGTAACATCTCATTGGCTATTTTTGCTGTCGTCACTGTTACTCTTTTACTCCCTTCTCTCTCACGGGTACACCCTTAACATCTCTGGATACTCCTTTACTCCCATCTTTCTCACGGGTAGGCCTTAATATCTTCAAGGTTAATTTCTGTTCCCATGCCCTCCGTCGGGGAATCCACGGACCCACCGTAGTCCCCCACAATTCCCCCTTTTTGTTTTTGTGCTAAAAAAATTCCCTTCGTTGTCCGCTGCAGGGCCCCTTGCAGCAGAGAAATCATGCATAGCAACATTAGTAACACAATCACAGCAATCATCAAGACAACCACTCCCATTTTCACTGCTGATAACAACAACCCTGAAAGCCCCCAACCACTAAACAACTTATTTAATGAACCCCATCAAAATCTTCATAGCCATGTCCTTGAGCTAATAACAAAAAGTCTATTGTGGTTCTGTTCTGCAGTGTAGCATGTCTTACAGAATCTACATCTAACAAAAGTCCACTTAAAGCCTTAGAAGTTCTGTTAGTTTGCTTAGCTAGCCAGCATCCTAATTTTTCTAAAGTATTTAAAGTTTTAGCTGTGCCAACACCAGATACAAGAGATCCTAAAACCCTTAACTCTGGTGCCCAAAAATCTGCATTATCATCACATTTTGACTCATATACATGCAAAAAGTGTTTTTCCCTTCTTACTATTCTGTGATCTATTACCACAGATACATTTATTCCCCTCCACGCACTCCCCCCCAGCAATGTTACTGCTAGAGAACTGTAATACTGCATGAAGGAGGCTGAGGGTGAAATTTAAAGGCATTGCCAGTGGATCCATAGTTCTAATGAAGCTGGGAAATTAAACCAAAATTTTTCTTAATAGATTTATTCTGTGGTAACTAGCTGTAAGAGACTTCTTAGTAAATTCACCGTGCTAGTTTTTGAGGTCATGGGAATGAAAGAAATGTCATTTTTTGAGACTAATGGAATGCCAAATTTGGATCAAAGTTTTAACCGATGAATTCTTGTAGTTGTGAGAAAGCCCTATACCTCTCTTGGGTCAAGATTTGTTAAGTAAATTGTAAGCTCAAATAACATTTTCTGAGAATTCTGTTTAGTTGCATGTCCTACAAGAAACTGCTTGGATGGTGCAGATCTGCTTGCTGCAAGTGAGAAATCTCCAAGGAAATTTCAAATGCTGTATTTCCACTAGTATTAACACCCAATGTTTCGATAAAGCAAACGCTACACTGATAGAAATGAAACAGGACTTCGATCCGGTAAGGGAAAGCAATATCCAATAAATATGACAGCCAAAATGGAGTTGGAAACTTTGAGGAATAAATTTATGACAACCTTACAGGCTGACTGCATTCGATTGGACTTGCAGATTTGTCTATTTATAGCTACAACATAGAAACAACCTGTGGCTATTGTGGGACAGTATGATGAGATTGCTAACAGACTGATATACCAATTGTTACTCTGATCACGAAATGCAGGGAATTAATTTAAGTCTTAATAGGTCACGATCCTTTTGTCATATATGTACCATTTGTGAAATTTAATTCTGATTTTTTGTTTGCAATCTACATCTTTGTAAATTGCGCTAGCTGGTTTTCTTACCAGCACAGCTTTTGGTATGCCTAAACGTAAATTGCTGCAGAACCTGCAAGTCTTTAACATCAGGTCACAGACCATACTTGTAGTTGGTCTGATCCTACATACTTGCACAGTTTTTGTTGGTGGTTCAGGGAAGTCTCATAAAGCTGTAGTGGTCTGGCATGAAGATAACAACTGGCATTATTCTGTAAAAATTATTGAATGTTCAACCCAATTAGCAGAACTTGGCGCAGCTTTACATTGCTTAGAGCTTTTTAAGGAGGTACCTCTAAATTTGATTTGTGATTCTGAGTACGTAGTCAAGGTATCTGATTCTGAACTGGGTTTTTTTTGTTTTGTTTTTGTTTTTTTAAAAACAAAAAGGGGGAGAAGTAGGGAAAACACCACACAACCAATTGTCAAAAGCATTGTATGTGATGAATCACTTATATCTAAGTGGTGCAGCCTACATTTGCCCTGTGATGAAACACTTTGCAAGTATGACCCAAAACCATGCTAAATCAGAAAGAACCTACATTAGTTATGGTCAAATCACTAGTTAATGGTCAATGGAAAAAGCCACATCAGTTGATAACCTGGGGAAAAGGTTATGCTTGTGTCATTACAGGCTGAGGATTTAAGTGGCTTCAACAAAGATTCAATGGATGCAGACAGACAGGAGAGAGACAAGTTGTGAGGACTGTTTCAGATGTAAACCATGAATCCTAATTCAGTGTTATAGATGCTCACCGACCTGGTGGTCTAGAAGCCCATTAGCAAGCAGGTGATGTACCTTCTGTGGAGAATGGCAATGTGAGCAAACAGCAGGAGAGTCAGAAGGGTGATATTACACTTAGATAGTCAATGCAAAAATGAGGTAAAATTATGAGACATTCCTACCATAGTATCTCTAGTATCTAGTATTCTCCCTAGTCTAGCAGCTGGTAAAGCTTTAGGAGACATATCAAAGTTAAGTTATTGGTCTTTTAAACAGGCTAATCTGACTTCTGAGATACTAACTCAATTAATAGTAGATGTTGATGGTATTAGGCATGTTACACTTCAAAATGGTGTTGCTATAGATTTTTGTTGTTATCGTAAGGACATGGTTGTGATGAACTTAAGAGAAAGATGTTGTATTAACTTGTTTAATCATTCTGGATCTATTCATAGTACTTTAGACAAACTAACCCAGCACGTTAATAAGATTGTCATAGTAGAATTAGGGTTTGACAAATGGTGGGTAGTTGTTTGATCTTATTATGTTAGGCTTAGCTACGTTATATCTAACTGTAATCGTTGTTGTTAATCATATGTTGTATGCTGCAGTGTATTTCAAAGATGATTCCGCGTGTTGTAAACAAGACCTGGCTGGTTCAAAAACAAAAAGGGGGAATTGTGGGAGATTTGAGGGATTTTCTTGAGGCTGAGTTGTGGAGGGGTTGCTATTGGATAGAGATTTGTTACTGAACCAGCCAGGAGTTTCAAGGCTGGGAACAGGACCTGCCGTGGGAGAGAAGCAACTCCGAAATAACAAGGCCCCAACGTGGTGTAAATCAACAGACCTATTAGCAGTTAAACTCAGGGACGTGGACAGCCCGTGAATATGGACAATATCCAATCAGTTAATGCATGCTTGGAGCATGGACACATGATCAGGAAATAACTGCATATATAAGGAGGCTTGTCTCTGTAATAAATGACTTTGCTTGAATTCATATTGGATTGTGTGGAGTCCATGATTTTTTGCCCTCGCACCAGGTAATAATTTCCATAGTCTCTGCCTTGACCCCTCCCTGTTGCACCTGTGCAGTGCCATCTGGTGGTCTTGAGGAGGGGTTTTTGGGGGTCTTTGGATGAAGGCTCCTTCAGCTTCGTCACAGTGAACTTTTTACCTTTGGCTCATTATGTTGAATTGACTGGAACCCAAGCTGCCAAGTCGATTGAAACCAGACTGGCGCCCCCTTTTGCTGTTAATCTTCGTTATCTTGTCTCCTCAAGTTTACAGCTAGGTGCAGTAAAACTTCTTATCTTGGCTTTTGATGGGGTTCTGTTTTTCTTAACATAAGTTTACATAAAGCTCTAAACTAAGCACTTATTGTGTGGCTAAGCCTTAAAGTGTTAGTTCGTTAGTAGGCACCCATTATATGTTTAGTTAACCCTTAAAATGTTAGTTCCCTCTATTGGTGGTGGCCACTGTTCTGCTGGGCTTCTGTTTTTAGTTATAAATGGCCAATCTTCTTGACGTAAGGTCATTGTGCATTTGTTGACAAAGTCACTGTACCATACATTTTTTTACCAACTTTGTAATATCTCAGCTAAGGACCTCCCCTTCTCTATGCCGAGTATATTCCCCATTGCCTTTAACTACGTGCTATGTATGCTTTATGCCTTTAATTTGTGTGCTTTTCGCTGCCACGCACATGTGAACAAACTGCAGCAACACTTTTACTAAATCTGCTACGGGAATTTTAACACTCACCCTTCAGTGCCTCCCACTCCCCAAAAGTTCCAGGTGAACTCTCCCATTGCCGGTAGTTGGATGTTTGAAGACAAGAGGCTCTGAAGGTGGTGGCCTAGGGTCCCATCTGGGTTGCCAAACTGTTAAGAAAGTTTCTTTTCCCCAGGTTTCCCGTAGCAGAGACTCAGGCATGGATTCCAGAAATTCTTCTAAAATAAATAATTTATTTCAAAGGTACAGTGTAGAGCAGCTTGAGCTGGGTGCCTACTGAAGAGGGACCTGCAGCAAAAATAATCTTGGACAATTATACCCCTGCAATCCAAGTCCCCACCCGTCACTCCAGGCCAATTGTTAAATTAGAGTCTGAGGTCTCCCCATTCTTCATTGGATCTCTAGTACTTAACTGGATAACAGTCTTCCATTCACCTCTGCTCTTTGAATTTATCTTTTCAGATTTTGATTTGTGAAACTGCTTTTCATCACCCTGTAACCTCTTTATATCCCTTAATATAAACTTCATCAACACTTTATGCCTTTTTATACACTATTGTAATAACTCCTTTAACTCTTTCAAAAGATTAGCAGAATACAGTTTGTGTAAACTCTTCTGGGTGCTTCACATGTCTAACTTTTTGTATAGACCTGTTTATTGCCTTTTTTCCATCTTGGTCACTACCGTTTATAATATGGTGCTAGTAAATACATGCAGATCACTCATGTTAATGTTCTTTCCAAACACTTATATGTGAAGCTTGGTGGGCCAGTGACAATACTTACTGATGAATTTCCTTCAGTTCTTCCATCATTTGCACTTCTTAGTCTTAGTATAATAAAAAAGACTTTAAGATAGCAATCTTCATGCAGACCTCTAAAGCAATGAGTTAGTACGAAAAAGGTGCTTGTTTCTCTTATTTGCTTCATTCCTTCTCCCTTTCCTATTAGGTTATGCAGTAGGTCTGATTCATTTTTCAAGTTTTCTGCTTGTGATACAACTGATAAGTCAGAACATGCAGACATAGACACATGTGTGTAGTTTTCCTACATATTTTTTTTCTACCTGCTGTAGCATATCTTAATTGGCTTTATAAGGTCAGGTTTCTCTTTTTTGCTCGTGTTACACTCTCTCAGGTTTTTGTAGTTCATTCATTGACTGGTGGGTTTTTTTTGTTTAGGTTTTGTTTTTAACTGAGAGGTTTTTGTTCAGCCTTGTACAGTTTTATATGTTATTGCTTTCGTTTGACCTTTATGGATTTTTATGGCCTTTATTTTAGGGCTATTTCTTTCTGGCTAGCTACATATTTTCATTGCATTCTCACTATTTAAAGATAGTGACACATCCCTGTGTGAGCCAACACAGGCAGGTTGCAAGAAGAGCCAGAGGTCATGAATGCAATTGCAAAGAGCAAATTTATTTTAGTACCTCTCTACCAGGGGTTGTCTAAAACACCACCTAAGCTCCCGGGCAGAGGTAACACAAGCGGGGACGTAGGCACTGCAGAATTCAGCCCTGGTAGAAGATCACTGCGATGGCTGTGTTTGCCTGTATTTCAAGGCTTCAAGCAGGCACAGCCTTGCACTTTTTCTCACAAAGCAGGAATCTCAGGCATAATGATAAGGTGCCTTAGAGTTTCTCACAGGCCTGTGTTGTCTAACACAGAGGTTCTACTTGTCAAGCACACGAGGCCAGTAAAACAATTAGTGTGATGTATGTGCTTTTTCTACACCCCAGCTGCAGTCACTTGAGCATATTTACAATGATCCTCCTCACCATTCTTCTGCTATATTCCCATACAATCCCTTTTTTGATCCCTTCTGCTTTTGGATGTTGGATCTCATGATAATGTCCTTTGTTGTGTTTCACTGTTGCCAATTCTAAGTTAACTTCTGTCTGCAAATTAAGAATATCCTCCTCTTGTGAGTTGTAGAACAAGCTTTCAAAGCATTAATTGCTTTTAAGGAAACTATTTGTCTAAAGATTTCTTTGTTTTGCCATTCAAGAGATGTTTTCTTCTCAAATATAAAAGTAATATACTTGATGGGGGGGGGGGGGAAGGAATCCAGATTCAGTATTTGGCTGTCCTAATAAGAAATATCATGGATAGCAATGACACTGTTTTCATGAGTAATGGATAACTTCTGTCGTAAAAGGAAATTCCACTGAAGTGTCTTAAACTGGCATATCCAAACCAATTGCAAATTGTGAGGTAAAAGTCCAAATAGAAAAATATCACGAAGAACAATTGAGTCTCATGTGCTCATTACTCAGATTTCCATCTCTGCAAATCTGCAACACTAGAAACAAAGCATGATTCGTGATCTAAAGAATACCTATTATCTACTCAACACAGTTGAAAAATTACTTGTCTTTTCTTCTGTCTGCTTTTCTTGAATAACTTGAAAATAAACCTCTCCTAGTTCAGCTTTTTTAGAAGAGGATTTTTTCTTAATCTCACAATATTGAGAATCTGTTTCCTATTTGCTTCTAGCTCAGCTTAAAGTACATAGAGACAGACAATTAGTGGCACTCTTTTTATGTGAAAGTAATAATCAGATCATCTTTATTTGCATATAGTATTGCAGCCTTTTTACTTTGTCTAGACATTGCCTGGAAGTAGGTTCCTGTTATAGTGACTTTTACAAAGACTGGCTGGTCTGCAGAAAGATTGAGAAGATTTTGTCCTTGGTATAGCTGATTACCATGCATGACCATCCTAGAATAAGAAAAGGTTGAAATTCAGTCTCACTGGCTGAAATATTTACGTTCTTAGATGTCCACTAAAGTAATCCTACTAAAATATGTGACTGAGAGTTGGGGTTCTTTTGGGGTGGTATGTGTGGTGGGGGTTGTTGTTTTTTTTTTTTTTTTTCCTATTTAGTCAAGCAAAAGGGGCAAATCTTTTGAAGGCCTTCAAAAGGGCAATATGTCAAACTCCGTCTCTGGAGGTCTTAAAAATCTACTTTCTTTTTACCTAGCTAATAAATTTAGGAAAATACATTATTATGACATTTATGTTTAGGAAAGCTCTCCGTGGTGCAAGCAAAGTGTTTTCAAAATCTGTCTAAAGAGAAATATGTTTTGATTATATGTTGAAATTAAATCTGTAGAAATCTGTGCTGTATGGGGCTGCTTAAGTTATGACTCTCTCACATTTCACGTAAAAGTATTGGTGCTTTAACATCTTTAGTGAGTGGTGCATATAATTACTTAAGGTGCAAATTTATCTCTGTTGGGTGTCAAGAGAGTCAACATGGCTTCACCAAAGGGAAGTCGTGCTTGACCAACCTCATTGACTTTTAGGAGGACATAACAAGATGGATGGATGATGGCAGAGTAGTGGACGTGGTCTACCTTGACTTGAGTAAGGCATTTGACAGTCTCCCACAGCATCCTCACAGCTAAACTGAGGGAGTGCAGTCTGGATGACTGGGTAGTGAGGTGGACTGCGAACTGGCTGAAGGGAAGAAGCCAGAGAGTCGTGGTCAATGGGGCAGAGTCTAGTTGAAGGCGTATATCTAGTGGAGTGCCTCAAGGGTCAGTACTGGGACCTGTATTATTCGATATATTCATTAATGATCTGGATGAGGGAATAGAGTGTACTATCAGCAAGTTTGCTGATGACACCAAGCTGGGAGGAGTGGCTGATATGCCAGAAGGCTGTGCCGCCATCCAGCGAGACCTGGACAGGCTGGAGAACTGGGCAGGGAAAAATGTAATGAAATATAACAAGGGAAAGTGTAGAGTCTTACATCTGGGTAGGAAAAACCCCAGGTTCCAGTATAAGTTGGGGAATGACCTGGGGGTCCTGGTGGACAGCAGGATGACCATGAACCAGCACTGTGCCCTTGTGGCCAAGAAGGCCAATGGCATCCAGGGGTGTATTAGAAGGGGGGTGGTTAGTAGGTTGAGAGAGGTTCTCCTTCCCCTCTCCTCTGCCCTGGTGAGACCACATCTGGAATATTGTGTCCAGTTCTGGGCCCCTCAGTTCCAGAAGGACAGGGAACTGCTGGAGAGAGTCCAGTGCAGAGCCACAAAGATGATTAAGGGAGTGGAGCATCTCCTTTATGAGGAAAGGCTGAGGGAGCTGGGTCTCTTTAGCTTGGAGGAGACTGAGGGGTGACCTCATTAATATTTATCAATACCTAAAGGGTGAGTGTCACGAGGATGGAGCCAGGCTCTTCTCGGTGACAACCAATGATAGGACAAGGGGCAATGGGTACAAACTGGAACACAAGAGGTTCCACTTAAATTTGAGAAGACAATTCTTCTCAGTGAGGGTGACAGAACACTGGAACAGGCTGCCCAGGGGGGTTGTGGAGTCTCCTACTCTGGAGGCATTCAAGATCTGCCTGGACACCTTCCTGTGTAACCTCATCTAGGTGTTCCTGCTCCGGCGAGGGGATTGAACTAGATGATCTTTCGAGGTCCCTTCCAATCCCTAACATTCTGTGATTCTGTGATTCTGTGAAGACATTGTTTTGAGGACTCATACTTATGGACTGGTAGTCTAGCATAGGAGGAAATACTCTCCAACTGTGTATTTTCTTGAAAATTGCAACTAATCCAGAATATTTTTTCAGGACTAATAGTGTTCTCAGCTGTTTTGTCAAATAACAAGTCATATACAAGTCTTGGTCATATATAATTTCAGAGATGTACAAACCGTTCTTTAAAAATAAAAAATAAAAATTGGTTTGTGGCTTTTTCAGATTAATATATTGTCTACATCTGCTAACAGGATGAAGGTTTGCCTTCTAGGTTATATAGGTGAGTATCTCTTAGACAGAAAATTAATGAAGAATATTTCTCATTAAAAATCAACCCTTTTTTTTTAAATGAGTAGGTAGTGGCTGCATGTCAGATAGTAAAGTCTGCCTGTGGCTAAATAATTGTTTGTTCCCCTTGTTTTCTTCATTGTAGTCTGCGGTTAACTTTACTAAATTAAGCAAAAGAGGTGCGAGCAGCAGGACTGCGAGCCCTCCACTATCTCATTCGAGACTCGAGTAATCTCCAGAAGGTGCTAAAGTTGAAAGTGGATTACTTGATAGCCAGGTAATTTTCCCTTTCTTCCTTGTTGTAAAATGTGCAATTGTAAATCACTTGTTTTTTTCACGATTGAGATGGGTGTTTTCATATCCTCTTACGTTCTTGATATGTAGCTTTATAAAAGTAGTTTTTCTTCAATATGAATAATGTCTCTCTTTAAAAATAAATGGATAATACATCACACCAGCTAATACAGATAAAATGATGTTCTAATATGTGATATACTATGAGTAATTAAAAAATTAGATAAACTATAGATGTTTTTAAATCGCAAATGCCACTAATCAGAAATGAATCTGTGGTGTTATTAGAAGGTTGAAACCTCGGTAATTTTCATATCTTAAGTTTCTTTTATGGGAGTTGTTCTGACTCTTTGTATTATCAGAGTGCTTTGGAGCTGCTAGTAAAAAGACAGGGGAAAAAAGTAGTTCATGCCCAAGAACTTGTTACCTAAGTATAACCCATGGCACAACAGAAGACTACCAAAGGCAAACTAATAATGAAATAATAAGATCAGTAACATGAGTAGATCTAAATATTATAATTTCTAGTGCTTCCTTTGTTAAAATTTGTTGGATTTAATATACTGATATATATGTGTGTGTTTCTGTTTATAAATATACACAAGTAGTACATTTTAGTGTGCTGTTTAATTTTATTGGAGCAAAAGGACTTTTCTGATCTGAGAACATGCACAAAACTTGTTGATGTTCAACATTACAAATATTTTGTTTAGTTTCTTTTGAAATGACAAATGCAACTAGCTCAGAAAACATTTCTTGAAGCTGTTATGCCTTGTCACTGCATATTTGAAAACATTCTAATGATTTAATTATAATGAAGATAACTGGAAAAAAAATGAAGCTAATTGACCAATCATAATGAATATGCTTGCTGAAAGGCAGAATTTTCAACAATGTCATAATCTGTTTACTCAATTGCATAAATATTAATGTGAAATGTTAACAACACTAACTTTCACCTTAACTGTTATAAATGAAATGTGGTTTTTAACTTATTTTAGGTGTATTGACATACAGCAATGAAGTAGAAAGAACACAAGCACTTCGATTAGTCAGAAAGGTAAACTTTAACTATATATGGTCTTATCAGCTATGTCAGTCAGCTGTACTGACTCCATATTGTCTCCATCAGCAGGTTTTTTTTTTCCACACAGTCTCTAATACCTTTCTTTATCATGTGAGAAGAGATTATAGCTGATAACTCAAAAGAGAGAAGGAGGGGTAGTGCTGAGACTTGTTTTGATTTTAATCTCTTACCACTGAGAATCTTGAGTGGGCTAGAAAAATCCTGCTATTAGGTTGGTGCAAAAGTAATCACGGTTCTGGACCGTGAATTTTAAATCATTATAACTAGACTCAAACACATCTTTATTAATCAAAATAGGAACCATTACAATCAACACAGTTTTGCCAATGAGAAATAAGTTTGTTTCTTCCTGTAGCATAATAATCCATGCTTTGGGATTCAATGAACTCTTGGAAAGCATTTTTTGCATCCTGCTGGTTGTGGAAGTGTTTTCCCTGCAAAAAGTTGTCAAGATGCTTGAAGAAGTGATAGTCAGTTGGCAAGAGGTCAGGTGAATATGGTGGATGAGGCAAAACTCTGTAGCCCAATTTGTTCAACTTTGGAAGTGTTAGTTGTGTGATGTGGTCAGGCGTTGTCATGGAGAAGAATTGGACCCTTTCTGTTGACCAATGTCAACTGCAGGCATTGCAGTTTTCAGTGCATCTCATCGATTTGCTGAGCATCCTTCTCAGATGGAATGGTTTCTTTGGGATTCAGAAATCTGCAGAGCAGGGGTGTCCAACTCATTTTCACTGGGGGCTGTATAAGCCTCACGGTTGCCTTCAAAGGGCTGAATGTAATTTTAGGATTGTATGAATGTAACTACTCCTACATTTATACAGTCCTAAAATTAAATTCGACACTTTGAAGGCAACCGCGAGGTTCATGTGGCCCCTAGTGAAAATGAGTTGGACACCCCTGCTATAGTGGATCAGACTGGCAGCAGACTACCAGACAGTGACCATGACATTTTTGGGTGCAAGTTTGGCTTTGGGAAGTGCTTTGGAGGTTCATCTCAGTCCAGCCACTGAGCTGGTCATCACAGGTTGTCATATACAATCCACTTTTCATCACGTTACAATCCGCTCGAGAAATGGTTTGTTGTTTTTGTTGCGTAGAATAAGAGAAGACGACACTTCAAAATGACGATTTTTTTTTATTTTCAGTCAGCTCATGAGGCACACACTTATTGAGCTTTTTTACCTTTCCAATTTGCTTCAAATGCCAAATGACCGTAGAATGGTCGATGTTTTGTTTTTCAGCAACTTCTCTGTAACTGTAAGAGGATCAGTTTTGGTGATTGCTCTCAATTGGTCGTTGTCAGCTTGCAATGGCTGGCCACTATGCTCCTCATCTTCAAGGCTCTTGTCTCCTTTGCGAAACTTCTTTAACCACCACTGCACTGTATGTTCATTAGCAGTTCCTGGGCCAAATGCGTTGTTGATGTTGCGAGTTCTCTCCGCTGATTTACAACCTATTTTGTACTCGCATAATAAATTTGCTTGAATTTGCTTTTTGTCTAACATCATTTCCATAGTCTAAAATATACAATAAACAGTAAGTAAACAGGCTGCCCAGGGAGGTTGTGGAGTCTCCTTCTCTGGAGACATTCAAAACCCGCCTGGACACCTTCCTGTGTAGCCTCATCTGGGTGTTCCTGCTCGGGCGGGGGATTGGAGTGGATGATCTTTTGAGGTCCCTTCCAATCCCTGACATTCTGTGATTTTGTGATTCTGTAATAAGTCAGTAGCAAAAAAACATAAAGTGAGAAACGTGCATTAAAATTATTTGTAACAAATCCACATTTATTTAAGAATGTATTCCAATATCAAATTGCAAATTTCAACAGTGCAAAAAACTGCAGCTCTTTTTGCACCAACCTAATAATTTTCCTTTGATAGAGATCAAAGTGGGCAAGATTTGAGAAAAAAATTACCAACTGATTAATTTAAAGATATATGAACCATATTATTATGTTTCATCTGGTGATATAACTCTATTGTATAGTCTGTAAATCAAGGATGGGAGATTTTCTGCCGTTTGAGAAATGAGGCAAATGGCTATCACTGGAGTGATCAGTTGAAGGAATGCTTCTAGCTTTATTGCTTTATTCATAGAGGTTGATGCTGTCTGTAGTTCTTTTCTCAGATACTCAATAAGACATAGTTAGTTAGTGGTGGTTATTGTCCTGTGTACCCATGGATGTGAGATCTTTGAAGTTGTAGTTGCATTTTCAAGTTCATCATAGAGAAATTGGCATAAACAGTTACTAAAGCTATTTTTTTCAGGCAGTATAGTACTCTGCCTTTGTACTCAACTTCGCTATTCTTGCTTATATTCTTCTTCTGAGCAACTACCGAAGACTCAAGTAAGGTTTGAAGTTGTTGGAGGATTTGTTCCACAGGAACTGTATGTATTTAATCTGTTTTGTGTGTATAACCAATTATACATATATAGGTGGAAAATATGGAAGCTTGATGTGCAATTTCTTTTCTGAAAATGAGCTCACTTGGTTTCTTACAGAAGAGAGAATATGCTTGATTAACAATTATGCCAAAAAGAGTTTTAAAGCTTAAATACTCACAACAAATACAACCATAAAGGAATGGATCCTTGAGGAAGTCACAATTTATAAGATTTCTTTGCTAATCTAGTTTAGAAAAGAGCTTCAGTGTAGGGCCAGAATAACTTAAATGTGTTTCCATTCCATCTTCTAATTTATAATGAATTGATTTTATTTGGGTCAGAAATTTGTCCTCGTATTCCTGGGCTTTCTTGAGCATTTCCTAGTTGAGCAAAGACTTCTGTCTTGCTTGAAAGAAACAAGAGGAAGCAAGAGAAATTTATTAGTTTGACTTAAAAAATTATCCTGAAAGATAATTGTTTAAAAAATCATATGGCTGATCACAAGTGCTTTTTTTTTTTCTCCATCACTGTAAAAGGATGCTGTATGTGGGATGTACATGCTGTACAGGGATGCATTTCTTTCAGCTCATCTTTGATACCAAAAATGCCCATGTAAGAACAGCAGAGATATAAAACTTGAAAGAATTATCTCACTTTCTTCTCTTTGTTTTCACAGAGTAGAAGAAAATGTAAAATATTAATCCTGTTTTATGAATTGATAAGAGGTACTTAATGATAAAGTTGTTTAAAAAACAGTGCAGGTTAAAGTAGTGTAGAAAGACAAAAGAAAACCAAGTTTGAACTTTTTAAATTTGGTTTCCGAGTGCTCATACTGTCTTTTGACTGTAATCTGTTGGGCAGCATTTAGTACTATCACCTCTACTTTTCTTAGTAAGAGCTTGGTAATTTAGCATTGTTGTCTTTAGCACTGCTTCAGAAAGTATTTCTCCATCTAATATAATTAATTTTGCCGATTTTTCAGTAATTTAATAGGTAGAAAGTTTTATCTTCAAAGCAGAAGTCAGTAAGGTATAATATGAAACATCATTTTTCTTACCCCTTTTTTTTTTAAAGGAATATTTAAAGACAGAATCACAGAATGTTAGGGATTGGAAGGGACCTCAAAAGATCATCTAGACCAATCCCCTCGCCGGAGCAGGAACACCTACATGAGGTTACACAGGAATGTGTCCAGGCGGGTCTTGAACGTCTCCAGAGAAGGAGACTCCACAACCCCCCTGGGCAGCCTGTTCCAGTGCTCTGTTACCCTCACTGAGAAGAAGTTTCTTCTCAAGTTTAAGTGGAACCTCTTGTGTTCCAGTTTGAACCCACTGCCCCTTGTCCTATCATTGGTTGTCACTGAGAAGAGCCTGGCTCCATCCTTGTGACACTCACCCTTTAGGTATTGATAAATATTAATGAGGTCACCCCTCAGTCTCCTCCAGGCTAAAGAGACCCAGCTCCCTCAGCCTTTCCTCATAAAGGAGATGCTCCACTCCCTTAATCATCTTTGTGGCTCTGCGCTGGACTCTCTCCAGCAGTTCCCTGTCCTTCTGGAACTGAGGGGCCCAGAACTGGACACAATATTCCAGATGTGGTCTCACCAGGGCAGAGTAGAGAGGGAGGAGAACCTCTTTCAACCTACTAACCACCCCCCTTCTAATGCACCCCTGGATGCCATTGGCCTTCCTGGCCACAAGGGCACAGTGCTGGTTCATGGTCATCCTGCTGTCCACCAGGACGCCCAGGTCCCTTTCCCCTACACTACTGTCCAACAGGTCATTCCCCAACTTACACTAGAACCTGGGGTTGTTCTTGCCCAGATGCAAGACTCTACACTTGCTTTTGTTATAGTTCATTAAATTTCTTCCCGCCCAACTCTCCAGCCTGTCCAGATCTCGCTGGATGGTGGCACAGTCTTCTGGTGTGTCAGCCACTCCTCCCACTTGCTGATAGTACACTCTATTCCGTCATCCAAGTCATTGATTAGTACTGGTCCCAGTACTGACCCTTGAGGCCCTCCACTAGATAGAGGCCTCCAACTGGACTGCATCCCATTGACCACAACCCTCTGGCTTCTTTCCTTCAGCCAGTTCACAGTCCACCTCACTACCTGATCGTCCAGACCACACTTCCTCAGTTTAGCAGCACGGATGCTGTGGGACACTGTGTCAAATGCTTTACTGAAATCAAGGGAGACCACATCCACCATTCTGCCATCATCTATCCACCTGGTTATGTCCCCATAAAAGGCTATGAGGTTGATTAAGCATGGCTTCCCCTTGGTGAAGCCATGTTGACTGCCCCTAATGACCCTCTTATCCTTGATATGCCTTGAGATGGCACCAAGGATAAGTTGTTCCATCACCTTCCCAGGGATGGAGGTGAGGCTGACTGGTCTATAGTTACCCAGGTCCTTCTTCTTGCCCTTTTTTCAGACTAGAGTGAAATTTGCTTTCCTCCAGTCCTCAGACACCTCTCCCGTTCCTCACGACTTAGCAAAGATGATGGAGACTGGTCTAGCAATGATCTCAGCTAGCTCCCTCAGCAACCGCGGGTGCATCCCATCCGGACCCATGGATTTATGGATGTTCAGATTGCTTAATTGCTCCCTAACCCAGTCCTCATCAACTAAGGGAAACTCCTCCATTGTCCTGACTTCCTCTGGGGCCTCAGCAGTACAGGGCTCCTCAGGATAGCCTCTGGCAGTGTAGACAAAGAAGGCATTCAGTAACTCTGCCTTCTCTGTATCTTCTGTCACCTGGGCACCCACCTCATTCATCAGTGGGCCTACATTGCCTCTGGTGTTAGCTTTATCTGCCATGAATTTGAAGAAGCTCTTTCTGTTGTCCTTGACCCCTCTTGCCAGGTTTAATTCTAAGGAGGCCTTAGCTTTCCTAGTTGCCTCTCTACACCCTCTGACAGCAGCCTTATATTCTCCCCAAGTGGCCAGTCCCTCCTTCCATGATCTGTAGACTCTCCTCTTCCACTTGAGCTTGCCCAGCAGTTCCTTGTTTAACCACACAGGTCTTCTGGCTCCCTTCCTTGAATTCCTACGTGTTGGGATGCTCTGATCTTGAGCTTGGTAGAAGCAGTCCCTGAATGCTAATCAACTATCTTGGGCCCCTTTACCTTCAGGTACCCTGTCGCATGGGATTTCCCCTAGCAATTGCTTGAAAAGGCCAAAGTTTGCCCTGCTGAAGTCCAGGGTTGTGATTCTGCTTGCTATTCTGTTCCTGCCACACGAGATCCTGAACTCCACCATCTCATGGTTGCTGCAACCAAGGCAGCCCTCAACCTTTAGCGCTTAATCCAGACCCTCCTTGTTAGTGAGATCCAGCAGTGCACCTCTCCTAGTTGTCGCATCCACCATTTGCATGAGGAAGTTATCGTCAGTGCACTGGAGGAACATCCTGGACTGTGGTTGGCTGGCTGAGTAGTCCTTCCAGCGAATATCAGGGTAGGTAAAATGCCCCACAATAATCAGGACCTGTATTTGCAAGACTTCTCTCAGCTGTCTGTAGAAGGCCTCATCAACTTCCTCACCCTGATCTGGTGGCCTGTAATAGACACCCACAACAGTATCACCCCTGCCAACCTGCCTCTTAATTGTCACCCATAGACTCTCATCTCGCTCCTTATCCACCTCTGGATGGTATTCAATACATTGTAGTTGCTCTCTCACGTAAAGAGCAACTCCACCACCTCACCTGGCTGGCCTGTCTTTCCTGAGAAGGACATAGCCATCCATGACCACATTCCAGTCATGTGAGCTGTCCCACCATGTCTCTGTAATTGCCACCAGATCCTAATCTCCTGACTGAACACAGGTTTCTAACTCCTCCTGTTTATTCCCCATGCTGCGTGCATTGGTGTACAGGCATTTCAGGGAGCGAACTGATCTCATCAATTTCACTCAAGGAGGGTGGGAGGCCTCCCGGTCTTCATCATTTCTAGAGTGCTGCCCCACTGATGCAAGCCCAGCTACAACCCCATTCCCTCTTCGAATCTAGTTTAAAGCTCTCCAAATGAGCCCTGCTAATTCCTGTCCCAGTATCCTTTTGCCCCTGTGAGATAAACCTTTCCCATGTATTACTGTCCAGACTGGTGTCTTATAAAACCAGCCATTATCAAAGAACCCAAAGCCCTGCCTGTAGCACCAGTTTCATAGCCAAGCATTTATGGACTGGATCCTCCTCTTCTGTCCCATGTCATCACCCGAAAATGGAAGGAGGGAAGAGAAAATATCTTGCACCCCAGACTCTTTCACCAACCATCCCAAGGCCCTGAAGTCCTTCTTCATTCCCCTCAGACTACGGTATGCAGCTTCTTCCCCACCTGTCTTGAAGATCGGTAGTGGGTCTTTGTTACTTATTTCATCATAGCTGCTTGTAAGTAGCCTCGCATCACCCATCCTTGATCTTTAGAATTGCATTTCAACATGTAGAGCAGAATGCAAGCAAATGGATTGTATTTATTATTTGCATTTATTCTGCTAACATACTTGCAATTGTATATTAAAAGAAATTAATTCTTCCTTCTCGTGTCTTCAAACCAAAGAAAACATCAAAGCAAAAGAGCCTTAAGAGACTGCTTGTGTCCTCACACTTAAGTACATGTTGATGTCAGTAGAAAAAAAGTTTATAGTTTTGTAGAGTGGATTGGTACACCTTTTCTATTGCTAATTCTTGTTACTTCATGCCATTGTAAAAGTGAAAGACTGTGTGGGTGGGGAAGAGTTTGAGTTTTATTTAGAGTCTTATCTTAAAGCTTCCTGGTTTGTGGGTGATGTGTATGACAAAAAATTTCTCAAAAAGACATCTTAAAAATAAACTTGCTAAAGTGTTCAAATATATTTGTCATCTCATTTTAATACTCTCTGCAAAGAAGGAAGGAAAAAAAGTAATCCTCTTTGAATAAATATCTGTAAGACATCTAAAATGAATATAGGACAAAACAATTTTGGAAAAATAATGGAGATAAGCCTGCTTTTGTTGGAAACAAAAGGGATATTAAATTAAACCTTGGTTAGTTATTCTTCAATTAAAAAATAGAAACAATTTGCAATAAATTTAAGACAGAAAAGAAGAACCGATTTTAACAGCCAATGCTCCTTTACAGTACTGAAGAGTTCCTGTGCCATCAAAATCCTCAGCTGATAGTTTAGGACAAGCAGAACTTATACCAGATTAAGGAGCAAGACCCTGTGCACACACTAAAGGCAAAAAAAACCCTACTCCATCCTCCAAATGAAACTTTGACTACAAAGTCTGAGTAGCTCTCTATTCACATTTTTTCATAATTTACTAAAATTAAATATACATATCCTGTATACTATGGAACATGAACATCTCTAACGTTAAACAGATGTATTTCTAAGGGGAAACAGGTTTTTTGTCTGACTGCTTAAAAAGGGAAGAATGTGATTTGTTTTAGCTCATTCAATCATGTCTCATTTTTTCTACTAATAATGAAATTGGGATATTAAAAATGCTCAATATCCCCTAAACATCTAAAAACTTTTAAAGTTTAACATGTTTAAAGTGTGTGTGTCTTTTGTGACATATAGCTATATCACTTATGATGAAGTTGTATTACACTGTAGTTTTAGGAAGATCAGGTACTATACAAGAGGATACATGGGTGTTGCTTACAGTTACCTTCCGAATACTATAGCAGCTTCTTTTGTTGACTGTCCTTTTTCTAGTCTGCAGCAGCCTAAGGACCTCTCTACAAAACAAGAGAGTTTAGTCTTGGCTAATTAAAAAGTTGAATAGGTATTGAAGATAGATATCTGGTGCAGTATGAATTAATCTTCTAGAATAGTTTGCAATCTGTTCTGTGTTATTGGATTGTGTTCTCTGTCAGTAAAGAAATTATTGGAAAAAAATCTGAAGAAGGTAGCAGTAGTTCTTTCTGCAACAGTCAGTGGTTTTTTACTCTTTCTTATTATAATAAAATAATATAAAAATAGAGAACTGAAGCAGGAAGAGAATGGGAAATTGATGAATGAAGAATTTCAAGAACAAAAGGAAGTGTTTTGAGGATTTGCAGGATGCAACCAAATAATATATGGAGTGGTCTGGTAGTATCTAGGATACAAAGTACTAGTGAATCTGCGAGTATATTTAGAGAAATAGTATGAATAAACCAGGGGGCTTTTTCTTTCACTTCTGGCAGATGATCACTGTGAATGCTTCATTGTTCCCAAGTTCTATTACTAATTCTTTGATAGCAGTTGGAAATGATGGTCTTCAAGAAAGAGACAGAATGGTTCGTCCATGTATAGCCATTATCTGTGAACTAGGTAAGATAACAACTAAAATCTAATTAAGAAAAATTTTGATGTGGTTGTTATTAGTCTTCTAAGATATTCTCTTTTGTGGGTTCATACTAAATGCATTGTATTCAAATAATTAAGGGTATTTGTTTAATAACTAATGAATCAGATGTTAAATGTTCTTAATGTCCATTTAATTAGTCATTAGCTTGATAGAAAACAAAATCACTTTAACATAAACTCAATCTATTAAGTGAAGTTCAGGTACTATACTTTCCTTTAAGACTTGCCAATTTTTGCATTACCTTAAAAAACATCTCCCTGCTGCAGTTGATGTTTCTAACAGTAATGGATTGGAAGTAGGGAAAGTTCCATATATGAGGTGCTGACAAATGTACAAGTGTTCAGAGAACTACAAAACATTTTCCTTAAATTTTTTTGCAGTGAGTACTTAGGTTAACTGGCTTCTGGAAGTCAGTATTTGTGTCCATGTAAAAGCTATCTTGATAGTGATTTATACTAACTATGTACTTGTGTGGGGGTGCTGATTTTTAAAGTTTTTTTTTCAGTTTTGCATCAATGAGAAATAACTTCACCAATGTTTTCAAGATACAAACTTCTCTTTTAAAGAACTAAACAATCTATTACGCATTTATATTCTAGTATAAATATTTCATCCATGTCAGTCCAGTGAAGCACAAAACCTTTTCACAGGGAAATCCAGACACTATTGTATGGAAGCTTGGTTGGAAATAAGCTGGGCAATCGCTGCACAGTGGTGACTGACTGACTGACCAATATTTTTTTTGATGAAAATTGAATTTAAAAAATCTCAATTTATTGCTAATGTCAATCATAAAAAGCTTTATTGTGTGCCTCAGCAGTGTTCAGGAAGAAAAAGATATATCTACTAAGCAGATGACAAGTTTGTCATATTTAAAGTTGTTTTCTTTCCTATCACTGGCCAAAGTGACATGTTTTTCTTTATTTAGCACTTCAGAATCCGGAGGTGGTGGCTCTTCGGGGTGGTTTAAGTACCATCTTGAAAAATGTGATTGATTGTCAACTAAGCCGAATAAACGAGGCTTTGATAACTACAGTTTTGCACCTCATTAATCATCCAAAGACCCGACAGTATGTGCGAGCAGATGTATAGAGGTGGGTTCAGTTTTACTTGTTTAGTGACAGAAGTTAAACATTAGATTACTAATGAAAATGTTTAATTTTGACTCCAGATTTCACCCTCTGTGTTAGTGCAAAATGTTTAAATGCAATATTTTAGGCTAAGAGCTTAATGATTTATAAAGCAGGAATAACATGACAGATTGGAGTGGGACTGTTATGTTATATTGTTATATCACATGAAAGTAATGCATGTCTTTCTTTTGTTTAGCAAATTTTAGCTCCTTACACAGATTTTTACTACAGGCATAATCCAGACACAGCAGAAGGACAACTCAAGTAAGTGTTAGTGCTGCTACTTATGCTATCAGTTGTGTTCATGGTAATGGAATTAAACTATTTTTCTTTCCAAAGTGACAAAATAAAAACCATTAGCTAAAATTAAAAGACTTGAAATTGAATACGATAGCAGATTAGAATGCAACTTCCTAAAATATCATTAAGCATTTCAGATTTAAAAGGGAAAAATAGTTTTACCCTTCTTCCCTTACCTCCATTATATTTCTTTTACTTAAAAAATCTTCAATCATAATTTTTTTACTTCAGGTATGGGTTTCATTTTATCTACCTTTAAACATCCACAATGAGGAGTCTGCATTTGAGCTAGTTTTATGTTTGGTGGCTGTATGGTCAGTCACAGAAATGGAAACGAGAGGTTCCAACTTGATATCAGGTGAAAAAAAATTAAATTCTGTGAGGTCAGTCAAGTGTTGGAACAGACTGTCCAGAGAGGTCCTGCAACCTTCATCCTTTAGAGTTTCTAAGACCCAACTGGATAAAGCCATGCGTATAACCTGGTCTGGTCTCAGAGCTGACAACTTCTTTCTACAGGAGTTTGGACTAGAGATCTCCTGAGATGCTTCCAACTTGAATTATTCAGGTTGTTGTGTGTTTGGTTTTTGTTGTTGTTGTTGTTGTTATTATTATTATTATTATTATTATTATTATTATTATTATTAAATGGCAATAGACACTTAAGTCTGTGTAACTCAGTGAGTGTCCAAGTGACTCTTGCTGTAGTCTTACTGTTGGTGGAGACTTCAGAGTGAATCATCTGACCCATTATAGGAATTTACTTTTGATGTGATCCTCCTACTGTGGAACCTCCACTGAAAAAGGAAAAGTAACAATACTTAAAAAATTCTAATCTTTGTGTGTGTGTGCACATATACGCACATAGATATATCTATATAACAGATTTTTCTCACTCTGGATTTTGTCCTCCATCTAAAATTTCAGTTAACTACTTTTTACTTGATATGTTAGTAACACTGTGTGTTTCACAGTAATTAACTGTGTATTGTGACATTTGTTATTTTAATAACAGAGAGGACAGAGAAGCACGGTTCCTAGCTAGTAAAATGGGAATAGTGGCAGCATTTTGATCATGGGCAGGTAAGATTTTTCTATTTGTTTGAAGTTGGATGATTGAAAGGGGACTTTTACTTTGTAGTGTAAAAGAGTGGTTTATTTAAGCACATAATCTGTCTCTCTTGATTTGTCTAATTTCTATCAATACCTTCTGTCGTGGTTTAACCCCAGCTGGCAACCAAGTGCCATGCAGCTGATTGCTCACACCCCTTCCCCTGCCCTGGTGGGATGGGGAAGAGAAATGAAAAAAAAACTCATGGGTTGACATGAAGACAATTAATTTGGACAGTAAAGGAAAATAATAATAATGATGATAAAAGAATATATAAAATTAGTGATGCACAATGTAGTTGCTCACCACCCATGCCTGACATTCAGCTCATCCCTGAGTAGTGATTATCCCACCACCAACCAACTCCCCCAGTTTATATACTGAGCATGATGTTATATAGTGTAGAATATCCCTTTGGCCAGTTTGGGTCAGCTGTCCTGGCTATGCCTGCTCCTAGCTTCTTGTGCACCTCCTCATTAGCAGAGCATGGGAAGCTGAAAAGTCCTTGACTGCTTAGCAACAACTAAAACCATCAGTGTACTATCAACATTATTTGCATATCAAATGCAAAACACAGCACTGTACCAGCTACTAGGAAGAAAACCCCGTTCCAGCTGAAACCAGGACACCTTCCTACAATGTTACAAAGATATGTTTTGATATTCTTAACTTGGAGGACTCATGCGTAGTTTTGTTTGACTAACTCTACTGATAAGACACAGTTTTGGGGTGCTTTTTTAACTATAGAATGCCATATAAGTTGTACCTTCATGGTACTTCTTGACTTTTGATGGGAGAGAGAATGTTGAAAATAGCATCATATCATAAGAATTTCCCTTTAAGATTGTTTTTCCATTGTAAATAAGAAATCTATTTGTAAAGAGATATCAACAGAATAGTTTCATTAGCACTTGCTTTTACCAAGTGCTATAATTGAAGATAAATTACAGTATGGACATAGTTTGGGATTTTTCATGTAGAAGACATTTCTAAATTGAAAAAGTATGTTTTCACATTTTTCTGAATCCTTTCTCTGCAATATTACAATATATAAAATGAAAATATTGCCTCAGGGACTGCTTGTTCTTTTAGTCAAGACAATGTCTTGCAAATAAACTAGATCAGTTGATATGACCATTTACCAAAATTTTGATTAGGATTTTTACAGACTGCACTTAGGAAAGATTCAGACTGCATAGAAAGGCTTTTGCTTTGTAAGACTATTTGCTTTCTTTTTCAATGTTCTGAGAATTATCAGTAAGATTAATTTAACATCCAGGTATTCTTCAAAAGTTTCTCATATGTGATCTCACTTGTTTGGGGAGGTGTTGAGGAATGGCTTAAAAATAAGGGACATGGGTCTGCAGAGCAGTTGTACGAGCAGAGCCTGTTCTAGAAGACTTTAGCATAAGTAGTAAGGTTAGGCCATGGTGGGAACTGCTGACTTTCAGTAAAATCAGCAAGGTCACTGCGACCTTGGCAGAGTTTCACAAACAGCTTTCAACAACACAAGAATGTAGAATAAGCATAGCTAGCAGCTGCAAGTAGGAGGACCATGCAAATGTGACTATTAGAGCTTAAGCCAATTAGTAGGTGACAGGTATGCATAATTATCGTGAACTGTATAAGTATATGCTGTTCGGGCTAATAAATCGAACTATGCTTTATTGCTCATATTGAGTTGACCTGCATGTTCCTCCGCTGCTCAAAAGTGGTGCCCGAATGGGGAGCTGAAGTTTCCATTCGGAGCGGCGGATGCAGAAAAGCACCGGTTAGCAGCGAACTGGGGGGCAAAGATCGACTGAACGCTGTTTGACGCGGCGTGTCGTTCCGAAAGCCCGGACCGTCCGAGAGGGGTCTTCTGTCTGCAGGGGCTACTGGAAAGGCTGCCACAAGGTTAACGAGGATAATAAGGATAACAAGGATAACAAGGTTAACAAGGATAATAAGGATAACAAGGTTAACAAGGATAATAAGGATAACAAGGTTAACGAGGATAACGAGGATAACAAGGATAATAAGGACAATAAGGTCAATGAGGACAATAAGGATAATGAGGATAACGAGGATAACAAGGCTAACAAGGATAACAAGGGTAATAAGGAAAATGGGAAAGGTTGAAGCGCCAGCCAGCGACATGGATTTTGAGGTAGCCCTAAATTTATTACAGTGCTTTTTAGAAAAGCGGGGTGTAGATTGTATCAAACAATTAGCGGGGTTGGTTTTGTCAGGAAAAGTGAAAGGGTGTTTTGAAAATCCTGATTCCCTTTTTGAGGTCAGCGAGTGGCAAAAATTCGGTGATGTTTTATGGGATATGGTAACAGACGATGATAAAACCGTGAAAAAACTTATGAAACTGTGGCGCGAAGTAGTTAATACTATTAAAAGATATCGGTTAGAGAAGAATTTGGCAGCAGTAGCCACTGAACGCTTAGGGGTTGATGTGCCTGCTACTGGGTGTCCCATCCCAGTGAGTCATGGCCTAAAGGGGTCGAATACAGAACCTCCCCCATCAGTGCCCCTGCGATCTAGTGACTGCCCTGCAGAACCCTCTGCCCCCCATCTCCTGAAGCAGAGGAGGAGGGAATTGAGAGTTCCTCAAATAAAGTGAAAGAAAACATTAATAAAGATGTAGCTTCAGTTCACACGGGCCATCCTATAATGACTCCTGTGAATTGGAGAAATATTATGAGGCAAGCAGCGGAAGAAAGACAATTTGACGTTGCTAGCAGCGTTTCTGAAAGTCTTGCATTCCCGGTAAGGTATGAGGTAGGGAATGACAGAGAGATGTATGGCATGCATAACACATTAGACTAGAAGTTGTTATCACAATTAAGGAGTACTGTGAATGAGTCCGGATTACATGGTGAGCCTACAAAGCAATTGCTGAATTATATATGGGGAGGAACTCTTTTGTGTCAGGAAGATATTAAAGGCATTGTTAGAATGATTATGACTCAGTCGCAGTTTTTATTGTGGCAGGCAAGTTGGCAGCGCTATTGTGAAGTATCTTGTCAACAGCCTTGACAGTAAGGTGATCCCCTTTCGGGGGTTACAGTTGAGCAATTAATGGGGATGGGCAGATATGCTACCGTAGATGCACAAATTCATTTGGGACCAGATATTTGTTTGGAGGCAATGCGAACAGCATGACTAGCAATCGCAGCAGTCAAAACAAGCCCTCCCTCACCATCATATATGGCAATAAAGCAAGGTAGAGATGAGACCTTTGCGCAGTTCATAGACAGAGTAACTGCAGCCATAGATCAGTCTGATGTACAAGACTGGATGAAGCCAGCCTTGTTGAGGCAGTGTGTTTTAGAAAATACTAATCCTTCCACAAAATCCATTATATTAACGCTGCCAGGTGACGCTACCATAGAACAGCATGAGCAGAGTGCCAGTAGGACCGCAGGCTATGTTAGTAGAAGCAGTGCGAGAGTTAGGAAAAGATCTTATACGAGTACAACAGCAAGCCTTCGCAGCCTTGGCACCCTTGTGTCAGCCCAGTAGGCAGCCCCGACCCCCGATGCAGAGAGGAATTAGGTGCTACCGCTGCGGACACGAGGGACACTACAGAAGACACTGCCGCGCCCGAGTTTGGTGTGAAAATTGCAATGTGAGCAATCATAGTACTGCAGCCTACCAGCGAATGGGAAACGGATATCCGAGCGCGCAGGGTCGCCGTGCGACGACAACAGTTGTGGCTCCGGTTCAACTAAGTGGAATGCCAGCGCCAGCGCAACAACAGCACCATCTAGCGTCGAGCCCCAGCTCCAACCCGTTCCTGCCCACTCCTTGCATCCAGCCACAAGAGGGAGTCTCAGCCTCGACTTGGCAACAGCAGTAGACTGCCCATTGATAGATCAACGACCACAAAAAATCAACACGACCACGTTCGGACCTATAATGATCAATGGTAAACCGCAAGGTGCATTGCTACTTGGACGTTCGTCAAGTGGCAATTCGTCAAGTTCGTCAACTGTTTTGCCTGGAGTTATTGATGCGGACTTTAAAGGGACAATATCTATAGTAGTAAAGACATCGTTTCCCCCTATTCATATTCCATCCGGAAGCAAAATTGCACAGTTGGTCCTGATTCCATGACTGACAGAAAGCATGGAAGCGTTTTCTCCAAAGGAAAGGGGAACAGCTGGATTTGGATCAACAGGAGGCCTAGTCATGTTAACAATGACTATGAGTCGTCGACCAGTAACCTCGATTACACTGTGCAATGGAGGAGAGCAGATCATCTTGGAGGCACTCCTGGATACAGGAGCTGACCTTACCATCGTAGCAAAAGAACGATGGCCTCGTCATTGGCCATAGTCGCCCATGGCCAGAGGAGTAGAAGGAGTAGGAGGCTCCTCCTTCATTTTGCGCAGCAGGGATCGTATTTCTGTTGTCATAGACGGAAGGACAGTATCAACTCATATTACTGTTATGACCTTGCCTCATGGAGTTAATGGACTAATTGGTCGTGATGTCCTGGACCAATTAGGAGTTATTCTCACCACTAAAAGGCCTTTTTAGTAACGGTCACTGCAACATGGACTTTCCCGATCCCACTGCACTGGTTAGCTGATTCCCCGGTCTGGATTGAGTAGTGACCATTAAAAAAGGAAAGTCTTGAAGCAGCCCATCAACTAGTAGAAGAACAACTATTACAAGGCCATCTTAGGTTGTCTACAAGCCCATGGAATACTCCCATATTTGTAATTAAGAAGAAATCAGGAAAATCTCAACTTCTACATGATCTGCGAGCCGTGAATGCGCAGATGCAAGCAATGGAAGCTCTGCAACCAGGTTTGCCCAATCCTGCGATGATACCTGAACACTGGCACTTATTAATAGTGGATTTAAAGGACTGTTTCTTTACTATACGCCTACGTCCAGATGATACTCAGCAATTTGCATTCACTCTGCCGTCAATTAACAAGGAGTCACCTGCTCAACGATTTGAATGGACGGTGCTCCCACAAGGAATGAAAAATAGTCCTACGTTATGTCAACTTTTTGTACATAATGCATTGCGTCCAGTCCGGGCTGCATGGCCCAAAACAGTGATGTACCATTATATGGACGATATACTAGTAGCTCAAGAAGGCCCCTTTACTGAACATGAACGGTACTTTTTATCGCAGGCTTTAGAACAGGAGGGACTGGTAATTGCTCCGGAAAAGATTCAAACAACAGCCCCATGGAAGTATCTAGGCTGGCAAATATCAGAATCACAAATTCAGCCTCAGAAACTGGAAATAAAGACTGACATCCGTACGCTACATGATGCCCAAAAACTGATGGGCGACCTGCAATGGCTAAGGCCAGTAGTAGGAATTTCTACTGACGACCTTGATGTTTTACGACCTCTGTTGCAGGGGGTTGATCCAGCTAAACCTGTATATCTGTCCTCGCAACAAAGAGAGACCCTTCAGCGCATTACAGAACAAATCACTCAACGTTGGGTTAATCGACGCGACCCAGATATTCCTGTGGATCTGACCATTCTCAATGGGCCCTCTCAACTCATAGGTGCACTGACACAGTGCAAAAAGAAAAAGGGGGAAAAGGTTCGAGTTTTAGAATGGTTGTATACAAAGCTGCAACCACAGAAAATGCTACAACAAAAGATTGAAAATTTAGCTGAACTGGTCAGGAAAGGCAGAACACGCATTTTACAAATTACAGGATCTGAACCGGGAATTCTTAGGTTGCCCATAAAAAGAGAAATGTTAGAATGGTGTATTCGACAATCAGAGGAACTTCAGATCAGCTTGCTATCAACAGCAAATGACATTGTAGTAGATTCTGTTAAGTCATCAACACTTCAGTGGATTAGCCAAAATAGTTGGATCATACCATCCAAAAGAAGTGAAACGCCCCTACCTAATGCGATCACGGCATTCACGGATGCGGGAAGAAAGTCGCGATGTGCAGCTGTCACCTGGCTAAGCGGGGGGGTGTGGCACCACCACATCCTTTCAGCTGTGCCGGGAGACTGGTTGCAAATGTTGGAACTAGCTGCGGTGGTATGGGCTGTCCTTCGGTGGCATGATCAGGACCTCAACGTTGTAACTGATTCACTTTACGTCGCTGGAATTCTCCAAAGAATAGAAGATGCCAGACTCAAGGAAGTTAGGAATCCTCGCCTTTACGAACTCTTTCCTCAACTACAATCTGCACTCCGACAGAGACGGCATCTATATGCAGTCATCCACATAAGGAGCCATATGTGATCGGAGAGCTTAGGTGAAGGAAATCACAGAGGTGATCAACTAGTAGCGTTCACGGTGCCGCTAAATGACTTTGTTAAAGCGCGAGAAGCACATAGTATTTTTCATCAGAATGCTAAGGGACTAGGGAAGCAGTTCAATATTTCAACAGAAGAAGCCAGAGGAATAGTAAGAGCTTGTCCCGAGTGCAGTCATCATGGACCGGGCCTAGGCGTAGGAGTTAACCCCAGAGGTTTAGGTCCATGTGAAATCTGGTAAATGGACGTTACTCACGTACCAGAGTTTGGTAGACTTAAATATTTACATGTCACAGTAGATACATACAGTCATTTTGTATGGGTAACGCCCCAAGTAGGAAAGAAAGCTGGGCATGTGATCCGCCATTTAACAAATTGCTTTGCAGTAATGGGAGTCCCTCAAAAGCTAAAAACAGACAATGGGCCAGCTTATATTAGTGAAAAAATGAGAAAATTTTGCCAAATGTGGGGGGTCACACAGTCTCCAACAGGACAAGCTATTGTAGAAAGGACTAACCAAACTTTAAAAGGATACTTGAAAAAATTCCAAGATCTTAGAGATGTCCAAGAAAGAGTGTCAAAAACCTTATTTGTGATAAACTATCTGTGTATATTTGGAGAATCTGAGATACTGCCAGTGAAACGCCGTTCTGGAGTTCCTGATGTTGCGAAAAAACAGGTCATGAAAGTGTATTACGGAGACTTATCCACAGGAAAACGGGAAGGGCCTGTAGAAGTACAATTCATTGGTGCTGCTGCAGCTCGAGTCCATCAAAATCTAGAAACACTTTCTTGTTGGGATATAAAACAGACCAATCTCACCAGCAGGATGTTATCAGATTTAGCAGACAGCACGACCACAGTGCAGCATGCTGTGCTGCAAAATCGAATGGCCATTGATTTTTTGCTCTTAGTCCACGGGCATGGGTGTGAGGAGTTTGATGGTCTCTGTTGTATGGACCTAGAAGATAAATCGAAAGCTTTATCACTCACATTGAGTCGACCTGCGTGTTCCTCCGCTGCTCAAAGGGAGGAAGCTTGAAAACTCTGTGACAACTTTGAAACTTCTGAGAAGCAGTTTCTGATAGGCATGTTGCTACATCTTCCTTTACTCAGACACTTAGAACTAATATCATAAGCCTGAAAAGTTAAGTGACTGAAGAAACAATTCTCTTGAATATGTTACTTGCTGTGGTACTTTCACTGTTATATTAGGTTGGTACAAAAGGAATTGTGTTTTTTGCATTGTTAAATTTGCCTTTTGATATTGGAATGCATTCTCAAATAAATGTGGTTCTGTTATACATCATTTTAATGCACTTTTCTCACTTTATGTTTTCTGCTACTGACTTATTACTTGCTGTTTATTTTATATTTATTTTAGACTATGGAAATGATGTTAGGCAAAAAGCAAATTCAAGTGATTTTCTTATTCAAGTTCAAAATGGGTCATAAAGCAGTGGAGACAACTCGCAACATCAGCAACACATTTGGCCCAGGAACTGCTAACGAATGTACAGTTCAGTGGTGGTTCAAGAAGTTTCACAAAGGAGACAAGAGCCTTGAAGATGAGGAGCATAGGGGCCGGCCATCGCAAGTTGACAACGACCAATTGAGAGCAATCACCAAAGCTGATCCTCTTACAACTACAGGAGAAGTTGCTGAAAAACTCAGCATCGACCGTTCTATGGTCATTTGGCATTTGAAGCAAATTGGAAAAGTGAAAAAGCTCTATAAGTGTGTGCCTTATGAGCTGTCTGAAAATCAAAAAAATTGTCATTTTGAAGTGTCGTCTTCTCTTATTCTATGTAACAACAACCATTTCTCGATCGGATTGTGACACGCGATGAAAAGTAGATTGTATATGACAACCGGTGATGTCCAACTCAGTGGTTGGACTGAGATGAACCTCCAAAGCACTTCCCAAAGCCAAACTTGTACCCAAAAAAGGTCATGGTCCCTGTCTGGTGGTCTGCTGCTGGACTGATCCACTGCAGGTTTTGGAATCCCAGTGAAACCATTCCATGTGAGAAAGATGCTCAGCAAATCCGTAAGATGCACCGAAAACTGCAATGCCTACAGCTGACATTGGTCAGCAGAAAGGGCCCAATCCTTCTCCATGACAACACCCGACCACACATTGTTGGAGCGATAAAGGACTCAGCATTCCGATTCTTTTTCCTTTTTTTTTTCAATGCAAAGCAGAGTTTAACAATTTAAATTCTTTTCTGGTCTCAAAATTACTAGATAACAATATAAGCAATTACTCTAATGCGCAAGGATGCATCCTAAGGGGGAGCAAGGTGGAATTTTAGCAGTGAAATTTTAGTAGTGGAACCGGTTCCCATTTTGTAATTATCTCCCCCCAAAAAATTCTTGTGGTACCAAATATAAATATGCAAATTAAAATACTGAGCTCAGATATGAAAACCAAATACCAAGTTCAAATATGCAGATAGATCACAGTTACAGTAATTTAAGACAATCTCTCAATTTTTGCATTGGACCTTTGGGCCGCTTACTGCTCAGCCAGGCAGAGGTACCGCTGGATCTCCCTGACAAAACAGGTCAGTGCCCAATCGGCACCTGCCCCCCCGCCGCCGCAGCAAGGCTTTTATCAGTGTCTCATCTGGTGTGCTACAACTGTTATCCCAAAACCAGGATTCTTTGCTTGATGTGCATACAAAAGAGCCAAATCCAGCACATCCAGATGAGACAGCCTATCACAGAGTTGCACAAGTCTGGATACCAGAAAAAAGCTAGCGTGCTAGAAAGAAAAATAACAACTACTACACACAAAAATCTTATCATCACATTGACGCAGTAAAGAACTAAATTGCTCGTGATCTTCTGTATTATCACAAAATGCACATTTTGAGTCAACGGATTCTCATGATTTAACAGATTGTGAACTTATCGTACCATATAACAAACATTTACCAAAATTACTACATGCTTAAACAGATACCCACAAAGAAAACAGGTTAATAAGGAAAGTATCTTGCAGACTTTAGCAAGTTTTCTGACCTGTGTGTTATCAGTTAAGTCTCTCTCAGCTTGTTGAAATTCAAATTGCCCCGCCTATAAAACTGTCTGAAAAGATTTAATGATTTCTTGTCCGAGTGCTCTCCTATGTTTTAAAACACTTCCCAATGCCGATTTTTTAGGAACACAACTGAAAACAATCATTCCTGACCCCATCTTGCAAGTAAAAACTTTGAGAAGAGGGAGGGAGTGGGGGAAGCAGAGGGCTGCTGGCAGCGTGAGTGGGAAAAGCAGGCAGAAGGTTTTATGGCACACTTAAAAACAACTAGTAAAACAATTAACTCACATTCCTGACAAGCTACTTGATTTTCAGAGAGACAGTACACAGGAGCACATAATAGGTACTGGAAAAGTTGCAAATAACACGTTGATAGCAAACATTAGCATTCTCTACTGCTAATTTCAACACCAGTGCTTCCTTAACTTCTAAGTTTTCAACCTGCTTATTGATGGTCTCTTGAAGGTGGTCAATAAATTGCATGTAATTCTCATTGGGACCCTGATTAATAGTTGCAAATGGTTTGGCTGCTTTGTTGCTTTCAGGCACCTCTCTCATAGCTTGATATGACTGACTGTTGGATTCACTCGCTAGTAGCAGATCTGATCTTTCACACAGTTCTTTTGCCCAGTTCTTATCCGGTGACTCCTTCTGCTCTCTCATGGAAGTTGGAGGGTTAAAAGGCGGTAAAAGTAGATACAAAGTGGTAAAAGGACTTGTCTATGACTTTAGCTTTCTCAGCTTTCACAGGTTCTTTGGGCAAGTTGTCTGATTCCAATCCTTTGGACTTGGTGTTCTCATCAGGGTTGGGTAATAGTGTAGGAGGACACCCGCTCAGCATTTTTCCTCCCCCCGCCCCAGACTGCTGAGCTATCGGGGGTGCCGAAAGCACAGCAGGGGATGGAGTAGAGAAGGTATCAAAGACACGAACCGGATAAACTTCACAGCGACTTTCAGGATTCTTATCAGGCTGCAACGCTACAAAAATTCCGGTAACCGCAGCCCGTTCAGCCTTAAATTCTTTTAAGGTGGAAATTATAAGCTTCCATGTAGTTGCTAATGATTTAACTTCTTTATCTCCATTGCTAACCTTATCCCATAATTTCTGCCCTATATCGTCCCAAAGTTCAATTTTAAAAACTTTCTCAGCTTCTGTCAAGTAGCCGTTAGTTCTACACCAAACCAACAGTCTAGGTATGTTACTTTCTTCGCATTTAAGTCCTATCATAGAGAGAATATGCAGGAGGAGTTTAACTATGACTTCTTCCTCAGAGGATATATTTTGCCTCATAACTTCACTCTTCCCTCCTCCTGCTCCCAGCCGCTCACCTTTTCCAGGGACTTCTTCAACAAATTTATCTGCGGAACGTCCGTATGCCTCCGCCCGGTTCTCGGTCCAGCCGATCCACCTCCGACTGGGCCTCTCCAGGTTTTTCCCTGATTTTAGTGAGACACCGTTCGGAGTATCACGTCAGGGTCACCATTTGTTGGAGCGATAAAGGACTCAGCACTCCGATTCAATGTGAATCACGCAAAGCCATTTATTACAGAAACAAGCCTCCTTATATACGCAACTATTCTCTAATCATACGTCCACGCTCCAAGCATGGATTTGCTAAATGAGTATCACAGGCAGTCCACACGCTGGAGCCCCACCGATGATAGGTCCGACGACTCACGATATGCTGAGGCCCTGTTAATGAAGAAACGCCCCTCTTTCTCACAGCAGATTCTGTTCTCAGCTTCTCCAAGTGGCCTTGAGATTCCTTTGGGCCTGACTAATTCAACAACATATCTCCTTCTAACGAAACCCCTCCACAACACATCATACAACTAACGTTTTCAAACTTGAACAAATTGAGCTACAAAGTTTTGCTTCATCCGCCATATTCACCTGACCTCTCGCCAACTGACTATCACTTCTTCAAGCATTTCGACAACTTTTTGCAGGGCAAATGCTTCTACAACCAGCAGGATGCAGAAAATGCTTTCCAAGAGTTAGTCGAATCCCGAAGCACTGATTTTTATGCTACAGGAATAAACAAACTTATTTCTTTTTGGCAAAACTGTGTTGATTGTAATGGTTCATATTTTGAATAATAAAAAAGTGTTTAGTCCTAGTTATAATGATTTAAAATTCACAGCCCAAAACTGTAGTTACTTTTGCACCAACCTTATATGTTCTTCCTTTTTGTTTTTTATGTTACTTGTCATGTTGGAGACTAACATCTTAACAGTTTTTAGTACTTAAACTGTTAGTCTTCCCAAAGGACATGTAGCAAAAGCAGGCTTGATGGTGTTTATGCTTGTTTGTTTTTTATTTTTTCTTTTGTTTTTGTTTTGCTTTGTTTGTCTTGTGCCGTCTACTTTGTTTTACTGTTCCACTCTCCTTATTCTCCATACTCGGTTATTCTTTAGAGCTAATTACTATGTTCTTTACCCTCATGTGTGATCACGTCCTTGGAGTTGAAGTTGGGGCATGCAGCAATGACTGCATGCACCCAACTGTATTCCTGCATTGCAGTTGGGATGTCTCCATGTATTGGGTTTGCGTGGCAAGGGTTTGGTAGTGGGGGGGACTACAAGTGTGGCTTCTGTGAGAAGCTTCTAGAAGCTTTCCCTGTGTCTGGTAGAGCCAAGGCCAGCCAGCTCCAAGATGGATCTGCTGCTGACCAAAGCTGAGGCAATCTGCAATGGCGGTAGTGCCTCTGTGAAAACATATTAAGGAAAGGGGAAAAAAAAATCTGTGGCAAAAACAGCAGCCAGAAGAGAGGAGTGAGAATATGTGAGATAAACTACTCTGCAGGCACACAGGGCAGTGAAGAAGGAAGGAGGGGCAGGAAGTGCTCCAGGCACTGGAGCAGAGATTACCCTGCAGCCCGTGGTGCAGGCTGTCCACCTGCAGCCCATGTAGCTCCACAGTGGAGCAGATATCCACCTGCAGCTCATGGAGGACCACACACCAGAGCAGGTGGATGTGCCCGAAGGAGGCTGTGACTCCATTGGAAGCCTGCACTGGAGCAGGCTCTTGGCAGGACCTGTGGACTCATGGAGAGAGGACCCCACACTGGAGCAGGTTTGCTGGTAGCCCATGGCAAGGACTCACATTGGAGAAGTTTGTGGAGGACTGTCTCACATGGAAGGGACCCCATACTGGAGCAGGGGAAGAGCATGAGGAGTCCTCACCTGAGGAGGAAGGAGTGGCAGAGACAACATGTGATGAACTGACCACAGCCTCCATTCCCTGTTCACAGTATCACAGTATGTTTGGGATTGGAAGGGACCTCAGAAGATCATCTAGTCCAATCTGTACTGCACAGAGGGAGGAGGTAGAGAAAATCAGGAGTGAAGTTAAGCCCAGGAAGAAGGGAGGGATGGGGGGAAGGTGCTTTAAGATTTGGTTTTATTTCTTATTACTCTACTCTGATTTGATTTGTAATAAATTAATTTTCCTCAAGTCTGTTTTGCCTGTGTTGATAATTCAAGCCACAAACCTTTCATTATATTTTCTCTCCACCTGTCCAGCTCAGGAGGGGAGTGATAGAGCAGTTTGGTGGGTACCTGGTGTCCAGTCAGGTTCAACCCACCAGAGGCCATTGTATGCTCTTAGGGGAAAAACAAAACAAAACAACCCCAAACAACAAAAACAACAATAACAACAAAAAACAAACAAAAACCAAACCAAACAAAAAACATAACAAAACACAAAACGAAAAAAAGCATGGAAGTTTTGAACTTGAGAACTTTCTTCAAGTTCATATAACACACATCATTAAAGTTAAATTTGTATTAGTGAAAATAAATAGATGTGTAGGTTTCATCTTTTAGTAACTTTTAATGAATGAAGATTCGGGTTTATTTATAATATGTAAGACAAAAAGCTGTACAAACCTGGCTTTTTGTGTATTTAAAGTTGCATTTTGGAGAAACTTGTTTGTTTCCTGGATATTATGTTACTGAAAGTTTTAATTTATTCTGTGATGTATCAAGAGAAATGTTCAAGGAAACAAACAAGGTTTTTACAGACACCTTTTGCATAAAGAGACTATGTAATTTGAGGCTGAAAATCAGTGTAATCATTAGCTTCAGGAGGTATTCTGTAACATTTATAAACAATTTGAGGTTTTGCTCTATTAATATTGAAATATTAAACTAATTGAGTAAAAATATACTGTAAAAGGACCAAATTATAAGAGATTTTATGCAAGTAAAATCAACTGTGTTGAAAAGAAGGAAGAAATTTTTTACACTGAGGATGGTGAGAGCCTGGCCCAGGTTGGCCAGAGAGGTGGTGGATGCCCCATCCCTGGAGACATCCCAGGCCAGGCTGGATGGGGCTCTGAGCAACCTGAACTGGTGAAGATGTCCCTGCTCATGGCAGGGGTGGCACTGGGGGAGCTTTGAAGGTCCCTTCCAACCCAAACTATTCTATGATTCTGTGAAAATTCTAGAGATGAGCACTTGTCATTTAGAAAAAGATAATTAAATACGGCACATAAGAGAATGTTATTCCAAGTATATTTAAACTTTCTGTTTAGAATTCACCTAAGATTAAAGGTAACTAAATAATTTCTTTAAGATACAGCTTTTGATGGAGAAACTGCTCACATTTCTGTCAAGATGATGCAAATCTTTAGGTTTAAGATTTATTCTTTATTGACAATTTTGTCTTTTCTGCAATTTTTTTCCCATGTAAATGTTGGTTTTACAGATAATTTGAGAATACTGTTCACAGTAGAAAGGGTAAAAGCTATAGTTTTTCATGAAGAAACAAAGTTTTGTGATTAGAAAGCTTTGTTAAACTGATTAGAAAGGAGATGACGTTATAAAGGTGAAGAATGTTTATGATTAGTAATTTTTATCATCTGTGTACTCAAACTGGAAATCAAATTTACCAATGTGGTTAATGCTTTTTTTTGTTTGTTTGGTGATGGAATATTATGTATGTAATGTTTTCTAGGTATTATCAGTCTGTGCAAACCTGGAAATTCTGGAATTCAGTCTCTTATTGGGGTACTCTGTATACCAAATGTGGAAATACGGGTAGGTAGTAAATATTTAGTACTGATGTAGGAATAATATTGGATGTTTTAATTAACATTTAAAGTTTGAACAATTTTATCAGTTTGATAGTTTAAACACAGACTCCAGTTATGAGACCACTAGCCTCGATTTTATTTGACTCTCAAGTCTAAGTCTGTAATTCAAATATAAAATTCCTGTGTGATTTTAAGCAAGTTGCTTGCTTTTTCTGTCTTAGCTTCTTACACATAAAATAAGAATGGAATCATGCCCTGTATGTCTGAGAGGAGGGAATGGAGGAGAGAAAAGTGCATAAATTAATTTTTACTCTGGCCACAAGTCAAAGCAAATTCACAGTAGCTGCAGTTATGAATTTAAAGCACTTTATCTGAGATAAATAAACATGTTTATTCTCAATTACCTGTTAAATGAAGAAGTTGATGCTGACAGCACCAACTGTTCTAAAAAACTGTAATCCAAGTAGCCTGAGCTTCTATAGAATCTCCCCTCTCCCCTCTCAATTCATCCAGATTTTGAGAATAAGCATGTTATCCTTAAAGAAACCCTGAAACAAAGACACCAAATTTAGCACTCTCTAGAAATCTCAATTTCAATATTAATAGTGATCAAAAAGACCATTTTTGTAAATTTATAAAATTTCTGCCTTTTTTTTTTGGTAGCAAGGTCTGCTTGAGGTTCTTTATGATATATTTCACCTTCCTCTCCCTGTTGTTGCAGAAGAATTTATTGAGGCACTTCTCAGTGTAGGTAAGTATTTTAGTATTGGTTTACATAAAAATTCTTTCTGTTAAGTTCTTCTACAAATTTGAACCCTTTACTGTTTCCTCTGTATTGTAAATTATGTCAGTCCTAACTGTTTCATCACTTAATTCATTGAGTATTCTGGAGTCCTGTTTAAAACTCTATCAAATGTTCAGTGTTTGCGTGAGCCAACACAGGCAGGACGCAGGAACAACCACAAAACCATGGATGAAATGCAAAGAGTAAATTTATTTCTTTTACCTCACCAACTGGGAGATCCCTGAATCAGCATGTGGGCAGAGACACACAAGTGGGGACACAGACACCATGGAGCTCAGTCCTTGCTAGAGAGTTTTTTGAACCTGCTGGTTTTGCCTGTATTTCAAGGATTCATACAGGCGTAGTTTACCACTGTGCTTTGATCTTTCCCACAGCACAGTAGGAATCTCAAGAATGTTTGATATAGTGTCTCTGAGTCTATCACAGGCCTACGTTATCTAAACACAGAGATTCTACTTGTCAAGCACACAAGACTGAACGATTAGTATGATATATGTGATTTTCTACACCCCAGCTGCAAGTCATTGAGTGTGTTTGCAATCCTCCTCACCAATCTTGGTTTATATTCCCATGGTGTTAATCAGACTACTAGAAGTCTAACTTTCTTCTGACATCCTTACTATATACCATTTGTATGTTTCATACAAGAGCAGTAGTGGAGCATTTACACAAAAGACTGTGTAAATATGTTACTACAAATTAGACTTTTTTTAAGTGTTAGAAGCATTAGTAATGTAAAAATGTTGGTAAATGTTACAGACGTTATGAAAAAGGGTCTTTACTATATATTGTGTATCTGCTAGCTATCTCTGTTGCACTTCAGCAGACTTTTCCTAGGGCAAGTGTATGTGATTTCATGTCTATATATTTAGCAGAGTTAGTCTTTTATCTTTAGAATTCCTCCTTTGTAAACCTAGGAGTATCTTCTGCTTTGTCTCACAGTGTTAAGTCTCAGCCTTTAATATTCCAGCAATTCTCTTCAAAATCTGGTTATAAATTTCTTTATCATGCAGTTGTATAATCAAGCTTAATCTTTGTTCTGTGTTTATAAGTAAATAAATTATTCTTTTTTACAAGCTTACTACTTTGTGACATATGGATGTATGGTTTAAAATTTTAGGTGGTTGTGATATTTTCTGTTAAACAAGTTTAATGTACTAATGAATTGGAATTTTCATTATTTTGTTTGATACTTAAATGAGATCTTTATCCTAGCTTTGAAGCTAGCCTTGCTTTGTGCAGGAGTGTGGATTAGATGACTCGTTAGAGATCCCTTCTGACAAAATTTTCTATAATTGTAAACCTGAAAAAAACAGTAAGAACTATTATTTATGTACTGACAACTATTAAAATAACACTATGAAATCCAGTGCTATAATTATCATTGTCCATATTTTCTTGTTGTAGATCCAAGCAAATTTCAGGGCTGCTGGAGACTTTCTGATGGCTTTGTAGCTGCTGAAGCTAAAACTATACTGCCACATCGAGCCAGGTCAAGGTGAGCATTTCACAAACTCAGTTTAAACTCTTCTTTTAGTTTTCTGTTGCTTTTGACAAAAACATTTGTTGTTTTCTTGTAGACACAATAAGAAATGTACTTCCTAAACCATTTCCATACTTTTTTCTCCTTAGGCCTGATCTCATGGATAATTATTTGGCTTTAGTGCTTTCAGCTTTTATTACCAATGGACTTCTAGAGGTAACTAATGTCTTGAAGTTTAAATAGATGCTTGCTATTTTTTTTCTATAAACAATAAAGAAGATATTATATGTTAAATGCAATAATTTCTTAACTTTATTGAAGGGTCTGGTTGAAGTGATCACAAGTAGTGATGACCATGTATCTGTTAGAGCAACTATCCTTTTAGGAGAACTTTTGCACATGGTAAGTAAGACTTTTTGCTGAGAATAAATAGTATTAGTAGCTCATTGTAAATAGATATTTCCAATTATAGGTTTGAATTAATGTTAAAAATTTAGAACATTCACTTTTCATCAAAATAACGGGTTATTTTATAGCATATAGGACTTTTTAAATTTAAATTTTAAAATCTTAAATTTATTCATACAATTATAGAATATCACAAGTTGGAAGGGACCCATAAGGATCATCGAGTCCATCTCCCTGCTCCTTGCAGGACTGCCTAAAACTAAATCACATGACTAAGAGTGTCATCCAAATGTTCCTTGAACTCTGACAGGCTTGGTGCCATGACCACTTTCCCGGGGAGCCTGTTCCAGTGACTGACCACCCTCTCAGTGAAGAACCTTTTCCTGATGTTCAGTCTGAAATTCCCCTGATGCAGCTTCATTCCATTTCCTCGTGTCCTATCACTGGTCACCAGAGAGAAGATCAGCACCTCCCCCTCCACTGCCCCCCTTGAGGAAGCTATAGACTGACGAGGTCACCCCTCAGCCTTCTCCAAACTGAACAAACCAAATGACCTCAACCACTCCTTGTAAGTCCTGTCCTCAAGGCCTTTCACCATCTTGGTCACCCTCTTCTGGACATCCTCTAATAGTCCTTCTTAAATTGAGACACCCAAAGCTGCACACAGTAGCAGGTGGAGCTGCATCAGTGCATTGTAGAGTGGGACAATCACCTCCCTCAACCAGCTAGCTATGCTGTGCTTGATGCACCCCAGGACACGGTTGGCCCTTTTGGCTGCCAGGGCACACTGTTGAGTCATATTCAACTTGCCATCAGCCCAAACCCCCAGATCTCTTTCCGTGGGGCTGCTCTCCAGCCTTGCATTCCCCAGTTTGTATGTATAACCAGGTTTACCCCATCCCAGGTGGAGAATCTGGCACTTGCTCTTGTTAAATTTCATATGATTGGTGATTGCCCAGCTCTCTGGTCTATCCAGATCTCTCTGTAAGTTCTCTCTGCCCTCAAGGGAGTCCACAGCTCCTCCTAATTTAGTATCATTGGCAAAGTGACTTAATGTACATTCGACTCCTGCATCCAGATCATTTATAAATGCATTAAAGAGCACTGGCCCTAAAACTGAGCCCTGGGGAACCCCACTGGTGGCTGGCCACAAGAGTGATGTAACCCCATTTACTTGTAATTCTTTGAGCCTGACCTGTCAGCCTATTGCTCACCCAATGTATTACAGACTTGTCTAGTGGTGTGCAGAAGGATACTGTGAGAGGAAGTATCAAAAGCTTTGCTAAAATTCAGAAACCTCACATCTACTGGCTTCCCTTGGTCAACTAGATGGGTGACCTTGTCATAAAAGGAAATTTAGTTAAATATGAACCCGTGCTGGCTATGACCGCATTATCTCTCACGTGTTTTTCAATAACTGCCAAAATACCCTTCTCCATAATTTTACCAGGCACTGAAGTGAAACTGACAGGCCTGCAATTACTGGGGGCTTCCTTCTTACCCTTCTGGAAAATTGTGACAGCATTTGCCAGCTTCCAGTTGACTGGGACCTCTCCAGATTCTCAAGACCCTTGTAAAACAATGAAGAGAGGTCCAGCAATGACATCGGCCAGCTCTTTCAGTACCCAGAAATGAATCCCATCGGGTCCCATAGACTTATGTGCATCCAGATGGAGCAGCAAGTCTTGAACAAATTCAGGGTTGGCTGGGAATTTATCATCCCCCTAGTTGTGGTCTTCCAGCATGGGTCTCTGGGGTTCCCAGGGCCCATCATCAGTGTTAAAGACAGGGGCAAAGAAGGCAATAAATGTCTCTGCTTTGTCTACATCCCTATTTGTGAGGTGACTGACCTAATCAAGTAATGGACCAATGCTATCTCTGATACTCGTTTTGCTATTAACATATTTTAAAAAGACCTTTTTTTTGTCCTTCACAGCGCTGGCCAGCTTGAACTCTAATCGAACTTTGGCTGCACAAATTTTCTCCCTACAGTGATGAACAGCATCTCTGTAGTCTTCCTGTGTCACCTGTCCTTGCTTCCAGTGATCGTACACCTTCCTTTTCTTCCTGAGTTGTAGAAGAAGGTCCCAGCTCAGCCAACCTGTTCTTTCTTCCCAGCATTTATGGACATCAATACCTTCAACAGGAGATTCCCAGGGGACCTTACTAACTAGCTCCTTCAGCAGCCTGAAGTCTGCTTTCCCCATATCCAGGGTTGAAGTTTTGCTGGCAGTTTTTCTCCTATCGCCAACGATTTGAAACTTGACTACTGTGACCATGACAGTCACCAATCACCACTTTGCCCACAAGCCCCTCTTTGTTTGCAGAGAGTGACTAGCAGGGCACCTTTCCTATTCGCCTCCATTAGTACTTGCAACAAGAAGTTATCTTCAGTGTGCTTCAGGAGTTTCCTGGACCTGTTTGTGTCTGCTGTATGATATTCCCAGTTGACATCCGGGAAGTTAAGATCCATCCATAAGGACAAGGGCAGCAGATCTAGAGATATCCCTTAATTCCTCGTAGAATAATTCATCAGTGTCATTGTTCTGGCTGGGTGGTCAGTAGTAGACTCCCACGACAACATCTGTTTTATTTGCTTTCCCCTTCATCCTTACACAGAGGGTTTCAACTGTGTTGTCACCAACTGCAAGCACCATACAGTCCAACCCCTCCCTTATATACAGCACCACTCCCCCACCTTGTCTGCTCTGACAGTCCCTCCTGAAGAGCCTATAACCATCCATCACTACTGTATTTGTCCTGCTCAAGTTGCTTTAGCCTACTCCAGACCAAAACCAACCAATCAACCAAAAGAAACCTACTTAAAGAGCAGAACTTAACCTAAATTATTTTGGTATAGAGATGATATTGTTTTCATATACACTCCAGTGCTACCTTTCAGCCTGCTGAGAAACTGTTAGTCCTATGTGAAGTTATATGATTTACCGTTCTTGCAAAACAGTTCTTTCTTTTCATGGCCTTTCTTGATGGCAAGCAGCATATGCAGCAGAGCACTTTTTGATCAGTTTTCTTGTGGTTTGTTTTTTGTTGTTTTTTTTTTTTTTAATCTTTTTTTTTTTTCCAAATGAACTGCTTTATAAGAGACAGTAAGATTATGAAATACAACTTTATCTTACAAAAATTTGAATATGAGTTATCAGATATAGTCTGCATCTTAAGACTGTAGACTCATTTCAGTGGTGCGGGATTAGCTTGTCCTTAATGCTTAAAAAAACAAGACCACAGTCTTCAGGTATAGGATTGCTTATCACTACAGTGATTTACAACAGCTCAGCAGCATGGGTCACAACCACAACAAATCTTTTCTTTAGTTTCTTTGGTGATTTTTTTTTCTTTAAAAAATTGGTGTATTTTTTTTTAGTGTTCAGTCAGTCATGTAGTTTAAATCTGTGGATTTAAACTTAGAGGAATCTTAGAGGAATCTGTGTTAACGTATGCCATTTTTCATGATTTCTGGAATACTTTTGAATGGGAGTGATTAGATGCACTGATGTTTGAGTATGCTGCAAAGCACAGGTATTTTTTGGTTTTCTAGAAATGATTCCCTAGTCTGAGATGACTGTTTATTAAAATATTGAACAAATATTTGTACTCTTATTTTAAGACTTTGGAGGAATTTATTTATCTTCATTGTTCTTTATTTTTCAAAGGTATTTGCACAACTACCCAAATTGTTTTCCAAAATACAAATGTTTCCCAAAATAAAAGCCGTTAAATGTCCAGTAACTTATGAAGTTATGTTTTTTATAAGTTTTTTTTTTGTGTGTGTGTGTGCAGAATAATTGGTAGTCAAAAGTACTGAATGAACATTATTAGCTTAAATTGTGTTTCTGATTTTAGGGTTTTTAGTACTTTTATACAGATGACATAAGGACATCTGATGCTTTGCATGTTTTTACTTTTTACAACTTTAAAAACCACCAATGCAAAAAATACAAATGAGAAGACTCAGAGAGAAGGCTCTTAGTCCTAAAATTCTCTTGAGTTATTTTCAATTGTATTTCAGATTGATTAATTAGATCAAATATTCAAAATGGTATGTGTAATTATTGCTCTGACATTATGCAAAAAGTAGTTTTGTTATCATGCATTTGTTAAAGTCTTGTGAAAAGTGGTAGATTCTTCAAATGTTGATCCTAAAGAGATAGCTGAAAATGTTGTAATAAGTTATTCTAACCTAGTCTTTTGTTGTTGTTTAGGCAAACACAATCCTTCCTCATTCTCATCGCCATCACCTGCACTGTTTACCAACACTAATGAATATGGCAGCATCTTTTGACATGAAAGAGAAGAGACTGTAAGAACTCTAAGTTACACTTAAAAGCAAAAATATGTATATCTCCTTTTTCCTCTGCAGTTGAGTGAAAATCTATATTACGAGTTTTCTAATGACTGAAACCACTGCTGTCTTTCTTTGAAAGAAAAGTGGAATATAGAAATTCTCTCTGACACTTACTAGGGAAAAAGTTTTCAGTGCATGATTCCAAAAGTGTGATTTATTTACAGTAACAATTTAGAAATTTGGAAAGAAAGTTTTGATAGTAGATATCAGAACACTTCTGCATAGATTGTAAGATTTTTTTCACACAGAATTTTTCTTAACTGAACTCTAAGGCACTGTTTGACCAAGCACCATCTGAGACATATTCTGTGGTTTTGGCCTCTCCATTGTTTCACACTTCTTTTCTGGCATTTTGTACAGTTAAGCTTTCCAAACTAAAAGAAACCTGTATCATGTGTGGGGGGTTTTTGTTTCGTAGGGTTTTTTTTTTTTGTTTGATTGTGGTTTTTTGTTTTGTTTTTGTTTTATGGGGTTTGTTTTGTTTTGTTTTTTCCTTTTGCTGTTTATCTATAGCTAATTAAATAATAATGGACCAAATCAGTGAATCATTATTAGTGTGAACAAGAGCAAAAAGTGTAATATTGGCATGGCACTGAGTTTTTTTAACCTTTTTTTCTTCAGAAGAAAATGGTGACTGTAACAATTGTAATTATGTTAAAACTTTCTGGTGCATTTGTTTGAAGTTTGCACTGATAGTTTTTTTAGTTAATTTCATATCCATTTAAATATAAGAAATTTTAAAAATGTGCAGCATTCTGGTGTGGCATGTTAAGCAGCATAAGGAACTGTTTGGCACTCATGGTAATCAAATGAGGTATATTTAGGCATCTGACTTGAAACAAATTTTTATGGAAGCTTTATATTCCTCTTTGAATGAGAAATACACAAATTTTGAAATTTTAAAAATCTGTGCACTTTTAAATTCTGTTTTCCTTAATTTTTAGAATTTCTCTACTAATCTACTAATCTTGCAATTTAACTTCAGAAGTGCTCTGTTATAAAATACTGTCTCTTGGGTACTTCACACAATTTAAACCTCTTACGGAAATAAGTCAAATAGTTTGATAGATTCCAGTGTCTTTAAAATATGTTTCTGTAACTCAGTGATCTTACTTGCATATCATTGTAGAAGACCATTTAAACTGAGCGTGTTGGGGTTTTTTTCTGGTAGTAATTTATAAGAAATGTTTTTGTTCATTACTCTTGCCATTCCTGATCTGTTTTTTTCAGGTGAGTATTCTGATAAATGTATAACTTTGCATTTTGTCTTTCGTTGTGTTGTCAGGGATAAATTAGAGAATCTTTTCAAACTGCTACTGTGAAATGATAAATGCTGCTTGTAGAGTGCTTCCTAGAAACTTAATGCTCTTCTGCTTTTTAGTTTTGAAGCTTTCTTATCTGTCACTAGAAGATATTGATATGTGAAAACACAGTTTTTTTTTTTAAAAGGCATATCTGAAACTCCTTTACCTTCACAGGGTATTCCACGTGGTCAAAGCTGTGGGAGGAGAGGAAGGATGAAGAAGGGATATGTTTGTGGTTTACTTGCATTTTTTTTTGCTTTTTGACATTTGTGGACATACCTGATAGAGTAGTAAGAAGTCCTGAATTTATTGGAAGAAACTGATTTTGTAGATGTAATATTTGTTATATTTGGGGATCTTGGTTTTGGTTGTTTCGTACTCTGAAAATACTCTGCATTGTTTCATACTGTGAAAAACTGTAAACCTTGTTACAGATTAAATTTATGTAATTTAGGCAGGCAACCAAATTCGCAGGTCTTTGTTTGAAGAGAATACAAAAAACCCACTCTCCTATGCTATGAGAGGTTTTGTGCATGGGGAAGAAAGGTAGACTTACTTCCTCATTTTTTTAGATTTCCTTATTTTATTTGCTCAGCAAATATTTTTTCTGCTACCATTATTTTGCAGTTAATTGTTTCTGCCCATGTCAAATATCATTTCTATTATTTCCTGTCTTGGAAAATTTCTTACCTACTGTTGCTGAGCTTTTTAGATATAAGGAGCAGGAAATATACTGATATTCCTCCCACACTCTGAGGATTGTAAGAGAATTTACAAGAAATACTTTGTTAGTCAAAGTTGAAGTTAGCCATCCCAATTTCGCTGTAAAACGCTGATCTACTGTGACATCTCGCAATACTTAATCAGCTTTAAAATTTGCAATATCTTTTGTGAACTCTAAAAGGTACCACTAATTGCAGAGTAGAAGAAAAGTTATCAGTAAGGCTCATTCTTCAGTACTAGAAATTCTGAAAGATAACTTTCTGCATAATTTCAGTACAAGACTGAGGGATATGGAAGAATGAATACATAAAAAGAAAATTATTTTCTTTTTATTAGCTTTGGAATTGTTGGTGAATTCTTTCTTGAACTTTATTTAACTCAAGATATAGCCGTGGTGTTCTTTAGTTAAATAACAATTGTCAAATACTGATTAAAGTGTTTTGTTTTGTTTTTTTTTCTACTAGATGAGCAAGTGCTGCACTCAACTGCTTAAAACGTTTTCGTGAGATGAAGAAAAGAGGACCTAAACCTTACAGCCTCCATTTAGATCATATTATTCAGAAAGCAATCTCAGCCCACCAAAAAAGGGATCAGTACCTGCAGAAAGACATCTTTATTTTAAAGTTATTACCATCATTGGTTTTTCAAAACTAAATTTGATTTTGTATTTTGGAGACTTAGATCCTACCCCCTAAGCTTCACTCTCTCATTTAATTCAGAGCCATTTATGTGATTTCTTTGTAGATTTTTTTTTCATTTAATTTGTCTTCTAACTACATGTGGATACTATATTTATAGAAATTGAGGAGTGAAATTCCAATAATTTGTAATGCTTTTTAGTCCCAATTATGATCTTTTACTAATAGATTTTTAATGCAGTACTATAACCATGCAATTTACTTGCAAATGCAAAATACTGTGGAGCATAGTCCTTTTAACAATTATTATATGAACAGTAAGTATATAATGTGACAAGATATGATGCAAGGAAGCTTACTGTAGTTTTTTATGTCTGTATTCCAGGATACAGAAGAAGCACTTGTAGTGAATCTTCGAGACAGCCAAGTTCTCAATCATAAAGAGAACCTTGAGTGGAACTGGAATCTGATAGGGACCATACTGAAGGTGAGCATACAAAGAGCGTGATAATATTTTTATGAAAATAATTTTTTTTTTTTAAAAAAAGTCTCCATTTCACATGTGAACTTTGGCTTTCTAATATCAATTCCATGCTATATATCCCATAATCTGTTTTATCTCAGAAAATTAGAATCTCATGGGTCTAATCAGTGCTGATATAGTCTCTTTGTATGCATCCCTTAAACTATATACAAAAATACACTACTGTTAAATTCACAAGTTTCTTAATAAGCATATATTGAATTTTATATAACTTTATTTGTATAGAAATAGACTTTACAGAATGAGATATAGTGACTTTAAAGTTGCTAATACTTTAGACTTCAGTCTGAACTACATAGGGATACTACCTTGTTCAGTTTCATAGCAGATTTTTTTGTCTGTTTAATATATAACGTGCTGAAGGTTAAGGCTGAAGGTGGATTATAGATCAAGTTTCAGGTGCTTAGACTGAGCCACATATGAAAACTTCAGTAGTATGCAGTCTTATTATATGTTTTGAACAAATACAAATAGTCCCATAGAATCAAGTTCATTACAAAATGAATTTGTTTTCACAAAATACAGGAAATATCTCTGACAGGGAGGGCATTGCCTTAAATATAATGTACAGTTTTTAAGGGACCACCTTTTTTTTAAGCAGAGGATTTACTTTCTTTGAGTAAGAAAACTTTCTGACTGAATACTTGATATAGTCTTAGAGCCAAAATAGCTCCTGTCATTCTGTGCATCAAAGCCATCCTTCCATTGTTACCCCCAAGTAACATTTTCTAATGTATTCTTACTGTCATCTTTACTATGTTGTTATAAAGATGGCAAAAGTACAAAACTGGATTAATAGTGACAGATGTAATCAAGATTATATTAAGAAAAATAACCCAACACCCTCACCACCCCCCGCCAAAAAAAAAAAAGTCCCCCTAAATATTTCTGTGCATTTTTTCAGGGACTGATAAACTTGAGAGAGTAATAATCTGTCTGGTATAAAGACCTGAATAGATGGATGACAGTAGCTTTGCTCCACCGAATTCCACTGTTTACAGACTTTTTATTCTAACACAACTAGACTACTAGATATATATGATTATTAATTATATAGATGTTTTTACCTTTGATTCAGTATTAAAGATATTATCAAGAAACCATTCTTTGGAATCTCACTTTTAAATTAGTCTGTGTAGTACTTTGACAATGGAAGTTTTATGTAGTTGACAGCTAAGTTTTTTGTGGGTTTTTCTTGTTGTTTTGTGGGTTGTTTGTTTTTGGGTTTTTTTGTTGCTGTTTGTTTGGAGTTTTGGGGGGGTTGTTGTTGTTGGTTTGTGTTTTGGGGGGAGGGGGGGAGGTGTTTTGGTTTTTCTCCCCTGAAATTTAGGTCAAGTTGTCACTTTACCTGCTATCTCAGACCTCCCCTGCAGTTTATTTTCTAGTGTCCTGTCGAACAGTTCTGAATGTCTCAAAATCAGAGATTTCTGTCTTTCAGAATGAAAAGTTACTGCATTTTCTGGATAAATTCTAACCACTTCCGTTCCTGTTAATGTTCTTTTACACTGATGTGCAGTTTATCAGAGTGGTCCATCTTTAGTCCCTGAATCATTATGATCCAGATTCCAGTGTTTGGACCTCACCATGTCATGTAGCTACTCACCTCTCTCCCATCTCAGTTGCAACCTCATGGCTGTGGAGCATCAACTTTCCTACCACCTCACTACTTGCATTTCATATGGTCCCTTACTGCCTTTTTTTACTTGCTCAGCTGCCCTTGTGGCCAGGAAGGCTAATGGCATCCTTGGGTGTATTACAAGGGGGTGGTCAGTAGATCGAGAGAGGTCCTCCTTCCCCTCTACTCCGCCCTGGTGAGACCCCATCTGGAATATTGTGTCCAGTTCTGGGCCCCTCAGTTCAAGAAGGACAGGGAACTGCTGGAGAGGGTCCAGCGTAGGGCAACAAAGATGATTAAGGGAGTGGAGCATCTCCCTTATGAAGAAAGGCTGAGGGAGCTGGGGCTCTTTAGTTTGGAGAAGAGGAGACTGAGGGGTGACCTTATTAATGTTTATAAATATATAAAGGGTGAGTGCCACGAGGACGGAGTCAGGCTCTTCTCAGTGGCAAACAATGATAGGACAAGGGGCAATGGGATCAAGCTGGAACACAAGAGGTTCCACTTAAATTTGAGAAAGAACTTCTTCTCAGTGAGGGTAACAGAGCACTGGAACAGGCTACCCAGGGAGGTTGTGGAGTCTCCTTCCCTGGAGACATTCAAAGCCCGCCTGGACACATTCCTGTGCGACCTCACCTAGGCGTTCCTGCTCCAGCAGGGGGATTGGACTAGATGATCTTTTGAGGTCCCTTCCAATCCCAAACATACTGTGATACTGTGATACTAAAAGAGCAGCAAAAGTGGCAGTGGTCAGAATGGAGAAAATGAGTCTGTGTTAACAGTAGAGCTTCATACTTAATCTGACATTGTGGGTTCAATGTTACTAGTGTAGTCAGTTTCACTAATTGTTAACTAGTACACTATATGTCTTAATACTAGTGTATACCAATTGGAAATGTAGAACTGTATCACTTAGGTAGGAAAGAAAAATGTTTGATGCACTTTTTTCCATCCTTTCCAAGAAGATACTAGTAGCAACAAAAATAAATCTAAAGCCATAGAGACAACAGATGGCTGTAAAAACAGAGGAAAATATAATATGAAGAAAGGATGAGTGCAGAAGAGAGTATTATGGCTTTGTGTGATCCTTTTTAAAACATCTTAAAAGTATCAATGGAGGAGTTTAAATACAATTTTAATAAGCAGTATTTAAGTGAGCTATAACAGAGTTGATACTGTAAATCAGCTAATTGAAGAAACTTCTAAAACCAAATTAATTTACAATTTTAGAAGCAAGCACCCTTAATTGACGCATCGGCTCCCACAGGAATTGTTTTGCTCCTAGTGGGGGCCCTGAACAATTCCCAGACACAGGTTATATCCACACAGATCATACATATTCATTACACTTCTTAGAAATTCTTTGCACATGCATTACATTTCTTGGAACTACTTAGCATATGTAAATGTCCCTTACACATGCGCAGTTCAATATGTCAGTGGTCTTTCGGGGGTCCTGGGATGAAGTAAGAAGTCTTTCTCAAACTGTCTGCTGCTTGACCCCAGGTTCTGGGCAGGCACAGTCCCTTTGTTATTCGTCTCGAAACCACAGAGGTAGTAACTGGTCTCAAGCTGGTCTCAAGCTGGTGTTGCCACCTTATCTTCTGAGAGCAAGGGCATTGCCTCCTATCCTTCTCCTGCTTATCTTAACAAATACCATTCTTGTGACTTAATGCCTAACAAGTGCCTAAAACCTAACATCTGTGAACCTTATTCTTATTAACTTATTTTATTACTAATTGCTGATTTTAGGTATCAGAGTAATAATTATTTTTAAAACAAATTGTATTCATAGTGAAAACGACGACAACAAACCCAATTTCCCTGTTATGTGCATCAAAATTTGTTTGCTATTTGCAGAGAAGGAACTGAGCAAAATTGTTTATTTTTCATTAGCATGTCATAGTTTGCTGTTTTCATTGGAATTATGGACTTGTACACATAGAATGCTTTCAATATTTCCTGTCCTTCTCTAGAAAATATAACAGTTCTTGGAGGAAGAATGTGGACTTCTCAATAAAAATAGGGGATTTTTTATAGGTGACATGCGAGGCAAGAAAGCTTACACTTCTAATTATTAGGTGAATAGAACTGTAACAGAAATGAGTAAATTTTAGTGACTAATCAAGGACTGATATACAAGTTTCATATAATGCTATATTTGCTTGTTTTTTTTCTAGTGGCCAAATGTAAATCTAAGGAACTATAAAGAAGAACAATTGCACAGGTATGTAAAAATACATAGACTTCATTTGAAGAAAGAAATTTTTTAAAAATGTGGTTTAATGTTGCAATAAACTATTCCTTGATGTGTCACATTTCTAAAACTTAATCTATAGATGAGCAGTAAAAATGAAAATTTAGATAATTAGTTTACAATATTTGCTTTGAATAAACAGATCCTTAAGCTTTAGTGGTTTCTTTTCTATGCACAGATACTTCATATGTTTACTCCCTAAACAAGAATCATATCAGCTTTACAAATGCCCTATTTCATTTTAAACTTTAAAGTACTACCTCTTTCATATTTCATACATTAGTGTTTGATGTCAGCAAAGGATTGAGTTACTGTAAAACTTGTACAGTTGGTTGATCCTTTCTAAAGAATTGTAGGTTAGATGTTTAATAGCTTTAAAATGCTGTTGTTCTTGTTTATAACTAATTACAGTATCACAGAATGTTAGGGATTGGAAGGGACCTCGAAAGATCATCTAGTCCAATCCCCCCACCGGAGCAGGAACACCTAGATGTAGTTACACAGGAAGGTGTCCAGGTGGGTTTTGAATGTCTCCAGAGAAGGAGACTCCACAACCCCCCTGGGTAGCCTGTTCCAGGCTCTGTCACCCTCACTGTGAAGAAGTTTCTTCTCATATTTAAGTGGAACCTCCTGTGTTCAGTTTGAACCCATTGCCCCTTGTCCTATCATTGATTGTCACTGAGAAGAGCCTGGCTCCATCCTCGTGACACTCACCCTTTAGGTATTGATAAATATTAATGAGGTCACCCCTCAGTCTCCTCCAGGCTAAAGAGACCCAGCTCCCTCAGCATTTCCTCATAAAGGAGATGCTCCACTCCCTTAAGCTCTGCGCTGGACTTTCTCCAGCAGTTCCTTGTCCTTCTGGAACTGAGGGGCCCAGAACTAGATACAATATTCCAGGTGTGGTCTCACCAGGGCAGAGTAGAGGGGGAGGAGAACCTCTCTTGACCTACTAACCACCCCCCTTCTAATACACCCCTTCTAATTAACCCCCAAATCTCTCTAATTTCTCTGTCGTTCCATAAGTTGATTTTGTTTTTCTTTTACCATTAGTGTTTTTGTGATGATCTTATGGCTGTTAGTGAAATTCAAGATATTTTTTATATAGATCCCTTCATTTCATAGAGATACAACTAAAGCAGTGTGTATATACACAGTATTAGGGAGTTCCTTTTCCCTAGGTTTCCCACAGCAGAGACTCAGGTGTGTCTATTCCCTAACAACAGGTATGTGTATATCCATACATATATACGCACTTAAATATACACCTATTTATATACATTCACATATAAATGTGTCTGCTAATATATATTATATATTTATTGCTAACAACCCAGAATAAAATACACTTCATTTGACAAAATTTAAAGAAGCCCTCAGATTTCCTTTATAATTGGTCCTGCGTTTGGAGCTGGGATAGCAGTTTACTCTCACTTCTTTAACTAAAGGCAGTGCCTTACTTATGCTTTCTTAATACTTGACATATCTACCTTCAGACAGAACTTTGTGTTCTTTTAAAACAGAAATGTGTTTATTTTTTTTACTAAGAATTGACAGGAGGAAGCTCTTTCCTGAATATTTATTCCTGCAGTGCAAAATTCAAGCTATACTGCTCACCATGGTTTCAGAAAGTTTGAGTGAGAGTCTGCATTTGCAATCACAGAATCATAGAATTGTTTTCATTGGAAAAGACCTTTAAGATCATTGAGTCCAACTGTTAACCTAGCACTGTCAAGTCCATCTCTAAACCATGTCCCTAAAAACCTTTTAAACACTTCCCGGGATGGTGACTTCCCTGGGCAGCCTGTTGCAATGCTTGACAACCCTTTCTGTGCAGAAGTTTTTCCTAATATCCAACTTGATACCGTTTCCTCTCGTCCTGTCGCTCGCTACTTGGCAAAAGAGATGGACACCCTCTATGCTACAACTTCCTTTCAGGTAGTTGTAGACAGCAATGAGGTCTCCCCTCAGCCTCCTTTTCTCAAGGCTAAACAACCCCAGATCCCTCAGCCACTCCTCATAAGACTTGTTCTCTAAAAGGGTTTTGTTGCCCTTCTTTGAACTTGTTCCAGCACCTCAATGTATTTCTTGTAGTGAGGGGCCCAAAACTGAACACAGTGTTAGAGTTGTGGCCTCACCAGTGCCAAGTACAGGAGGACAATCACTTCTCTAGTCCTGCTGGTCACACTAGTTTGGCCTTTTGGCCACCTGGGTACACTGCTAGCTCATATTCAGCCAGCTTTTGATCAACACGCTCAGGTCTTTTTCCACCAGGCAGCTTTCCAGCCACTCTTCCCCAAGCCTGTAGCATTGCACGGAATTGTTGCGATCCCAGTGCAGGACCTGGCACTTAGCCCTGTTGAACTTCATACAGTTGCCCTCAGCCCATTGATCCAGCCTGTCCAAATCCTTCTGTATGGCCTTCCTACCCTCAAGCAGATCAACACGCTCACCTAACTTTGTGTCACCTGTGCTCAATCCCCTCATCCAGATCATTTATAAATATATTAAAGAGAACTGGTCCCAATACTGAGCCCTGGGGAACACCACTCGTAACTGGCCACCAACTGGATTTAACTCCATTCACCACAACTCTTTGGACCTGATCATCCAGCCAGTCTTTTACCCAGCAAAGAGTACACTCATACGATCCATGAGCAGTCATTTTCTCCAGGAGAATGCTGTGGGAAACAGCGTCAAAGGCTTCACTAAATTCTAGGTACACAATATCTGCAGCCTTTCCCTCATCCATTAAGCGGGTCGCCTTGTCATAGGAGATCAGATTGGTCAAGCAGTGCTTGCCTTTCATAAACCCATGCTGACTGGGCCTGATCTCTTGGTTGTCCTGTATGTGCCACATGATGGCACTCAAGATAATGATCTCTATAATCTTTCCTGGCACTGAGGTCAGACTGACAGACCTGTAGTTCCCCAGATCCTCCTTCTGGATGTAGGGGGTCCCTGCTCATTGCAGGGGGGTTGGACTAGATGACCTTTTAAGGTCCCTTCCAACCCAAGCTGTTCTATGATTTGCTAACCTCCACTCAGCTGGAACCTCCTCAGTTAACCTAGACTGCTGATAAATATTTGAGAGTGGCTTGGTGAGCAGCTCAGCCAACTCCCTCAGAACCCTTGGGTGGATGCCATCTGGCCCCATAGACTTGTGGGTGTCCAAGTGGTCTAGGAAGTAAATAGGAACACAAGAACAATTAAGCAAAATGCGTCCTTGTTACTAGATTAAAACTCTTAATACCTTTTTTGTTTTTATAATTGATTATAAGTGCTTGGTCTAATTTCTCATGGCTTTCAGGCATTTTTTTTACTAATTTATAAGGTGTCCCCTCTAGGGATACTGAAATGTGTGGTGGTCTGTTGAGATTATTTGGGTTAGTCAGATGTGAAATATTTTTTTCCTTCCTTTTTTAACAAATTCATTGAAATAATTATGGAATCAATTGTTGACTCTGCAAACTCATTGTATGTATGAAGTGCAATAGTTTTGGTGAGTGTCACTTTCAAATCATAAAGAAATTCAGCCTTCCTTAAGGAGCACTTCAGTTGTTCCTTCATTATAAAGTATCATGCTATAAAAATATTAACCAACTAAGTGTATTTTGTCAACCTTTGTTGTCTTTTAGGAATATAACTTAAAATATGTTGAATTGATTGAAGAACAACTTAATGAAGCACTTACAACTTATCGCAAATCTGCTGATGGTGATAACTATGTTCATCGAAGCAACCAAAGGTAAACACTCCAAAAGAATCCTCTTTGAAAAAAACTCAAGAGTAACTCATTGCATTACACTGCGGTATCATTTATTTTTAAAGAAAATTTCAGAATTGCTGAGAAAACATATGATTTCTTTTTCTACCAGATTACAGCGACCACATGTCTACCTGCCAGTTCACCTTTATGGCCAACTGGTGCACCATAAAACAGGCTACCATTTATTGGAGTCTCAGGTGAGGATAATAACTATTTATAACTTGAAAGTTTTTTAAATAATATTGTAACCCTTTTCAAATATGTTTTAAAAGATATGGCATTTAAACAGTCATTGCAAAATAAGTAGATTATGAAAGTCTTAAGTTACATGGGGCAAAAAAGTTGTGAAGACAGTCTTTGCCATCTAGTCTCATGTAAAATTCCTTCCTGACAACTGAAATATCAGGGAAATACTTTGCAACATTTTTCTTAAAATGGCTAGCCAAAACTTAGAATGGAAAGCAACTCACCAATAGAAATAATTTTTTAGTCTGTGTGTGAGTGAATTATATATTGACAAGTAAAACTGTGCCTATCCTTTTATGCATACAAAAACATGGAGATGAGGGAATAAATTCTTTCTAATATCCTGAAGAGCTAAGAAAACAAACCCTATGCTAATTCATAGTTGCATAAATAAATCGACTTTTAACATGAGTTTGCAAGATGATATAATGAATTGTATATAATAATCAAAAAGTTCAAGAGAAAGCTTATATATTGTAGCATGTTCATCTGATGAATGTTATCTTAATAAAATCTGAATTGTCCCAATGGAGCCAGTGATAACGTTAAGTTTTCTACTTGCTTTACCATTGCTGTTAATTTATGGTTATTATTGATTATTATGATAAAACTACCACTATTTTATTTTGGGGTACGTACTTTAAATTAGCACTTTACCTTTATTAAAACTGCAAGATAAACTGTTTTACTGAGGTCTCCTCCTTTTCATTTTCAGCTGAGTATGTTTTTTCTTCTGTTTTTCTCCTCCAGAATATTGTTACAGATCTAAGTTACACTGTTCATTCCCCAATGCTGGATAAGTGGGAAGGAATTAAGCAGCTGAAAGCAGCCCTTTGGGCCTTGGTTAGTAATACATTTACAAACTTTTTGCAGCTGTTTGAGTTCTGTTATGACTCGATTCTGAAACAACTGAGCAAAATGGCTTAAAAATCATTATTTAGGGTTTTTGTCATAAAATGTGTGTGACTTTCCAAGTTAGGGGAAAGTACTGGACTTTCAGATGAAAATTGTTCACTGCACTTGTTTTTTTCTGAGTCTTAATAGTCACTTTGTCTGTCTTTGTTTGTTTGTTTGGTTTGGTTTTTGTTTGGTTGTTGTTTGTTGTGGGAGTTTTGTTGTTTGTTTGGGGTTTTTTGTTTGTTGTGGGGGTTTTGTTTGTTTGGTTTTAATTTGGTGGGGGTGTTGTTGTTTTTTTTTTAGTTTTTGTTTGTTTTTTTAAACCAAATAAAAAGAACAGATTGACACATGTAGCAACAGTATTACTATGGAACCAGTGGTTACCACTTGCTGTGGTCTATTTTTAATATATTTACTGTGGTGTTCCAAAATTCAGTTTTTCTGGAAGAAAGTTGGCTGCCACTGTGTGTGAATATATACGGTCATGACATTCCTGGTACTTGGGATAACATGGGGAAAACCTAGTGTTTATGCCTATCCAAGCTACACTTCTCAAGTTGCTTTGTCACCTCAACTGTTTGTCTGCCTCTTTCTTGTCTTCCCCAAAGTTTATTTTGGAACATTTGTCCAAGGTGACTCTTACTGGAAGATATTGTAGGTATGTAATAAAATGCCTGTTTAAGAAGAATGTAAAATGAGCAATTCAAAATCATACTGCTGGCTGTAGTAGAACTGGTAAAATGAGGAATATGTAGTAGTTAACTGTGACCAGTTTTAGGTATTATACGGACTGTCCTGAGTCCTTTTTTGGATTTGCATGACTAGGAAATGCCAAAAAGGGTACTCAAATCTCTCATTGCTTTGAGAAGATATGGCTCGAAACCATACCACCAACGAACAATAATGTAAAAAACTTTACACCGATAGTGTTATCGATCACATCAAAATCAAAACATTTGACAAACTGTTTTATTCTAGGGCAATATTGGATCATCAAATTGGGGTCTTAACTTGCTTCAAGAGGAGAATGTAATTCCCAACATAATGACTCTTGCACAACATTGTGAGGTTCTCTCCGTTAGAGGGTATGTGTATCTGATTTATACATAAAATTTACAGACGTTAGTTCCAGTAAGGTTTCAAATAGCATTATCTAATTTATGAGAATATAGTTTTAACACTTACTTGGAAATCAGTTATTAAAGAACATTGATCAATCTCAGTCCTATACAATCTCAGAATTGCATAGGAAGTCTAAAAGAACATGCAGTAAGCAAATGAAACCTATGAAACAAAGATACATACTACTTTTTCCTTTTTTAAAACACAGTTAAAATATTTGCTACTTATATTTCTGTTAGAATCAATTTATTATTCTATCATTTTTATTCAGTATCTTTTTTGAATATTTAAAAGAAAGCATAGTCTTTTGCCTAATACTGCTACTGCATTAATGTTTTAATAGTTTTCAGGTATTTTACTGCATTTCTTCAGCTTCCATTGATTTACAAATAAAAATGAGGAACAAAAAGCTATTTGGCTATTTTGTGAAGTTTCTGCTGAATTCTTTTTTGAAACTGTTTCCTTTCAAGAGAGAAAAAGGTTTTGTTAAATTAGATGCTTTTTTTCTATATATATATTAAATATAGAACCTGTGTCTACGCGCTTGGTCTAATAGCCAAAACTAAACAAGGATGTGACATTTTGAAGCACCATAACTGGGATGCAGTGAGACACAGTCGTAGACAGCCTTAGCTATTGGTCCCTGATGACATGGAGCAGCTCTGCAATGAACTTTCTTCTGTACCCAGTATTCTTAGCTTGAACTCTGAGTCTACCAGTTCTAGGCATAACAGTGAAAGTGAATCTACACCTTCAAGTAAGTAACAACAACAAAACCCAAACAAACAAACATAAAAAAACCCTCAAACAAGCAACAACAATATAAAAAATCCACCACAAAGCAGCATTTTGGTGTTCTTACTGACTTTTTGGCAGGATGAGTTTCAGGCAAATAGCTTACAGGTGCTATTGCAAGAAATAGTGCAAGCCAGGGGACAGTTATATGTATTCAGAGAGACATAATCAAGTGAGACAGAAGAGAACAGTGTCCTAAATTTATATTTGTTGTAGAAATAAGAAATTTTAACATTAGAGTAAGCTACTAGTTTTTTATGTCAAGTTATGGCAGATTGCTATAGCACCCTGCAGAAATCTCCATGCTTTAGTTATAAAGATACATGTATTTGTTTGTCCTCAAAGAAATAAGGGAATATTTCGAATATGTATTCTGTGTATACACAGACAAACATATATACGCTATTGCTGTATATTTTGTGTATCTAATACATTTTAATTTTACTATTGATATTTGGAATTTAAATCCAGAAATATACACTGAAATAAGATAGCGTGGCTTTTCTTTTGAAACAATGAGATCTTTAGCTCAGGTAGTCCTGAAGATACTTAATTTATAGTACTAAGTTCTGCAGAAAAAATGTTGAATTAAAATTGTGGTAAAACACAGTCTCCCAGTTTAGGTTTATAGAATTGCTTACTTTTTGCAACATAGTTTATAGACTTTGAAGAAACATCCATTTTCAGTGACAAAGTCTCATATAATTTCAGGTATGTTCATCATGGAGGATGACTGTTTTGGTAGTACATCCACTAGTACATTCTTCCTAGATATCACTGGAGATGCAGAACAAATATTTTATGATAGACCTGGACCTTCAAAAGATAAAGACCATAGTCCCTTTCCTTTCTTTTCTTCTAGCAGATTTGTGAAAAATCGCATTCTAAACTCTCTTACTCTAGCTAATAAAAAACATAGAAGTAGCAGTGATCCAAAAGGAGGAAAGCTGACATCTGACAGTAAATCAGGCCCGAGGCGAAATCATACTGTAACAGAACCTTTGAATAGCATAGATTTTCCTGTTGGGGAAGAATTCAACCCTGTTTTCAGAGTTCCTAAAATCCAGGCTTTACAATTAGAAACTTATTTTGTCAGAAGTAAGCACGTGGAAGATACTGATAGTACCCCAAGTATTGGAGAAAATGATCTGAAGCTGCCGAAAGGTCTTGGAAATGAAATTCACCATGAAAACACAAGCAGAGAGAGACTAATAGGAGATGGTACTACACAAACACATTTCAAGAGTCGTAGCTTAAGTTTTAATACAGATACCACAACAAGTGGCATAAGCTCAATGAGCTCTAGCCCTTCAAGGGAGACTGTAGGTATGGACACTACAAATGTAGATACTGACTGTGGAAGTTTGAGTACTGTGGTAAGCACAAAAACAGTCAAATCAAGTCACTGTTCAACACAACAGTCTAACTGCCTGCCTCTCTCAAAATCCAACTCTGTATCCCTAGTACTGCCAGGATCTTCTCATACACTTCCCCGAAGAGCCCAGTCTCTTAAGGCTCCTTTTCTTGCTACAATAAAAAGTCTTGCTGACTATAACTTTAGCTACACAAGTTCTCGAGATGCCTTTGGCTATGCTACACTAAAACGCTTACAACAGCAGAGAATGCATCCTTCACTGTCTCATTCAGAAGCCCTAGCATCTCCAGCAAAGGATGTGCTGTTTACTGACACTATTACCATGAAGTCTGGCAGCCTGGATTCTCGTCTGACCCCAAGCCAGTAAGAGATTTTTATATGCTTGTTTCTTACTTCAAAGCTGTAAGAGGAATTAAATAAGAAATGTATCTTTCTGTTGCATTAAGAGGGTTAATTTAGCAAAAGTTAAGCTCCCTTGCATTCCAGCTTGTCCTCAGTATTTTCTCTGGGGGCTGGGTGCGGCTGAGCTGAACTCCTGAGTGACGCCCAATTACATCAAATAACCTCAAGTTGGCACTATAAGTCTGATAGTGCTCAACAGCCGATCCAGTGTAATGTTGAATTCACACGATTTTGGATTCACTAATAGTGCAGGATCAGGTCGTGGCTTGCACAGATTCATGAATAGTATAATATGTAGTATAAGTCTGAACGCATACAATGAGAAATTCTCTTTTAGATACCATTGATAAAATACACCGTCTGCAAAAACACACTTTAGTTGCAAAAGTACGCTTTAGTTGCAAGAAATACATATTGGTACCAAATATATATAAATTCTAAAATTACTATATAGCACTATTAATGTGATTACAAATATAAGCTTGAAGTCTAAGTGTCCCAGAGAAATATTCGGTATAACTAAATGCGTAAATCTTACCCAAAAGCTCAGCCCATCAACTGGTCCCAGAAGTCTATTATGCTGTTCTCTTCTCAGTCAGTGATGGTGCCTTCCCTAACTTTCCTCTATTGTTAGGGTATTTTATACAATTTTGTACATTTAGGTGGAGCTTGAGTGACTCTAGTCATACATACCTTTGTCATTGATTGGTGTAAAAACTCTCAATTCGATTTTTAAGGTAAGAATTTCACAGCACTTGCTCAAGGAAGCAGAGGGGCATGATGGAGGCAAATTTCTTTTGAGGTGGAGGTGTGTTTTGGTATTATAATGAGATTATACTGAGCAAAGTTCATCCACAGGACAAATTTTGGCACATCTGCTGGTTCAGTAATTAGCATTTTGGATGGAATGGAGCATTTATCTTTTAAAATTGGCAGCAGCTATGCCATCTGGTTCCTGTACCTGCCTTATACACAGGGCCTCGCCACGGCATCTCCACACCACTTCACTCCCCCGTACTTCTTAGGGCCAGCACACTGAGCTTCCCTGTACATGACTATCCAAGAATGCAGGCCAGATGGAGGGAGGAACCATGCAGAGCAGATTTCTTCCCTGCTGCACAGCTGCCTTATATGCTGAAGACATGGATATAGCTTTATTCTCAATAAGTGTATCCTTGATAAGCAGTTTAAATAGTTTACCCCCTCAGTAATTATTCCACACTTTCTAATACTTTTTTTCCAACTTCATCTAAAAGTGACAGTTGTTGCAGGATGATTCTGTAACTTTGCTGAAAGCAATACCAATATTAGGATAATAAGCTATGAGAAGTCTGAACTTTGTAGGTGCTGTCAGAGAAACCCAGCTTTCATAGCTGTCCTCAGTCCCTTTAATGCTGTTAGAGACAAAGGAATATGTTTCCTTCTATCACATTTACTTCCTGTTATTTTTTATTAATATTTAAATGCAATTGGACTGCTAACATTACTAAAGTTACAGTCACACAGAATTGCTCGTGCAGTCAGAGCTGAATTTCAGAAGAGAATTTTCTCAATATCACTTGGTGAGGTTTTAGGACAGGGACTCCTGCCAATATGCTATACTACTGTTCACTGTGGCACTGAGGTCAATGGTGAGATACTGGTACCACTAATATGAATGTGAGTTTGACTTCTTAGCTACAACAGAGCAAAGATTTTACTCATAGGGTTTATTTTTAGATTGCAGTGTCACCTCTCTATTTTTGAGTCTTCTGAAGACTAATTGGATAGTTATATATCTAGCTCATGACACTGACACTGTTCCCGGCAGCTACAGTCAGTGCTTAACAACTTTGTCTCTCTCTTGGGAGAAGTTACCAGCACATTAGTCACTTCCTTACTGCACAGAAGAGCAAATGCCTAGTCCCTGAATTTCAATCCATATACCCAGTTGAGTGTCTATAGTGCCTGTTTATTACTACTAGTTTCCTTCCTGATTAAGAGCAACATTATTTTTTTTATATTTTTCACATGATTCTGGAAAGATGCCATAAAAGACAAATTTTGTTCCCTTTGTTCAGTTAAGTTAGAACTAGACTGAGTGTGCTGATTAAATTTAAAGATGATTCAGTAGTTAGGCTACACCATCCTGGAAATCAGAAGTGCTGTTCCTTGCTCTGTCACTGGCTACCTGTGGTAATGCAGGAACAAATCAGTGTCACTTCAGTGACAGTACAGATTCTGTTGTGGCTATAGTCATGCTGTACCATTTCTTGCAGTCATGCCCTTGATATACAAAGCAGTCTCTCTGCAGTGGACTTTCATCCTGAGACTCAGCATGCAGTGTAATACTAACAGTATTCCTGATGCTTAGCTGTTCATGATCTCTTGTATCAGTGGTTAGGGGCAAGGATTTGAGCTGACCTATTTAACATTGAACTGAAATTACTGGAGTGCTTGTATCTCTGTGAAGGTTAAAAAATTGCAGATGTTCATATTACAAAAGATTGGCAGATTGTCTTGGATGCTGATATAATTGATTGGAAAGGCTATGATTTAACTACTATATGTATTTTTCTTACTGGTTACAGATGAGTGTCTCCACTGAATAATTGTGATCCATTTAATTTCAGAGTATGCTACTACTTCCAGTTAAAAATTGTCTTTAACTGCAGTTTAAGTAATAAATTGGAAAGATATTCTGTCCATTTTTGTCTTCTAAGGCCATTCTTCTCTTAGTCTTCAGAAAATTTTCTTTGATTCATGCTTTATTCACAAATTCAGGTGTTCATAGCAAGTAGTGGCTATAAGTTGACTTCAGTGATGTTTCTAGTTGTTCCATTCATTCAAAAGGTTGAAAAGCTTATTTCTTTCCACAATTATTTTGTGAGGCTAAATTTTCCATCTCTGTCTTTAAAGATCAACCAAAAATGTTAAGATGCATGTCTCAAATCCTGATCGTGACTCTCGCTCCATCATCTGCAGACATGATTTCATGAAAACATATCATTAGTGGTGAAAAACACTGATAAATCTGTTAACTTTTCCAAGAGAAGCAGGAGCAAATGTTTAGGATTAATACTTATGTCTTTATATTGAGAGTAATTATAGAATTCTTTATTATGAAATAACTAATGCAATTGGTAACTCTGGGTTTTGAAGTATGGCTTGAGTTTTATTGTGAGTCCACTGCTACTATAATTAGCTTCGGTAGGAATTAGTAGCAAGGAAACTGTCAATGTCCCATAATCCATGTTCTGCACCTTCCCATTGCATAATAATGTCTTGAACGACACATAGTCAAACCATAATAATTTATTTTTCTTTCCGTATACATCTATTAAGCTTTTATGGATGAGAAGACATTTTAATTGCCCATCTAAAAAAAATGATAGAAAATTATTTCTAAGGCAGAGAAAGTCCAATGTATAATAACTTGCAGTAATACAATAAAAATTTACTGTTCCTAAGGAGTGTCCACTGCATAGACCATCTACTTAGGTTGATGAGCAGAAATGATTCATAGGTTTTTATCTTCAAAGAGAAGTAAAATCAGAGATTGCCAAATGAGAGATTTCCATCATTAGGACTCTGATCAGCACTGAGGACTTGTTCTCCAGCCTTCTCTTTCCTGTCTCCTTTCCCAACCTATTTCTTTCTTTGTTCCTCAGGCTGCTTGTCACAGTCGGCTATGTTCGCTGTGCAGGTTCAAGTTTGTTGTTTGTCTGTTCATGTTGAGCAAATTCTTCTTCTGTGCTTTGGTGACCTAGTGGGTGGTTCCTTTAGAAAACAGGAAAAAAAAAGTTCCTTGCTCACATTTGTGGTACCTAGCAGGCTCAAGCTCTGTGTTAGCAGTTTAAAAGCCTAAAATCTTTACTGACTGTCTGGGCTATAAATCTTTGAAGCCTGGTAAGTTGGAGAAAATTTGTGTTTTTACAGGGTTGACAACCCCTTAACCAGAAGTTCCATCCTGCTATCTTTCAAGTCCCTGTCCCGGGACTTTCAAAAAAAAAAAAAAAAAAATCACACATTTTTACCCAAGGAACTGCAAAACCATGCAATACAACATGAGGCAGAACAAAAGCAGTGACCCTATAGTTGTAATTTGACAGAGTAACAAGCTCTGGGTTCTACTATAGGAAGATGAGGATAATCTTTGTGTCAGCAGTCCTTCTTACTTGTAATCTGCCAGAATGAGAGATTTGCCCAGATTATGATTTATTATTCCAATGTTACAGGTTCATGAAAGCTTTAAGTTATGCTTCATTAGATAAAGAAGATTTATTAAGTCCTGTTAACCAAAACACACTTCAGCATTCCTCCTCTGTTCGCTCCATGGTTTCTAATGCTACGTATGGTAGCTCTGATGATTACATTGGCCTTGCTCTCCCAGTGGATATCAATGAAATATTTCAGGTATGTATATGAAAACTTAATGGATTCATTTGCATTTTCATACTGGAAGGTAGTTAACTGTTGCATTATCATCAGAATAGATTAGATCTACAGAAATTAGGAAAACAGATGTGGTACTTTTAAGGAATGCATTTTGGAGAAAAAGAGTTACTTTTCTAACCCTGTTTACAGAAAAGTGCTAGTCTGTTTTGTATTATTAGGCAAACAATGACACAAACTAGGTTAGCAGTGTGTTAAATAGTGGTAGCATAAATGCATTGTCATATGATTTTTAGTGAACAGCTAGCTTTTATACTAAAATTAGCATAGTCTGTGGACATTTGTTACTATCTCTTAAGCCAACTAATTGATATGTTCATTGGTCAAACATAAATTATGGGCATAATCCCATAGTAACCTCACTGCTACCACGATTTCTGCTACTGTGATCTCGATTTGATATTACTTTATTTGTATATCTATTATCATAGCATTAAATTATATTGTCTTAACCTCACAGATATATTTAAATTAAAACGGGTATCTTAAGTATCTTATCGATTACCTTCCTCTCTCTATTTAGTTAAAACACATTCTCATCTAGCAAATTGATGCATCACAATGTTTAATATTCTGTTACCTAATTATCAAAAATAGGACATGATCTATGTGAAAGGTAAATCACTGGTTTCCTTATCTTTAGTTCACTTAGTCTTTGCTTTTCAAACCTAAATTCCTTGCTTACTAATCTCAAAAAATTACTAAAGCTAGAGCAAAGGCAAAATTTTCCATCATACCTGCTCCTATTTCCCCTTTATGAAATGACTATTTTATTTATCCTCCACAGTCTTTATGGCATGCTTATGTTGCCTCACTTTTCTCTCAACTCTACAAAGAGAGTTGAGACATGTCTCAATTCTGCAACATCTTACAGGCAACATTTTAGATGTCCTGGGTGGTTTTGTTCTACTTTCCCAAGGTCTCAAGTGACATAGAGTGATCATGGACAGATCATTGATAGCCATTTCTGGGTCACTGGTTTCCTTACAGCCTGTCAGCACTATGTTTTACCATTTACTGACTGTTCATAAGTTTACTTAATAAATGTTCATTCACAAAAGTATGTTTTTCTCATTGGCTTTTTTTTACTACTCAGGAGCCCATTCTTAATTTCTTCCTCCAATTAGATCTTTTTCCTGAAGGAAAAAATTGACAACACTTTATTCCCAAAAAAAAAAAAAATCTATTTTTCCTTTGTATATAATTATCACCTGTGCTAATTTTAGGTTTCACTTGAATATTCCAGGTAAAGGAAACTCCATATTTCCAGAAGCAAACCACACTTCCATTTGATGACCGTGGAGCTAGGGTCTTTGTACCTGATGCAGAAGGTATTGGTTTTGTTCCTCTTTTGTACCTTCCCATTGTTTGTACATTGGGTGGGGTGCTGAGTTTTATTTGATGATTTTTTTCTTTATAGAAAATGTTATTTTTAGCTGTTAATTTCTGAGATCTGTGTTCTGGATCACAGAATCACAGAATTGGCTAGGTTGGAAAAGACCTCAGAGATCATCAAGTCCAACCCTTGGTCCAACTTCAGCCCATTTACTAGATCATGGCACTAAGAGCCATGTCCAATCTCAGTTTAAAAACCTCCAGGGACGGTGAGTCCACCACCTCCCTGGGCAGGCCATTCCAATGCCTGATCACTCTCTCCGTAAAGAACTTCTTCCTAATATCCAGCCTAAACTTCCCCTGGCAGAGTTTAAGCCCATGCCCCCTTGTCCTATTGCTGACTGCCTGGGAGAAGAGACCAATCCCCACCTGGCTATAACTTCCCTTCAGGTAGTTATAGAGAGCGATGAGGTCACCTCTAAGCCTCCTCTTCTCCAGACTAAACAACCCCAGCTCCCTCAGCCTCTCCCCATAGGTCTTGTGCTCAAGTCCCTTCACCAGTCTTGTTGCTCTTCTCTGGACCCGCTCCAGCACCTCAATATCTTTCCTGGACTGAGGGGCCCAGAACTGAACACAATACTCCAGGTGTGGCCTCACCAATGCAGAGTACAGGGGAAGGATCACTTCCCTTGTCCTGCTGACCACACTATTTTTGATACAGGCCAGGACACCATTGGCCTTCTTGGCCACCTGGGCACACTGTTGGCTCATGTTGAGCTTCCTGTCAATCAGTACCCCCAGGTCCCTTTCTGCCTGGCTGCTCTCCAGCCACTCTGTGCCCAGCCTGTAGCGCTGCAGGGGGTTGTTGTGGCCAAAGTGCAGGACCCGGAACTTGGCCTTGTTGAACTTCATCCCATTGGAATCAGTCCATTTTTCCAGTCTATCCAGATCTCTTTGCAGAGCCCTCCTGCCTTCCAGCAGGTCGACGCTGCCCCCCAACTTGGCGTCATCAGCAAATTTGCTGGTGATGGTCTCAATCCCCTCATCTAAATCATCAATAAAGATGTTAAACAGGACTGGACCCAACACTGACCCCTGGGGGACACCACTAGTGACTGGCCGCCAGCTAGATGCAGCCCCATTCACCAGTACTCTCTGGGCCCAGCCCTCCAGCCAGTTCTTAACCCAGCAGAGAGTGCACTTGTCCAAGCCACGGGCTATCAGCTTTTGAAGGAGTATATTATGGGAGACAATGTCAAAGGCTTTGCTGAAGTCTAGATAGACCACGTCTACAGCTTTCCCCTCATCCACTAGCTGGGTCACCTGATCATAAAAGGAGATCAGGTTGGTCAGACAGGACCTGCCCCTCCTAAACCCATGCTGGCTGGGTCTGATCCCTGGTCCATCCTGGAGGTGCTGTGTGATTGCATTCAGCATGATCTGCTCCATCACCCTGCCAAGCACCGAGGTCAGGCTGACAGGCCTGTAAGTTGGCAGGGTCAGCTTTGCAGCCCTTTTTGTGGATTGGGGTAACATTTGCCAGTTTCCAATCATTTGGGACCTCCCCAGTGAGCCAAGACTGTTGGAAGATGATGGAGAGCGGCTTGGCGAGCTCTTTTGCTAGCTCCCTCATCACCCTAGGATGGATCCCGTCTGGTCCCATAGACTTATGAGGATCCAGATGGCTCAGTAAGCCACCAACTATTTCCTCTTGGAATACAAGGGGACTATTTGGCTTCCTATCCCTGTCAACCATCTCCAGAGGCCAGTTATCCTGAGGGCCATCTGTTTGACTGGTAAATACTGAGGCAAAGTAGGTATTAAGTACCTCAGCTTTCTCCTCATCTTTGTTAACTATATTTCCCTCAAAGTCCAGTAGAGAATGGAGGTTTTCCTTGCCCCTCCTTTTGTTATTAACATATTTAAAGAAGGACTTTTTATTATCCCTAACAGAATTGGCCAAATTAACTTCAAACTGCACTTTTGTTTCCCTGATTTTTTTCCTGCACGATCTAGCTATTTTCCTAAATTCTTCAGATGTAGCCAGCCCTTTTTTCTACAGTCTGTAAACTCTTTTTATTTCTGATTTCCTTCAAGATCTCCCTGTTTAGCCAAGCCGGTTGTCTTCCCTGCCGGCTAGCCTTTCGGCACACTGGTATAGCCTGATCCTGTGCCCTCAAAACCTCCCGCTTGAAGTATGTCCAACCCTCCTGGGCCCCCTTGTTTTTAAGCATTGTTTCCCAGGGTATGCTCTGAACTAGACTTCTGAATAGGCAAAAATCTGCCCTCCAGAAGTCCAGTGTAGAGGTTTTATTGATGGCTCTCCTTGCATCTCTAACTATTGAAAATTCTATTATTTCGTGGTCGCTATGCCCCAGGCGGTCTCCAACCACTACATCTCCCACCAGCCCTTCTTTGTTTGTAAACAGTAGGTCTAGCAAGGCCTTACCCCGGGTAGGCTCATTTACCAGCTGATGAAGGAAATTGTCCTCTATACACTCTAGGAAATTCCTAGACTGCCTCTTCTGTGCAGTATTGAGCTCCCAGCAGATATCTGGCAGGTTAAAGTCACCCACAAGAACAAGGGCTGTCGATTTTGAGACATCTGCCAGCTGCTTGTAGAATAATTCATCTCCTTCATCATCCTGGTCGGGTGGTCTATAACAGACACCCACGAGGACATCAGCCTTGTCGGACTTCCCCCTGATTCTGGTCCACAGGCACTCAACCTTGTCACTACTGACCTCAAGTTTAACAGAGTCAAGAGACTCTCTAACATATAAAGCCACCCCTCCACCTCTCCTGCCCTGCCTGTCTTTTCTGAAGAGCTTGTAGCTACCCATAGCAGCACTCCAGTCATACGAGTCATCCCACCACATTTCTGTGATGGCAACTATGTCATAGCTTTCCTGCTGCACGATGGCTTCCAGCTCCTCTTGTTTGTTGCCCATACTGCGTGCATTAGTGTACATGCACTTCAAGTGGGCTGCTGATTTCACTCTTAATTCAGGCTTTTTGTCCTTAGGCTGATCTTTGGAGAGCCCAGTTTCAATCCCTTCACCCTTCAAACCTAGTTTAAAGCCCTCTAGATCAGTGCTGCCAACTTATGGGCTATAGTCCTCTTGCTCTTCCCAGAGGGATGAAGCCCATCTGATTTCATGAGACTAGGTACCATGGAGTTTGCCCCATGGTCAAAAAACCCAAAATTTTTATGGTGGCACCAATCCTTTAGCCATCTGTTAATGAGATGGGCTTTTCTATTTCTCTCTTTATTTGCCTCTTCATCCATTCCAGATAGCACAGGAACTGAGGCAAATATCACCTGTGCTCCTGTCCCATGAACTGACTGACCCAGTGCTTTAAAGTCTTTTTTAATTGTCTTGGTACTTCTTCTGTTAATGTCCTCACTGCCAGCTTGGACTACTAACAGGGGATAATAATCTGTGGGCTGAATTAGCTCCAGCAGTCTTCTATTAATGTCCCTCACCCTGGCCCCAGGAAGGCAGCAGACCTCCCTGTGGGATGGGTCTGGGCGACATATAGGGCCCTCTGTTCCCCTCAGAAGGGAGTCGCCGACTACAACCACCGTTCTTTGTTTTTTCCTTATAGCTGCAGTCGTAATTCTTTTTGTAGATGAGGTCTGTCCAGGAGGCTCTCCAGGCAGATCTTCTTGGCTGTTCTCTGATGGACTTTCTGGGTCCAGGGCCTCATATCTATTTGTTAAGGGCACCAAGGGTGGTGATGGTGTTCGAGAGAGGGCTCTTTTGCCTCTCTGATCAGGGACCTGTTTCCATTCCCCCTCATCAACTAGTTCTGCTCCATCCGCCTTATGGCAGGAAGGATGGGGCTTCACCATCTCCGGTTGCACACCCTTAGGAGCCAAGAGGGTTTGACTCCACCAGTCAGTTTCCGCTTCACTTTCCCTAATGCTCCTTAGTCTCTCCACCTCTTCCTTGAGCTCTGCCACTAGGCACAATAAGTCATTGACCTGGTCACATCATACACAGGTGCCTCCCACACCATCCTCTGGTATCAATGCCAGGCACAGACACTCTGCACAGCCAGAAACCTGGGTGGCTGCATCCTTCTCGGAGGGTAGTGTCTGTGCAGACACCTCCTGTGTAGACACACTCTTTGTATTAGCAACAGCTTTCCTTTTTCTAGAAACCATTACTGCCTTTAGTTAAAAAAAAAAAAAGACCACCCAAACGAAACGAAACCCCCAACAAACTCACCTAAAAGAGCTGGTTGTGTCCAGCCTACCTGCACTGCCACACCCCAGTCTGTGTCACGAGCAACAGGTGAGAGGTCTAACAGCAAGGAGGAACAGAACCTCTGCACCCCACTGCACGAGCTACCACCGTCGTTGCTGCGGCAGAGCGTGGGTAGTACTCTCCTGCCTCACAGGCTGGCTCACCTCCCAGTACCTGGTCCCACAGGCTTTTTCAAGGCAAAGCAGAGGGGGCGTAACCACCGTCACCATGGTAACACCCACGCCATGTCAGCCGCCTCCGCAAGGGCTGCCGGGGACTTCCGGGTAACAAAATTGAAAACGCGACCTGAAACCCCTTTCTTTACCCTCACTCACCTCTGTAGCGTCGAGATTTTGCTCGCGCTCCCGTCGAGCTGGCTTCAGTCAGCTGATCCCAGGAACTGAGTGCTCGTCTCGAGTTACAGCCGCTTTTAAATCTCCCGCGTCACCGAGGTAACGCCCACGCCACGTCAGTCGCCTCCGCAAGGGCTGCCGGGGACTTCCGGGTAGCGAAATCGAAAACGCGACCTGAAACCCCTTTCTTTACCCTCACTCACCTCTGTAGCGTCGAGATTTTGCTCGCGCTCCCGTCGAGCTGGCTTCAGTCAGCTGATCCCAGGAACTGAGTGCTCGTCTCGAGTTACAGCCGCTTTTAAATCTCCCGCGTCACCGTGGTAACGCCCACGCCACGTCAGTCGCCTCCGCAAGGGCTGCCGAGGACTTCCGGGTAGCGAAATCAAAAACGCGACCTGAAACCCCTTTCTTTACCCTCACTCACCTCTGTAGCGTCGAGATTTTGCTCGCGCTCCCGTCGAGCTGGCTTCAGTCAGCTGATCCCAGGAACTGAGTGCTCGTCTGGAGTTACAGCCGCTTTTAAATCTCCCGTGTCACCGAGGTAACGCCCACGCCACGTCAGCCGCCTCCGCAAGGGCTGCCGGGGACTTCCGGGTAGCGAAATCGAAAACGCGACCTGAAACCCCTTTCTTTACCCTCACCCACCTCTGTAGCATCGAGATTTGGGATTCTGGGCTATTAATTCCCTGTTTTATGAAGTTCAAGATAATGCAGTGTTGCTTCAAAGCTTGATCCAGCTCTAATAAACTAAGAAAGTAAGTCTAGGTATTTTTGATGTTTCTGTGACAGTTGATCAGCGGAGGTGATAGAACATGGTACAAGAAAATTGCAAGTGCTCTGTAATGCCAGGCTTGTTCTGGAATGCACCTTCTTTTTACTCTAGAGGAGTTAGAAATCTGTAGGGCATCAATTTTTATCTTTTCAGTAGAACAATTGAAAAAGAAACATTGATACTGGCCCTAAAGTAGTATAGGATAAATGTTGCCTTTTTTCTTAGTTAACTGGAACTTAATTTAACTTTTACTTAAACGTCCAAATAGACACATCTTACTGATTTTTTTTTCTTTTGTGTTGTTAATGCAATATATAAAGATGACTTTCTTGAAGTGTGTTTCTGTAGTTTACTAAGTTTCAGTGTAAAGTAATGGCTGTTCAAAATTGTATTTGTTGGTATTTTCCACCCAGGGAAAAGCATGCCACTAAAGTGTCTTCGGCTTGTTTCTGCATTGTTGAGTCTAGTTCCATCCTATTACAGGTACTAAGTCACAGTTTTTTAAATTGTGTTTGTTTTCATTGGTGCATATGCCATTTATACATGTGGTATATTGTTGTACTAATCTTGTTTGATACTATGAAAATTCGTAACATATTAATGTTACATGGGTATAACCATTACTAATCTTGATAGAATGTCAGGATTTACCACATATCTTCTTACAGTATGTGTGTTCAGAGGTTGAGTTGTGTCCTTTGCAATGTTCTTGTTATATTTGATAAGCCAGGAATAAAATGTAATGTTTATTTCCCAAATGCTAACAAATCTTGGGAGATTAACCATTCAGAAAAGTTTCTAGATATTCACAAACAGACACCAGCCTTAAAAGGGGTAATTTAATTGAAATAATCACAGTATCACAGTATGTTTGGGATTGGAAGGGACCTCAAAAGATCATCTAGTCCAATCCCCCTGCTGGAGCAGGAACGCCTAGGTGAGGTCACACAGGAACATATCCAGGCAGGTTTTGAATGTCTCCAGGGAAGGAGACTCCACAACCTCCCTGGGCGGCCTGCTCCAGTGCTCTGTCACCCTCACTGAGAAGAAGTTCTTTCTCAAATTTAAGTGGAACCTCTTGTGTTCCAGCTTGATCCCCTTACCCCTTGTCCTATCATTGTTTGCCACCGAGAAGAGCCTGGCTCCATCCTCATGGCACTCACCCTTTATATATTTGTAAACATTAATAAGGTCACCCCTCAGTCTCCTCTTCTCCAAGCTAAAGAGACCCAGCTCCCTCAGCCTTTCTTCATAAGGGAGGTGCTCCACTCCCTTAATCATCTTTGTTGCCCTGTGTTGGACTCTCTCCAGCAGTTCCCTGTCCTTCTTGAACTGAGGGGCCCAGAACTGGACACAGTATTCTAGATGGGGTCTCACCAGGGCAGAGGAGAGGGGAAGGAGGACCTCTCGAACTACTAACCACCCCCCTTGTAATACACCCCAGGATGCCATTGGCCTTCCTGGCCACAAGGGCACAGTGCTGGCTCATGGTCATCCTGTTGTCCACCAGGACCCCCAGGTCCCTTTCCCCTACACTGCTCTCTAATATGTAATTTCCCAACCTACACTGGAACCTGGGGTTGTTCCTGCCCAGATGCAGGACTCTACACTTTCCCTTGTTAAATTTCATCAGGTTATTCCCCACCCAACTCTCCAGCCTGTCCAGGTCCCTCAACTTAGCTGTGAGGATGCTGTGGGAGACTGTGTCAAAGGCTTTAGTGAAGTCAAGGTAGACCACATCCACCGCTCTGCCATCGTCCATCCACCTTGTTACATTCTCATAAAAGGCTATGAGGTTGGTCAAGCATGACTTACCCTTGGTAAAGCCATGCTGACTGCCCCTAATAACCCTCTTATCCCTGATATGCCTTGAGATGGTACCAAGGACAAGCTGTTCCATTACTTTCCCAGGGACGGAGGTGAGGCTGACCAGTCTATAATTACCCCGGTCCTCCTTCTTGCCCTTTTTGAAGACTGGAGTGACCTTTGCTTTCCTCCAATCCTCGGGCACCTCTCCCGTTTCCCAAGACTTGGCAAAGATGATGGAGAGTGGTCTAGCAATGACTTCAGCCAGCTTCCTCAGCACCCGTGGATGCATCCCATCTGGGCCCATGGATTTATGGATGTCCAGACTATTTAATTGCTCCCTAACCCAGTCCTCATCGACTAAAGCAAACTCCTCCACTGACCTGGCTTCATCTGGGGTCTCAGGGGTACAGGGTTCCCCAGGACAGCCTCCAGCGGAGTAGACAAAGAAGGCATTCAGCAATTCTGCCTTCTCTGTGTCTTCTGCCACCAGGGCACCCACCGCATTTATCAGTGGGCCTACATTGCCCCTGGTATTATTTTTATCTGCTATGTATTTGAAAAAGTTCTTTTTGCTGTCCTTGACCCCTCTCGCCCGCTGTAAGTCTAAGGAGGCCTTGGCTATCCTTGCTGCCTTCCTACATCCTCTAACAGCAGCCTTATATTCCTCCCAAGTGGCCAGCCCCTGCTTCCATGACCTGTAAACTCTCCTCTTCTGCTTGAGCATACCCAACAGATCCCTATTCAACCACACAGGCCTCCTGGCTCCCTTCCTCGACTTCCTATGTGTGGGGATGCTCTGATCCTGAGCATGGAAGAAGCGATCTCTGAATGCAATCCAGCTCTCTGGGGCCCCTTTTCCTTCAAGCAGTCTTGCCCTTGGGATTTCCCCTAGCAATTTCTTGAAAAGGCCGAAGTTAGCCTTGCTGAAGTCCAGGGTTGTAATTCTACTTGCTATTCTGTTCCTGCCACACAAGATGCTGAACTCCACCATCTCATGGTCACTGAAACCCAGGCAGCCCTCAACCTTTACTGCTTTCGACCAGACCCTCCTTGTTAGTGAGGATGAGATCCAGCAGTGCATCTCTCCTAGTCAGCTCCTCCGCCATCTGCATGAGGAAGTTATCACCAATGCACTGGAGGAACCTCCTGGACTGTGGCTTGTTGGAACGATAAAGGACTCAGCACTCCGATTCAATGTGAATCACGCAAAGCCATTTATTACAGAAGCATGTCTCCTTACATACGCAACTATTCTCTAATCACGAATCCACGCTCCAAGCATGGATTTGCTAAATGAATATCATGGGCAGTCCACACGCTGGAGCCCCACCGATGATAGGTCTGAGGACTCACGCCATGCTGAGGCCCTGTTAATGAAGAAACGCCCCTTTTACTCACAGCAGATTCTGTTCTCAGTTTCTCGAATTGGCCTTGAGATTCCTTTGGGCCTGACTAATTCAACAACATATCTCCATCTAAAAATCCCCTCCACAATTCCCCCTTTTTGTTCTTGAATTAGTCAGGCCCCTTAAACAGCATACTGAATCGTCTTTGAAATACACTGCAAATGCAGAAGCCATAAGACCAAATTTCTCTTTGTCTGAGCCCACCCTGGCAGAAGCATCCATCATCTCAGCTAATGAGCTATGCTTTGGTAAAGCAAGCAAAATTTTCTTACAAACCGGGTTAGCATTCTCAACTGCGAGTGTCATAAACACAGGTTCTTTCACATTAGTATCAATCAGTGCCCTGTCCAAGGCTTCCTTTAGGCGGTCAAGAAAAGCCATATACGATTCATTGTCCTTTTGCTTTACCTGAGTGTATGGAGGGACTGCTTTACCTTCTTCCGGTAGAGTTCGGAAAATATCTCTTGCAAGAGAGGAACTCTGCCGCAAGATGGCAGTATTTAACCGTGCCTGCGCTTGAGGGTTAGCAAATTCCCCTGACCCTATCAGCTTATCTTTCGAAGCAAGGCGTAACGGGTCTCCCTCATCACGGTCTAAATTAAGAATAGATGCTTCCTCACAAGCATCAATCCATCTGCTTCTCCAGAGAACTTCTTGCATTGGTGTTAGTAGCAACATAGCTAGCTGACGACAATCGTAAGGAGTTAATATTTGCCCATCAAAGAGAGTATTAATAAAGCCTTGCGTATATTTTCCATGTAAGCCATACTGCTGCACCGCTTTTCTAGCCTCTTTTATCTTCTCCCAACGCAACCCAGCCCACCCAGGACTCTGATTACCCTGTTCGTCTCGCTGGTAAATGACTTGGTATGCACTTGTTATTTCACCTTCTATCATTGCATTTCTGATAATTCCTCGTCAATGTTTTTTAAGGTCATAATTATCCGTAGAACCAGAGCCCCCCACCGCACCCCCCTTCTTGTCACCATCAAAACAATTACCTTTCTGAGTGCTGGATTCTTTCACTAATAGCTGACCTATTTTTTCACACAGTTCTTTTGTCCAGTGACTCCTTCTGTTCTGTTGTAGGAGTTAGAGGGGTAGAAGGCAGTGAAGACGGACACGGATCAGTAAAAGAATTGATATTACACTTATTTACGACTTAAGCGTTCTCAGCTTTCACCAGTACTTTTGACAAATTATCTGACTCCAGTTCTTTGGACTTCTTGGTCTCTCTAGGGTCGTGTGATGGTACAGGAGCTCTCTAGTGATATCCTTGATCCGGGCTCCAGGTAGACTACAAACTTCCCTAAGATGAGGGTCAACTCTGCATATTGGGCCCTCTGCTCCTTTCAGAAGGGAATTTCCTATTACAATCACCCTTCTTTCTTTCTTATCAGAGGCAGTCTTAAGTTGTGAAGTCAACCGCCTCTTCCTATGTGATCTTGTAGGCAGGTTTGGCACCACCTCCCCACCTACCTCTTCTTCAAGATCCAGGGCCTCAAACCTATTACAGAGGGGCACCTGGGGAGGCAACGCAGGCAGGGAGGGGGGGCTGCCCGTGATGCCGAACTGGAATACGCTTCCAACCCTTGTCGTCTTTTAGGTCCCTTACCTCTGCCCGACAGCGACAAGGGTGGGGCTGTCTCAGGACTTCTGCCTCTGTCCGAGAGCGCAGGAGGTCCATCTCCTTTTCGGGGGTTCCTCCCTGGGGCCTTTCCGACTGGCATGTCAGGATGTTACTCCACCAGTCGATCTCCCTTTCGCACTCCCTGATAGACCTCAGCATCTCAACCTCCTCCTTAAGTTTCACAAATATGTCGAGCAGATCTTGCACCTGCTCACACCTCACACAAGTGGAGTGCTGGTCTCCCTCCTCCAGCACCAGCAGGCTCTGGCACTCCCTGCAGCCGGAAACCTGAAAAGCCACCGTTCTGTACAGAAACTCAGTCTGTGTTGCCACGGGATTTTTGAAAAAAGCTCTCCTTCTGAAGGCGATGATGGTCATCAGCAGTCTGATACGCTAGCAATAAGTTAGAGGTGCTGACAAGCAACAAGTGCTCTCTGCACCCTGCTGCACAAGCTACCACTCCCGCTGCTGCAGCACAGTGTGGGTGGAACTCACTCCCTACACAAGCTGGTTGCTCATCTCTGCACCTGGTGGGCAGAGACTAGTCCCTGCCCTCCAAATGGCTTTTTCAAGGCAAGGGGAGGGGGTGCGGTCGCCGTCACCGTGGGAACGCCCCCAGCCACATCAGCCACTCTCTCGCAAAGGCTGCTGGGGCTTCAGGGATCGGAACATGCCGGGAATCACGCTGACCCTGTATGTTTCCCTCTGAGCTTCCTAATCTCGGCTGCACTGCGTGGTCGGCTGAACCTCACAGGTTCTGGCTCTCGCTGGGTTGGCTCCGATCAGCTGAGTGAACGCTAGTATCGAGATTCAGAGCTTTTAAACCTCCCGCTGTCACCGTGGGAATGCCCACCGCCATGTCAGCCGCTCTCTCACAATGGCTGCTGGGAATTCAGGGATCGGTAATGAAGGGAATCACGTTTTCCTGCACGTTTCCCTCTGAGCTTCCTAATCTCGGCTGCACCTCGTGGTCGGCTGAAACTCGCCGGCTCTGGCTCTCGCTGGGCTGGCTCCGGTGATCTGATGGAATGCAAGTATCGAGTTTCAGCCGCTTTTAAACCTCCCGCCGTCACCGTGGGAATGCCCACCGCCACGTTAGCCGCTCATTTGCAATGGCTGTCGGGGCTTCAGGAATCAGGAGACGCCGTGAACCACGCTGTCCCTGTACGTTTCCCTCTGAGATTCCTAATCTCGGCTGCACCTTGTGGTAGGATGAACCTTGCAGGCTCTGGCTCTCGCTGGGTTGGCTCTGATCAGCTGACTGAACGCAAGTATCAAGTTTCAGCCGCTTTTAAACCTCCCGCCGTCACCGTGGGAATGCCCACCGCCACGTCAACAACTCTCTCGCAATGGCTGCTGGTGCTTCAGGGATCGGGACACGCTGGGAATCACGCTGTTCCTGTACGTTTCCCTATGAGCTTCCTAATCTCGGCTGAACCTCGTGGTCAGCTGAACCTCGACGGCTCTGGCTCTTGTTGGGCTGGCTCCCATCAGCTGACTGAACACTAGTATCGAGTTTCAGCCGCTGTTAAACCTCCCGCCGTCACTGTGGGAACGCCCCTCGCCACGTAAGCCGCTCTCTCGCAATGGCTGTCAGGCCTTCAGGGATCGGGAGACGCCGGGAATCACGCTGTCCATGTACGTTTCCCTCTGAGCTTCCTAATCTCGGCTGAACCTCGTGGTCGGCTGAACCTCGGTGGCTCTGGCTCTCGCTGAGCTGGCTCCAATGAACTGATGAAATGCTAGTATCGAGTTTCAGTCACTTTTAAACCTCCCGCCATCACCGTGGGAACGCCCACCGCCACGTCAACCGCTCTCTCGCAATGGCTGCTAGGGCTTCAGCGATCGGGAGACGCTGGGAATCACGCTGTTCCTGTATGTTTCCCTCTGAGCTTCCTAATCTCGGCTGAACCTCGTGGTCGGCTGAACCTTGCAGGGTCTGGCTCTTGCTGTGCTGGTTCCATCAGCTGACTGAACTCTAGTATCGAGTTTCAGCCGCTTTTAAACCTCCCGCTGTCACCATGGGAATGCCCACAGCCACGTTAGCAGCTCATTCGCAATGGCTGCTGGTGCTTCAGGGATTGGGACACGCCGGGAATCACGCTGTTCCTGTACGTTTCCCTCTGAGCTTCCTAATCTCAGCTGCACCGCGTGGTCGGCTGAACCTCGCCGGCTCTGGCTCTCGCTGTGCTGGCTCCCATCAGCTGACTGAACTCTAGTATCGAGTTTCAGCCGCTTTTAAACATCCCGCCATCACCATGAAAACTCCCCTTGCCACATCAGCCGTTCTCTCACAATGGCTGTTGGGGCTTCAGGGATCGGGACACGTCGGGAATCACGCTGTCCCTGTACATTTCCATCTGAGCTTCCTAACCTCGGCTGAACCTCGTGGTCGGCTGAACCTTGCAGGCTCTGGCTCTCGCTGGCTTGGCTCTGATCAGCTGACTGAACGCAAGTATCAAGTTTCAGCCGCTTTTAAACCTCCCGCCGTCACCGTGGGAATGCCCACCGCCACGTCAACAACTCTCTCGCAATGGCTGCTGGTGCTTCAGGGATCGGGACACGCTGGGAATCACGCTGTTCCTGTATGTTTCCCTATGAGCTTCCTAATCTCGGCTGAACCTCGTGGTCAGCTGAACCTCGACGGCTCTGGCTCTTGCTGGGCTGACTCCCATCAGCTGACTGAACGCTAGTATCGAGTTTCAGCCGCTTTTAAACATCCCGCTGTCACCCTGGGAACGTTCACTGTCACGTTAGCCGTTCTCTTGCAATGGCTACCGGGGCTTCAGGGATCGGGACACGCCAGGAATTACGCTGGCCCTGTACATTTACCTCTGAGCTTCCTAATATTGGCTGAACCTCACCAACTCTGGCTCTCGCTGGGCTGGCTCCCATCTGCTGACTGAACGCTAGTATCAAGTTTCAGCCGCTTTTAAACCTACCGCCATCACCGTGGGAACGCCCCCGGCCACATCAGCCGCTCTCTCGCAATTGCTGCCTACGCTTCAGGGATCGTTACATGCCGGGAATCACGGTGTGCCTGTATGTTTTCCTCTGAGATTCCTAATCTCGGCTGAACCTCGTGAACGGCTGAACCTCGCCGGCTCAGACTCTCACTGGGCTGGTTCCCATCAGCTGCCTGAATGCTAGTATCGGGTTTTAGCCACTTTTAAACCTCCTGCCATCACCGTGGGAACGCCCCACGCCACGTCAGCAGCTCTCTCGCAATGGCTGTCGAGGGTTCAGGGATCAGGACACGCTGGGAATCACGCTGTCCCTGTACGTTTCCCTCTGAGCTTCCTAATCTCGGCTGAAACTCATCGGCTCTGGCTCTCGCTGGACTGGCTCCCATCAGCTGACTGAACACTGGTAACAAGTTTCAACCGCTTTTAAACCTAGCACCGTCACCGTGGAAACGCCCCCCGCCATGTCAGCCGCTCTCTCACAATGGCTGCTGGGAATTCAGGGATCGGTACACGAAGGGAATCACGCTGTCCCTGTACGTTTCCCTCTGAGCTTCCTAATCTCAGCTGCACCTCGTGGTCGGCTGAAACTCGCCGGCTCTGGCTCTCGCTGGCTTGGCTCTGATCAGCTGACTGAATGCAAGTATCGAGTTTCAGTCACTTTTAAACCTCCCGCCATCACCGTGGGAACGCCCACCACCACGTCAACCGCTCTCTCGCAATGGCTGCTAGGGCTTCAGCAATCGGGAGACGCTGGGAATCACGCTGTTCCTGTATGTTTCCCTCTGAGCTTCCTAATCTCGGCTGAACCTCGTGGTCGGATGAACCTTGTCAGCTCTGGCTCTCGCTGGGCTGGCTCCGATGATCTGATGGAATGCTAGTATCGAGTTTCAGCCGCTTTTAAACCTCCCGCCTTCACCATGGGAATGCCCACAGCCACGTTAGCAGCTCATTTGCAATGGCTGCTGGTGCTTCAGGGATCGGGACACGCTGGGAATCACACTGTTCCTGTATGTTTCTCTCTGAGCTTCCTAATCTCGGCTGAACCTCGTGGTCGGCTGAACCTCGTCGGCTCTGGCTCTTGCTGGGCTGGCTCCGATCAGATGACTGAACGCAAGTATCAAGTTTCAACAGCTGTTAAACCACACGCCATCACTATGAAAACGCCCCTCGCCACGTCAGCCGCTCTCTCGCAATGGCTGTCGGGGCTTCAGGGACTGGGACATGCCGGGAATCACGCTGTCCCTGTATGTTTCCCTCTGAGCTTCCTAATCTCGGCTGAACTTCGTGGTCAGCTGAACCTCGTCGGCTCTGGCTCTTGCTGGGCTGGCTCCCATCAGCTGACTGGACTCTAGTATCGAGTTTCAACTGCTTTTAAACCTCCCGCCGTAACCATGGGAATGCCCACCGCCACGTCAGCCGCTCTCTCGCAATGGCTGTCAGGGCTTCACGGATCAGGACACGCCATGAACCACGCTGTCCCTGTACGTTTCCCTATGAGCTTCCGAATCTCGGCTGAACCTCGTGGTCAGCTGAACCTCGCCGGCTCTGGCTCTTGCTGTGCTGGTTCCATCAGCTGACTGAACTCTAGTATCGAGTTTCAACCGCTTTTAAACATCCTGCCGTCACCATGAAAACTCCCCTTGCCACATCAGCCGCTCTCTCACAATGGCTGTCAGGGCTTCAGGGAAAGGGACACGTCGGGAATCACGCTGTCCCTGTACGTTTCCCTCTGAGCTTCCTAATCTCGGCTGAACCTTGTGGTCGGCTGAATCTCGCCGGTTCTTGCTCTCGCTGGGCTGGCTCCAATGAGCTGATGGAACGTGAGTATCAAGTTTCAGCAGCTGCTAAACCTCCCACTGTCACCATGAAAACTCCCCTCGCCACATCATCTTCTCTCTCGCAATGGCTGTCCGGGCTTCAGGGATCAGGACATGCTGGGAAGCACGCTGTCCCTGTACGTTTCCCTCTGAGCTTCCTAATCTCGGCTGAACCTCGTGGTCGGCTGAACCTCACAGGCTCTGGCTCTCGCTGGGTTGGCTCCGATCAGCTGACTGAACTCTAGTATCGAGATTCAGCTGCTTTTAAACCTCCCGCCATCACCGTGGGAACGCCCACCGCCACGTCATCTGTTGTAGTAATAAATTCGACGAATCCAGACGCCGGCATAAGCTCTTTGATCGAACGGGCGGGCCGGGCGAGAGTAAGGAGTCTAATTCAATGTGAATTTACCATCCGTACTCTTTAATGAACTCTTAACAACACTGAATATCAATGTCCCCGAGACCACGTTTTTCCAAGCCTTATATACTCTATACCAAAAGGCCATGCGGCAAGCGCAGGTTACAATTGGTTACACTTACAGTCACTCATCCCCCCCCACTATGGTGATTAGCTGCAGGGCACTGTTCACAGATTGTTCATGTGCAGCGGCAATGCCCCTCCTGCAGCCTGGGTCGAGGGCAGAGCAGCTTCTGTTTACTTTCCTTTTGTCTCTGGTGTCTCAGGGAAATCCTTCAGTGTAGCACAGCCGCATCAAGCCCTGGCTTGTTCACAGCACACAGCCAGAGACTCTCCACAATTCCTCCTTTTTTTTTTCTTTTTGGACAAGCCAGGATTGATTAGCTGTGTGTTCTAATCCTTCTTTGATATGTGAGAAAAAAACAACTTATACATAACATATAAATAACAACAACAATCAACATAAACAGTGCACTTTGCAATAAACCTGAGGTATTCCATTGCCGTTTAAATATCGCAATGGATTAATTAAATAAATTCCAAGAACTTTGGTTTAAAGGTACTCAACTTATAACAAACGATGTGCTGGGTGCTGATAAACTTACTCAAGAGGTAGTGGTGTTTAAAGATCTACTTATATAACTATAGTACACATACATGTCACAGCTAAATCAATGCAAAGGTTACACCTCACTCTGTGACCTCCGAAGGTTCTGCTGCAGGGAGTTGATTTGGTTGAGTTTGTCTCAACTCCGGCTTTACTGCTCGGCTTGGAACCCATAATGGACCTTGATCTGTGGAGAGACACATATACCCTCTACCATTAAAAATAACAGGTACTGCTCCCTTCCATAATCCAGTGGTGGGATCACGATATCTCACCATGAATTCCGGTAAAGTGTTTTTCCTTCCTAGTCTGATCTGATAATGATGAACGATCACAGGAGGCATGTGCTGTACAGAACTTACTAAACTATCTGCAATTTGATTTCCTTCACCTAGACCAAGATTCCATTGATGACTGCGGATGTGAATCACACAGCAGAGTTCTTTTCTTTGATTTAAAATAGCTCTCAATTGTACAAACAATTTTCCTAATCGAGGATTATTCAATTGTCTTAACAGAGCATTTTCCATTCTGGGTATTACACCTGCTACATACAAAGAATCTGTGACAACATTTAAAGAAGATTTCAGCCAATTATTTAAGGCCCATATTACTGCCGTGAGCTCTAAAGTCTGCAATGAATCCTCTTTTGAACCTTCAATTAAATGCTGTTTCCGTTGACTATTCTCTTGCCAGACACATGCTGCCTGGTGTCTTCGTTTTCCTGCATCTGTATATACTGTAAGGCCTTCAACAGGTTTTGCTTTTACTTTGCTTCTCTCTAACCACTGATTTGTTCTAAGGAATTACCATAGTTTACCTTTTGGTTGTCGTGAATGTACCTTGCCTATAAATCCTAATAATGCATTCTGTATAGGCATCGAATGTCTCAGCCACCATTCTAAATCGGCTCCATTTATCGGAATACTGATGTCATCTGGTTCCTGACCGCTAATTTCTAATATTCGAGATCTTCCTTTTCGAATCAATTCTCCAATTGCTTCTGGTCTTGTTTGAATACTGAATTTTGGTTGGACACTAAGAAAAATCCACTCTAATAATCGTAAATCATTTTCTGTTTTCAATCTGACAGTGGCACAAAAGGAAGAATCTGTAGCAACATCTATGGAGAATTCCCCGTTTTTGTTTTGCCACTGGCAGATGATTGCACACGGATGTTCTAGATTGCTAATAAGGAGGGAAATTGGTCGATCAGAAAGTCTTCGGCTAGACCAATTTGTCTGTACTTTTTGTATAATATCAGAAAGACATTTGAGATGCACGGACTCTAAGCTTATTTTCTTAGCTGGATCACCTCCTTTTAGAAGTGAAGTAAGAGGTGCTATATCATTGTTAGTAATGCCTACGCAATTTCTAATCCATTGTATGTCCCCTAACAATTTTTGGACATCATTTAATGTCTGTAAATCAGTATGTAATTCAATTTTTTGTGGACGAATCTGTGCATCACAAATGGACCAACCAAGGTATTTCCAAGGTGCAGACTTTTGAACTTTCTCTGGAGCTATGACCAACCCCTTTTCTTTGAGTTTGATCGTAATTTGGACTATGGAACTTTCTGTGAACTCAGCTTGTTGACAGAACAGAATATCATCCATATAATGATAAATAATTGTTTGTTTCCATGATGCACGAATAGGTTGAAGTGCCCATGCAACATACATTTGGCACAGTGTAGGAGAATTTTTCATACCTTGCGGTAGCACTACCCACTCATACCTTTTAGCTGGTTCCGCTTTGTTTACTGAAGGCAGTGTAAATGCAAAACGCTGTGTATCTTGCTCATTTAAAGGAATGGTAAAGAAACAATCCTTTAAATCTATAATTAGAATATGCCAATTTTCTGGTAACATTACAGGTGATGGTAATCCAGGCTGTAAAGCACCCATGGCTTGCATTTGATCATTTACCTTTCGCAAGTCATGTAATAATCGCCACTTTCCACTCTTTTTTGGTATTACAAAAATTGGGGTATTCCATGGACTAGTAGAAGGCTTGATATGGCCTGCAACTAATTGCTCTTCTACTAATTCACGTGCCTTTTGCAGTCGCTCTTCTGTTAGTGGCCACTGGTCAACCCAAACTGGGCTATCTGTTAACCAGGTCAATGGAGGGTTGGGCAACTACTTTCCAGTGACCACTAAGGAAAAGGTGAGGTAGTTAAAACGGCACCAAGTTGCCCCAAGACGTCACGGCCAATAAGCGCCTCAAGGCTGCTTGGCAATTCCATTACATACACCCTAAGGGTAACACATTGACCTTCAGGGAAACTAATGGAAATGGGATCAACACTTATATTTGGAGTAGTTTGACCCCCTACTCCAGCTACAGTGGAAGAGATTGATTTTTGAAGTTTCCAATTTCGTGGCCATTTGAATTGACTAATGATGGAGACATCTGCTCCAGTATCAAGCATTGCATTTACCTCTACAACAACAGTAGAATCAGACTGAAATAGTTGCACACGTAACATGGGACGCTGAGTCATTGATGAGGTGAAGCAAACTGCAGGACCTGTCGATCCAAATCCTTTATCACGCCTTTCTGTTGAGGATGCTGGAGGGACTCCTGGAAGCATTGGTAGGCAATTTTCCAATGCTACTACCTGAGCTATTCTACTCCCAGAAGGAATAAAAATTGGCGGATGCAGAGTGTAGGCCAGAATTTGAACAGTTCCTGTGAAATCTGCATCAATTATACCTGGTATTACTATAAGACCTTTAATACTAGCAGAAGAACGGCCAACCAATAGGCCTCCAATGAGACTATCTTGTCTAAATAAAGGTCCTTTAGCATTAGTTGGTATTCTATGAATTGCAGTATTGATCAATGTAATATCTACTGCTGTCTCCACATCAACTCCGAGGCTTCCTGCGGTGCTTGGCTTGTTGAGGTGAAAGAAGCCTGGTTCACGGTTGGTCGCTGATTGTGATACAGGTTCGGAGATGTTCTTTGTGTCCTCGCGCGCACTCCGTTCGTGCTCACTTGACCGTTTCCCGATCTCCGGCAAATTTTTGTAGCATGAGTGTTAGACTGGCATCTGTCACACCAAACTGCTGCAGTACAGTTCGTTCGGACATGTTCTTTACTTCCACAGCGATGACAGGAATTGTATGATGATTTACAGAATTTATTTGTTGATCGCTGAACTGCTGCTACAACTGGTTGCATTGTAGATGAGACTTGCTGGCTAACTTGTCGGAAAGATCTCTGCATGACCCCTTCGAAAGCGGCAGCCATCACCTCTGCACTTCGGTGTTCTTCTGATCTGGCTACTCGTGTCAGCATTTGTTCTACTGATGATCCTGGTGGCAGAGTTGCTAATATTTGCTTAGTCTTTGAATTTGCATTATCAAAAGCTAACAGCCGAAACATTTGATTTTTCATTTCTCCTGATAAGTCCGGATTTTGCATTACTCCTTCATGTAGCCGGTCAATAAAATGTGAGAAATCTTCTGTGGTGCCTTGGCGTATTCCGCTGAATGAGGGAGCTAATGGTCCTGGTAAGGTTAAGAAGGCATCTAGGGCAAGTTGTGCAGATTTCTGGTGAATTTCAGCTGTAAATCGCAGTTGAACTTCTATGGTAGCATACTGTCCACGACCTGTATAGACATCAGGTACCACATTGGTTAATGGGTCATTTGGACTGGTGTGTTTTGCTGTTTCTTGCTGCGCTCATTGATACCAGGTTGATTCCCACAGAAGGAATTGCGCTGGAGTTAATAATAGGCGCATTAAATTTTGACAGTCCATGGGACACAATAAGTCAGCAGTAAAAATCCAATGCAGTATTTGTCTGGTCGCTTCTGAACGTATACCATAGTTGGTGATTGTTTGTTTTGCTTGCTGCAAAATTTTCCAATCGTGTGGTTCCCATACCACTGTCTGAGTGTTCATATTTTGAATTACCGGTAGGGCTAATTTTGCTGGAGACCAATCACCTTCTAGAATGGCATCTTTGATGACCCCTGACCATCTGCCACGTCGGGGCTGTGGCTGGTCAGTAGAATCTATAGGTACTTTTGATGGCATTGTTTGTGAAGGGCAAGCTGGTTTTTGAAACTCAATTTGTTCCTTATTTTTCTCTACATTTGACACTCTTAAGTTGTTCAAGCTTGTTGGTAATAACTTGCAGTAACTGCTCTACTGCTTGAGGTGAGCCCAATGATGTAGGAGGAGGCTCACAAAAAACTTCCGCGGGTGCTTGCGGAGGCAAAGTTTGAGGCGGCCCCGGCCCTGGCGGCGGCGGCGGCAGCCCAGCCTGTCCGGGCCCGGCCCCCACGCTTTTCTCGGAGGGAGGGGGGGCGTCCGGCTCGGGGCAGGGCAGAGGCGGAGCGGTAGGAGGAGGGCGGCACTCAGGGCCTCCCACATCCGGACAATCGACTAGTTGCACTTCCGCTTTCTTGGCACATTGCCCCAGAGACTCGGAGGGGGAAACTTCCGGTCCTTTGTTTATGAGCCGCGAAGTTTCTAATTCGCGTTGCAGATCGGATTGTGAAAGTATTGGCTGAGCCGGGACCCCGCGACCACCCCGAACGGCAGGCAGACCCCACAGAGTAGCCCACAGGCCCCTCTTTTCTTTTGGACAAGTTTTATCAGTCCAGGTTTGTTCTGGGACAAGCGCCTCCGCGGCTGTTAGGGCGGCACGTTGTTCCGATTTCATAACTTCTAATGATTCTAATACGATTTTCCACAATTCTCTCACAGCTTTAATTTCTTTCTCTTCTTCCCCTCTGATAGTTTTGTCCCACATAGTGTCCCCCACTGATCTCCATTCCGTTGGGGAAAACAAAAGTGGAACTTCTCCAAAGTGTCCCCACTTCTGAGCTAAAAAAATCAATGTGATTAGCTTTTCCTGTGACGATTCAATACCTCTCTTAGAGAGAATAGCCGTCAGCAGTGCCCCGGCTGTTTCAATATCCATTATCTTATCAGCGCGGTCTTAACGTAGGATGCGAGTGGCCAGCTCGACGATGCCCGTCTTTTGATATCGGACTAGGCACACAATCGCACACCCCGGCTTGGCTCCGTTATTATGAACGCTGCTTACCGCAGTAATGTCGATCAGGAGCGTTATGCTTTGCTAACGATCCATCCTTCTGCTACCATTTGTTGTAGTAATAAATTCGACGAATCCAGATGCTGGCATAAGCTCTTTGATCGAACGGGCGGGCCGGGCGAGAGTAAGGAGTCTAATTCAATGTGAATTTACCATCCGTACTCTTTAATGAACTCTTAACAACACTGAATATCAATGTCCCCGAGACCACGTTTTTCCAAGCCTTATATACTCTATACCAAAAGGCCATGCAGCAAGCGCAGGCTACAATTGGTTACACTTACAGTCACTCATCCCCCCCCCACTATGGTGATTAGCTGCAGGGCACTGTTCACAGACTGTTCATGTGCAGCGGCAACGCCCCTCCTGCAGCCTGGGTCGAGGGCAGAGCAGCTTCTGTTTACTTTCCTTTTGTCTCTGGTGTCTCAGGGAAATCCTTCTGTGTAGCACAGCCACATCAAGCCCTGGCTTGTTCACAGCACACAGCCAGAGACTCTCCACAGTCAGCCACTCTCTCGCAATGGCTGCTGATGCTTCAGGGATCGGGAGACGCCGGGAATCACGCTCTTCCTGTACGTTTCCCTCTGAGTTTCCTAATCTCAGCTGCACCGCGTGGTCGGCTGAACCTCGCCGGCTCTGGCTCTCGCTGTGCTGGCTCCCATCAGCTGACTGAACTCTAGTATCGAGTTTCAGCCGCTTTTAAACATCCCGCCGTCACCATGAAAACTCCCCTTGCCACATCAGCCGTTCTCTCGCAATGGCTGTTGGGGCTTCAGGGATCGGGACACATCAGGAATCACGCTGTCCCTGTACATTTCCATCTGAGCTTCCTAATCTCAGCTGAACCTCGTGGTCGGCTGAACCTTGCAGGGTCTGGCTCTCGCTGGGTAGGCTCTGATCAGCTGACTGAATGCAAGTATCGAGTTTCAGCAGCTGTTAAACCACACGCCATCACCGTAGGAACGCCCACCAGCCAAGTCAGCCACTCTCTCACAATGGCTGCTGGTGCTTCAGGGATTGGGACACGCCGGGAATCACGCTGTTCCTGTACGTTTCCCTCTGAGCTTCCTAATCTCAGCTGCACCGCGTGGTCGGCTGAACCTCGCCGGCTCTGGCTCTCGCTGTGCTGGCTCCCATCAGCTGACTGAACTCTAGTATCGAGTTTCAGCCGCTTTTAAACATCCCGCCATCACCATGAAAACTCCCCTTGCCACATCAGCCGTTCTCTCACAATGGCTGTTGGGGCTTCAGGGATCGGGACACGTCGGGAATCACGCTGTCCCTGTACATTTACCTCTGAGCTTCCTAATCTTGGCTGAACCTCACCAATTCTGGCTCTCGCTGGGCTGGCTCCCATCCGCTGACTGAACGCTAGTATCAAGTTTCAGCCGCTTTTAAACCTACCGCCATCACCGTGGGAACGCCCCCGGCCACATCAGCCACTCTCTCGCAATTGCTGCCTACGCTTCAGGGATCATTACATGCCGGGAATCACGGTGTGCCTGTATGTTTTCCTCTGAGTTTCCTAATCTCGGCTGAACCTCGTGATCGACTGAACCTCGCCAGCTCAGACTCTCACTGGGCTGGCTCCCATCAGCTGCCTGAATGCTAGTATCGGGTTTTAGCCACTTTTAAACCTCCTGCCATCACCGTGGGAACGCCCCACGCCACGTCAGCAGCTCTCTCGCAATGGCTGTCGAGGGTTCAGGGATCAGGACACGCTGGGAATCACGCTGTCCCTGTACGTTTCCTTCTGAGCTTCCTAATCTCGGCTGAAACTCATCGGCTCTGGCTCTCACTGGGCTGGCTCCCATCAGCTGACTGAACACTGGTAACAAGTTTCAACCGCTTTTAAACCTACCACCGTCACCGTGGGAACGCCCCCCGCCACGTCAGCCGCTCTCTCGCAATGGCTGCCGGGGCTTCAGGGGTCAGGACACGCCAGGATTTGTGCTGTTTCTGTATGTTTCTCTCTGAGCTTCCTCATCTCGACTGAACCCTGTGGTCTACTGAACCTCGCCTTCTCTGACTCTCGCTGGGCTGGCTTTGATCAGCTGACTGAACGCTAGTATCGAGTTTCAACCGCTTTTAAACCTCCCACCGTCACCGTGGGAACGTCCACTGCCACGTCTGCCGCTCTCTCGCAATGGCTGCCAGGACTTCAGGGATCGGGACATGCCGACCATCACGCTGTTCCTGTACGTTTCCTTCTGAGCTTCCTAATCTCGGCTGAACCTCGTGGTCGGCTGAACATCGCCGGCTCTCGCTCTCCCTTGGTTGGCTCCGATCAGCTGATGGAACGCTTGATTTGAGTTTCAGTCGCTTTTAAACCTCCCGCCGTCACTGTAGGAACACCCTCTGTCACATCAGCCGTTCTCTCGCAATGGCTTTTGGGGCTTCAGGGATCGGGACATGCTGGGAACCACGCTGTTCCTGTGCGTTTTCCTGTGCGCTTCCTAATCTCGGCTGAACCTCGTGGTCGGCTGAACCTCGCTGGCTCTGGCTCTCGCTGGGCTGGCTCCGATCAGCTGACTGTATTGAGTTTCAGCCACTTGTTGTATGGTTGTATGCTTTGTTTTTTTTGATGTCTGCTTATCTACAGGTCTTCCATTAGGTAGAAGTGATGTTGTCAAAATTCATTTTCAGATGCTTCGACAGCAGATCAGTCTAACAGAAATAATGAATACCAGCCGTTCAGATGTTTCTCAGTTTTTCGAAAATACAGAGGATACAGGGCTACAGGAGCATACAGATGAGAACTGCCTTTACTGTGTCTGCATACAAATACCGGATTATCAGCCTAACAACCAAGTCAATTCTTTGTATAGTCATACAGGTTACTGTTCCTTATGGGAAAGTATGATAAAACTGAATTAAAATATTTAATTTTGTTAATCTTTAAAATTGATGAAACTCTGAGGGGGTTTTTTTGTTTGTTTCTTTGGTCTGGGTTTTTTTGCGTGGTGGTGTTTTGGTTTGGTTTGGTTTGGTTTCCCCTCTTTACTGACTATTGACCTTGAAATTAGTTTTCCTTAATAAGCTCACTATGGAACCAATGGTATTTCTATGGTCATTTTCATCTTTTCTGTTTCTAGTGATATTAAATATTTCTAAAAACTTATTAAAATATAACATTCAAAACCTTATTTAGTACTTATAAATCAGTGTCCTGAAAACTGAGGTTTGTGATTGAACTAATGAAAAGTCTGTACCATAAAACAAAACTAAGGAAATCTGATTGCGGAGTCTGAAGTTGAGGTATAACTTCTGGGATTTAGTCATCTTTCTTCATATTTTGAGATTCAGATCAGATTCAGAATTATTTTCTTCCTAACCTCCTCTGCAGAGTTTGCAGTTATATTGTCTTTTTACACTGTCTGTAATAAAAAGATAATCCCGTAATGGAAATTCCAATTTCTGCTTAGTAGGAATCCTTACTATTGTACAACAGTGCTATGTATTCAGGTAGCAACACTGTTGGCAAGGGGGCTGATGCACAAAATGTGAGAAATGGCCAAGAAAGCTGAGTTTGAACTCAAGTTCAGTATCAAGAAGAGATGGCAAACAAAATCTCAGTTGTACTCTTCAATTAGCATGAGGGGATTACAGGCGAGGCAGAACCAGGCTCTTCCAGAAGTACAAAGCCTAAGGACAGGAGACCACGGACATGTGCTGTAGGAATGGAAATTCCAGTTAAACATAAATCTTTGCAGTGTAAATTGATCTCATTTTTAAGTGAGCCCTTCTTTGAGCAAGGGGTTGAATTAGGTGATCTCCCTAAGTCCCTTCAGACCTGTGTTTTTCTGTGGTTCTGTTAACTGCACAACAATTAAAAGCTTGGATTTTACACTGATCTCTTTACACCCAAAATGCCAAAGACTGTGGATAGTGAAACCTCACAGAAGAATCTTGCTTGTCATATCTTTCTGTTGATGAAGTCAGAGCTCTTTCTGCAAGACCTGTGGTAATCATATGAACACAAAGCTTGTGCATATGCAAGAGCATCTTAATTATGTTATTGATATATCCATGTTCTGTTTTACATAAGAACTCTACATGTGATTAGAGTTTTTTAGGCTTCTGTCAGTGCTTGAGTTGATTATTTTCACTTAAGTATTATAAGACTCAAAAAAGTTATTTTTAAACATTTTGAGTATGATTTGTCCAAAATCAAACATCTAGTTTACAGCTGCTTTATATACTCCTAGTTACCGTACATTGTGCATCAGTGTCTTGCATACTTAACATTGTTAAAAAATAAGAAAAACATTTGAAGTGAGGAAAAGTGTGAATAACAAAGATGAAACATCATGTTTCTCTCAGCTTTTTCAGACGTTCCATATACTGACTGGTGTCGCCAGACCATACACAATCACTTAGATGTGCATTCCTCCAAATTTTCTGGAATTTCAAGCTGTAGCGATGCAGTATCCCATGGTTCAGCTAGCAGCACCAAGAGTACAGACCTTGTACTAGGTAAGTTTGAAAGCCTTATGATTACTAGAGACTATAACTCTTAAAGTTTTTTTTAGGTATTGTGGAAAAATATTTTATTTATACTGCAACAAATAATGTTCTTTATTTAAAAAGAAGCAAGCAGACAACAGAAACAATGACACACAAACCCTCATTATCCAGGAAGGTAGTTGCATTATCAATGACTGTGGCAGATAGCATACTTTCAAACTGTTCTGCTTTATCTTTGTGGTATTTTTGTAGGTAATGTAAATGCAGCATTACAATAAAATTGGTTGCCTTTTTTTTCCAACACATTTTTGTTAGTTAAAAAAAAATACTGAATTTCTCTAAAGAGAAAGACATTTATTTTTTAGGCTTCTGTTTTGCATTTTGAATTATCATCATTTCTTATAAAGTAGCTGGTTGCTAACTTCACCAGTATCTGGTACAAACAGAGCAGGTAATCACCCCACTCAGTTTGCAACATAATTTAGTGATAGAGACAGCACTGTAACTGAATCTCAGAGATTTTTCTAAATGTCACACAGCATTTATGAAATGCTAGTCTACCTTTTTTAAATATTTCCATGTTAAAATTAATGAAAATAATATGATTGTTTTAATTTTAATGGGAATATTTCTATACATACATAAATATGTACCCGTGTGTGTATATAATGCTAAAACAGACTTACATGACATAGGATAGGCACAATCAAAGACTATTCTGCTTAAACTCCATACCATTTAATTTGTTTTTCTAGGAGTAAAATCAATCCCAGATGATACACCAGTGTGCAGAATACTTCTGCGGAAAGAAGTCTTACGTTTAGTAATCAATTTGAGTAGTTCAGTAGGAACTAAGGGCCATGAAACTGGACTCCTGATGTAAGTTAAATACATTTTAGGTGGTTTAGCAACACTTAGTTGCATGTATTTTCTAAGATCTCCGAGATCGTGTTTCACCTTTTTTCTGACTTCTCAAAAAATTGGCAAGCAGGTATTCTTGTGGGTTACTGGGGATGATTGAACATAATGTAAAAGCTTTTAAAATGTTTGTTCTGTCTTTAATTGTCTCTTCCCCATTGTTTTTAAAATCGGTAATTCAACTGCAGTGATGTTTCATTATATACCCAGTATGTCATGCATCTTTAAAAAAAGAAATGGTAAATTTTTTTTGTGCCAAATAATATGTATCAAATAACCAGAATAACAATCTGAAAACAACTTCTTAAGAAACATGAATCTGCTTTTGGCAAGAGTACAACTACTGGAATTGATTTATAGAAAAGCTCATGTTAAAATATAGGAATATAAATCCAGGGACCACACGTTATAATAAAAAAATGTAGGTTTCTGGGCTAGTGATGTTGGAAACTGACATATGACTGCTAAAAGAAAATGCAGAAACATTCATTTTAGTTTTAAATATGCTTACAGATAATTAAGTTAGCGTTTTGTATTTTTTATTACTGCTGTACATGTGGATGCCTATTCTTAGATGTACTGTTCTCTTTCTACATCTACAGGGTGTTTCAAAAAGATGGACTAAATTTTACAGCATTCTTGCAAATGACTGTGTGCTGGGAGAGGCATCTAGCAGTAATCATTTGAAACTCTATGCATCGCCCTTTCAAGTGGTAAGAGTTTCATTCATGGGAGGTTGGTGGTTGCAGAGATATAGTGATTTCAAATTGGGTCCATCTTTTTGAAACACCCTGTATTATTTTAAGACTAAGTGATCTCAGAGATTTTGTACAACTTTCAAATTATATATTCTATTTCATCTCCTTAATATGGATTTATTCCAGTTTGGTACAAAATAATGCTATCTGTTCTGATTTTCTTGCTTCATCAGATCCAGAATGTTTAATGCCTATTACTGAAGAGTTCTACTTTGTTGATTATGACAGTCAAAATTTAATTGAACAATTTTTAAAAATATGATGGAAATCTGTTCAAGACTTTTAAATTTTTGGTTTTCCTGTTGATCAGAATTAAGGAGAAATATCCCCAAGCATTTGATGACATATGCCTTTACTCTGAGATGTCCTACTTGTTAGCACATTGTACATTTCGACTTCCATCTCGAAGGTTCATTCAGGAGCTATTTCAAGATGTACAGTTCTTAAAAGTAAGTGGAGAGTTCAGATGAATTGAATGCACCAAAATGTGCCAGCTGGGGGTGGGTTTCATATTCTGAATGCTTTCAGATATGTCTTAAAGGAAATTATTTTATTATGTCTTTCTAGTAAAATCTCTAACTACATTAATATTTCATCTTTTTCTTTTAGATGCATGAAGAAGCTGAGGCTATTTTAGCAACACCAACAAAACAGCCAGTAATTGATACATCAGCTGAATTCTGACCTCTGTCTCGTGCAGTGCATTGCATATAGACTTTCTGAAATCCTCAGACAACCTCTGATTGACTGGATAAAATCTTTGGAGCATCATTTTCTAGACTGTTACAGAAGCTACTGGTACCTGAAGACTAAACTGAAAACTTTTTCTTCCTTAACCAATTACTGCCACAGTCTTTTGAGCCCTTTGGGGAGTTATTAAACGTTAACATAGTTTTAATAATAGTAATTACCAGTATATGCAAGAGCTGAGCACTAAACACCTCCACAAGTTTTCATTTCATTTTTTACCATAAATTTAAGAAAAAAAATGGGACAACACACAGAGGCATCTTTTATGATTGAATTCTGATTCTGTTCCAGAGAAACAGAATGATGCCTTGCTTTTTAGCCCCTGGATACCAGGAATCATAGAGGTGAGGGTGCATTCCATTGCTAGCAATAGGGAGCCATGATGTGATCATGGACACCAGGGGATTAATGTTAGCCCTTCTCTGTTGTCTTTTGTACTGTTTATAACACTACTTGGCACTTTGTAACTTCAAACAGAAAGAAATGCCTCTGTGAATCTGAGGTTTCCTTGAAGTTATTTTACTATTACTACAGTTGTAAGTATTTTCATTAGCAGTCTCTAATTTCATTGCACTTATGTACATGTATCTTATCCGAACCAGTTAAGGATTTTCACTACAGTTGGATTTAAAAATAACAAGCTGAAATAAATTCTTTTCCCTGAGTGATATGCATGTGTTTGCAGTTTCTATACTCATGCCCATATAGTATGAATGTTGGTCTACTCTTAACTAAAAACCTTTAAAAAGCATGATTTGTATCAGATAAAATAACATTTAAGTAAACTTGAAGACATTTAATTGTTGCTGCTTTTGTGAGAAGACATAAAATGAGCATTTTCCAAGTTCCATGGAAACAGTCTTTTATAAAAACAAAGGTTTGATTTGAATTTTCAATGGATTAGTGATCAAGCATCAGATAGTACTAATAATTGTAGTGAAAAGCCTTAAGTAGCAAATTTTGAAGCAACAGTAATTATAATTTTATATTGGTATTTGAGACTTGTTGCAAAATTTACATGATACAGTGACTGTTAATGACTAAAATAGTAATGTCTATCATGTTACTAGGGAGGTTTCTAAATTAATGAGTGCAAGCTTAAAAAAAAAAGGTAATAATCCCCGTCACTTTTATAATGGATCTAAAGATTCAGAAGCCTTTATATTAAAGTAATATATGCAAAAATATATATATACAGTAGCATGACCACCTTTGTTAGAATGCCTGTAATAGAAAGGATTACTGTTTGATTTTGATATACGTGAATAATTCAGCTGAACTGTACTGAGGTAGAATGTATTTTTATCCATTCACTTCTACAATTTTTTATAATTGTCTGATTAATACTTAAGATAAGTGAAATTTGTCCTGATGCTTATAACGCTGTTCTTATTAGTTATACTACTGGAGATTTCAATAAGTATTAGGTTGGTGCAAAAGGAATTGTGGTTTTTGCATTGCTGAAATTTGCCATTTGATATTGAAATAAATTCTTAAATAAATGTGGTTATGTTATACATCATTTTAATGTGCTTTTCTCACTTTATGTTTTCCTGCTACTGACTTATTACTTGCTGTTTATTTTACATTTATTTTAGACTATGGAAATGATGTTAGGCAAAAAGCAAATCCAAGTGATTTTCTTATTCAAGTTCAAAATGGGTCATAAAGCAGTGGAGGCAACTTGCAACATCAGCAACACATTTGGCTCAGGAACTGCTAACGAACTTACAGTGCAGTGGTGGTTAAAGAAGTTTCACAAAGGAGACAAGAGCCTTGAAGATGAGGAGCATAGGGGCCGGCCATCGCAAGTTGACAACAACCAATTGAGAGCAATCACCAAAGCCGATCCTCTTACAACTACAGGAGAAGTTGCTGAAAAACTCAACATCGACCATTCTATGGTCATTTGGCATTTGAAGCAAATTGGAAAGGTGAAAAAGCTCATGAGCTGACTGAAAATCAAAAAAATTGTCGTTTTGAAGTGTTGTCTTCTCTTATTCTACACAACAACAATGAACCATTTCTCAGTCAGATTGTGACATGGGACAAAAAGTGGATTTTATACAACTGGTGACAACCTCCAAAGCACTTCCCAAAGCCAAACTTGTACCCAAAAAAGGTCATGGTCGCTGTCTGGTGGTCTGCTGTCAGTCTGATCCACTACAGGTTTTGGAATCCCAGTGAAACCATTCCATCTGAGAAGGATGCTCAGCAACTCGATGGGATGCACTGAAAACTGCAATGCCTGCAGCTGGCATTGGTCAACAGAAAGGGTCCAATTCTTCTCCATGACAATGCCCGACCACACATTGTACAATCAACGCTTTCAAAGTTGAACAAATTGGGCTACAAAGTTTTGCCTCATCCACCATATTCACCTGATCTCTTGCCAACTTCTTCAAGCATCTTGACAACTTTTTGCAGGGAAAATGCTTCCCAACCAGCAGGATGCAGAAAATGCTTTCCAAGAGTTAGTCGAATCCTGAAACACAGATTTTTATGCTACAGGAATGAACAAACTTATTTCTCATTGGCAAAACTGTGTTGATTGTAATGGTTCCTATTTTGATTAATAAAGATGTGTTTGAGCCTAATTATAATGATTTAAAATTCACAGTCCAAAACCACAATTACTTTTGCACCAACCTAATAGTCCTGTGAACAGTATAACATGGTTCTTAGTCAAATGTAGAATTTATTTCCTCTTATTGGAAATTTCATCTTGCCACATAAGCACTGTTTTGCAGCTATCACTTCACTGAGTTCTTATGTGCACTGCATACCATCCAGTTCTGTTAAAGCTGATCTCTAAGTTGCTGCTCATAGTCAAATTTAGTTCCTGAGAAACTGATTCAACTCTTTAATGGTCAGTGACACAAATAATATATCTATGTGTCAAGGCATATTTGAAATGTTCTGGAAACATACTGCACCAGTAACTATTGGACTTCTCTTTTCATAAGAAATAGAAGCTTCCGTAAAACCAAAATGTCAATCACAATAGACCAAACAGTGGTATAAACTCCAAAGGAAATAATGTAGTTTCCCCAAAAATGGGGCCTCAAACACTACCTCAGGCTAGCGTATAAGAGATTTGTTTTAATAACTAGATGGGATTACATCAAACAACTCCATGTTATTTTTCTGCAGTTAAAGCAAAATAAACAAATTTTATCACCAGTATTTAAAACAGAAACACCTTTGTTCATATAAATTATTGCTGCAAATTCAGTTATAAAACAATTTTTTTCCTGAAAGTGTATGTCAGTTGATTTCAACAAGTGTGCATCAAGTATGTAAAGTATGTACTGTACATGACATAACATTTCTAGAATTAATTTACATATTTCCACATTAAACTCACATGACTTTCATTTTAATTGACCAATGAAGGGATTCTGTTGTTGAAGGAATTTGATATTGGCTTAGTTATAAACTGTGAATTTCTAATTCTATCAATCTCTTTTTTAAAATATCCCTTTCAAAAGTTTTTATTTTGGGGTTTTATCTGCTTCATGATAATCCATCAAAAGAAAACAGTAGTAAATAAAAATTGTGTTTATATTAATCCTAACAAAGAATCCTTCCATTTCCCCTAGAATGGGTAGCAAGGGAAACTGACAGACCACTCACTTTGTATTTTTTGCAGTTGTAACTATTTGTGATACTGTCAAACAAATGATAAAGCATATAGCTTTTATTTACACTATATACAAATACAATTTGGTTGCTGTGGCAAAGAAAACTCCTGAATGATTAAACATGATAACACAAAATACTCAGACTGCTCTGAGGTGAAAGCCTTTGTGGGAAGGAGAGGCTGGCTGTGAAACCAATTGCATTTAGTCAACTAAATTAGCTGGCTAATTTTTGTAGTCTGCTTTTACAGTCAGTGTAAAGGGATAAACCCTTTCTGAAGGGCAGAGAGCTAACTAAAGGGCTCCCAGTTACTTCCCCGAGGGGCTGTTTCTCTCCACTGAGTGGGGAGGAGGACAAAGCTGTGTGCTGCAAGTGTCCCTTTGAAGAGAGACACTTTTTCAGCTCTCTGAAATTCAAAGATACTGAATGCTTACAGCTGTCATGGACATTACTTGGGGCTGGAGATGGTCAGGCTTTGAGGTGCCTAGCACAGCTTACCTCAGTGTGCCAAGCCACTGTGCCTGATGGTGGTGTTTTTTCTGAAGACACAATGAAGTGCTCAAGTATTGGGTAGTTTCAGGCACAGTGGCTTAGCACACTGAGGTAAGCTGCCCTTATAAACATTTAAAAAGGTGGCAGTGAGAATACTGCTTGTCACTTTATCATTTTATTTCAAAACATATCTTGTGGTCTTGGACAAGAGAGTTGTAATTTGCAGTGAAAAGCTAAAAAAAACCCTATAGCACCTTTACTAGGTGCCTGAAGACAAATATAGCTATTTGAGAAACAGGTAATAATCAAAGCCTAGTGAAAGAGTTGTTGCTGCTTCTTAGTCTGTGTCCTGGTCTAGGTATTTGGATTTTTGGACTTCAGGAAGCTAGTGTTGCCTTGTGTGAGCTCAAGCTGATCAATCACAGTGGAAGAATTCTTGCCAGGCTTTGGAATATCTCTGAGGTTTCTGCTTACCTCCTAGCAGGGCTGCATGGAAGTCCTATTTTTCAGGGTTTTTCTGTCGAGCCAGTTGAAAGCAAGTCACATAATTTTTTTCATTTATACTTCTATTATCATGTGTTTATTAAAGGCATACTAGGTGAGAGTGAAATCTGAGAACTGTAAATGACCTTTGGGATGTGCTAGAAACCATGTTTGTATTTTGCTAGAAGCCCCCCATCTCCTTGTTTTTTGTTTAACTCCTGATTCTGGTTCTCTGGATAGTTTCATTTTCAACAGATTTGTATGTTCAGTACACTATGTGGATTTTCTTCGGATTGTGTAGCATAGATGAATAGCAATGCCACAGCATGCAGAAATTGCACATTTTGCTTGAATTGCTTTGTAAAATACACTATTTTATTGGAGAAATGTAATTTATGCCAAAAAACATAACATGCCATTTTGCCACTGAATAGGGTGTTTTAGCACAAGATGCAATGTCTTGGCGGGGGGGAAGACAGGTGTCTCATAGATTTAATTGAAAAATTGTTTCAATACTAGGCTGTCAGCATCCCTAAAACTGTATTACAAGAGATGATGTAAATTAATCATTCTGAGGAGGGAAGGGATCAAAGAGAATCTCAAGACTTCTTCTCCCTGTCCCGTGTGGTCTTTTTTGTTTTTTTTTTAAATTTAGTGACATGTTGCTACATATTTGAAGGTTCTAGTGGTTGTAGGTCACTGAATAGACATGGAAATCTGATTTCTATTGTATACCTGTAACATAGAAAGAAAAAGTATTTATATATTTCCATAAGAATATTGCATTGAACTGTGTTTAATTTAAACAGAGGCTTATGGTATTGCCTGCTTTGATTTTGTTGTTGTTGTTGTATTTGTGGGGGTTTTTTTGGTTTGGTTTGGTTTTGGTTTTTGGTGGTTTTTTTGTGCTTTTTTTGTTTGTTTTTTTGTTTTGTTTTTTTGTGGTTTTGTGGGTTTTTTGGTTTTTTTTTTCCTTTTTTTTTTTTTTCCTGTAGTGTGTACAGTTCATCTCTATGGGCATTAAAAGCCTCCTGAAGCATAATCCTATCAAAGGGGATGAATTGTTAAAATGTACTTAAACTTCTTAAAGTTATTCTGCTGTTGTATTTATATTTGTAAGTTACTAATTAACTAGAACAACCTGAAGGTTTCCAAATAAACTTTTTTTTTGGTCAAAAATATATTTTACATTAATGCTTTCTAAGATATGAAAATAGTTCCATAGTTTGTACACTATTTTTATTTTAAAATTTTAAAAATTTAGAGTACTGATACTGAGAATTAATAATTTTCTATGATGTGATGTTTGCACATTAAGTGTTAGCATTTTGACAACAGATGTGAAAGTTGAATTATAAACAAACAATGAGATAAATAGTTTTCGGATTTCTGTTTCCTTACTTCAAGATCATAAAATTTCATCAGTGCAAAATCTCCCCAGAAAAAGACCAAGGGAGCTGCCTCTGCCAGAGCTGAGGTGGGAACTCCCAGCAGGCCAAAATGCTAAAGTACTGCAACCAAGCCCCAGTAACAGCAGCTCAGATGTAGGAAACTCTGCCTTGTTACAGATGTCCTCTGACATGAGGTACTGCAGTATGTTGAAATTTAAAATGTTTCATAGGATAGTCTGACTTTTTTTGTCTGACTTCTGTATTGGAGTTCATTAGACATATAACTCTTGATTTAGGATACCTTTCAAACCTTTTTAAATAAACAAGCCTGTTTTGAAATTCTCAGCTAGGAAGTTTTATTTTGGTAGTGGCAAAAGACCTCACTTGGAATTTTCTCCAGCAGTAAAGCTTTAAAATATACAAATATGTATGATGTGATTGATTAAACACTGTGGAGAAGAAAATGTTTTTCTTACTTGTAAAGATAGTACGGTGTTCAGAACTCATAAAGAAAACTTTAAAATTCACTATAACTCAAAGGAGAATAACATAAAAAGGGGGGAAAAGTTTCTCTGGGATGTCTCCATCAAATAGCATGAGCCTGTTCTCTTACTTATTGTCTGTCAAACTGCACTTCAGCTAAATGTGACCATGTTTCCTTACTCCATTGTCTGAAGGCTGAAAGAGAAGATCATACCGCATTGTATTTTTTTTTTTTTACTTTTCAAGTAAATCTGTGTGGACACACTTGGGCACAGCATAATGTGCGTTGACTGGATACCTCTAACCACAATTAGCCATTTGTGTGTTTGTGTGTTCGTTTGTACCTCACCTTTGTCTGCCTGAAGACTTCTCCCTCTGCTAGCAGTCAATGCTTGTCTGAGGCAAAGTCTATGTAAAATTGTGTTGTGTTTGTTTTGTTGGGTTTTGTTTTTTTTTTTTTTTCCTGTGACAGCACAGCTCATCAACACTTCAGATTAGATATAAGGAAGAAATTCTTCACTATGAGGGTAGTGAGGCACTGGAACAGGTTGCCCAAGACAAGTTGTAGATGCCACATCCCTGGAAGATTTCAAGGCCAGGTTGAATGGGACTTTGAGCAACCCAGTCTAGTGGAAGATGTCCCTGCCCATTTTATGATTCTATGATTACAATAATATCTATAAGCAACAGTATAAAACCTAGATGTGGTTCAATATCAAAACTCGTTTGTCTGCAGCTGCTTGGTTTATAGGAAGTGTGTTAGCTAGTTAAACATAGGGAAGAAGAGTAACTACATTTTAAAAAATTAGCTGAAGATCAAATTGTAAAAAACACTTAATTTTTTTCCTTTTGAAAACTGATTATTCTGTGCTCTAAGTTGAAGTCTTATATTTGTGAAATGTTCCAGACTCAGTTATTTCATGTATAATTCTTCATCTTGTAGTGAACAGCATCATAATTAGACAAAAACAAAGGGTTCTTTGCACATATGGACATGAATCTGATGAGACTTTCAGATACAATTCCAACTGTTCTGTTTCATTACAAATATACAGTTTTTAATAATCAAAATGGAAGACCAAATTCACTGCTGCCTACTGTGTTTCTGCAAATAGTGCAAGACAAAAAGTATGGTATTGTCCTGGTTTTGTTAAAAAACAAGTTTCTCTTTTAGTGAATTTTTGCCTGTCAGCTAAAGCCTTCATATTAGCTGCATTTTCCTGGAGAACCCGACACATGTTTTGGTTAAACCTAGCAATGGAATGCAAACTTATTGATAAGCACGGATGGACATCTCGCGAGAGGGGCAACGAGAAACTGGTGATCGAGAGACTGACCAACGGTGTATAACATTCCATTCACATGAATACTTCATATAAAAGTGGGAGATCACGAGGATCTCGTCCCTTTTCCCTTTTCCCTTTTTTCCTCATGGCTGACATTAGGAGAGGACCTTGCTGGTCGTCCCTGTGAACTGAGGCCTAGCGACAGACTGAATCCAGCTCCGGTTGGCTACAGAGTCTAATCCAGGACTTTGGGTGCTGGCTCTGCAGTTGCTGAGACTTACAAGATTGGTTTTGTATATTTTGTATTATTTTCTCTATTCTTATTAGTAGCATTAGTAAAACATCTTTAACTTTTCCAGCTCTCTTCTCTCTGTCCTTCTTTCCCTCCTGATCGCCTGTCCTGAGTGGGAAGGGGGGAGAGGGAGGGGCAAAAGGGGGAAGTGGCGGGGAGAGGAGGTTAACAATACATCTGCCAGGGTTTGATTGTCACCCCGCTATCCTAACCCACGACAGGTATCAACAAGAATGTCTTTGCTGAGTTTTGAAATCACAGTTAACAATGCCTTTTATCACTAGCTGAAGGCAGTTTGTTTCGTTGTTCTATTTTTTTAATACATGCAAATGTAGTGTTGGAAGATCTAGCTGATATGCAACCTGAATATGATATTCTTCAAAAATGGGATTCATACACCTATGCATCTGACTACCATGTCTGCTTGCCTGGTTGATTTGGGCTTCCTACATAAAGAAGTTAATGTGGACAAGAGGGGAGACAGTGCCATGATAACATCTCCACAGACAGCTGTCCTGCTGGAAAAACAAGTGGAAAGGGATCATAGAATCATTTTGGTTGGAAAAGACCTTTAATTTCATCGAGTCCAACTGTTAACCTAACACTGTTAAGTCCACCTCTAAACCATGTCCCTAAGCAGCATGTCTACACGTTTTTTTAAATACATCCAAGGATGGTGACTCCACCACTTCCCTGGGAAGCCTGTTCCAATGCCTGACAACCCTTTTGTGAATATTTTTTTCCTAATATCCAATCTAAACCTCCCCTGGTACAACTTGAGGCTATTTCCTCTTGTCCTACCACTTGCTACTTGGGAGAAGAGACCAACACCCTCCATGCTACAACCTCCTTTCAGGTACTTGTAGAGAGCGATAAGGTCTCCCCTCAGTCTCCTTTATTCCAGGCTAAATGACCCCAGTTCCCTCAGCTGTTCCTCACAGGACTTGTGCTCCAGACCCTTCACCAGCTTTGTTGCTCTCCTCTGAAGTCGCTCCAGCGCCTCAGTGTCTTCCTTGTAGCAAGAGGCCCAAAACTGAGCACAGGATTCGAGGTGGAGCCTCACTAGTGTTGAGTACAGGGGGACGATCACTTCCCTAGTCCTGCTGGCCACACTATTTCTGATATCAGCTCCTCACATTTCTTTGTTAAGAGGATTTTGTCTAGGATTTTAAAGGGTCATTCTTCCAGGCAGGGAAGGCAGAAGTGTAAGGAGCTGCAGTTACCAAAAAATGGGAGTGGCAGCCTATTAACAGGGGCCTGCACTATAAAACATCTGTTTTCTGTGCTCTTTTACCCACCAAGTGTAGTTACATGACAGGTGAAGTAAAAGCAAGAAGATCATAGGATTTTGGTGCAAAAGGTAGCACTCATAGAGGAGGCAATGTTCCTTCTAATCATTCAGTAATGTGCCACATTGAATACAGGTGACTCTTCCATGTTGGTTCCTTACATCATTTGAAAGAGAGAGAGAAAATACAACCCAACCACCACCACTACCTCCTACGTATGATCCATACACTGTATAATACACACTGCTAGGGATGGTCAGAGCACTTAGTAAGCTCACACAGAATACTGCAAGTAAAATACACTACCTGCTTGTTTAACTTGCTCTTCTGCTTTCTGAATAAATGTTTAACCTCTGCAAAATATAGTAGTTCTTAGCATCAGGTTATGAGGAACTACTGTGATCTAACCCTCTACATAACAGAGGCCACAAAACATTGGCCTGTAAATCTTACATAATGCCCATAACTTGTGATGAAACCATAGCACACATCATTCCAGTGCACAAGTCAGTATTTTTAAACTAGTCCCGGAGCAACAACATTGCAGCATTAAAAGAAGTAGGGCAGTTGGGTTTGTGAAAGTGTTCATCAAAAAGAATTGTTGTAGTTTCAGAAATTCTTATTTATATTGTAAAACCCAAACACTGGATGGACTCAATGGAAGAGAGTACAGCAAAGCCTCCTCCCTAGGCAGTGCACAGCTGTTTGTGAAATATATCTATCATCTCAGACTTGCCTTTCTGCCAGCTGTTTCTCTGGGTGATGTGGCAGCATCTTCATTAAAAATATTGAAGTAGTAGTGTGACTGGTACAGCACTACTGACAGTTCTGGCATGCTTGTTTTTAGTGTCTCTGTTATTTTATAAGGGTCAGATTCAGCTGCAAGATGAGAAGAATAAGCAAAATTTTCAAACCAAATATGAGTCTGAGGTGTAGATGTGGGTGTAAAGTCTTTCTTTTCAATTTAATTAGGCTAAATAAAGAAATAGTTGTGACCATCAATCTGCTGTTGTCATTGAAAACAACTGGTTCCATAGGGCTTCAGCCTTATTGTCCACTCCTAACATGTCAGGAATGCAGTCACTTGTTTTCAGTACTTTCTCAAAACTGATATACAACCATAAAACAAACAAAAAAATATTAAATTAAAGAAGCCAAGAGTAAAGGAAAGGGAGCGATTACTTCAAGTACTTCTAAAATTGTCTTATAATTTGTTTTAGTTTGGATTTTTCATATAAATGAGCAAAATCTGAAGAACAAGATATGTACAGAATGATCAACGGAAGTTGTATTTTATGTGGAATTTATCAAAGTACTTGAAGATTTCTTTTTTAAGTAAGTTCAGTATGACATTTGAAGGAAGAACCATGTCCCTCTATTTTAAAGACTTCTTGCAAGGATTTTGATCTGTGCAATTTTTAGTCTCCACACTAGCAACTGGAAGGCAGTAGCATGGGCTGTTGGGTTGTACAGACTCTTCCCTCTGGTGCCTGGAGTTCAGTGAACACCAGCAGCAAAAATGGCAGCAGTCCCATGTGTGCCAGGGTGAAGACATGCTACTACTTTTGCAGCCCCCTTGCACACATCATAGAAACAGCAGCTGTAGGCCCTCTGAACCAGGAGAAGAAGCTGAAGGCCTTTTGCCAATCCTTTCCTCCCAGACAGACCTTGCAGTGCTTTTTCCAGTTTCCTAAAGTTCTAACTCTTTCTTAGCTTGGGACATCTGTGATTTCTTTATCTTACTTAAGGTATCCAGTGAAATTGCTGCACTACGTTCAATCCACCAAGTACCTAAAAATTTCACTTCTCTACTTGGTCCTTGACATTTTCCAGATGGAATCTCAAGATTTGCTTTGTGTAGAGCTTGCCAAACTGATGCTGCTGCTTCCCTCACCTTTTCATTGGTGCATTTTTATATCTTGAGGGAGTGGGATTCTCTGTAAGACTTCAGCAAGTGCGGCATGAGCAATTGTGGGTGAGTGTTTATATCCCTGTGGGAGTCTGTTAAAGGTACACTGTATACCTTCCCAAGTAAAAGATATCCTCTTCCTGCAAGGGAACCATGAAGAACATATCTTTTACATCAAGTGCTGCCATTCATGGGTGTGCAGCTACTTGCAAAGTAGCTGTTAAGTTTGCAATGTTTGGTACAGCAGCTGTTAGCGGGGCTGTATTAGCATTCACACACCGATTATCAATTGTTAGGCACCACCTCCTGTCTGGTTTCCGAATGCCACCGTTTACTGCATGGTGACAATAAACCGTGGCAGATGCTCTCTGTTAAGCCCCCACCCTCCCCACTAAGGAAAGGTAATAGGAGGAAAAGGGAAAGAGACTTGCAAGTTGGAAAGTTAAAAATGCTTTACTAATCCTACTAATAAATAGAGAAAATAATACAAAATATACAAAACCAATCTTGAATTTCCCAGGGTAGCGCAGCATTGCCTGTGGCAGAGCTGGCTCTGCTCCAGCGGCTGCAGGGCAGGCACCTGGAAGTCCTGGGCTGGACTCTGAAGTAAACCGGAACTGGATTCAGGGATGCAGGGTCTGGAACTAGGCCTCAGATCACAGGCATGACAGCCAGGGTCCTCTTCAGATGCTGGCCATGGTCAAAGAGAGCAAAACCCTCATGATCTCTCATTTTATAGGGTGTATGATGTGTACGAGATGGAATACTTAGTTGGTCAATTTTAGTCACCTGTTCTGTCTGCCCCTCCTTGAAAATATGCCCCTCTCACTTATGGGATGTGCAAAATTTATCAGTAACCTTGGCTACCATAGCAATAAGTCTAAACCTGGGGTTCTTCTGCATACCATTGCTACCATTATCAGCTCCAAAGCAAACAGTGTCTGAAAAAACATGCAGCCAAATTCAGAAAAGTACAGTTACTTAGAAGAACTTAGCTGAAAGAAAAATTCACTAAAAGAGAACTGGTCTTGTTTTAAACAAAACCAGGATATTCCACCCTTTATTCCACACCATTTACGTCACTCCCAAATCACTACTGCTTTCTGCCTGTCTTCAAATGTATATACACACACATATCACTAGTTCATGATTCATCTTTCTACACAAGACGTTTATTAAGTTCATGTAGTTCATGACTGCAGGTCTCTGTCTGTCACAGCAGTCTCTCTAGGCAGGAGAGGTAGTGTGTAATCTGGTGAAGTTCGTGCCCACAAATTGCAGGTCAGAGATGTCAGTCTTGGGGAAGTTACTGGATGCCACTCGATGAAGCTAGCTCAGGGTTCATCACCACCACTGCATCAACCTGAAAAACACTTATGCAACACTGTTAGTATCACACAGCAATTAACATGACACAGTTTGAAAATGAGTATTCTCACCCAGAATCAAATCTCCTTGAGGTATACATTAGACTTCACCATCCTTCAGCATCACCCACCAAGTACATCCAGGCCCTTGAGCAAAAACAATTCCATGAAAGGGTTTGCCTTTGCCCAAAGCAGGAATAACCCAGACAGCTTTTCCTAACATATTCCTTCCACGCACCACAGAGACTTTATCCCCTTCTGCTGTATGTAAAAGGTCTGACAGCAGGGCCAACTCAATTGATTGATACCCTGGTGTTAACTAATCAGGTGCCTTGTGCCAGATGTTTGTCCCAGTTTTTTAATGGTTCCACCTCCCATTGCCTTCAGGGTAGTTTTTAACAAACTGTTGTATCGTTCAGTCTTCCCAGAGGCTGGTACATGATCGGGGATATGATATATCCATTCAGTGCCATGTTCTTTGACCCAGTTGTTTATGAGCCTATTTTTAAAATGAGTCCTACTGTCTGACTCTATTCTTTCTAGAGTGCTGTGTGTCCCGTCCCAACAGATGGGATGAGGGATGAGTTAACTCTGAACACGACACGCACCCCGACTCAACAGATGAGACCAGGTGTGAGTTAACTCTGGGTTAATTCTGCGCAGTTATACAAAGTGAATGACAGACAATCACTCCAGGGGTCCAATTCAATTATGAGTTTACTAAAAGCATGTTTTGGAATACTAATTACAGCAAACAGTGGCTTGGCAAAAGTATAACAGCAGAAGTCCTTCTACAAGCGATGTATTGGCAACCATTAGTAACTATAATACAAAATTTAACAAGAATCCAACAACAGAGCTTAAGATGATGTTATTCTTATATGTTCAAAAGGAGAGAGAGTGGTAGAGAAGGAAGGAAAACTAAGGTATAAGAGAGAGGGAGTAAGATATCATCACTCACAGAAGGAGAGACAAAGAAATAGGGATATAGAAGAAAAAAGAGAGAAGGAAAGAGCAGAGAGAAAGGAAGAAAGAAAAGGGTGAGGGATCCAGTCCCTCTTACAGCTCCATAGCGAGGATGACAAGATTTGTATGATGATGTATGACCTCCAGTGTCCTGCGGCAAGGATGCTGGGGTTTGTAGTTCAGGAGTGCAGCGTCCTCCGGTGTCCGGTCCAGTTCCTGCGGCAAGGCTGACGGGTGAAGGGTCCTCAGGGTGGTGGGTTCCCTGCCTGTGCTATTTTAGGTGAGCTTTTTTATAGCCCTCCGAGTAGAGGAAAGTCTGGGGGGGAGGGGTGATTGCGAAAGATTGACAAGTCTCGACAAGTCCCAGACCATGTTGAAGGGTCTCAGATTTTTCCCTTGTGTGAAATGCTGGACATATCAGAAGGTGGAACTATGTGCCCTCCGGCACTTCCCCCATGGTATCGGCCAACCAGCCTGGTCTGTGGCTTGTTGATATGTAAATCGTAGTTCACCCTATACTGGATGTATCATCTCCTGCGGCTGGATGAACTGCTTTTGCCACAATGTTTCGGCCATTATCCTTACCAGTACACCACACTGTATCACCACAGGACTTGCTTTTCAAGGCCTAGAATAGTGTTCTAGGCAGTGGCATGAGGAACAATATATGTTTCCAGCCATGCAGTGGTTGCTTCCACCACTGTAACTGCACAGCGCTTGCCTTGGTGGGTTCAAGGGAATATAATACAATCAATCTGCCAGACCTCCCCATATTTATATTTCAACCACCGCTCCCCATACCACACAGGCTTTAACCTTTTGGCCTGCTTGATTGCACCACATGTTTCACATTCACGGATAACCTGTGCAGTCATGTCCATTATTAAGTCCACCCCTCAGTCATGAGCACATCTACATGTTGCATCCCTTCCTTGATGGCCTGAAGCATCATGGGCCCACCGAAATAGAAAAATTTCACCTTTATGTTGCCAGTCAATGGCAAATAGTAGGGCTATGCTTCCACCCCTGTGGTAGTCGATTCCAGGTGTACTGGATATCCCACCAGGTAAATGCAAACCATAATCTGCATTCTGCTGTCAAAGGAATAGAGAAAAATGCATTAGCAATATCAGTTGTGGCATACCACTTGGCTACCTTTGACTCCAGTTCATATTGCAGTTCTAATATGTCCAGCATGGCAGCACTTAATGGTGGCATAACTTCATTTAGGCCACGATAGTCTACAGTTAGTTTCCATTCTCCATTAGACTTTGGCACTGGCCATATAAGACAGTTGAAAGGTGAGCGAGTCTTACTGATCACTTCTTGATTCTCTACTTGTCGAATCAGTTTATGAGTGGTGTGGCAGATGCACATCCCTCCCCCCCCTTTTTCTTCAATGTGGAAGGTGCATGCACATCCCCCTCTTCCCCAACACATCCCCTCTCTGCTTCAGTAAGGCAGGTAACAGCTCCTTTTGTTTGCCATTAGCCAGGAGAGGGCAGAGGTGCTGAGAAGTCATGAAGTTTTGGGTCACCCATAGCCCGAGTAGGGGGGTGCAGAGAAACCAAGAAGCTTCTGGAATGCCCATAGTCAGATCCGACAAGACTATAAAAATGGGGTTCCCGCCGAGGATCCCTTTTGTGTGGTCCTCTCGGAGCCACGGGTCTGCTGCCATCGAGAGCCCTCCCCTTAGATGGGACGCCGTCTAAGGTAACCTCCTGGGACTGGGACTGCCTCACCTCCGCGTGTGGGTGAGTGATAACTTAATAGATATTTTCCTTGCTGCATAAGCGAGTGTATTTTCCTTGCTGGAATAAGCAAGTGATTTCCTCGCTAGATAAGCAAGTGTATTAAATAATTCCTCACCAGATATGCGAGTGTATTTTCCTCGAGTCAGGGACGTCTCTGGCGTTGTTTTTTGTGAGTATGCATGCTGTGGATCTTCATTATTCTTATTTGCTGTACCCCAATAATTTCCTCAACCGATATCCGAACCTGTATTTTATATTACTGGAGTGCTAACTAATTGTATAAACCCTGTTTCTAATTGGTTATTTTGCCGGATCTTTTCAGCTAGAATTAAAGCCTGTTTTGGACTTGGTTGTCCACCTAAAACTAATTTCGGGGTCCCTCCATGACAAATGGAGATCAGGGAATCTTGGTTGGTGCGATATTGTCATCTGTGCACCATCGTGATAGCAATTGGCACCTGTTGCTCTTTGACCTTAAGCAGTCCTACAACAGAAGGGTCATCTGAGAAACCAGGTAAGGTAGACAGCTGTTTAACGTCCTCAGTCTCTACAGCTGTTATGCCAAAGGCCCACTGATAGCCTTTTGGGTCCTTAAAATACCCTCTCCTTAGGAAATCTATACCAAGGATGTACAGAGCATCTGGACCATTCAAAATAGGCTGCCTTTCCTACTCATTTCCAGTTAGGCTCACTTCAGCCTCTAATACAGTCAGTTCCTTGGATCCCCCAGTCACTCCTTCAATAGTGACGGATTCTGACCCTTTATGATTCGACGGCATCATTATACACTGTGCACCAGTGTCTACCAGGGCTTTATACTCATGTGGTTCTGACGTACCAGGTCACCAAATCCACACAGTCCCATAAACATGGTTGTCATCCCTCTTCTCCACCTGGCTGGAGGCAGGGCCCCCCTAATTGTCTTTACTTGACTCTGGTAGGGAGACACAAGAATCCCAACTATCCTGGCTGGAAAGCCTCCCACTGGAAACTGGAGCAGCTTTTCTCTTGGGAGCTTTCTTTTTCAGCTCATGTACTCATTCCTGTAGGTCAGCAATAGGTTTTCCATGCCAATTACTCATATCTTCCCCCTGGTCACGCAGGAAAAAACATAATTAATCACATGATGTGTTCCATTTCTCTTGAGACGGTCCTACAGAAGGGTGTCTTCTCCTAATAGTTGTGACTCAGGCCCGTGCAGATGATGAGTAGTATCTATCCTTCCTCTTGGACAGTTTGTTGCACGGTTTCTCCACAGCCAAGACACAGGCTTGCAGGGAAGAAGAGAGAGTGTCTTTATACTGCCACAACATGTTCACTACTTCGCCCACAGTTGCTGGTTGGTCTCCCACTGAAATGACAAGTAATCCCAAAGTGTGGGTATAAGTCATAAAAACATGACAAATAAAGATTATCAATAGCTAACAGCAATTAGAAGGCCCATAAGTATTTTCACATAGTTCAACAAATCTCGGAACTCATCCAGCAAAGGACAGAACTACATATGCAGACGGGTCACGCCATTTACTTTAGCTAGCACTATAACTTGTGTTGGGAATATGAATTAGTGCCAGCAATGGCTGCCAATGTGGGCTACATGATCACTGTAGAGCTTGGGTGCAAACAAATTCAGAAAACAGACATTTCAACATGCTCACAAGATTTAGAATGTAATCATATTACTGGGGAAATATTTTTTAATCTCAAGTCAAAAAGATATTTACTATGCTGTATTAAATTCAGGTTTCATACCAGTTCTACTTTCCCATTGGGTTGGAACACTTCAATCTGACAAAAGAGTTCAATTCCTTTGTTTCGATGTTTCCAATATAATGTGATTTCTGTATCTGTGCATTCTTCCCATAGCTGGAAAGGTGCAGTGGGATAAATTGCTAAGGGAAAATCTGAGTTAGCTCTTGTAAAACATAAAATATATGCAAAAGTATTTTAGCTTAATAAATGTAAATCAGAAATACAGTCTAAGATTTTTCTTCCAGTCTAAGAGAAGCAGATATAAATTAGTGTTGTCCCAAAACCAGGGTTCTTTACCCAGTGTGCATACAAATGAGCCAAATTTAGCACACAGAGACAAGATATTGTTTATTACAGAGTTGCGCAAGTCTGGATGCTGGAATAAAGCCAGTGTACCAGAAAGAAAATTAACAGGCATTATATACAAAACCTTATCAGTACATTTACACCCTCAGGGCAATTCCTAAGAGTCAATTGGTTACACATTTGCATATTTCATTACATAATCCTTTTAGCGGATAGTAAGCAAAATTCAGCTAAAGCACACTTTATCAAACAGTCTCGAGATATTTGTTAAAGCAAGACTCAACTAATTGTGCAGGCTTCAAAACATCTAAAACTTCAAGGTCAGTAGTCTCTGTAGTTTCTGATTAGGTGTTTTCCAATTCACTCTTTGTTATATGAACAGACTGACCTAAAACTGAAAGGATTTACATATCTTCAGGTTAGCAATTGCAGACAGAATTCATTCTTTTAAGTGATGACAATGCTAGTAAAAAATAATTTCAGAATGTAAATGTAAGTAAATATACAAGACTAAAAAGACCCTTGTGCTGACTTGGAACTATTTTAGAACTTATAGAACATGAACAAAAGAAAGAGTCAGAGACATTGCAAATGCAGTAAAATTCTCTAATCCAGGGCCTGGCAGAGACTCTTGATGTAGCATAATGAGTAATGTTTGTCACATTTCTACACCTCAGAATCCAGCCTTTTCACCAAAAATTTTATTCAGAAGTCTTACATTGACTCCTACCAGTAGTTACCCTCTGGTAAACAGTGCCAATGCTATTTCTTGCAAAAGACTTCTGAGATCCTTTACTACTAATCAGAAGTATTCAGCAGCAGATCTCAAAATCTCCCATATTATCAGCTCAAGTGTAGGGAATAAGACATGTCAATGCAAGTGAGTGGTATGTTTACAGCTTTGGCCATTATCCTAGATCTTCATGGACCATGAATTGCATCCTGAGTACTTTCAGAGTCAAAGGAACTTGTATTTGATACAGAATGCACCAGCTACCGCATGCAGAACTGAAAATGATAGACTTCAGTTTTCCTTTATTTGCTGACATCCTTTAAGTAAAGAAAATTCTGCTGTAAATATTTCCAGGATAAGAGAAAACATAAAGGACTTCATCACAGTCACTACTTAAAAGGTTAACTAATCCTAAATATGATAATAAAAATTATTATTTCTGTAACTTGTAACCATCACTAGAACTGGAAAAAGAAAATGGTAATGAAACTTTAATGTACTTATGTTGCAGAATGGATTTTAACAATGTTTTGGTTTAAGAGCAATTTGAGATTTATTAAGGTAGATCAGAAGTTTAATATATGATTTTTAGTAACAATCAACAGGTGATTAATAAAGTGATTTAAAACAATTCATTGAAATTTGTTACAAACAAAACAGCAGCTTGATTACAGATTCAAGAATGACAAGGGTCACACTATACTTACAAAAAGATAAATCAGATTATATACACATAGACACACACAGAGATGTATGGGTAAAAACCACATATATACAGATATATAAAACACACACATACACTTGCATGCATTAATCCACATATAATTATTGATTATATAATTATATAATCAATATATGGGTGGAGGTATACCCATGGCCAAAATTTCCCTGAGTTAAGCAAATTACTCACTTTAATGCACTGACATTTCTCAATGGGTGATTCATTGAGCTTTGAGAAATCTATTTTCGTCCATGGCTTCACAGCACCAGTTTGTCATGAGGTGACTCTGGGGGCTTCCCACACAGCGGAAGATGTGAAGTGGTAGCCTGCTGCAACCCCAGAGAGCTCAACAGGTCTCACTTTAGGATCTCTATTTATAGGGTTATGAGATCATTGACTTTAGTCAGTACACTAATTTTCACTGTGACCATACTTAGGATAAGTTAATATTCTGGCAACATCCAGAAATCTCCAGATTGTATAGTTCTGGTATTGTTTCACTTGGGCTAAGTCCCAGATAGCAGGTCTACCAAACTGTCAAAAGTGACTGATGGTTCCTACCTTTCCCAGGCAGTAAGGGGGCTTTTACCATACAGCAAGAGCTCTAAGCGCATGGAGGGCATGCCTTTATGCCTTGACTCACCAGACTTCTGCCTCAGTTTCCCAACATCACTGGACTTGCATAATGGGAATTGTTCTCCCCAAATAATGCCTGACTTGCCCCGATATCTAGATGGTCTGAGGGGGGAGGGGGGAGATGCAACCACTACAATCGACCCCATAGAAACATATAATAGTTTGGGTTAAAAGGGACCTTCCAAGGTCATCTAGTCCAACCCCTCTGCAATGAACAGGGGGACATCTTCAATCAGATCAGGTTGCTTAGAGCCCCATCCAATCTGGCCTTGAATGTCTCCAGGGATGGGGCATCTACCACCTCTCTGGGAAACCTGTTCTAGTGTTTTACCACACTCACTGTAAAATTTTTTTCCTCATGTCTATCCTGAATCTCCCCTCTTTTAATTTAAAACCATTACCCATAGCCCTTCTAAAAAGTCTGTCCCCATCTTTCTTATAGACCTCTTTTAAGTATCAAAAGGCCACAATAAGGTCTCCACAGAGCCTTCTCTTCTCCAGGCTGAACAACCCCAACTCTCTCAGCCTGTCCTCATAAGAGAGGTGTTCCATCCCTCTGATCATCTTGGTGGCCCTCCTCTGGTCCTCCAACAGGTTCATATCTTTCCTATTCTGAGGGCTCCAGAGCTGTACACAGTACTCCAGGTGGGGTCTCAACAGAGCAGAGGGGTAGAAGCACCTCTCTTGACCTGCTGTCCATGCTCCTTTTGATGCAACTCCATGACTAAAGTCAATTGATCGTTCCACAGTGGTGGTGTGGTTGCCCCTTGCCTCTGTGCCTATAAATAGATAATGCTACATTCCAAGTTGTTATGATATGATGGAAATTTTATTTTAGGTTCACCTTTAGATTACTAAATTTTCATCAAATAGGTCATGTTGTATATGCGAGGAGGTTGTTCCAACAGGGTAATTTCTCTGGATATCCTCCAAACTCTAACATACAAAATAATAGTTAACAACAGACATAATATGATAGAAATTAACAAAATCATGATAGGATGTAGCATCAGGTTCAGAATTCCAGTTGCTGTTGGAGACAGGACTTCCCACCATCAATGTCTTTTGCCTTTCTTGACTCTTTCTTTCACACCATGTATTTCTTTGGCATTGTAATAGACTGTGATAAGAGTATTTTTGTCCTGTGCTTGTTGCAGGCGATTTATCAGATCAGGATGGTGGAGGAGTCGCTCGACTGTAGTCAGATGCAGTCCAGTGGGTGTTGGTTGCAGCTCACGATACAACGTAGTTAAAAGGAAAATCGTTGTGAGTGGTTATCAGTACAGAAAAGTTAAAATCACAACCAATAATAATAGAAAATTTACACACACATAAATTAAACTTGTCAAAAATGTAATTATGATTCGTGCTAAAAGAGCACAGCTATTCTACTCGCATGGAAAGTTACAAAAAAGACATTACGAAAGTTAAAAAAGACATTGCGATTGCTAAGAAGACCCCCTCTTAACCAAATAAGGCATGGAACTAAGACAAAGGAAATAACGGCTAAGCTTTGAGCAAACTGTGTGGCTAATTGTAAACCTGGCTTGCTTTAAACCAACTGTAAGACTACCTTGTGAAACTAGAAGGTAACAAGGTAAGAAGAAGACACGGAGGAAAAAAGAGGAACTTCCTCCAGAATGACCAACCGCAAGAAGACCTCCTGAAGACCGCAAAGGAAAGAATAAGTAATACCGAAGAAACGAAAATAGGCTGAAACTAACCGAAAACCGGAACTCAAGGACAATAAAAAAGGCCAGTTTGGAGATCTTAGTGTGCGTGTTGATGGAGCGCAGACTCCCCGCACACCCAGCGCTGTTTTGCTTATGCTTTATCGAACACATTATAGTAAATTGCATTAAGTGCTGCTATCCATGATTGATGTAGCTTGAGTTGTTTATTTCAGTTGGTGACCCTGACGTGATAACCTTGGATATCTCTGTGGCACTCTGAGCTCAAGGAGGTGCCCCACTCTAACCAGTGACCCTAGTGCTCGGAGTGTCTGGAGATCCAACGTTATTACATGATAAAGCATAAGCAAAAGAACTGAGCTCCTCCCCATACTGCAGTTCACCCTTAATCCAGAGTGTATGAAGGTCCCGACAGGAAAAGTGGACTGTAAGTACCTCCGGGTCAGGTGGTGTGTGTGACTGATGTTGGCTGAGATGCAACCTGGTTGCAAAGTGAGTGCGGAGTCCTTCTAAGTGCGGTTCCAACATCCCGTGAGGGGCTTGGCCACTGAAGGGATGAAGCAAGTGAACGATTTCTTTTGGTCGTGGATTCAAGTCACATGTTGTGAACCAGTCAGGATAGGCCAGGGAACAAGTAAGTCCTTAGGTCTAGCGGGACCCACGGAAGGGGCCCAAGAGGTCGAAGGGGTGTGACCTGCCGGAGATACCCCCTTGACAGTCCCTGGGGGGGGGTCATGTCAGAATTTTGGAATGAGGAATTTACCCAGGGAAAGGGTAAAGAGAAAATAGTCTATTACTGTATGTAAATGGTAAAGAACCTTTTGGTCAAGAAGAAAGTGATTATGTTTCATGCTGGAAAGGAAGTTTGAGAACTGTAGAAATATATGTATTTGAGAAAAAGGATAAATATACTCAGGAGTGGACCCCCAGTTTGTAGCAAAATCCTGGGGAGATATAAGAAAGAAATTAGAAAAACTTGAAGAGATGGGGGGAAACAAAGAGCAAAGGAAAAAATTCTTAGTAGCCGCAGTAAGGGAGAGGCAAAAGAAAGAGAAAATAACACTGGTTAGAGAAGAACAAAGCGAGCAAAGGGGGAGATCGGTCCCAGTAAACAGACCTCCCATGAATCGAACCCAGAGAGAGAATGTCCCTATTTGTTATTATTGTGGGAAAAAAGGACATATGCAGCGAAGTTGTAGAAATAGAGAGCAAGATGAGAAGATGTTTAGAGGAGCAGGGGCTCTATATATATTAGGGGCAAAGACAACAACAGAGCCCTTAATAAAACTCAAGATAGGCCCCCATAAAGAAGAAGTGATCTTTTTAGTGGATACGAGGGTAGGAAGGTCTACCATACAACGCCTTCCCAGAGGATGCATTTTAAAGAAGACTTCCCTCGTAGTGGAAGCAAAGGGAGAACCCTTCAAAGTTCTCATAATGGATAATGTGGAAATTGAATCTAAATAAGAATTTGCCTAAATGACTTATTATTAGTCTCAGAGGCTGAAAATAATCTATTGGGGAGAGATTTAATTGTGGCATTAGGCATAACTATAGAAATTGAACAGGGAATATTAAAAGTAAAACTATATGTGTTAACATTGCAGGACAAAGTTAAAAGTAACCATATCCCAATTTCCTGTGGTAGCAAATCTATATACATTGCTAAACCAGATGTCCCCAGAAAACATTTAGTATAGCGTAGTAAATCTAAAAGATGTATTTTGGGCCTGCCCCTTAGACGAGGGTAGCAGGAATTCTTTTGTTTTTGAATGGGATGAAAACAACCAGTAAGAGACAGACAGAAAACATAGAAAAGAGGTTTACTACAAAAGAAAAGGAAAGTTAGAGAAGATGGGTGCAGAATTCAAGAATGGGGGATAGTTTTTTTTACTGGATAGTAGAGAGAGAGTCCCCAAAAATTAGGTTAAGGGAATTCTAAATTTACTCATTGGGGAACCAGAGCTCTCCGTGATCAGTTTTTAAAGTGTTTTGGATGTTTTGGGATATTCGAAACAGCTAAACAAATTATGTATGGGTGCTTGACTTGTTAAAAAGTAAATAAAGGAAGTACGAGAAAATCACCCACAGGGGGAAGAAAAACAGAATAGATCTTTTGAAAGGATTCAAGTGGATTATACTGAACTGCCCAAAGTGGGAAGATATAAATACTTATTGGTTATAATAGACTAACTAACGCACTGGGTGGAAGCCTTTCCTGCCACGAGAGCAACTGCCTAATTTGTAGTTAAAAGGTTATTGGAACAGGTTATTCCAAGATTTGGGATGATTTTAGTTATTGACTCAGACCAAGGTACTCACTTCATTTCTAAAGTTTTAAAAATCCATAGTGTCTGCCTTAAGTATAATATGAGAATACCATACCTCATGCACCCTTAAAGTTTTAGAAGGGTTGAAAGAATGAAGCAAACTTTAAAACATCAGTTGTCTAAACTGAAACAAGAAGCAAGATTAGCTTTCCAGCATTATATCACCACTCTGAGTAACCCCACGATGGGAAGGACCTTTTCTTGTTTTGTAGACTACAGAAACAGTCGTCCGCACCTGTCTTGGTTTTGTTAAAAAACAAGTTTCTCTTTTAGTGAATTTCTGCCTGTCAGCTAAAGCCTTCATATTAGCTGCATTTTCCTGGAGAACCCAACACATGTTTTGGTTAAACCTAGCAATGGAATGCAAACTTATTGATAAGCACGGATGGACATCTCGCGAGAGGGGCAACGAGAAAACTGATGTCCGAGAGACTGACCAACAGTGTATAACATTCCATTCACGTGAATACTTCATATAAAAGTGGGAGATCACGAGGATCTCGCCCTTTGCCTTTTCCCTTTTTCCTCATGGCTGACATTAGGAGAGGACCTTGCTGGTCGTCCCTGCGAACTGAGGCCTAGTGAGAGACTGAATCCAGCTCCGGTTGGCTACAGAGTCTAATCCAGGACTTTGGGTGCTGGCTCTGCAGTTGCTGAGACTTACAAGATTGGTTTTGTATATTTTGTATTATTTTCTCTATTCTTATTAGTAGCATTAGTAAAACATCTTTAACTTTTCCAACTCTCTTCTCTCTGTCCTTCTTTCCCTCCCGATCGCCTGTCCTGAGTGGGAAGGGGGGAGAGGGAGGGGCAAAAGGGGGAAGTGGGGGGGAGAGGAGGTTAACAATACATCTGCCAGGGTTTGATTGTCACCCCGCAATCCTAACCCTCGACAGATAATTGGCGCCCAACGTGGGGCGAGAGAAAGGGGTAAATTTGGAGATTTTTGGCTTTTCTACTGCTCTGACGTACCTTTCAATTTTCTTGGCACGGTGCCAGCTCATAGAGTTGTGATACTCGCGTGTCTGTTTGCTTCGGATATTATTTAGTGGTATTAAGGCAAAGTGAATTACATTGATTTAAAGATGTTATGGCAAAAGTTGTATCAGTTATTTTCTACATTGTGCTCGCTGATCCCATATCTGTGTTGGTGTTTCTTTCTGAATCGAAGTATTCACTATATAACAACAAGAAACTGGACAGCGGTCATGATGATTCTGTGTGGTATGGCACTGGTTTATTTCATTATACTGCAGCCGCTAATGAATTTCTACTCGCTTCTGCTTTACCTTGAAAAACCTCCAGGAGAGATTAAAGAGCAGAATGGCTCTATATTTGCTAATTGGTCAAGCGAATCTTTAGAAAGGCTGACTAACAATACTTTTGTGATTTCGCTGGGACAGTTTGCAAATGTGTTAGAGAACTTTGAATACCCTTGGAGCTTTGATAGAACTGTGATGGTGTTATCTGGTTTGCTGAATGTGTGTCAGTTTGTGTTACTGTTAAGAGAAATGAGGTTCAATAGGAGGTTTGCGTCTCTTCTTAGTCCTGAGATTTGCGGTGCGCCTTCGGAAGCTTTAGCAAAAAGCACTCCTAGCCGCTCGAGAAAAGGCAAAACAGCCAAAGCTGCTGCTGCAGCCACTGCCCCCCCAACCGCGGCTTCACAGGCTGAAGCTACAGCTCCTCCGCAGAGCTCCTCTGCCAAGGTCGCTGCAGATAACGTTACTTCTCCAGCCTCAAAGGCTAACAAGGCAGCCCCCCCGTCTTCACACACTGGGCACTGTTGCTGCTGTAACCACAGCAATCACTGTGACAGTCATTCAGACTCTGAAAATGAATCAAATGATGGTGAACCCATATCAGCATCAGTTGCTGGTTGTAAGAAAGTCACTAGAAAGACTACCCGTGCAGCAGGTGATGGCACAGGGCCAACATCAACCCAAGAGGCATCATCATCAGGACAGGGTGGAGATGAAGTGACCACCACTCGGTCCTTTTCTCCAGGTGAGCTGAGAGATCTGCGAAAAGACTTTAGTCGTCGTGAAGGCGAGAATATTTTAACCTGGCTGCTGCGATGCTGGGACAATGGGGCAGAAACAATTGAATTAGAAGGTGGTGAAGCCAGGCAGCTGGGATCTCTGTCAAAAGATTCCACCATTGATAGGGCAATTTCAAGAGAGTCTAATGCCGCTACTCTCTGGACCCGACTCCTGGCAGCTATGAAAGTCAGATTTCCCTACAAGGAAGATTGTATATCCAAGTTAGGGAAATGGAATACTATGGAGAGAGGTATCCAGTTCCTGAGAGAATTAGCTGTGCGAGAGATCATCTATCTAGGACCAAACAGCCAAGAGGGGACAGACCCAGATAGAATCAATTGTACAAAATCTATGTGGCGCAGATTTGTACAAAGTGCACCACCTGCATATGCTAAGTCATTGGCAGGAATGGTCTGGTCGGCTAGAGGTATACAAGAAATTAATGAAGTGATTGAGCAGCTCCGGTACTTTGAGGACAGCCTTGCTGGTTCTCTACGGGCTTGTGTCTCCGCTGTGGAGAAACTGTGTGAAAAATCTGATGACCGGTTTGAAAAGCTGTTGCAAGAAATCAAAGAGCTCAGAGAAGACTCGTACCGTTCACGACCTGCACAAACCTATGTTTCAGCTGTTAGGAGAAGGCGTTTCCAATCTCGAGAGAGAAGGCAGAGACAGCCCACAAAAAGAGGTTCACTGTGGTTCTTCCTACATGAGCAGGGAGAAAACATGAATAAGTGGCATGGAAGGCCTACCTCAGAACTTCAAGAACGAGTACGTGAGATAAAAGGAAAAACTCCTAGGAAGGTGGCTGCTCCAGTTTACAAAAGGAGCAGAAGAGATTCTGATGCTCTTGAAGGAACCTCTAATTCACACCCAGAGACTGTGCAAAACAGGAATTAGAGGTGCCCTGCCTCCAACCAGGTGGAGGAAAGGGATAACAGAGTCTATTGGACTGTACAAATATTATGGCCTGGTACAACACAACCCCAGGAGTACAAAGCTTTAGTGGACACTGGTGCTCAGTGCACAATAATTCCTTCTAATTATAAAGGAACGCAATCCATCAATATTGTTGGAGTGACTGGGGGATCCCAGGAACTGACTGTTGTAGAGGCTGAAATGAGCCTAACTGGAAAAAACTGGCAAAAGCATCCCATTGTGACTGGTCCAGATGCTCCATGCATCCTTGGTATAGACTACCTCAGGAGAGGGTATTTTAAGGACCCAAAAGGGTATAGGTGGGCATTTGGTATAGCAGCTGTGGACACTGAGAAAATTGAACAGCTGTCTGATTTGCCTGGTCTTTCAGATGACCCTTCTGTTGTAGGACTGCTGAGGGTTGACGATCAGCAGGTGCCAATTGCTACCACGACGGTGCATCGCCGGCAATATCGCACCAATCGAGACTCTTTGATTCCTATCCAGAAGCTGATTCGTCAATTGGAAAGCCAGGGTGTGATCAGTAAGACTCGCTCACCTTTTAACAGCCCAATCTGGCCAGTGCGTAAGTCTGGTGATGAGTGGAGACTAACTGTAGACTATCGTGGCCTGAATGAAGTTACACCACCACTGAGTGCTGCTGTGCCTGACATGCTAGAAGTGCAATTTGAACTGGAGTCAAAGGCAGCCAAGTGGTATGCTACAATTGACATTGCTAATGCATTTTTCTCTATTCCTGTAGCAGCAGAGTGCAGGCCGCAGTTTGCTTTCACCTGGAGGGGCATCCAGTATACATGGAATCGCTTGCCCCAGGGGTGGAAACACAGTCCTACCATCTGCCATGGACTGATCCAGACCACGCTGGAGCAAGGTGAAGCTCCAGAACACTTGCAATATATTGATGACATCATCGTATGGGGCGACACAGCGAAAGAAGTCTCCGAGAAAGGTGAGAGAATAATTCATATTCTTTTGGATGCTGGTTTTGCCATAAAACGAAGTAAGGTCAAGGGACCTGCACGAGAGATCCAGTTTTTAGGAATAAAATGGCAAGATGGCCGTCGTCAGATCCCAATGGATGTGATCAACAAAATTGCAGCAATGTCTCCACCTACTAATAAGAAGGAGACACAGACTTTCTTGGGCGTTGTAGGTTTTTGGAGAATGCATATTCCTGACTACAGCCACATTGTGAGCCCTCTCTATCGAGTGACTCGTAAAAAGAACCAATTTGAGTGGGGCCCTGAACAACGACAAGCCTTTGAACAAATTAAGCGTGAGATAACTCATGCGGTGGCCCTTGGACCAGTCCAAACTGGACTAGATGTTAAAAATGTGCTCTACACCGCAGCCGGAGATAATGGACTTACCTGGAGCCTCTGGCAGAAAGCACCAGGAGAAACCCGAGGTCGACCCTTAGGTTTTTGGAGTCGAGGATACAAAGGATCTGAGGCCAACTATACTCCAACTGAAAAGGAGATACTAGCAGCATATGAAGGAGTTCGAGCTGCTTCAGAAGTGATCGGCACTGAAGCACAGCTCCTCCTGGCACCTCGACTGCCGGTGCTGAACTGGATGTTCAAAGGGACGGTTCCCTCTCCACATCATGCAACCGAAGTTACATGGAGTAAATGGATTGCACTGATCACGCAACGAGCTCGAATTGGAAGTCCCAACCGTCCAGGGATATTAGAAGTTATTACAGACTGGCCAGAAAGCAAAGACTTTGGGATGTCTCCAGATGAGGAGGAAGTAAAACGTGCTGAAGAAGCACCACCATATAATACGCTTTCAGAGACTGATAAGCAGTATGCACTGTTCACAGATGGATCCTGTCGTCTTGTAGGAAAACATCGAAGGTGGAAAGCTGCTGTGTGGAGTCCCACACGACAAGTTACAGAAGCCACTGAAGGACAAGGTGAATCCAGTCAGTTTGCAGAAGTGAAAGCCATCCAGCTGGCTTTGGACATTGCTGAACGAGAGAAGTGGCCAATACTTTATCTCTATACTGACTCATGGATGGTAGCAAATGCCTTGTGGGGGTGGCTACAGCAATGGAAGAAAAGCAACTGGCAGCGCAGAGGTAAACCCATTTGGGCTGCCACACTGTGGCAAGACATTGCTGCTCGGCTAGAGAGCCTGCCTGTGAAAGTTCGTCATGTAGATGCTCATGTGCCTAAAAGTCGAGCCACCGAGGAACATCTAAACAACCAACAAGCGGATCAAGCTGCTAAGATCAAAGTAGCTGAGGTGGACTTGGATTGGCAACATAAAGGTGAACTTTTCCTAGCTCGGTGGGCCCATGATGCTTCAGGGCATCAAGGTAGAGATGCAACATACAAATGGGCTCGTGATCGAGGGGTGGATTTAACTATGGACACTATTTCACAGGTTATTCATGAATGTGAAACTTGCGCCGAAATCAAACAAGCAAAACGGTTAAAACCTGTATGGTATGGGGGGCGATGGTTAAAGTATAAGTATGGAGAAGCTTGGCAGATTGATTATATTACACTTCCACAAACACGTCAAGGTAAACGTTATGTACTTACAATGGTGGAAGCAACCACTGGATGGTTGGAAACATATGCCGTACCTCATGCTACAGCCCGAAATACTATCTTGGGCCTTGAGAAGCAAGTCCTTTGGCAGCACGGTACGCCAGAAAGAATTGAATCAGACAATGGTACTCATTTCAAAAACAGTATTATAGACAATTGGGCCAAAGAACATGGTATTGAGTGGGTATATCATATTCCATATCATGCACCAGCCTCTGGGAAAATTGAAAGGTACAATGGTTTGTTAAAAACTACACTAAAGGCACTTGGTGGTGGAACCTTTAAAAACTGGGATTCACATTTAGCAAAAGCCACTTGGTTGGTCAACACTAGGGGATCAACCAATCGAGCCGGGCCTGCCCAATCAGAAATTCTACGGACTGTAGAAGGAGATAAAGTCCCTGTAGTACACATGAAAAATATCTTAGGAAAGGCAGTATGGGTTACTCCTGCCTCAGGCAAAGGCAAACCTATTCGTGGGATTGTTTTTGCCCAGGGACCTGGCAGCACCTGGTGGGTGATGCTTAAGGATGGAGAAGTTCGGTGTGTACCTCAAGGGGATTTGATTTCAGGTGAAAATATGCAATGCTGAACTGTATGATGTGAATTGCCGCACTAAGAATGTTTAATAAGTGTCTTTCAGATCAAGACAATGGTGATGAAACTAGAGCTAGCTTCTTCGAGTGGCGCCCGACACCTTCTTCGACGTTGGTGTTCTTAACCCACAAACAGTGGTCATGAGATGCACTTGTACCATTTTTCCTGCCCTGGGAGACTGTTGTGACAAGATGAACTTAATGAACTTTTCAAAGGATGGTCCACTGATTAATTACTCCTGTGTATATATGTACATATGTATATATATATATATATATAGTAGTAGTGATTAATTAGATTGTATTGATAGATTGTATTGATAAGGTTTAAGTATTCAGTGAATGTCATATTATAAGGGGTGGAATGTCTTGGTTTTGTTAAAAAACAAGTTTCTCTTTTAGTGAATTTCTGCCTGTCAGCTAAAGCCTTCATATTAGCTGCATTTTCCTGGAGAACCCAACACATGTTTTGGTTAAACCTAGCAATGGAATGCAAACTTATTGATAAGCACGGATGGACATCTCGCGAGAGGGGCAACGAGAAAACTGATGTCCGAGAGACTGACCAACAGTGTATAACATTCCATTCACGTGAATACTTCATATAAAAGTGGGAGATCACGAGGATCTCGCCCTTTGCCTTTTCCCTTTTTCCTCATGGCTGACATTAGGAGAGGACCTTGCTGGTCGTCCCTGCGAACTGAGGCCTAGTGAGAGACTGAATCCAGCTCCGGTTGGCTACAGAGTCTAATCCAGGACTTTGGGTGCTGGCTCTGCAGTTGCTGAGACTTACAAGATTGGTTTTGTATATTTTGTATTATTTTCTCTATTCTTATTAGTAGCATTAGTAAAACATCTTTAACTTTTCCAACTCTCTTCTCTCTGTCCTTCTTTCCCTCCCGATCACCTGTCCTGAGTGGGAAGGGGGGAGAGGGAGGGGCAAAAGGGGGAAGTGGGGGGGAGAGGAGGTTAACAATACATCTGCCAGGGTTTGATTGTCACCCCGCAATCCTAACCCTCGACAGCACCGAAGAACAAAGATGGACTCACATATCTCATGTTAAAGGACTCGTAAAGATCAAAGACCAGTGGAAGTAATCCAAGGACCAGGAGAACTGCGAATGAAGGAACCCAGTGATATAATTGTATTTTTGTCTAAAATGAGTGCTGATAGCAGGCATATTCACCAAACAGTTAGGTGTTTAGAACCTGTGGATGGGTTTCTATTAGATGGAGATTTGTTACTGAACTAGTCAGGCCCAAAGGAATTTCAAGACCACCTCAGGAAACTGAAAACAGGACCTGCCATGGGAGAGAGGCATTTCTACAATAACAAGGCCTCAACATGACATAAATCAACGGACCTATCAGCAGTGAGACTCCAGCGCGTGGACAGCTCGTGAACATAGATGATATCCAATTAGCGAACGCATGCTTGGAGCATGGACGTGTGATCAAATAGTTGCATATATAAGGAGGCTTATTTCTGTAATAAATGGCTCTAGCGTGATTCACATTGAATCGGAGTGCAAGATCCTTTATTCGCTCCAACAAATGCTGACCCCAATGTGATATTCTGAATGGCATTTCACTGCGACCAGGGAAAAGCCTGGAGCGGCCCAGCCAGCGGCGGATCAGCTGGACTGAGAACCGGGTAGAGGCGTACAGATGTTCCGCAGACAAATTTCTCGAAGAAATCACCGGAAAAGGTGAGCGGCTGGGGCAGGAGGATGGAAGAATGAAGCTCCTCCTGATATTCTCTCTGTGAGAGGACTTAAATATGAAGAAAGTAACATATGTAGACTGTTAGTTTGGTGTAGAACTAACAGCTACCCAGTAGAAACCGAGAAGACTTTTAAACTTGAACTTTGGGACAATATAGGGCAGAAATTATAGGACAAGGTCAGCAATGGAGATAAAGAAGCTAAATCATTAGTAAGTACATGGAAGCTTATAACTACTACCTTAAAAGATCTTAAGGCTGAACGGTCTGCTGCTGCTGGAATTTTTGTGGTGCTGCAGCCTGATAAGAATCCTGAAAGTCGCTGTGAAGTTTACCCGGTTCATGTCTTTGATACCCTCCCTACTCCATCCCCTGCTGTGCTTTCGGCACCCCTGATAGTTCAGCAGTCCGAGGCGGGGGGAGGAAAAATGCCGAGCGGGTGGCCTCCTACACTATTATCCAACCCTGATGAGAACAGCAAGTCCAAAGGATTGGAATCAGACGACTTGCCCAAAGAACCTGTGAAAGCTGAGAATGCTAAAGTTGTAAACAAGTGTACTATCAGTCCTTTTACCAATTTGTATCCGCCTTTATCGTCTTTTAACCCTCCAACTTCCACGAGAGAGCAGAAGTCACTGAATAAGAACTGGACAACAGAACTGTGTGGAAGATTAGATCAGCTAATAGCGAGTCAGTCAGCATCGTGATGAGAAAGGGGGTACGCCTGGGGACTCAGGTTATACAAATAATTATGATGCTAGAAAGTATTGGCGAGACTGTGCACTCTTCTGAACCCCCTTGTTACTAATGATTTTCCAGCACCGTTCAAGTCCATGTTATCTGATGACTCGAATGAGCATGGGGGTTTGCAGCACTTTTTTTTTTTTTTAAAGTTAAAAGGAAAAGGAGTATGTATGTGTATGTTTTGCCCCGAGATCAGATAAAAACCATGAAAGACTCAAGCAAAATTAGACCTATGCAATATAACAGGACAGAACGATGGGGATTCGTTGAAACGGGTGGGTATCACCCAACTCTTCGAAGAGACACTAACTGGCACACCACAATTACAGATGCGACTAGTTTCTGAAATCCTAAGGCAGTCAACAGTCAGCAATATCAAGCTATGATAAAGGTGCCTGAAACCAACAAAACAGCCAAATCATTTGCAACTATTAATCAGGGTCCCAATGAGAATTACATGCAATTTATTGACCATCTTCAAGAGGCCATCAATAAGCAGGTGGAAAACTTAGAAGCTAAGGAAGCACTGGTGTTGAAATTAGCAGTAGAGAATGCTAATGTTTGCTATCAACGTGTTATCTGCGAGTTTTACAGTACATATTACGTGCTTCTGTGTATTGCCTCTCTGAAAATCAAGCAGCTGGTCAGGAATGTGAGTTAATAATTTTACTGGTTGTTGTTAGAATTGTTTCTTTGTGGTATAAGTACATCGTAAAACCTTCTCCCCATTTTTCCCACTCACGCTGTAAGCAGCCCTGTGCTTTCCCCCCTCCCTCCCTCTTCTCATGGTTTTTACTTACGAGATGGAGTCAGAAACGACTGTTTTCAGTGGTTTTCATATGTGAACTCAGTATTTTAGTTTGCATATATATATGTATTTGGTACCAAAAGAATTTTGTTTGGGGAGATAATTACAAAATGGGAACTGGTTCCACTGCTAAAATACCACCTTGCTCCCCCTTAGGATGCATCCTTACAAATTAGAGTTATTGCTCATATTGTTATCTAATAATTCTGAGACCAGAAAAGAATTTAAGTTGTTAAGCTCTGATTCACATTGAATGTATGTATTTGTTGAAGGTATGGGAACTAAAACTGAATGCTATGATAGATGTGAATTTGGAAGAGGTTGTATTTAAAAGTTGCTGGAATATAAACTGATTTGGATCTAGGAAAATGGAATAATGGATTGATGTTTAATATGCTGATTTTTCACATCTGTAAATTGCAAAAGGTAAATGGAGCTAAAGAATGTAACTATTGCTGAGCTACTTGGAATTGCATATAAAGTGTATTATGGTTGGAATGAAATGGAAAAACAAAAACCAGAATATCCCAGGCCTATGTTTGAACATAAATTTCAGGCCTTTGTCAAGCTACAAGATAAACTCAACTCATTGTAACTGAGTTTACCAGAGCCTCCTACTTCGTACCAGTGATTACGCCATTTGCATGGCCTCGGCTATATCTAAACGGTAGCAAGAAGAGAAAGAATAAAAAAAAAGAAAAAACCTGGCTGTTCGCTTTCAAGGTGGTGAAAGGGGGGTTTTCTCTCCCCCAACTGCAGCAATGTTGTAATACTGAATGGAGCAGTCTGAGGGTGAAGTTTAAAGGCATCCCTAGCAGATCTGTAGTTCTAATGAAACTGGGAAATTAAACCAAAAATTTGTTAGTAGACTTATTCTGTGGTAACTAGTTTTAAAAGACTTCTTAGTAAATTCACTGTGATAGTTTTTGAGATCGTGGGAAAGAAAGAAAGAAAGACTGTTTTTTTGAAACCAAGGGAATGCCAAATCTGGAACAAAGTTTTAACAACTGAATTCTTGTATTTGCCAGAAAGCCCTATACCTCTTCTGGGTCAAGATTTGTTAAGTAAATGGTAAGCTCAAATAATGTTTTCTGAGAATTCTGTTTAGTTGCATGTCCTACAAGAAGCTGCTTGGATGATGCAGATCTGCTTGCTGCAAGTGAGAAATCTCCAAGGAATATTCGAATGCTGTATTTCCATTAGTATTGGCAGCCAATGTTTTGATAAAGCAAACACTACACTGATAGAACTGAAACAGGACTTCGATCTGGTAAGGGAAAACAATATCCAATAAATATGACAGCCAAAGCGGAGTTAGAAACTTTGAGGAATAAATTTATGACAACCTTACAGGCTGACTGCATTCGATTGGACTTGCAGATTTGTCTATTTATAGCTACAACATAGAAACAACCTGTGGCTATTGTGGGACAATATGATGAGATTGCTAACAGACTGATATACCGATTGTTACTCTGATCAAGAAAATGCAGGGAATGAATTTAAGTCTTAATAGGCCATGATCCTTTTGTCGTATATTTATCATTTGTGAAATTTAATTCTGATGTTTTTATTTGCAATCTATGTCCTTGTAAATTGCACTAGCTGGTTTTCTTAACGGCACAGCTTTTTGCATGCCTAAATGTAAATTGCTGCAGAACCTGCAAGTCTTTAACATCAGGTCACAGACCATACTTGTATCTGGTCTGATCCTACATGCTTGCACAGTTTTTGTTGATGGTTCTGGGAAGTCTCATAATGCTGTAGTGATCTGGCATGAAGACAACAATTGGCATCATTCTGAAAAAATTATTAAAGGTTTAACCCAATTAACAGAACTTGGCGCAGCTTTACATTACTTAGAGCTTTTTAAGGAGGAACCTCTAAATTTGATTTGTGATTTTGAGTATGTAGTCAAGGTTCAACACATGTGTCTGATTCTGAACTGGTTTTGGTTTGTTTGTTTGTTTGTTTAAAAAAAAAAAAAAAAAAAAAAAAAAAGGAGGGAAGTAAGGGAAACACCACAAAACCAATTGTCAAAAGCACGGTATGTGATGAAATACTTTGCAAGTATGACCCAAAACCATGCTAAATCAAAAAGAACCTACATTAGTTATGGTCAGATCATTAGTTAATGGTCAGTGGAAAAGGTCACATCAATTGATAACCTGGGGAAAAGGTTATGCTTGTGTCATTACAGGCCAAGGATCGAAGTGGATTCCCGCGAAATGCTTTAAGCCATGGCTGAATAAAGACAACAAAGATTTAACAAATGCAGACGGACAGTGGGGAGATAAGTTGTGAGGACTGTTTCAGATGTAAACCATGGATCCTAATTCAGTGTTATAGATGCTCACAGACCTTGTGGTCTAGAAGCCTATTAGCAAACAGGTGGTGTACCTTCTGTGGAGAATGGCAATTTGAACAAACAGCAGGAGAGCCAAAAGGGTGATATTACACTTAGATAGTCAATGCAAAAATGAGGTAAAATTATGAGACATTCCTACCATAGTATCTACTGCACTCCTTCTCCCTCGTCTAGCAGCTAGAAAAGCTTTAGGAGACATATCAAAGTTAAGCTATTGGTCTTTTAAACAGGCTAATGTAACTTCTGAGATACTAACTCAATTAATAGTAGATGTTGTTGGCATTAGGCATGCTACTCTACAAAATCGCAGAGTTATAGATCTTTTAACACTAGGTCATGGTTGTGAAGAATTTGAGAGAATGTGTTGTATTAACTTGTCTGATCCTTCTGAATCTATTCATAGTGCTTTAGACAAACTAAAACAGCACGCTACTAAGATTGTCATAGTAGAATTAAGGTTTGACAAATGGCTTAAAAATTTGGGAATAGGTGGGTAGTTGTTTGATCTTATTAAGTAAGGCTTAATTCCATTATATGTAGCTTTAATTATTGTTGTTAATCATGTGTTGTATATTGCAGTGTATTTCAAAGATGATTTAGCACGCTGTAAACAGGGCCTGGCTGTTTCAAGAACAAAAAGGGGGAATTGTGGATGGGTTTCTGTTAGATGGAGTTTTGTTACTAGCCAGGCCCAAAGGAATTTCAAGGCCACCTCGGAAAGCTGAAAACAGGACCTGCTGTGGGAGAGAGGCATTTCTACAATAACAAGGCCTCAACATGACATAAATCAATGGACCTATCAGCAGTGAGACTCCAGCGCATGGACAGCTCATGAACATAGATGATATCCAATTAGCGAATGCATGTTTGGAGCGTGGATCCATGATCAAGGAATAGTTACATATATAAGGAGGCTTGTTTCTGTAATAAATGGCTCTAGCGTGATTGACATTGAATCAGAGTGCAGGGTCCTTTATTCACTCCAACAAGAACCTAAATGTGTTTGTAACTCTTTTGCATGTATTCAGTGTCTATATTGTAATAACTGTAGTATAAGCACATACGTGAAGGATATTTGCCATCAGGATTATGTTTTAATTGCCTGAAAATAGAACATAAAGAGACAGAAGCCCAGAGTATTGATATCCATAGGGAAGATAGAATTAGATAGCCAAGAGTGGTGGGAATTGTTTTTAAATGGAACGAAAGGGGGTTTGGGAAGTGAACCCGTTATAGATGAATCGAGTGTAGAAAGAAAAATCATGTCCCATGCTGTTCCTGTCATTCTTGGGAAGTTAAAACCAAGAGTTGGGAAAAGATAAAAAGCCGCCATGTGAAAAGGCAGGATAAATGGGAAAGACGGGGCACTACCCTTGCTGCCAAGAAGACAAGTCACTCGGCCGCCGGTTGCAACCCGGTAGGCCAGAGAGGCAGAGGGTGTAAGAACCTGAACCTTTTCCCTCTGCTATGGCTGGTGTGCTGCTCCCATCTTGGCTCGGCCAATACCAATTAGAACAGGATCACAATATAGATTAAAGTTGATAATTGTAGTTGTTTGTTGCTTTTTTTTTTTTTTTTTGTAAAGACTGAATATAACATCTGTAAGGAGAAGTAGTAATTACCATTGCCGTGTGAATGGATTAAGCAAAGAACATATTGGGGGTAAGTAGTACAGAAGAGAATAATAGAGTTAGATTCTCAGGAATAGTAGCAATTGTGAGACCACGGGATTAGCAAAAAGTTGTGAAGTAAGGCAAAAAATAATACAGGTAGAGTGCAGAAAACAAAATCGAGTGTCTTGTGGGTGTGCACTGGTAAGAACCAGAACTTGAGAAACCTTTAAAGCCAGGCATTGGAAACACAACAGCTCCTATGGATCCCCTGAAGACTATCCTTGCTGCCAAGAAGATAGCTTGCCTCACTGCTGAAAGCAACCCAGTAGGCGAAGGAGGCAGAGGGATACTAATCATGTGGGGACTAATAACCCTACTCATGAGCCTGCCCTGGGTGGGATTGCGAATCCATGCTTCAAGTGCTTCTAAAATGTTGGATATAGCAGAAAAATGAAATTAGTTCTCCAGTATCACATCCACATAAATTTAAGATGCTATAGTCAAAAGAAACTGGGAAAATGTATGTTTCAAAGTTTGCAGGTATAGGTAGTACAGAATATAGGAAAAAGGAGGTTTCAGAGTAGGATCTAGAATGTGAGATATTCAGATAGAGAAGATGTAGAGCCTAAACAATTATTAAGATGAAATAAAACACACATATCAGGAGAAGCTAGACCAGAAAGATAAGTTTTAAGTTATGAAGTAATTGGGCAAATATGTATTTCACAAGTGGAAAAGTTTTATAAAAAAAATATAAAATATATATATATACACTCCTTGTAAAATGGTACTTACTACTAACCCTCCTAAATTGGAACCTAGGTCTAAGATGGGAGTTGGAGACATTGGAGATATCGTACCCTAATGTACATGTTAAATAGAATAATCTGATCACAGGTTGTAATAAAAATAATATATAACCAGACAGCTGAGGCTCTAAAACTAATAGCAAAATGATTGTCACAAACCTGAGCTGCAGTATATCAAAATCGAGTAGCCTTAGACTACCTCTTAGCAGAAGAAGGAGGTGTTTGTATAAAGTGTTGTTTAAAGATAGATGTTAATGGGTATGCAGTAATGAAAATTGTAAAAGAAATCAAATGGGTCATACATATATCAGTAAAAAAAAAAAAAGAATTCTTTATTAACAGATGATTAGTGTAACCGATTGTTTGGGGAAACCTAGTGGAAAAATTAAGATTTATGTTATTATGTGTACTTTTAAGATTGTTATTTTTACCATGTATGATTCTGTGCCTTCTTATTTGGTTAATGCACTCAGTAGTTCAAGGAATGCAAATTACTGCAATGCCTGTAGACTCTGAGATGGCAACCCAAGGTAAAATACATAAATTGCTCGTTCTGAAAAACAACATAGTCACGAGACAAGTGTTAGCAAAGTTTGAGGCCAAAGCACGAATCAATAAGATAAAAAGAAGAGGGAATTGTGAAAAATGTAGTTATGGTTCATGCTGAAGGAGTGCAGCTATTCTACTTGCATGGAAAGTTACAAAAAAGACATTACGAAAGTTACAAAAGACATTGCGATTGCTAATAAGACCCCCTCTTAACCAAATAAGGCATGGAACTAAGACAAAGAAAATAACGGCTAAGCTTTGAGCAAACTGTGTGGCTAATTGTAAACCCAGTTTGCTTTAAACCAGCTGTAAGACTAATTGTGAAACTAGAAGGTAACAAGGTAAGAAGACGACATGGAGGAAAAAAGAGGAACTTCCTCCAGAATGACCAACCGCAAGAAGACCTCCTGAAGACCGCAAAGGAAAGAACAAGTAATACCGAAGAAACAAAAATAGGCTGAAACTAACCAAAATCCGGAACTCAAGGACAATAAAAAAGGCCAGTTTGGAGACCTTAGTGTGCGTGTTGATGGAGCACAGACTCCCCGCACACTCAGCGCTGTTTTGCTTATGCTTTATCGAACACATTATAATAAATTGCATTAAGTGCTGCTATCCATGATTGGAGTAGCTTGAGTTGTTTATTTCAAACTGATTAGTTATATTGTAGGTAGTGTCATCAATTAGTAAGGATTCATACAGCGTTTGCATACACACACATCCATTTCCAGTATATATAACTACAGTTTTAGGGGTTTAACCTGGATGTATTTTTAAATGGCAGATGTTTTGTTCTGTAGCCAAACAGGTATCTTGAGCTTTGGGGGTATTCCTCTCACAAATGAAACCTTGTTGTTCCTACGCAATGCAGGCATTTTCATCAATTGTTTGCCATTTTCCTTCCCTTTGATGGACCCACACTCTATGTTCTAAGGGGTAGAGTACAGTTCCATTATGATTTAATCCCAGCATGGTGATTTGGTGTATGGTGCACACCAAAGCATTGCATATGGTGAAAAGGCAACAATTTAATCATCCTTTGAGTGTGAGTAAAGTTGATTAGTTGCCACCATGATTGAAATTCTTTCTCAAATTTTGATGCATTGTCCCAAATCACTCTGAGAATTTCAGTGAGCAGTGTTCTTCTTTCTCTTTCTCTAATGACAGTTGCTACTACAGAATGTAACCATAATTGTGCTTGGATGCAACTCAAGGAAAGAGAGGTCTTACTTTGTGTTGTTCCGACAATTAATTGGTAATAATTTTCTTCAGTTCACTCCCAATAAGTTAAGACGTCTGATAAAAGCCATTGACTTGCCCCTAAAGCTAATAAAGATTATTTTAGTGGGTGTTCTAATTTGCTTAGGTTGTTGGTAGTAGCAGTCAATTTCTTCATTAGGATTTCAGCCTCTATACTATTTAGTACTTCCAATCCTGTTCAGTGCGAGCTGCAGTCAAGAGCCCACTTGTCTCTTCTAAGCGGGGGCAGGAGGGGGAGGGGGTGCTGGCTGCCGCGGGGGGTTTCCACGTCATGGGACCGCCGCGTGCTCATCACTGTTTTGGTAGGTTCTTTCATTATTGTTGCCATTACTTGAGACAACTGGGTAAGGGATCAGGAGCAAAAGCAGTGTTCTCCTCTGTACCCCCACTTGCAGGGTATGATGAGGAAAGATACAGGAAGACCCAGCAGATCAATACCTGGCTGTAGGACTGGTGTCACTGGCAGAATTTTGGGATTTCTGATCATGGGTCGGTTTACATGACACCAGGCCTGCTAGCGACAAATGGGATGCACCTGTGTCACTGTTTAATGCAGGGTGACAATAAACCATAGCAGATACTCTCTGTTAACCCCCTGCCCCCCCCCCCCCCCAGCCCTCCCCACTAAGGAAAAGGCGATAGGAGGAAAAGAGAGAGAGGGACTTGCAAGTTGGAAAAAGTTAAAAAAACTTTACTAATGCTACTAATAAAACAGAGAAAATAGTCCAAAATATACAAAATCAATCTTGAATTTCCCAGCAGCTCAGCAGCAGAGCCGCTCTGGCAGCTGCAGGGCAGGCACCCGGAAGTCCTGGGCTGGACTCTGCAGCAAACCAGAACTGGATTCAGGGATGCAGGGTCTGGAACCAGGTCTTGGATCACAGGAACGACAGGCAGGGTCCTCATCAGATGCTGGCCATAGTCGAAGAAGAGCGAGACCCTCGTGATCTCCCACTTTTATAGGGTGTATGACATGGATGGGATGGAATATTGAGTTGGTCAGTTTTATTCACATGTTCTGTTTGCCCCTCCTTGCAAATATGCCCCTCTCACTTACAGGATGTACCTTTTTATCAGTATTTTGCATTCCATTGCTATGTTATCAGCTCCTGTCTGCAAAAACATGTAACCAAATTCAGAAAAGTGCAGTTACTTAGAAGAACTTAACTGAAAGGAAAATTCACTAATAGAGAAACTGGTCTTGTTTTTAATAAAACCAGGACAACCTGTCTTGAAGGGGGAAAAGGATCCTCGGACAGGAGTTAGCAGGGCTAATTGAAAGAGCTTTAAACTAGATTAGAAGGGGGAAGGGGAGAAAATCAGCCACAGCAGAGGCAAACCCACGGGCAGCACGCAAGCATTTGAGGAATGGGGTGCTAGTGAAGCCCTTCAGTCTACTGTCTCAGTGGAGGTAGGGGATGGAGCGCCATGCGGTAAAAGAGACACAAGGCTTATAGATGTGTTAGAAACTGTGGAAGCACCTGAGAATGGCCACAAAATAAATTAGGGCTTCTCACCAGAAAAAGGTGATGGGATCAATAGCCCAGCTGAAGTGCATCTATACGAATGCACACAGCATGGGCAACAAACAGGAGGAGCTGGAAGACACTGTGCAGCAGAAAAACTACAATGTAGTTGCCATCACAGAAACATGGTGGAATGACTCCCACAACTGGAGTGCTGCATTGGATGGCTATAAACTCTTCAGAAGGGATAGGCAAGGAAGGACAGGAGGTGGGGTAGTCTTGTATGTTAGGGAGTGTTTTGATTGTCTTGAGCTTGATGAGGGTGATGATAGGATTGAGTGTTTATGGGTAAGAATCAAGGGGAAGGCCAACGAGGTGGACAGCCTGGTGGGAGTCTGTTACAGACCACCCAACCAGGATGAAGAGACAGATGAAATATTCTGCAGGCAGCTGGGAGAAGTCTCATGATTGCTAGCCCTTGTTCTCATGGGGGACATCAACTAACCAGATGTTTGCTGGAAATACAACACAGCAGAGAGGAAACAGTCTAGGAGGCTCCTGGAGTGTATGGAAAACAACTTCCTGACACAGCTGGTCAGTGAGCCTACTAGGGAAGGCGCCCTGCTGCAACTGTTGTTTATGACTAGAGAAGGGTAATGTGTCAATTGGAAGTTGCCTTGAGCATAGCGATCATGAAATGATAGAGTTTTTTATTTTTGGAGAAATAAGGAATATGGTCAGCAGAACTGCTACTTTGGGCTTCTGAAGGATAGACTTTGGAGGCTTTTGAGGCTTGTTGGCAGAGTCCCTTGGGAGACAGTCCCGAAGGGCAAAGGATTCCAGGAAGGCTGGTCACTCTTCAATAAGGAAATCTTAAAGGAGCAGGCTGTACCTGTGTACCAAAAGATGAGCTGGTGGGGAAGAAGACCAGCCTGGCTGAATAGGGAGCTTCGACTGGAACTCGGGAATAAAAGGAGAATTTATAACCTTTGGAAGAAGGGGCAGGCTACTCAGGAGGACCACAAGGATGCCATGAAGTTATGCAAGGAGAATATCAGAAGGGCTAAAGCTCAACTAGAACTGGGCCTGGCTACTGCTGTAAAAGAGAACAAAACATGCTTCTATAAACACACTGGCAACAAAAGGAGGGCTAAGAAGAATTTCCACCCTCTGGTGGAGACAGATCATGAGGGAAAAGCTGAGGTGCTAAATGCCTTCTTTGCTTCAGTCTTTAATAGTAAGACCAGTTGTGCTTCGGGTACACACCCCCTTGAGCTGGAAAACAGGGACAAGGAGCAGAATGAAGCCCAAATAATCCAAGGGGAAACAGTTGGCGACCTGCTATACAACTTAGACACACACAAGTCTATGGGACCAGATAGGATCCATTCAAGGGTACTGAGGGAGCTGGCAGAGGTGATCAACAAGCCACTTTCCATCATTTATCAGCAATCTTGGCTAACTGGGGAGGTCCCAGTTGACTGGAAGTTAGTAAATGTGATGCCCATCTACAAGAAGGGTCAGAAGGAAAATCCAGAAAATTACAGGCCTGTCAGTCTGACCTTGGTTCCAGGGAAGGTCATGGAACAGACCATCTTGAGTGCCATCATGTGATCAGGCCCAGTCAGCATGGGTTTACAAAAGGCAGGTCCTGTTTGACCAACCTGATCTCCTTCTATGACAAGGTGACCCACTCAGTGGATGAGGAAAAAGCTGTGGATGTTGTGTACTTAGACTTCAGTAAAGCCTTTTACACTGTTTCCCACAGCATTCTCCTGGAGAAAATGACTGTTCATGAACTGGATGAGTGTACTCTTCACTGGGTAAAAGACTGGCTGGATGACCAGGTCCAAAGAGTTGTGGTGAATGGAGTTAAATTCAGTTGGTGGCCAGTCATGAGTGGTGTTACCCAGGGCTCAGTATTGGGGCCAGTTCTCTAATATCTTAATCAATGACCTGGATGAGGGGATTGAGGATATCCTCAATGTTTGAAGATGGGTAGGAGTGTTGATCAGCTAGAAGGTAGGAAGGCTCTTCAGAGGGATCTGGACTGGCTGGATTGTTGGGCTGAGACCAGTTGTATGAGTTACAACAAGGCCAAGTGCTGAGTCTTGCAGTTGGGTCACAACAACCCCATGCAATGCTACAGGCTTGGGAAAGAGTGTCTGGAAAGCTGCCTGGAGGAAAAGGATCTGGGGGTGTTGATCAACAGCTGGCTGAATATCAGCCAGCAATGTGCCCAGGTGGCCAAGAAGGCCAACAGCATCCTGGCTTGCATCAGAAATTGTGTGACCAGCAGGACTAGAGAAGTGATTGTCCCCTTGTACTCAGCACTGGTGAGGCCCCACCTCAAATGCTGTGTTCAGTTTTGGGCCCCTCATCACAGGAAAGACATTGAGATGCTGGAGAGACTTCAGAGGAGGGCATCAAGGCTGGTGAGGGGTCTGGAGCACAAGACATATGAGGAGCGGCTGAGGGAACTGTGGCTGTTTAGCCTGGAAAAAAGGAGGCTGAAGGGAGACCTTATCACTCTCTACAACTATCTGAAAGAAGGCTGTAGCATGGAGGGTGTTGGTCTCTTCTCCCAAGTAGCAAATGATAGGATGAGAGGAAATGGTTTCAAGTTGCACCAGGGGAGGTTCAGATTGGATATTAGGAAACAGTTCTTCATGGAAAGGGTTGTGAAGCACTGGAACAGGTTGCCCAGGGAAGTGGTAGAGTCACCATTCCTCGAGTTATTTAAAAGACACATGGTTGAGGCCCTCAGGGACATGGTTTACTTTTAGATTTAGGTTATCATTGGACTTGATCTTAAGGGACTCTTTCAAGCAAAATGATTCTGTGATTTTATGATTCTATCACTTATGAGAATGTGATTTCATATCTTGCATGTCTCTGTTGGTATTTTTATATGATATTGTGGATATTTCCATACGTCGGGTGCCATCTCTCGGAATTGATTAGTAGTTGCACCCAGTCTATGGAGAAGACTTTTTCACATTCCTGTTCCCCTCTGGGTTAGGTACAACAGTTTTTGAGGGTTTTGAACACCCTGGGGATATTCAAGCTAGCACACTTTTGTCACTGTGTTGCCTGAATGTGTCTCAGGTCATATACAGGGTTACAAAATTATGCGTTAAGAATATTACCCAAAGATTTGCCCTGATGTTGCATGGCCATGGGTGGAATGGCATGTGGGAAAACATGGGCAGGTATCTAGAGAATTTCTTGCCTATGATGGTTTGAAATTTCACTCCTGAACAACTGCAGGACCCTGATGAGGTGATAGAATATTTAAAAGGAAAATGTCCTGGCTATTCCAAAGAAGCACAACTTGCTGCACTGTGCTAGGCCCTGGTCAGTATCTGTCAAACACTACTCAACACCATGCAGTATCCCCAGGGCGAAAAAAGGAATAACAAGCCAACAGGTGCTGCAGCTCCTCCAACCCTGGCACTGTCGAGGGTTAGGATTGCGGGGTGACAATCAAACCCTGGCAGATGTATTGTTAACCTCCTCTCCCCCCCACTTCCCCCTTTTGCCCCTCCCTCTCCCCCCTTCCCACTCAGGACAGGCGATCGGGAGGGAAAGAAGGACAGAGAGAAGAGAGTTGGAAAAGTTAAAGATGTTTTACTAATGCTACTAATAAGAATAGAGAAAATAATACAAAATATACAAAACCAATCTTGTAAGTCTCAGCAACTGCAGAGCCAGCATCCAAAGTCCTGGATTAGACTTTGTAGCCAACCGGAGCTGGATTCAGTCTCTCACTAGGCCTCAGTTCGCAGGGACGACCAGCAAGGTCCTCTCCTAATGTCAGCCATGAGGAAAAAAAAGGAAAAGGGAAAAAAGGGACGAGATCCTCGTGATCTCCCACTTTTATATGAAGTATTCACGTGAATGGAATGTTATACACCATTGGTCAGTCTCTCGATCACCAGTTTCTCGTTGCCCCTCTCGCGAGATGTCCATCCGTGCTTATCAATAAGTTTGCATTCCATTGCTAGGTTTAACCAAAACATGTGTTGGGTTCTCCAGGAAAATGCAGCTAATATGAAGGCTTTAGCTGACAGGCAAAAATTTGCTAAAAGAGAAACTTGTTTTTAGCAAAACCAGGACAGCACCAAACACTGCAACTGCTTAAACCCCAGTGATAGGCACTGTGATTACCCAGACCCAGGCAGCAGGTGCTGTAGCTGAATCAGAGAACCAACCTGTGTCTGTTTCAGTTGCCCCTATACAGAAAAAGAAATACGCAAAGAAATCGGTTCACTTATTAAAGGATGATGATGACCCAGCCCCATCATGAGAACAGAAGGGGGCAGAACTGCAGATAATCCTTATCTCTGTCCCCAGGTGAGCTGCGGGATATGCCAAAGGATTTCAACCACCAGGATGGTGAGCACATTGTTGCTTGGCTGCTCTGATGCTGGGATAACATGGCTGGTAACTTGGAATTACAGGGTAGTGAAACCAAGCAACTGGGATTCCTGCTGAGGGAAGGGAGAATTGACAAGTTGCTTGGAAAAAAGACAGAAACCCTCAGCCTCTGGAGGCGACTTCTGTTGGGTGTGTGTCCTGGTTTTGTTAAAAACAACACCAGTTCTCTTTTAGTGAATTTTCCTTTCAGCTAAGTTCTTCGAAGTACCTTCTAATTAACTGCACTTTTCTGAATTTAGATGCATATTTTTTGAAACACTGTTTGCTCCGGGACTGATAAGATGATCACTGGAATGCAGAAGAAGCTCATGTTTAGATTTGTTGCTATAACAACCAAGGACTGATAAAATTTCACGTTCCGTAAGTTAGAGGGGCGTATTTGCAAGGAGGGGCGGACAGGACAGGTGACTAAAACTGACCAACTGAGTATTCCATCCCATCTACGTCATACACCTTATAAAAGAGGGAGATCACAAGGTTCTCGCTCTCTTTGACCATGGCCAGCATCTGAAGAGGATGTTGTCCCTGCAAATCCCAGGCCTACTTCCAGGCCCAGCATCCCTGAATCCAGCTTCCAGTTTGCTGTGAAGTCCTGCCCAGGACTTCTGGGTGCCTGCCCTGCAGCTGCTGGAGTCATGCCAACTCCATATTGGGCAACGCTGCTCTACCCTGGGACATGCAAGATTTGTATATTTTTATATATTTTCTCTATTTGTTAGTAGCATTAGTAAAGCCTTTTAAAACCTTTCCAACTTGACGTCTCTCTCCCTTTTTCCTTCCTATCACCTTCCCTTAGCAAGGACTTTTTCCTATGTGGAGAGGGGAGAGGGTGGGGAGGATTAACAGAGAACATCTACCACGGTTTATTATTGTCTTGCAATTAAACCTTGACAGTGTGAAGGAAAGGTACCCCTTCAAAGATGATGTTACCTGTCACCCAGGCAAGTGCACCATCATAGAGAAAGGTATCCATTACCTGAGAGAATTAGTTGTGCTGGAGGTGATTTGTAATGACCCCAATAACCACGATTTACCCACAGATCCTGATGAAATCCAATGCACACAACCCATGTGACATTAAGTTCCTGCAGAGTGCACCATCATCCTATGCCAGCTTCTTGGCAGTAATATCCTGGAAAGAAGGTAAGGAACAAACAGTGGATGAATTGGCCGGCCAGCTCCCGCGATAGGAGGGAAGTCTATCTTCCTCCCTGTGGGACTGCATCTTGGTTTTGGAGAAACTGCCAGACATGCCAGCTGAAAAATTATCCCGAGAGTTCCAGTGTTTCAAAGACAAGTTCTGCTCCCCACCTGTACAGCCCAGGGTCTCAGCTACTTGGAAAGAGCATCTTTTCAATCAAGAGAGAGAATATTAAGGTTATACAAAACAGGACACCCTGTGGTTTTTCCTGCGTGACCATGGAGAAGATATGAGGAGGTGGGATGGGAAACCTACTTCAGTCCTAGAGGCATGGGTACATGAGTTGCAAGGAAAGACAACCACAAGAGGTGATTCTGCCAGGAAAAATGCTGCTCTAGTTTCCAGTGGGCAGTTCCCCAGACAGAGTAGAAGAGCTGATCTTGCTTGTGATCCTCTTGGAGGGGCTTTTGATTAGTTCTTGAAATAGGAAACAATGAATACTATGACCAGGACTAGAGGGACTCTGCCTCCAACCAGGTGGAGGAGAGGTACAACTGGGTTTATTGGACTGTGTGGATTCAATGGCTTGGAACATCAGACCCATAAGAGTACAAGGCTCCAGTGGACACCGGGGTCCAATGTACTCTAATTCCATCAAATTATGAAGGGGCAGAACCCATTAGTGTTTCTGGAGTGACAGGGGAATCCCAACCATTGAGTGTATTAGATGGTGAGGTGAGTGTGATTGGAAAGGACTGGCAAAAGCACTCCATTGTGACTGACCCAGATTCTCCATGCATCCTTGGTATAGTCTACTTCTGATGTATTTTAAGGACCCAAAAAAGTATTGGTGGGCGTTTGACATAGCATCCATGGAGACAGGACATTAAACAGCTGTCTACTTTGCCTGGTCTCTCGGAGGACCCTTCTGGTTTAGGATTGCTGGGAGTCAAAGAACAGCAGGTACCAATTGCTATGATGGCAGTGTGCTGACTGCAATATCACACTAGCCGAGACTCTCTGATTCCCATCCATAAGTTGATTCATCAACTGGAGAGCCAAGGAGTGATCAGTAAGACTCACTCCCCCTTTAACAGTCCCATTTGGCCAGTGCGGTAGCCTAGGGGAGAGTGGAGACTAACAGTAGACTATCTGAATGAAGTCATGCCACCGTTAGGTGCCGTCGTACTGGACATGCTAGAGTTGCAATATGAACTGGAGTCAAAGGCAGCCAAGTGGTATGACATTGCTAATGCATTTTTCTCAATTCCTTTGGTGGCAGAGTGCAAGCCACAGTTTGCTTTCACCTGGAGGGATGTACAGTATGCCTGGAATCAACTGCCCCAGGGGTGGAAACACAGCTTCACCATTTGCCAGATCCAAACTGCACTGGAGCAGGGCAAAGCTCCAGAATACCTGCAGTACATTGACAACATCATGTGGGGCGACACAGCAGAGGAAGTTTTTGAGACAAAATTCTTCTGCAAGCAGGTTTTGCTAAAAAAAAAAAGTAAGGTCAAGGGACCTGCATAGGAGATCCAGTTTTTAGAAGTAAGATGGCAGGGCAGGGCATTCCAATGGATGTGGTCAACAAAATAGTAACTATGTCTGCACCAACTAATAAAAAGGAAACACAGACTTTCTTGGGGTTGTGGGATTTTGGAGAATGGATATTCCTGACTACAGTCAGATTGTGAGCCCTCTCTATAAAGTGACTTGAAAAAAGAACCATTTCAAGAGAGGCCCTGAACAACAGCAAAACTTTGAACGAATTAAACGTGAGAACTCATGCAGTAGCCCTTGGGTTAGTTTGGACAGGACTAGATGTTAAAAATGTGCTCTACACCGCAGCCAGAGATAATGGCCCTACCTGGAGCCTCTGGCAGAAAGCATCAGGAGAAACTCAAGATCGACCCTTAGGTTTTTGGAGTCGAGGATAAAAAGGCTCTGAAACCAACTATACTCCAACTGAAAAAGAGATACTAGCAGCATATGAAGGGGTCCGAGTTGCTTCAGAAGTGTTACTGAAGAGAATGAAAAACAGTGTGCTCTGGGTCCTGTTGTATTGTGGGAAAGCATCAGTGGTGGAAAGCTGGCAGTCGAGGTGCCAGGAGTAGCTGTGCTTCAGTACCAATCACTTCTGAAGCAGCTCAGACCCCTTCATATGCTGTTAGTATCTGTTTTTCAGTTGAAGTATAGTTGGCTTCAGATCCTTTTTATGTGGAAAGCTGCTGTGTGGAGTCCCACATGACAAGTTGCAGGACCCACTGAAGGACAAGGTGAGTCGAGTCAGTTTGCAGAGGAGAAAGCCATCCAGCTGGCTTTAGACATTGCTGAATGAGAAAAATGGCCAGTGCTTAATCTCTGTACTGACTCATGGATGGTGGCAAATGCCCTGTGGGGTTGTTACAGCAATGGTAGAGGAGCAACTGGCAGCACAGAAGCAAACCCATCTGGGCTGCTGAATTATGGCAAGATATTGCTCCCTGGCTGGAGAACCTGCCTGTAAAAGTACGTCACGTAGAGGTTCATGTGACTAGAAGTTGGTCCACTGAAGAACATCAAAACAACCATCAGTCAGATCGAGTTACCTAGTTGGGCTCAGGTATCATAGAACCATATAATGTCCTGAGTTGGAAGGGACCCACAAGGATCATCGAGTCCAACTCCTGTCCCTGCATGTGACAACCCATAGTTCACACCATGTGTCTGACAGTGTTGTCCAGACTTCTCTTGAATGCTGTTAGGCTTGGGGCTGTGATTACCTCCCTGGGGAGCTTGTTCCAGTGTTCCACCATCCTCTGGGTTAGGAACCTTTTTGTAATGTCCAAACTAAACCTCCCCTGGCACATCTTCCTGCCATTCCCTTGGGTTCTGTCATTGGTTGCCAGAGAGAAGAGATTGGTGCCTGCCTCTCCCCCTCTTCTCCAGGCTGAACAAAACAAGTGACTTCAGCTGCTCCTCTTATGGCTTCCTCTCCAAACCCTTCACCAAATTTGTAGCCCTCTTCTGGACACTCTCCAGTAGTTTAATATCTTTTTTATCCTGTGGTGCCCAGAACTGCACACAGTACTCCAGGTGAGGCCACACCAGTGCAGAGTAGAGAGGGACAATCCCCTCCCTCACTCGTCTGGCAATGCTGTGCTTGATGCACCCCAGGACACGGTTGGCCCTCTTGGCTGCCAGGGCACATTGTTGGCTCATGTTCAACTGGTCATCAACCAGAACCCCCAGATCCTTCTCCGGAGAGCTGCTTTCCAGCATCTTGTTCCCCAGTCTGTATGTACAGCCAGGGTTACCGTGTCCCAGGTGCAAAATCTGGCAATTGCCCTTGTTGAACTTAATGCAGTTGGTGCTTTTCCAGTTCTCCAATTTGTCCAGATCCCTATGCAGAGCCTCTCTTCCCTCTGAGTGTTGACAGCTCCTCCCAATTTGGTGTCATCAGCAAACTTACTCAGTAATCCCTCAAGTCCTGAGTCTAAGTCATTTATGAAGACATTGAAGAGTACTGGTCCTAAGATAGATCCCTGTGGAACCCTGCTAGTGACCAGTCGCCAGACCAACATAACCCCATTCACTATAACCCTTTGAGCCTGGCTTGTCAGCCAACTGCTCACTCCCTGTATTGTGTGCTTATCCAGCTGTATGCTGGACATCTTGTACAGGAGGATACTGTGAGAGACAGTATTGAAAGTAGATTTGGACTGACAAGACAAAGGTGAATTATTTATAGCTCAATGGACCCATGATGTTTGAGGTCATCAAGGAAGGGATGCAACATATAGATGGGCTTGTGATTGAGGGGTGAACTTGACCATGGACACTACTGCACACTATTTCATGACTGTGAAACATACATTACAGTCAAGCAAACCATGTGGTTAAAACTTGTGTGGTATTGGGGGTGATGGCTGAAGTATAAATATGGGGATGCCTGGCAAATTGACTATATTACATTCCCACAAACCCGACACAGCAAGTGCTATGTGCTTACCATGGTGGAAGCAACCATGGGATGGCTGAAAACATTTGCCATCCCCCATGCCACCATCCGGAACACTATTCTGGACCTTGAAAAGCAAGTCCTATGGCAACATGGCACTCCAGAGACAGTTGAGTCAGACTATGGGACTAATTTCTGGAACAACATCATAGACACTTCAGCTAAAGAGCATGGCATTGCGTGGGTTTATCACATCTCTTATCATGTACCAGCCTCCAGAAAAATAAAATGGTACAATGGACTGTTAAAGACTACACTAAGAGTATTGGGTGGTTGAACTTTTAGAAATTGGGATTCAGATTTAGTAAAGGTCAACTAGTTAGTTAACACTAGGGGATCTACCAGTCGAGCTGGCCCTGCCCAATCAAACCTTTCATACACTGTATAAGGGGATAAAGTCTCTGTAGTGCATATGAAGAATGTGTTGCGGAAAACAGTCTGGGTTACTCCTGCCTTGGGCAAAGGCAAACCCATCTGTGGGACTGCTTTTGCTCAGGGACCTGAGTGTACTTGGTGGGTAATGTTGAAGGATGGAGGAGTTCGATGTGTACCACAGTGGGATTTGATCCTGGGTGAACACTCCAATGTTGTGAATTGTATAACGGTAATTGCTGCATAATACTATACACCAGATTAACAATATTCAGTAAGTACCTTTCAGGTTAATGAACCTCAACAAAATTCAACTAAGTGCAGTAATGATGGAACCAGAGCTGGCTCCAACAACTGATATTCAGCCACCTCCTCAAGGTCAATGCCTTTGACCTGCAAACTGTGAGCATGAACTACGCATTCCAGATGCAGCATGCATGCAATACAACACTCCAACTTGACATGCCATCTTTTCTGCCCCAGGAGATGTCCTGATAGATAAAATTAAGTGTCATGGACTGTGAAGGGGTTTCGTTAGAAGGAGATATGTTGTTGAATTAGTCAGGCCCAAGGGAATATCAAGGCCACTTCGAGAAGCTGAGAACAGAATCTGCTGTGAGAAAGAGGGGCGTTTCTTCATTAACAGGGCCTCAGCATGGCGTGAGTCGTCGGACCTATCATCGGTGGGGCTCCAGTGTGTGGACTGCCCATGATACTCATTTAGCAAATCCATGCTTGGAGCGTGGATTCGTGATTAGAGAATAGTTGCGTATATAAGGAGACATGCTTCTGTAATAAATGGCTTTTGCGTGATTCACATTGAATCGGAGTGCTGAGTCCTTTATCGTTCCAACAATGGACTCAACATTTTAGAGGGACGGGATTATGTCACAGAGTAAGGGAATAATATCTGTGTGTGTATATATATATGAAAAGTGGTAGTAATTAATTGGAATGTATTGTAAGACCTGAACATTACATAAATGCTGTGGAATTACAGGTGGAAATGTGCTGGGTCAGTTGAGATAGGGTTAATTTCTACACTGTCAGGGAAATCGATACCATATAAGGTCATGGTTATTTACAAAGAGGACAGGGGTGGGGGTGTGTGTGTCTCTCTCAGTCTTTCTCTCTCATGCTGGCTTGACAGGGAGCTGAGTGGTCCAGTTCGGCTACTTCTCAACCAGGTAGTTTGGTGCTTTTGTTGTTTGTGTTTTTTTTTTTTTTCCACAGAATCACAGAACGTTAGGAATTGGAAGGGACCTCAAAAGATCATCTAGTCCAATCCCCCTGCTGGAGCAGGAACACCCAGATGAGGCTACACAGGAAGGCGTCCAGGCGAGTTTTGAATGTCTCCAGGGAAGGAGACTCCACAACCTCCCTGGGCAGCCTGTTCCAGTGTTCTGTTACCCTCACCAAGAAGAAGTTTCTTCTCAAATTTAAGTGGAACCTCCTGTGTTCCAGTTTGAACCCATTACCCCTTGTCTTAACATTGGTTGTCACAGAGAAGAGCCTGGCTCCATCCTCGTGACACTCACCCTTTATATATTTGTAAACATTAACAAGGTCACCCCTCAGTCTCCTCTTCTCCAAACTAAAGAGACCCAGCTCCCTCAGCCTTTCCTCATAAGGGAGATGCTCCACTCCCTTAATCATCTTTGTTGTCCTGTGCTGGACTCTCTCCAACAGTTCCCTGTCCTTCTGGAACTGAGGGGCCCAGAACTGGACACAGTATTCCAGATGCGGTCTCACCAGGGCAGCCCTGGAAGGTGGTGATTGATCTTGCGAATGCTTTCTTTTCAATAGCCATTACATATTTATAAAGCATGTGCACATAATTGTACTATTTGTATGCTGCTACATTTAAGAGCATTATATAGGTCATGGGGAAAAATAAAACGGGATCAGTGAGCCTTGATAACCTGGCAGGTCAATTACAGGGGCCCTCTGCCCTTGTCGAGAGGGTGGTGATGTGTATTCACTGCTGTGGATATAGTGTCAGGACTGGTTTTTGCTAAACCCACCAAACATGCCAATCAACATAGCACAACTCAAGAAAGAATTAGAACAACTCCTCATTCATCAATATGGACCTCCTCACCAAAGGTACAAAGTGACACTTCAATGGACATAATGTCCATTATCGGGCTCAAGGGCTAGGGATAGATTGGATATTCCACATTGCCTACCATCCTCAAGCTAATGGTTTGACTGAAAGAATGAATGGGATGTCAAAGGAACAATTTAAAAAGCTAACCAGTACTAAAACTTTACAACACTGGAATGCGGCGATTAGGAACGACGCATACCAGGACGCAGACAGAGATTCACACAGAGGCAGAGATCTTGTTCAGGAAGGAGCGCAGAGCCTGGCCAAGCCAAGAGTTGACCTAGGCCTAGGCTGCCTTCTTTATTCACCATTGACAATTTATAGGATTTACAGGTACAGGCCTGGACTAAGATGTTTACAAGAAGGTGTTTTTCCACTAATTGTTATTAAGAACACACTAAACTCATGTGATGTTTGTCTCACTTGTTTTTCCACTCATTCACAGACCAGGCCCAAGGACATTCACACATCCCGTGCACTTGGGGGTGGTTATCTGGCCCGAGATACCATTCTCACGAGTCTGGGTTATAACTTCTTACAGTTACGAGAAACGTACTTCAAAGTAATCTGTGCAAGGCCCTTTATATATTATTATGTTAGTATTATGTCTTCGACCGTCCAAATGGTCATGTTAGTATTGATCTTCCTTTATCATCCAGGTGGCTGGAACCGCACATCTTGCTTTCCCACATTTTACTTTTCAACATTTCCCCCTTTTTTGTTTTAAACATCAGGTTCTCAATGAGAGCAGTAAGGACCCTGCCTTTGTTCTTCTTTGCATTCTGTATCATTCTCCAGATGATTGGGAGGACTACAAGAAAAAACATCACACAAGCATATCCAGTTCCCACAAAAACCCATATGTGCAGATTGAGAGCTGAAAATGAAGTTTTAGGGTCTAATCACTTTATGCTATTAGATAATGTTAGCCATTTTGTCTTACAGTCCTAATTCTTACAAACTATGTAATTATTTTGCAGGCTACTGGCTAAATCCTAAATCAGGCCTTGCACATTAGCTAAGACTGTTATTTTACTTCATATCACTCATAAACGCTACAATTCAATTTCAACAGTATTACACGTATTTAGCACTCTGATAACAGAAAATACAGGTTCAGATATCAGCTAAGGAGATTATTTAAATACAATATCATAAGAATAACGAGGATCCACAACGTGCAGGTAATCACTCACAAGAAACAAAACTAGAGGCCTTTTACTTCAGGGTACTCACAAGAAATAGCCACTCAAATAAAGAAGTGAGGTGTCATTAATCCCAGGAAGTTTCCTTAGATGGTGTTCCTGTCTAAGGAAAGGACTCCAGTTTACAGACCCGCAGCTCCGAGAAGACCACTCAAAGGGGGTCTTAGGCCGGAACCCCGTTTCATTGTTTGGCCAGATGTGGCTGTGGGCATTACAACATAGTCCAGAAGCTTCTCAGCTAGTCTGGGCACCTCCCTTGTTAAGGACCCTGTCAATTGACTGAGGGTCCCACCCCTCCTGACCCATCAGTTGGTAGAGGTGAAGCTGTTTGACAACCCCTTGGTACCATTCTAGGTGTATATATGTGGGGACAGGCAAAGTGGGGCACAGAAGGTGCTAAAGAGCCATCAACCTCCTCATTGAAGGCTCCAGATTTCAGGGGAATGTGTACTGCCTCACAATCCAGCCTGTGACCACAGTCATCTGACAAACTCCTTTGGAGTGGTGGTACAGTCACCTCTTGCCTCCAAAGTCAAAAGGGGGCATTCTGTTGGTGAGTTTGAATGCCCACTGTGGATCATCATATATTATGTGTCATTTTCTTGTTGCAAATCAACCTACAATAGAACAGAATAATACAAAGTGCAACAATTACAGTTATTAACAAATATTGGAGAAAGCTGGTTAGTTGTACTAATAAGGAAAACAAATGCATTGAAAGTTTTTTTCACCAGTTAGTCCCCAGTCCAAATGATGTAAATCTGTATAATTCTGATATGCTAGTGCCTCTTCCTTTGGTCTCTTCTGTTTCTTTGTTGCCCTCTGCTGCAGGGACAGATGCTGTATCTCTGGCATTAGGTCCTGCATCATGTTTGTCCAACTCGTAGAAAGGTTTAACATATTTTGCAGGAAGCCACTTTAGTCCTGTTGGAAGAAGAACACAAGCATACCCCCTTCCCCAGGTGATTAACTTTACAGGCCCTTGCCACTGACTGTTGTGCAGGGTATCCCGGTATAAAACCTTTGGTCTCTGAGACAGTGATTCTGGAACACGGAAGTGTTTTTCCACTGCTGCGATAGAGGAGGGAGGCATAGTACGATTCAAAAAATTTAAAGTATATGTTGCATTGTCTAATTGTTCCTGAGGCATCATATTCCCCCTTTTTTGTTTTAATAACATCTGTTTCAATGTGGAATGTGCTCCTTCAATGATAGCCTGTCCAGTGGGAGAATGTGGAATACCTGTGACATGCGAAACACCCCATTGCTGTAAAAAATATTGCGTGGATCTAGCAGTGTATCCAGGACCGTTGTCAGTTTTAATCTGTTGTGGTACTCCCAGCATAGCAAAACAGCAGGTCCAGTGACACTGAACATCTCTGCTTTTCTCACTTGTATGCGCAGATGCACAAAGCATGCCTGAAAAAGTATCTATAGAAACATGTACATATTTCAAATGGCCAAAAGATGAAACGGGTAAAATCAGACTGCCAAATGTCATTAGCTGAGAGTCCGTGAGGGTTAACTCCAAGGGAGGGCGAGCTTGTAATCAGACCTTGACATTCCGGGCAAGAGTGCTCTGTTTCTCTCGCTTGCTCGAGAGTGAGACCAAACATCTTTTTGAAGGCAGCAGCATTCTGATGGAAGAAAGCATGTGAAGCCCTGGCAGACTAGAAACGGACTGTAGCTACAGTATAAGAATCTGCAATTGCATTGCCTTCAGTTGTGGGACCTGGTAAAGTTGTATGAGAGCGTATATGAGTAACAAACAGTGGGTGTTTGCGAAGCTGTAATGCAGTTTGCAATGATACAAACATATCAAAAAGTTGCTGTTGCGAGATTTCTTTAAGAAAAGTGGAGGGGATGTGCTGTAGGACCTTGGTTACGTACACAGAATCACAAACCAAATTTAGAGGTTCCTCCCTAAAAAGCTCTAAGGCATGCAAAACTGCACCAAGTTCCACTAATTGGGTTGAACCTTCAACAGTTTTAACACAATGATGCCAATCGTTATCTTCATGCCAGACCACTACAGCTTTATGAGACTTCCCTGAACCATCAACAAAAACTGTGAGAGCATTTGGAATAGGACCAAATACAAGTACGGTCTGTGGTCTGATATCAAAGACACACAGATTTTGAAGCAGTTTACATTTAGGCATGCCAAAAGCTATGCTGTTAAGAAAATCAGCTAGCGCAATTTGCAAGGACAGAGATTGTGAAAAAAAAATATCAAAATCTGCTTTCACAAAAGGTACATATATGACAGATGGATCACGGTCTACTAAAGCCTGAATCCATTCTCTGCCTTTTTTGATCAGAGTAACAATCAATTCCAGGGGCTCACTAATAGTTTTATGAAAAGAATTGGGCAAAAAAGTCCATTCCAAGTATATCAATCTGTTAGGAATCTCATCATATTGTCCCACAACAGCCACAGGTTGTTTCTATGTTGTAGCTATAAATAGACAAATCTTCAAGTCCAGTCGAATGCAATCAGCCTGTAAGGTTGTAATAAATTTATTCCTCAAAGTTTCTAACTCCATTTTGGTTGTCATATTTATTGGATGTTGTTTTCCCTTACCGGATCGAAGTCCTGTTTCAGTTCTATCAATGTAGTGTTTGCTTTACGGATACTTTCGTTGCCCATACTAGTGGAAATACAGCATCCAAAATTTCCTTGGAGATTTCTCACTTGCAGCAAGCAGATCTGCACCATCCAAGCAGCTTCTTGTGGGACATGCAACTAAACAGAATTCTCAGAAAACATTATTTGAGCTTACAATTTACTTAACAAATCTTGACCCAAAAGAGGCATAGGGTTTTCTGGCAAATACAAGAATTCAGCTGTTAAAACTTTGTTCCAAATTTAGCATTGCATTGGTTTCAAAAAATGGTCGGTCGTTCTTTCTTTCCCACGATCTCAAAAACTATCACGGTGAATTTACTAAGAAGTCTTTTACAACTAGTTACCACAGAATAAGTCTATTAACAAATTTTTGGTTTAATTTCCCAGTTTCATTAGAACTATGGATCCGATAGGGATGCCTTTAAACTTCACCCTCAGACTGCTCCATTCAGTATTACAACATTGCTGCGGTGGGGGGGAAGAGAAAACCCCCCCTTTCACTGCTTTAAAAGCAGGCAGCCAGGTTTTTCTTTTTTTTTTTTTTTTCTTCTTGCTGGAGTTTAGATACAGGCAAGGCCATGCAGGTGGCGTTAACTGCTGGTGCTAAGTGGAAGCTGCCAGGGAGCTAAGTTTATCTTGCAGCTTAACACAGGCCTGGGATATTTTGCTTTTTATTTTCCCATTTCATTCCAGCCATAATACACTTTATATGCAATTCTAACTAGCTGAGCAATAGTTACATTCCTCAGCCCCATTTACCATTTGCAATGTCTTACAGATGTCAATAAACAGCATATTAACCATCAATCAATTACTTTAATTTTCCTAGATATAAATCAGATAATATTCTAGCAACTTTTAAATACAACCTCCTCCGAGTTCACATCCATCATAGCATTTAGTTTTCTTTCCCATACCTCCAACAAACACATAAATTCAATGTGAATCAGTTTAACTACTTTAATTCTTTTCTGGTCTCAAAATTATTAAGTAACAATAAAAACAATTACTCTAATGTATAAGGATGCATACTAAGGGGGAGTAAGGTGGTATTTTAGTAGTGGAACCGGTTCCCATTTTATAATTATCTCCCCAAATAAAATTCTTTTGGTACCAAATAAAAATATGCAAATTAAAATAGTGAGTTCAGATATGAAAACCAAACACCAAGTTCAAATATGCAGATGGATCACAATTACACTAATTCAGGACAATATCTCAATTTTAGCATTGCACCTTTGGGCCGCTCACTGCTCAGGCAGGAAGAGGTACCACTGGGTCTCCCTGACAAAACAGGTCAGTGCGCGCCGGAGCCCAATCGGCACCCGCCATCCCGCCGCCGCAGCAAGCTGGACTGGGCAAGGTTTTTATTAGTGTCTCATCTGGTGCGCTACAACTGTTATCCCAAAACCAGGATTCTTTACTTGATGTGCATACAAAAGAGACAAATCCAGCACATCGAGATGAGACACAGCCTATCACAGAGTTGCGCAAGTCTGGATATTGGAATAAAGCTAGCATGCTAGAAAGAAAAGTAACGGCTGTCACACACAAAATCTTATCATCTCATTCATGCAGTAAAGAACTGAATTACGATCTTCTGTATTATCACAAAACGCACATTTTGAGTCCATGGATTCTCATTATTTAACAGTCTCTGAATTTACTGTACCATATAACAGACAAAGATCTATTAAACTGTAATATGCTTAAACAGATACGTACAAAGAAAACAGGTCAATAAGGAAAAGTATCTCGCAGAGTTAAGCAAGTTTTCTAAGACGTGTGTGTTATCAGTTAATTCTCTCCCAGCTTGTTGAAGTTCAGACCATTCCGCCTGTAAAATTGTCTGAAATGATTCAATGATCTCTTGTAGAGTTTCATTTTTGTCCTGCTCTTCTCGCTTTAGAAACAACAAAGTGTTATATTATACTTCGAGGTTCTATTCTCCGGACACTTTTCCCAATCATCGAACTTACACAGCAGCCACCATTTATTACAATATTTCACAAGATCTTCCTTCCTCATATTTCCAAGTGCTTTCCTATGTTCTAAAACACCTCCCAATACTAATTTCTTAGGAACATGACTGAAAACAGTCATTCCCGACCCCATCTCATAAGTAAAAACCATGAGAAGAGGGAGGGAGGGGGGAAGCACAGAGCGGCTTGCGGCAGGACTGGGAAAAGTGGGGAGAAGGCTTACAGTGCACTTATACAAACAATATCACAAAGAAACAATTGTAACAACAACCAATAAAACAATTAACTCACATTCCTGACAAGCTGCTTGATTTTCAGAAAGGCAATACACAGAAGCAGGTATTCTGTCATGTTCTGGTGGTTGTTATGGTTTTTAAGTAACTGGAATGGCGAAAGAAAAATCACCATGCTCCATAGCCTTTTCATGGCATTTTGCATCACCCCTTTGTGTTCTGCTGTCTTAGTCATGAAGGGGTTACTGTGTGCTGTATAAGCATCATTAAAATAATGCAAAGGAGGTACTGAGGGCAGAGTTTTAGACTCCTGACCCAGCTCCACACAAATTCTGGCCTTATCTTTGATGGCATTAATGATGGATATAAAACTGACTCTTTTTCGAGATCTGCAGAGCCTGACTCAAAAGGATGAGTGCTGTCAAGACTCAAATAATTAGTAACCTTCTCATTTGTGTTTTTCTGTCCATCCTCCCCTGTTTGCCCTTGCAGTATGTGCTCTTCCGACTGCAATTGTGATAGTGCAGAGTACACAAATCTCCGAGTAATATGTAAACTATTGGGAACTGAATTATTTTGTGCATGTAGCTGTTCCCTGACCTGTTTCCAAATTTTACTGTCAAACGTCCCCTCACTCAGAAACCAAGTACAATTCTCTCTCACCCATACGAGGGGCAAAGCTACCTGCTTCTCAGAAGTACGATACCCAGAAGAATGTAATAGCTGCAGTAAAACCTGCAAATACAATTTATATTCCTGAGAAGCGGCTTGCCCTATACTAACGCAATCCCGCAACTCTCTCGTTCAACGAGGACTGCTCATCCCTATCTATACCGTAGGGATTAATGTGACCACAAATAAAATTTACTCACCCGTCAGATTGCGTGATCGCCGCCAAACACACTGCTCGATGAAGAGCCTACAGGGGTCACACACTCACACGGGTCACCATTTGTGGTGATTAGGAACGACGCATACCAGGACGCAGACAGAAATTCACGCAGAGGCAGAGATCTTGTTCAGGAAGGAGAGCAGAGCCTGGCCAAGCAGAGAGCTGACCTAGGCCTAGGCTGCCTTCTTTATTCACCATTGACAATTTATAGGATTTACAGGTACAGGCCTGGACTAAGATGTTTACAAGAAGGTGCTTTTCCACTAATTGTTATTAAGAACACACTAAACTCATGTGATGTTTGTCTCACTTGTTTTTCCACTCATTCACAGACCAGGCCCAAGGACATTCACACATCCCATGCACTTGGGGGCGGTTATCCGGCCCGAGATACCATTCTCACGAGTCTGGGCTATAACTTTTTACAATTACGAGAAACGTACTTCAAAGTAATCTGTCCAAGGCCCTTTATATATTATTATGTTAGTATTATGTCTTCGACCGTCCGGATGATCATGTTAGTATTGATCTTCCTTTATCATCCAGGTGGCTGGAACCACACATCTTGCTTTCCCACATTTTACTTTCCAACACTGAAATATACATCTTACTAAAGCAGTTTTTTGTTAAACAAACACCCAGAATATTCATAAGAAAAAACCATATGATCATATTACAACACCTCCAGTACAAGACACCATTAGGACTGTAGTTCTTCCAGATGATACCTTTCCCAAAATATTAACTACAGGGGAAATGGAATTGTTTACACTGACAGATTGTGTGGTGGGGCTGCAACTTGTTAGTCTAAATGCAAAGATTCATATAATAACCCCTGAAAATGTCATATGGTTCAATTTCTCCTCTTATTTTGCATCCTTTCTTGATATCAGATTCTCAGGTTCTTGTATTTCAGGTGTCTTTGATGAATACCTGTGCTTTATTTAGAGGAGACAGCATTGGAATGGTCTTATTGGTGCCATGAATCCAACACAGAAGTGAAGTTCAATCTGAAAAAGCATAAGCCGCAGTTCTCCAGTCCGTGTGGGCAACTACCCCACATCGGGTTATCAAACTCAGTGATATTAGCTGAAGGAGCTGGAGCAATGGCATAAGTATTACTGGAAAGAGATAACACTCATGTTTTCCTACCTTATCACAAGTTCTTTGTGCTGATACCTAAAATCAGCAATTAGTAATAAAATAAGTCTGTACAAATAAGGGTCGGAGATTTTAGGCACTTACTAAGTTAATAAGGTTCACAGATGTTAGGTGTTAGGCACTTGTTAGGTGTTAAGTCACAAGAATGGTATTTGTTAAGATAAGCAGGAGAAGGGTAGGAGACAATCCCCTTGCTCTCAGAAGATAAGCCCAAGCAGGTTACAAGCCAAATAACAAAGGAATGTAATGCATATGAAAAAAAAATTATTGGAAAAGTAATGAATATGTATGATCTGGATGGATATAACCTGTACCTGGAGCTTCTTCCACCCCTCCCCGCCCCGGAAGATGGATCCCCTGGGGTTGGCAGCATGCCAGTAAAGGATGCTTGCTTTTAAAACCACAGATTTTGGTTTTAGAAGTTTTTAATTAACATGCTGATTTATGGTATCAGTGCTGTGTAGACTTGTATTACAGGTACGTGCCCTAGATGCATTTCTGCAAGATTAATATGTAAAGGCTTGGATTTGGTCAGCCTCTACTGTAAATAACTCATGCCTTTTACAGCTGCAGGTCTTTTGACAAAGTGCTTAATTGGCAAGCCAACCCCAGTAGCTGTATTACAGAATTATGCTATGCTAACTGCTTTTGATATTCATGTTCCTCATTGCTAATTTTTCTGAGTAGGTAATGGCCAAGGAACATGACAAAATCACTTGGCCGTGTACTATCTCCATCTTTGAGACCATAAACACTGCTTTGATTTTGAAGGCATGTGTTGCTTCAACGTGAATGATGAATCAGCCAGTGTAGAGGATGACATTCAACATCTTCAGGACTTAATGCATCAAATGAAACAATCTACTTGTGGTGTCTGGCTGGCTGAATGGTTTAATTCCCTGACAGGATGAGTGGGACACCTGATTAAAAGCATTATTATAGAGATATGTTTATTCCTTTTTCTATATGTGTTTATTATATGCCTCTGTAAATTACCCTACCTTACACCCTGCAGGCCCAAATGGACATCTCCAGCTTTGTCAGTCCCAGCAGAAGTGGTCCATTGAGCAAGGGGTGGAATGTAGGAATGTAACAGAATATTGGCGAGGAGGAGAATTGTAAACATACTCAAGTGACCCTCACAGCTGGCATGTAGAAAAACACATATGTTATTGTTGTTTAGCCTTGTGTGTTGGTGTCATTGTTTAATTGCAGGGCAACAATAAACCGTGGCAGATGCTCAATGCTAACCCCCTCCCCACCCCCCCAGCCAGCTCTCCACACTAAGGAAATGCAACAGGAGGAAAAGAGAGAGGGACTTGCATGTTGGAAAAAGTTAAAAATATTTTACTAATACTACTAATAAAAATAGAGAAAATAATACACAATATAGAAAACCAGTCTTGAATTTCCCAGCTCCGCACTGCTCCAGCAGCTGCAGGGCAGGCACCTGGAAGTCCTGGGCTGGACCCTGCAGCAAACCGGAACTGGATTCAGGATTCACTGGAACCAGGCATTGGATCACAGGGACAACAGGCAGAGTTCTCTTCAGATGCTGGCCATAGTCAAAGAGAGTGAGACCCTCGTGATCCCCCACTTTTATAGGGTGTATGATGTGGACGGGATAGAATACTTAGTTGGTCAATTTTAGTCACCTTTTTTGTTGGCCTTCCTTGCAAATAGACCCCTCTCACTTAAAAGACATGCGCTTTTATCAATGACCTTGCATTACATTGCTTCTGTTTACAAAAATATGTAGCCAAATTCAGAAAAGTGCAGTTACTTAGAAGAACTTAGCTGAAAGGAAAATCCACTAAAAGAAACTGGTCTTGTTTTTAACAAAAGCAGGACAGCTGGACAAGTAGAACCTCTGTGTTTAGACAACACAGGCCTGTGATAGATTCAGAGGTACCCTACTGAACACACTTGAGATTGCTGCCCCACTGTGGGAAAGATCAAAGCACAGTGGTAAACTACACGTGCATGAATCCCTGAAAACAGCAGGTTCAGTGATCCTCTGTCATGAACCAAGTTCTGCAGTGCCTGCCTCTCTGCTTGTGTGCCTCTGCCCAGGTGCTGCTTCAGGGATCCCCCGGTTGGCGAGGTAACAAAAATAAATTAACTCCTTGCATTTCATCCATGGTTTTGTGGTTGTTCCTGCGCCCTGCCTGTGCCAGCTCACAAATGTGGTTAACATCATGTTGGAACAGGTTCACTCCTGAAGGGGGACTGTGGCTGTGGGTAAGGCCATGCTGGAGCAGGTATATCTTTGAAGGCATTGTGGCCCATGGACAAGGCTCCACTTGGAGCAGGTACACCCCTAAGGGACTGCAGTCCAAACCAGAGCAGGGGCAAGGGGAGGAATTCATTGCAATGTTAAACCCTGTAACCTAACCCAAAGGGACCAGGACTGGAAATTGTAATGGAAATACCTTTAAATTGTTGTAACCCATTATTTGCATTGCATGTTATAGGAATTAGTGAAGCAGGAACCACCAGAATCAGTGGAGGACAGCCTTACAAAAAGCAGTGCAAGTGCAACAGTGTCCTGACCTGAGCTGGCTTTGGTGCCCAATAACTCCACAAAACACATCACCTCTCCTATCCTGAGTAACCATCATAACAGATGGAGCCCAAAGTCATGGACTAAATTAACTCAGTGGATATTTAAAAGACATTTTACAGGGGTGGTCCATAGACTAAGGGAATCATATCTGTATATTACATCAAAAGATGGGAAAGGGGGTGATAATGAGGATGTATTGGATAGTGTGGCACCTGAGCATGATATAAATGGTATAGAATAAGCAGTGGAGAATGTGCTGGTTTTGTCTGGAACAGAGATAATTTTCTTCATAGTAACAAGTATGGGCATATATTTTGGGATTTGTGCAGAAAACACTGTTGATAATCACAGACTCACAGAATGATAGGGATTGGAAGGGATCTCGAAAGATCATCTAGTCCAATCTCCCTGCTGGGTAACAGAGCACTGGAACAGGCTACCCAGGGAGGTTGTGGAGTCTCCTTCCCTGGAGACATTCAAAGCCCGCCTGGACACATTCCTGTGCGACCTCACCTAGGCGTTCCTGCTCCAGCAGGGGGATTGGACTAGATGATCTTTTGAGGTCCCTTCCAATCCCAAACATACTGTGATACTGTGATACTGTGATACTGTGACCGAACATAGGATTCTAACTCCTCCTGCTTATTCCCCATGCTGCGCGCATTGGAGTACAGGCATTTCAGGGAGCGAGCAGAGCACACCAATTTCTCCCTAGGGGCACAGGAGGCCACCCGGTCCTCATTCGTTTTAGAATGCTGCCCCACTGGGACAAGCCCAGCTACTACCCCATCCCCCTTCAAGCCTAGTTTAAAGCTCTCCAAATGAGCCCAGCTAATTCCTGCCCCAGCATTCTTTTGCCCCTGCAAGATAAACCTTTCCCGCGTAACACTGTCCAGACTGGAGTCTTATAAAACCAACCATTATCAAAAAATCCAAATCCCTGCCTGTAGTACCAGTCTTGGAGCCAACCATTTAGAGACTGAATTTTCCTATTCCTTCCCACATCGTCACTTGAAGATGGAAGGAGTGAAGAGAAGATCACTTGAGCTCTGAAGTATGATGTTGAGAATGAAAATTGCCGGCAGAACCTCTTTGAACGCGAACGGACGGGCCGGGTCAAGAGTAATGAGTCTAATTCAATATGAATTTAACATCAGTACCCTGTAATGAACTCTTAACAACACTGAATATCAATGTCCGCCAGACCACGTTTTTCCAAACCTTATATACTCTTTTCCCAAAGGCCATGCGGCAAGTGCAGGCTACGACTGGTTACACTTGCAGTCACTCTTCCCCCCCCACTATGGTGATTAGCTGCAGGGCACTGCCCACAGACTGTTCATGCGCAGCGGCGACAGCGCCCCTCCTGCAGCCTGGGTCGAGGGCAGACCAGCTTCTGTTTACTTCCTTTCTGTCTTTGGTGTCTCAGGGAAAACCTTCCGTGTAGGTCTCAGCCTGCACCACAGCCACATCAAGCTCTGGCTTGTTCACAGCACACAGCCAGCTCTGGCTTGTTCACAGCACACAGCCAGAAACTCCCCACAGAGCCCCTGAGTCTTTCACCATCCTTCCCAAGACCTTGAAATCGTTCTTCATTCCCCTCAGACTACATGAAGCAGCTTCCTCCCCATCTGTCTGGAAAACCAGCAGCGGGTAGTAGTCTGTCGGGTGCACCAGTTTGGGGAACTCTCTAGTGATATCCTTGATCCGGGCTCCAGGTAGACTACAAACTTCCCTAAGATGAGGGTCAACTCTGCATATTGGGCCCTCTGCTCCTTTCAGAAGGGAATTTCCTATTACAATCACCCTTCTTTCTTTCTTATCAGAGGCAGTCTTAAGTTGTGAAGTCAACCGCCTCTTCCTATGTGATCTTGTAGGCAGGTTTGGCACCACCTCCTCACCTACCTCTTCTTCAAGATCCAGGGCCTCAAACCTATTACGGAGGGGCACCTGGGGAGGCAACACAGGCAGGGAGGGGAGGCTGCCCGTCATGCCGAACTGGAATACGCTTCCAACCCTCGTCGTCTTTTAGGTCCCCTACCTCTGCCTGACAGTGACAAGGGTGGGGCTGTCTCAGGACTTCCGTCTCTGTCCGAGAGGGCAGGAGGTCCATCTCCTTTTGGGGGGTACCTCCCTGGGGTGTTACGGTTCACCCCGTAACAATGGCGTCCTGGTTCAGGAACGGCACGGCAACCACGCTCGGGTTGCTCGGTCCATCAGCTCGCAGACACCAATGTGGTGGACGGCAAATGGCGTTTATTGGTAGGTAATAAAGCAATATATACCTTGAGTTTTACAACGTCACATCCGCCTGCTTAGGTAACATACGAAACACTACACCTATCAGGGGAGGGGCCACTATCTTCCCGTACAGCACGAGATCTTCCGAACGCAAGACCCTAACTACCTACATTTCCCCCCCCCTTATGCACAACTAAATTAGCTAAGATACAAAAGTCTTAAAAAAGATATATGCTTCTTAGTGTAATACAGTGTAAAAAATCTTTCGAGGTAGACTTCATAACATAAAATATAAGGCACAGTGAACAGGTGAAAACTATGAGGTAGATATTAATAATGAGGTATTAGTAAGGATAACTAGGGATAAGATTAGTAAATACTTTTCTTAAAGTAGTTGCTGGCGTTCAAGCAAAAGGATGTTAACTTGCTCTAGCCGGCTCTTAACAAACGACATCAGCCTATTCAGAATGCAGGGCCCGAAAATCAGTGTTAGAACGACCATTATGATCGGCCCTGCTAGGGTGGATATCAGGGCTGTTAACCATGGCGAGTGGTTAAACCATGAATCAAACCATCCTTGTTGGGCTTCCCTATCTCTTCTTCTCTTTTCTAGACCCTCCCTAAGTTTGGCCATTGTGTCTCTGACAACCCCCGTGTTATCTGCATATACACAACATTCTTCTCCTAAAGCTGCACAAAGTCCGCCTCGTTGTAAAAACAAGAGATCGAGTCCTCTACGATTCTGTAAAACAACTTCGGACAATGATCTCAATGACTTTTCTAAGGCGGTGATCGATTGTTCAATTCGAACCAAATCTTCATCTACTGCTACTCTGAGAGAGTGAAATCTTTGGTTTTGTCTGACTAGCGAGGCTATTCCTGTTCCAGCCCCCGCGGCTCCTACGGTTAGCAGGGCAGCTATGGTCAGAGCCGTAATGGGCTCTCGTTTTTGTATGTGGTTAAAAGTAGAAGGGGATAAATGTTCATATATGTATTCCTCTGGATGGTATATGATCCTTGGAACAATCATTGCTTGTACACAGAATTCATTGTTTTGATCAAGTATGTTAAGGGATATGCACGGTGTAACACCAGTTCTTGAACATATCCATTTGGTATTGCTAGCAGGAACTAACCATTTGGTTTTCCATTCTTTTTCTAGCCTGATCTCATTTGCGCATAACGCCTTTTTCCCAGGAGGTACCTTACCGACACAAAAGCCTTGCCCTGATACGTATTGCATTGTAATTCCTGGGATGTTTGTGGTGTTCCAAAGGCATTGCGATGGGTTAGGTCCGCTTACTAGTCCTGGTTTAGAGGGTACACCTACTGCTTCATAAAAGGGTGGCCTTATATCGAAACAAAGCCAGCAGTTTGCTGTAATATTTGGATTGGTAGAATTCAGTAGCTGGTATGACGAGTTCAACAACCTCCATAGGGAAGGCATTTCAATTTTGAAAGTATCAAGTGTCTTGGCGTTATTGGGAGCCGCAACCTTGGTGTTGTTCTTGATATTGACTACCACAGGTTTAGGTGTGTGTGGGTTAAGAACCCGGTTAGGCCCAAGTGTCTGAGGTGTTTGTAGCCTGACCTTGGTGATTTGTATTAGTGTTCCTGGATCCTTCAAGGTCTTACGAAGAAATACTGACCACATTTTCCCTAAAAGCCAACCCGCATTAGTCGGGTTTTTGATCTCTACGTCTAGACCGACACAATCACCTCTCCGATCCAGCATTTCATTGTACGCAAATAATGGAGGGATACATCCCCTTGGTCCCCAATCTACTCGCAAAAATTCATCGTCTTTTTCCGGACTCCACTTATTGCTTGTAACAATGGTCTCACATCCCCAATATCCACAAAACAAATATCCAGGATAGTGACAGTAGCTTTTTCCTGGATTTGAACTAGGGCACCAATATGTTCCCCACAATGAATGGGTTGTGGGAAACAGGTCACTTATTTTAATTGAAAAGGTTGGAGCACCCGTTGTTGTGATTTCCCTTATTACTCGATTGCTCCCCACGTTTCGTAGGATCCACTTGAATGGCTGATGGTGGCTGTAACCTGATTCTGTTTTACCTGTAGCAATAAACCCCAGAATCAAGATCAAACGAAGGCATCACAGCTTCCCACCACGGAGGCCGCTTTGCTGTTGTCTGGACTCTTCCCGTGCAGAATTCTCAGGCTCAGACAGGACGTTTGCTGATTTGTTGACGTCGTCTGTCACCGGAGCGTACAGGCTACAAGGGCGGCCAATGTTCCGTTCCTGAAAACAAAAACTCACAGTTTTCATTAGTTTTATTCTGAAGCTCTGGTTTAATGGACTTAAGCGGACACCATTTGACCCTGCCATCTTTTTTGACCGCCGCATACCCTCGTCCTGTCAAAACCAGTTTCCACCCTTTTTCCCAGTCTCCCAGTTCATTTCTGACTACAACTGGGGGACCCTCTTCCAGTGCTCGAGTGGCCCAATGTTTTTGGACAGGACTATTCACCTCCTCTCCCCTAGGGAATTGATTCAGTGCTAGCAAGGCAGTCGCTAGCAAACGTACCTGGTCTCCTGAGGGAATGGTGGAGGTAAAAACTTCTGTTTTTGCCAAGACTTCCAGCTTGGATTTCAGGGTTTGATTTGCTCGCTCGACTATAGCTTGACCTGTGCTATTATATGGGATACCGTGTATTAGCGTAATACCCCATTTCTGAACGAATGCCTGGGTTGATTTGGACACAAAATTCGGACCATTATCCGTTTTGATCTGATTAGGGACACCAAGCCATGCCATGGCTGTCAGCCAATGTTGGATGGTTGCTTTGGAGTCAGTCTTAGAGTGTTGTGTGGCTATGATTACCCCGCTATATGTGTCTACGGTTACCGCTAGCCACGCTCGAGGTCTCAGCAACTGACAGAGTGTGAAGTCTGTCTGCCACACCTCGGAAGCTTTAAGACCTCTGGGGTTGACTCCACTGGACCACAGTGGCGCCTTTTGACAATGGGGACACGTAGCTACTATGTGTTTTGCGTCGGCGGTTGAAACCCCACATCTCTTAACTAGCGCTTTGGCTCCAATGTGGAGGGACTCATGTAGCTGACGGGCATCTCTCAGTGTCCATACCCCTTTTGCAGTGGTATCTGCTTTATCGTTACCGATCTGGTAAAACCCTTTGATCGGGTCGTGGCTGTTGACGTGGATGACCGATATGGTGCCTTTCTGGGAGAAGAGTGCTTCTTCCAGCATTAGGGCAGCCGTGGTTGTGGACACGCCGGGCCCCGTCATGGCCAAGCAAAGTTTTGCTACGAACAATGAATCAGTCACTATGTTGAGGTGTTCCATTGGGAACAGTCCACACGCCAGTACCACAGCCGTCGCTTCTAATTGCTGGACTGAAAGCGCACAATCGGTCATTTTAACGCAGTGCCATTCTTCTCCTGATTGCCACACTGCTGCTGCAGTTGAGGTCGCTGAGGATGCGTCTGTGAAGACTGTTGGTCCCTGCTGGGGTCGGTCCAAGATCTTCTGTGGGAGGTCGATGTTGACAATTTTCAGCATTTGAGCCCAAGGCGGCTTGATAGCGTACTGGACTTCTCCGCGAAATCCGGCAAGGGCTATAGTCAGAAATTCTGACATCGCTACTGATTGCGTTAGCGACTGTTTGCGAAAGGGTAGGTATATCGTGGCAGGTTCGATACCTAGGTATCTTAAAGCGAGTTTTCGGCCTTTCATGGTGAGGTTACCAAGGCACTCAACTCCTGGAGAGAATGCACGTGACGGTTTCCCCAGGACTATCCACTGTATTGGCCGAGCTTTATCTTGGGGACCCTGGGCTAATGCCCCTACTCCCCCTCCTTCTGTGAAGTATACATACAGATCAAGTGGTTCTTTCGGGTTCCACCTGGCCAGTGTGCTTGATGATACTTGTTGTTCGATAAAATCGAGAGAGTTCATTGCTTCTGTCAACAGAGTCTTCTGCTCCCATGGGTTTTTTCCTTTTAAAAGGTCGTACAGGGGAGTCATGATCTCGGGAGGAATCAGGACGATATTGCGGAGCCATTGTAAGGATCCCACTAGTTGTTGCGCGTCATGGAGTGTTTTGATGTCCCGACGGATTTTTATCTGAGGGGGGGTTATGTAAGAGCCTGTGATCCCCACGCCCAAGAAACTTACACAGGGTCCTTTTTTAATTTTAGCACTCGCGATTTCGAATCCGTTTGTCTTCAGAGTCTCCGAGACCGTTAGCACTAGCTGGTCCACCTGACTACCTGACGGTGCAGCGATCAGAATGTCGTCCATGTATTGAATGATAGTCGCGGTCGGGTCACTGCGTCGGACTGGTGCCAGTGCCCGATCCACCGTGATCTGGCAGATGGTAGGCGAGTTGATCATTCCTTGAGGCAGCACTTTCCACTGGAAGCGTAAGTTAGGACGTTGGCTATTTGGAAATACAACGGAAAAAGCAAACCGCTCCTTGTCTTCATCATGTAGAGGTATCGAGAAAAAACAGTCTTTAATATCAAGGACGGCGCAAGGTTGCCCTTCTGGTATCATAGAGTTCATAGGCAACAACGTCTGAACAGGACCCATTGGTTGAATTGTTTTGTTTACCTCACGCAGATCATGTAGGAGACGAAACCCTTCACCGGTTCGCTTGGGTATGACGAAAACTGGAGTGTTCCATGGGCTGGTAGAAGGCTCTATATGACCTCGTTGTAGTTCGCGGTCGACAAGCTCGAGAAGAGCATCCATTCGAGGCTTCGACAGGGGCCACTGCTCGACCCACACTGGGTTGGGCGATTTCCACGTCAGTTTGATCGGCAGGAGTGGGTGTGCGGCAGTGGCCCTTACGGTAAATTTATCACCCTGGCTTTTAGGAGAGCTAAAGCATCCCTTCCCAACAGAGGAGGGACTCCTGACATGACATAGGGGAAGAGAGTAATTGTTTTCTCTGGTCCCTTTTCAGTGTTCAGCGTGATAGCGATCAATCGAACGCTCTTCCGAGCTCGGGTTAGTCCCCCTACTCCACCCACCATGGGGGCATCCTCAAGTTCCCAACATGGAGGCCAATTCGTCTCAGGGATAACTGTAACATCTGCTCCGGTATCAATCAAAAAGAGGACGCTGATAGTGGTGCTATTTGAGGTATTATAAAGGGAACAGATCCCCCACACCACTGGTGGGTTATCACACCTCACGGCCAGTGCCACCCAGGGGTCTCGCCCCCCGAGGGTGGAACTTGCTGTCCCTGAGATGAGGGCAGGTTCGGCTGAACCGTTGGTTGGGATATAAAATTGGTTACCTCTCGAGGGGGTGGAGGGTTCTGGAGCACCGAGTTTGGAAGCACTGTATTCCACCCGGGGTTGGCATAATTGGACCGCCTCATGTCCCAAGTGGGAGAGGGCTGTGTGCGGCCCAATTGCCCCCTCCCCGACCCGTTTCCCTGGTGTTTTGACCTGCATTGCCTAGCAAAGTGCCCTTTCTTTCCACAGGCCCAACACAGCCCTTTGGGTCAGCTTTGGAGTGAAGGGAACGAGACTGACGGACCCCCATACTGAGGACAATTTGATGTGACACGGCCTGCTTGGCCACACTTAATACATGCCATCACGCTAGCTATTGCGGTGTGAACAGCTGCCTGGATCGGGGCCAAATGCTCTTCTTTCGAGACATGCTTAATCATGTCTGCAATGCTGGACCCCGCTGGCAGTGACCGCAGGATTTCTTTAGTTGCCGAATTACACTGCTGGCGTAGGCATTCTGCCACAACTGGGCCTTTTGCCTCCACGGGCAGTGGCGAAGAGTCGACCGCTGCCTGGAGACGATCTACGAATTGAGTGAAGCTCTCACTCTCGCTTTGTTTTATTGTTGACCAGGGGGATGGTTTGGCAATGACTCTGGAGGCTATGCGAATGGCTTCTCTGGCTGCACGAGTGGTTGTCATAACTTCATGGGTCCGCAGACCCTGCGCCTGTGCCTGGGGGGTGATCATTGCTGGGTCCGTGCCCATGAGCCGCTGCAGGCTGGAGCCATGCGGTGGGTGATCCGCCCCAGCCACCTGGGCCAGCTGTCTCGCACAGTTATCCTCCCACTCCTGTTTAAAAACGATCATCCCTGCCCCGTCAAAGATCAGCCTGCAAGTTTGTTTTATATCAAACGGGAGCATATCGTCCCCCCCGAAAACACCATCTATGAGGGTGGAGACCATGGCTGAATTAATCCCTTTGTCCGCGATGGCTTTAACAATCGCTTGCACATCCTTAGGGTTTATTGGTGTGTGAACCCTCTGTCCCCCGTCCGTCACCCGGACCGGGAACGCCAGCGCGGCCGATGGAGTCCAATCGGCACACGCGATCTTAATTTTTCTCCAATCCGTGAGAGGAATTTCTTCCCCTCGCGATTCCGCTTTATTTCGGGTGCGGATATTTTTGCTTTTAATTCTGTTTGATCCCGCATCCCCCTCCGAATTTGAATCGGTATCTGAGTCGGAGTCGGAACTCGAGCGGTCAGTTACCTCCGTATCCGATCCGGAACCGGAACTTGAGTCACTTCCGGGTTCCGGTGCCATTTACTCGTGTTCCGGCCCCGCCCACTACCCTTGCGGGCGGGCCGCTCTCGGCTCCGGCCCCGCTCGTTATGCCTGTGGGCGGGCCGTTCCCGCCCCCTTGGCACACCCCACCTCCCGCTGGGGGAGGAGTCCCCCCCAGCGCAGCACCGCCCCAGATGGACGCCCACATCAGCTCTCCACCCCTCGCCCCCGCCTCCACCTCCCCCCCGATCCCCCGCTCTATTGTTCTCCTGATCCATCACTATCTCTCCTTTCCCGCCGGAGGCATCTTCCCCCCGCCCCTCGGCTTTTCCCTGGGGCCCATCTTGGAGCGCATTGGGGGGGTCGAGCCCAGACACCCTCGGACTCCGTTTTCCCAGCGGCGCGAGCCGCCTCGGCTAGCCCGCCCCAGAAAGCTTTAGCTCGCTCCCACGCTTCTGCGAATGAAACGGAGTCAGAGGAGTGAGGGGAGGAGTCGTCCTCCCGCTGATCTTTGGATTCAGCTCGCTCCTGCTCCTCCGTGAGTGGATCAGGGTTCGGGGGTGGAGGAGGGGGGTCGCCCTCTCGCAGATCCTTAGACTCGATAGTATCGTCATTATCTGAGGGGTGCGGGGTCTGCGTGGTAGCCCCGACTCCCAATTGTGGGGTGACCATTAAACAAACCTTAGCCGCTTTCCAAGTTTCTTGTGCTCGGATAGCTTTTTGCAAGGCTTGCACGAATTTCCCCCAAGACTTCAGGCTTTTCACACAACCCGAGGACATAGTCTCCTCGGCCAGTGCTTTAGTGCACTTATCCCACCCCTCCGGGTGGAGAATATCCACCGGCTGCTCAATCACCCCAATTTTCAAAAGCCTTGCAACTGCAAGGGTAAAATCTTTAGTTTTACAGTCTATACCCCATTGCCTATGTAATGCTGATACTACCTTCACTAGGGCCTCCATTTTCCTAGTGGCTATGGGAGCGTCCTCCCCGTCGAAGCAGTCCAGCTCCTCGACCACCGTCCACACGAAATCAGGAGACTTTGCCCGGGTTTCGGCACCAAATTGTTACGGTTCACCCCGTAACAATGGCGTCCTGGTTCAGGAACGGCACGGCAACCACGCTCGGGTTGCTCGGTCCATCAGCTTGCAGACACCAATGTGGTGGACGGCAAATGGCGTTTATTGGTAGGTAATAAAGCAATATATACCTTGAGTTTTACAACGTCACATCCGCCTGCTTAGGTAACATACGAAACACTACACCTGTCAGGGGAGGGGCCACTATCTTCCCGTACAGCGTGAGATCTTCCGAACGCAAGACCCTAACTACCTACACTGGGACCTTTCCGACTGGCACGTCAGGGTGTTACTCCACCAGTCGATCTCCCTTTCACACTCCCTGATGGACCTCAGCATCTCAACCTCCTCCTTAAGTTTCACAACCATGTCGAGCAGATCTTGCACCTGCTCACATCTCACGCAAGTGGAGTGCTGGCCTCCCTCCCCCGGCAGCAGCAGGCTCTGGCACTCCCTGCAGCCGGAGACCTGAACAGCCACCGTTCAGGACAGAACCTCAGTCTGTGTTGCCACAGTCTTTTTGAGACAAGCTCTCCTTCTGGAGGCGACCATGGTCATCAGCAGTCTGGGACGCTGGCAATAAGGTAGAGGGACTGACAAGCAACAAGTGCTCTCTGCACCCTGCTGCACAAGCTACCACACACGCTGCACAAGCTGGTTGCTCCTCTCTGCACCTGGTGGGCAGCAACTAGTCTCTGCCCTCCCAAAGGTTTTTTCAAGGCAAGGGGAGGGGGTGTGGTCGCCAGCACCGTGGGAACGCCCCCCCCCCCGCCATGTCAGCCGCTCTCTCGCAATGGCTGCCGGGGCTTCGGGGATTGGGACACGCCAGGAATCACACTGTCCCTGTACGTTCCCCTCTGAGCTTCCTAATCTCGGTTGGACCTCGTGGGCGGCTGAATCTCGCCGGCTCTGGCTCTCGCTGGGCTGGCTCTGATCAGCTGACTGAACGCTAGTCAGTCAGCTTCCTAATCTCTGCTGAACCTCGTGATCGGCTGAACCTTGCCGGCTCTGGCTCTCGCCAGATGGAGTGACCAGGACAGGAAAGTAAACAGCACAGATGGGGAGGAAACTGCATCCCGCAGTGTGAGGGGAATGAAGAATGATTTCAAGGCCTTGGGACAGATGGTGAAAGAGTCTGGGGCTCAAGTGATTTTCTCTTCCCTCCTTCCGTTTTTGGATGACAACGTGGGAGGCAATAGAAAAATTCAGTCCATAAATGATTGGTTACAAGACTGGTGCTACAGGCAGGGTTTTGAATTCTTTGATAACTGCGAGGGCGAGAACTCATGGACTCCACACAATTCAGCATGAATTCAAGCAAAGTCATTTATTACAGAGACAAGCCTCCTTATATATGCAGTTATTTCCTGATCACGCGTCCACGCTCCAAGCATGCATTAGCTGATTGGATATTGTCCATGTACACGGGCTGTCCACGCGCTCGAGTCTCACTGCTAATAGGTCCGTTGATTTACACCACGTTGGGGCCTTGTTATTTCGGAGTTGCTTCTCTCCCACGGCAGGTCCTGTTCCCAGCCTTGAAATTCCTGGCTGGTTCAGTAACAAATCTCCATCTAACAGCAACCCCTCCACAACTCAGCCTCAAGAAAATCCCTCAAATCTCCCACAATTCCCCCTTTTTGTTTTTGAACCAGCCAGGTCTTGTTTACAACGCGCAGAATCATCTTTAAAATACACTGCAGCATACAACATATGATTAACAACAATGATTACAGTTACATATAATGTAGCTAAGCCTAACATAATAAGATCAAACAACTACCCACCATTTGTCAAACCCTAATTCTACTATGACCATCTTATTAACGTGCTGGGTTAGTTTGTCTAAAGTACTATGAATAGATCCAGGATGATTAAACAAGTTAATACAACATCTTTCTCTTAAGTTCATCACACCCATGTCGTTACGATAGCATCAAAAATCTATAGCAACACGATTTTGAAGTGTAACATGCCTAATACCATCAACATCTACTATTAATTGAGTTAATATCTCAGAAGTTAGATTAGCCTGTTTAAAAGACCAATAGCTTAACTTTGATATGTCTCCTAAAGCTCTACCAGCTGCTAGACTAGGGAGAAAGACTGCAGTAGATATTATGGTAGAAATGTCTCATAATTTTACCTCATTTTTGCATTGACTATCTACGTGTAGTATCACCCTTTTGACTCTCCTGCTGTTTGCTCACATTGCCATTCTCCACAGAAGGTACACCACCTGCTTGCTGATAGGCTTCTAGGCCACCAGGTCTGTGAACATCCATAACGCTGAATTAGGATCCATGGTTTACATCTGAAACAGTCCTCACAACTTATCTCCCCCCTGTCCGTCTGCATCCATTGAATCTTTGTTGAATCCACTTCAATCCTCGGCCTGTAATGACACAAACATAACTTTTTCCCCAGGTTATCAACTGATGTGGCCTTTTCCGTTTACCATTGACTAGTGATTAGACCATAACTAATGTAGGTTCTTTCTGATTTAGCATGGTTTTGGGTCATACTTGCAAAGTGTTTCATCACAGGGCAAATTTAGGCTGTACCACTTAGATATAAGTTATTCATCACATGCAATGCTTTTGACAATTGGTTTTGTGGTGTTTTCCCTACTTCTCCCCCCTTTTTGTTTAAAAAAAAAACAAACAAAAACAAAACTGAAAACCAGTTCAGAATCAGATACGTGTGTTGGACCTTGACTACGTACTCAGAATCACAAATCAAATTTAGAGATTCCTCCTTAAAAAGCTCTAAGCAATGTAAAGTTGCGCCAAGTTCTACTAATTGGGTTGAACCTTCAATAATGTTTACAGAATTATGCCAATTGTTATCTTCATGCCAGACCACTACAGCTTTATGAGACTTCCCAGAACCATCAACAAAAACTGTGCAAGTATGTAGTATCAGACCAACTGCAAGTGTGGTCTGTGACCTGATGTTAAAGACTTGCAGGTTCTGCATCGATTTACATTTAGGCATGCCAAAAGCTGTGCTGTTAAAAAAAAATCAACTAGTGCAATTTACAAGGATGTAGATTGCAAATAAAAATTCAAATTTAAATTTCACAAATGGTACATGTATGACAAAAGGATCATAGCCTATGTGGCAGAAAGCAAACCCCCCTCTCTCCCCCCCCTCCTTCAGTATGGAAGGAGTAGGCACACCTCCCTCTCTCTCTGCCACTTGTTTTGGGTGAAACCACTTGCATGCACACTGTGGACCTCCTGTTGTATTAGTTGCTACCCTTTAATAATGTTCCTCAACTGATATCCGAACCTCTATTTAAGTCACTTTTGGAGTGCTAAAACCCTGTTTCTCACCGGTTTAATAAAAGTTGTTTTGGACCCTGTTGTCCCTTAAACTAACCTCGTGGTGCCTCCGTGACAGTTTTTGGCGCAGCGAGCAGGGTATCAGAGATGGAGGAATTATTTAGAGGGTTGAGTAATATTTCTGCAGCAACTCGGTGTCTCGCGGTGTGTTTCCTTCTGGCCGTTTGCTTTAACTTAGCGCGGGATGTGCGTAAACTTGACTTCCAAATAGAGGAAGAGGTTTTGCGGCAAAACAAACGCGCGGGCTTTTTGAGCGAACGCCCCTTCGCCCCCCCCCCCCCCCCCCACCTCGCTTATCGACACTGAAAACAGTGTTGATGAAATAGAAAGAGAGGATGTGCGTCCTTTCATTGAAATGGAGACGTGTACGTACTTTGTGTTTCCCCGTGTGCCGAGGGTGATCGGATATTGTTGAGTGGTAGTTCGGACGCTTCCCTACCCTCTACCGAGGGATCCGGTAATGGTGGCGCTGCGACCGGTTCGTGGGAGCCTTGGTGGGTTCTCTATAGCTGGCCGCTCCCTTCCCGACCGGCCGGTCCCGATTGCCCATCGCAGTCGAGACCGCGACCTGTCCCTAGCCGCGGTGTCCAGACGGTACCTCCCCCGTACCGGCAACTCGGAGGGTCCGGCATAGCAAAGCCCAACCTCGGGAGTGCCGGCGACCGCCCCGGGACTGGCGGTGCGAAACGGAGTAGCCTGTAAGAGCCGCTAGGAATACATGTCCAGTACGGGCGTGACCCAAAAAACGGAGGCAAATTTTCCCCCGTAAAGCTTCTACCGCCTGTCCGCGCACCTCCTCCCGGCTGGCCACCCCCGCCACCGTTCCTGGCATCCAAGTCCCGGTGGTGTGGGGCGGGGCAGCTCGGCCTCGCGGGCGCTGGCAGGCAACCACCTTCCCCCGGGTTGGTCGCCTCCCCCTCCTCGCTGCGGGCGGGAGCGCCCCCCCACTCTTTCAAACTGAAGAAAAAAAACCGCGGCTTGGGACCAGCAACCCCGCCCCGGCTCAGTGCTCTCTCTGAGATTCAGAGGCAGCTGGCATTAGGACCCGGCAATATGCCTCAGCACTGCTGCTTACTAAAAGTAGCTGCTAACATTACTTGCTATCAAAAAATTAACCGGCACTCCACTGCAGCTAAGTGTGGCATTATGGAGACCATTAATGATTTTGATAAAGAGTCAATAACAGGCAACGACTCGATAAAGACCTACCCCTAAAACAAAAGGTCCAAGAGATATTTTCTGCTCAGAACCTTCTGAGCTAGTTCAACATGTTATTCCACAGAGGTAGTTTAAGTACACACAGTGCAGGCTTGTGAATGAAACATTTTGACCCTAGATGAAAACAAAGGGGAAATACAGGAAAGTGCTTGGGGACAGTCACTCTGGGTTTTGATCACCTGTAGTATTGAATCAAACATCCTAGTCTGGTGTGTTTTCAGTCAGTGGATTTTGCTGAAAATGTACTTTGCAGAGATTCTAGCTTCTTTTGGTCTCTCAAGTCTAGCAAAAAGTCCAAACTACTGTGAGGCTGTCGTGTGTAACCAGGTATTCTTCCTTGCTTATTGTAAGGTCATGACAGTTTTGCATAATGGAGCATCCTCCAAAAACCTGTCAACCAGCTAGCTATATCCATGAAACAGTACAGGTTTTTTGGACTGAGCTGTGGAAAATTAATTGAATAGCTGATCTACCCTATCACCCCAAAGAGAACTATTCCCTGTCTCCCTGCTTTGAACTAAGCACAGCTTCAAGATTCACAAAACTATATTTAATTTGATCACCAAAATTGGAGTCCTGGCTCATGTTTGGTGGTAGATTTAACCATAAGACACATTGTGATTACTGTCAGCAGCTTCCTACACTATGTCTTAAATAAGCTGTCAGGAGCAGGAAACCCTAAGCACAGGGTGTGTTAGTTCATTTCCCACTCTGTTTCTCAGCTCAGTGCATTAGCACAGGTCATGGTTGGTGATGGTTCATATTAATTCAACAGGTTAAAAATTTCAGCGGAGCACGAGCTGGATGTGTGTCCTATTTGTCCATCTCTGTATATGTTACAAAACTGTCCTTCAATATTGTGGCACTGCTGTCTTCTTTTTTTTTTATTTTGTAATGCAAAAAATGAAAGCCCGGTTCCAAAGGAACCAAGGTCTGTTTTTCTGTTTCATTGCAGGGCAAAGGACAATGACGGGGTGGAAGAGGATCCAGCTAACACCAGCAAGAGATGGAATAGGATCCAGATGCCTTGGAAACAACACCAACAATGATGGGTGTGGCAGAATGCAAACCCCTCTTTCTCCCCCTCCCTCCTTCATCATGGAAGGAGTAGGCACATCTCCCTCTCTCTGCTACTTGAGGCTAACAGCTTCTTTTGTTTGATCCAGAGTACCCTGGCCAGGGCCATTAGGAGAAGGGAGTGCCGAGGCACCAGTGAGCCCCTGGGCACCTGTGACCAGTGTGGGGGATGTTTGGAGGCTTCAGAGGCACCCCACAGCCGGTGTGGGGGTGCAGAGAAGCTTCTAGAATGCCTACAGTCAGGTCTGATCAGCCACTATAAAAACGTGACTCTCTCGTTGAGACTGGGCCCATTGTCGCCGGTCTCTCAGAGCGCGAGCTGAAGATTCTGCCGCCGAGAGCCCCCCCTCCCCGGGATGGAGACTCCGCTTGCCTTACCGCCACGTGTGTGAGTAAAACTTCTCACAAGATTGCGAGTATATTTATCCTTTCCGTGCACATATGCACGTGTAACTTCCCGTGCTTAATACAAGCACGTATAAAATTATTTCCTTGCACAATCGCGAGTGTATTTATATTCCGTGCACATTTGCACGCGTACTTTAAATTATTTCCTCGCACAATGGCGAGTGTAACTTTATTCCGTGCACAATCACACGCATACTTTAAATTATTTCCTCGCACAATCGCGAGTGTATTTTCCTCCCGTGCTTCCATATAAGCACGTGTAGTATTCCGTGCATATTTGCACGTGTAAGTAAATTAAGCCTTGCAGGATTGCGAGTGTATCATAAATTTACCCTCGCACAATCGCGAGGGTACACTTTCTGTACTCACTACGAGTACCTATATCTCTTTAAGAATAATCCCGCACCGTGTTCAGGCAAGTGTGTACTCCTCTGGGACTCAGGGGCGGTTCCGGCATTGTTTTGGGTGAAGCCACGTGCATGCACACTGTGGACCTCCTGTTGTATTAGTTGCTGCCCCTTAATAATGTTCCTCAACTGATACCCGAACCTATATTTAAGTCACTTTTGGAGTGTTAAAACCCTGTTTCTCACCGGTTTAATAAAAGTTGTTTTGGACCCTGTTGTCCCTTAAACTAGCCTCGGGGTGCCTCCGTGACAACAGGGTGGAAAACGATCCAGCTAACACCAGCAAGCCATTCAGAAGGAAGGCAGTCGCAGGAATGGAAACACTAACGAACTGTGACTGATGCTGGGACTCAATAATTACCTTGGGCGATTGTTGATTGTTGTAATTACTTCAATTCTATTGTTGATTGTTATTAATAACTGTTTTCCAGGGGTAAGTCAACATATGTTATATGGTGATCCACAGTGGACATTAAGGGTCACCGGCAGAAGTGTCCCCTTTTTACTTTGGAGGCAAGAGGTGACTGCACCACCACTCCAAAGGTATCAGACCATGACTGTAGTCACGGGGTGGATTGTGGCAGAATGCAAACCCCCGTCTCTCCCCCCCCTCCTTCAGTATGGAAGGAATAGGCACATCTCCCTCTCTCTCTGCTACTTGAGGCTAACAGCTTCTTTTGTTTGGCCCCAGAGCACCCTGGCCAGGGCCATTAGGAGAAGGGAGTGCCGAGGCGCCAGTGAGCCGCTGGGCACCTGTGACCAGTGTGGGGGATGTTTGGAGGCTTCAGGGGCACCCCACAGCCGGTGTGGGGGTGCAGAGAAGCTTCTAGAATGCCTACAGTCAGGTCTGATCAACCAGTATAAAAACAGGACTCTCATCGAGACTCCGCCCATTGTCGCGGGTCTCTTGGAGCATGAGCAAGATTCTGCCGCCGAGAGCCCCCCTCCCCGGGATGGAGACTCTGCTTGCATTGCCGCCACGTGTGTGAGTAAAACTTCTCACAGGATTGCGAGTGTATTTATCCTTTCCGTGCACATACGCACGTGTAACTTTCCTTGTTTAATACAAGCATGAGTAACTTTCCATGCACATATGCACGAGTAACTTTCCGTGCACATTTGCACGCGTACTTTAAATTATTTCCTTGCACAAACGCGAGTGTATTTTCCTCCTGTGCTTCCATATAAGCACGTGTAGTATTCCATGCACATTTGCACGTGTAAGTAAATTTACCCTCGCAGGATTGCGAGTGTATTATAAATTTACCCTCATGGAATCGCGAGTGTACACTTTCTGTACTCACTACGAGTACCTGTATCTCTTTAAGAATAATCCTGCACCGTGTTCAGGCAAGTGTGTACTCGTCCCGGACTCAGAGACGGTTCCGGTATTGTTTTGGGTGAAGCCACGTGCATGCACACTGTGGACCTCCTGTTGTATTAGTTGCTGCCCCTTAATAATGTTCCTCAACTGATATCCGAATCTGTATTTAAGTCACTTTTGGAGTGCTAAAACCCTGTTTCTCACCGGTTTAATAAAAGTTGTTTTGGACCCTGTTGTCCCTTAAACTAACCTCGGGGTGCCTCCGTGACAGCCTATTAAGACTTAGATTAATTCCCTGCATTTTCTTGATCAGAGTAACAATCAGTATATCAGTCTGTTAGCAATCTCATCATACTGTCCCACAATAGCCACAGGTTGTTTCTATGTTGTAGCTATAAATAGACAAATCTGCAAGTCCAATCAAATGCAGTCAGCCTGTAAGGTTGTCATAAATTTATTCCTCAAAGTTTCTAACTCCAATTTAGCTGTCATATTTATTGGATATTGTTTTCCCTTACCGGATCAAAGTCCTGTTTCAGTTCTATCAGTGTAGTGTTTGCTTTATCAAAACATTGGCTGTTAATATTAGTGGAAATACAGCATCCGAAATTTCCTTGGAGATTTCTCACTTGCAGCAAGCAGATCTGCACCATCCAAGTAGCTTCTTGTAGGACATGCAACTAAACAGAATTCTCAGAAAACGTTATTTGAACTTAAAATTTCTTTAACGAATCTTGACCCAAGAGAGGTACAGGGCTTTCTGGCAAATACAAGAATTCATGTATTAAAACTTTGTTCCAAATTTGGCATTCTATTGGTCTCAAAAAACAGCCTTTCTTTCATTCTCTCCCATGATCTCAAAAACTAGCATGGTGAATTTACTAAGAAGTCTCTTACAACTAGTTACCACAGAATAAGTCTATTAAAAAAAATTTGTTTTAATTTCCCAGCTTCATTAGAACTATGGACCCACTGGCAATGCCTTTAAATTTCAACCCTCAGACTCCTTGATGTAGTATTACAGTTTTCTAGCAGTAACATTGCTGAGGGTGGAATAAAACCTCCCTCTCGCCCCCATCTGGGATGGTAGAATGTCCAGCCCAGCATGAAAACAAATCAGTTCACGCTCCACATCAAACCAGCCTGGCTCCACTCCACACCCAAATCAGTATCAGTCTGACCCAGAGAAGCACTGAGCACTCTGACCCCCAAAAGCTGACCAGTGTGAAAAGACTGACCTCAGCAAGGAGGTAAAATGATGAGCTCTCTCCCCAGATGTGCCAAAACGTAGGAAACAAGACAGAAGCAAAAAGAAACAACACCAACAACCCCTGATTCAAAGCTGAAAAGCAACGCATTGCCACAACAAGGATGGATGACAATACTCCAGAGAAAAAAAGAAAAGACAGAGCAGGGGGAGTAAAGCCCCCCTTTCTCCGCTTAGCAGTGGGAAAACAGGTTTTTTCCATTTTTTTGTTTTTCTTCTTTCTCTTCTTGCTGCAGTTCAGATATAGCCAAGGCCACGCAGCTGGCATAATTGCTGGTACGAAGTGGGAGGCTCTGGCAAAGTCCTCGGTTACAATGACCTGAGTTTATCTGGCAGCTTCACACAGGCCCGAAATCCATGTTCAGGTACAGGCCTGGGATATTTTGTTTTTCTGTTCTCCCATTTCACTCCAACCATAACACACTTCATACACAATTCCAACCAGCTCAAGAGTTGCCACACTCCTCAGCCCCATTTCCCTTTCACAATTTACAGATGTCAAAAAACAGTATATTCAGCATAATCCATTATTCCATTTTCCTAGATCCAAATCAGTTCACATTCCAGCAACCCCCAAATACAACCTCATACAATGCCAAGTTCACATCCATCATAGCATTTAGGTGTTTGTTTGTTTTCACTTTTTTTTCCTTTTTTTTTCCTTTTTTTTTTTTTTTCAATGCAAAGCAGAGTTTAACAATTTAAATTCTTTTCTGGTCTCAAAATTACTAGATAACAATATAAACAATTACTCTAATGCGCAAGGATGCATCCTATGGGGTAGAAAGGTGGAATTTTAGCAGTGGAACTGGTTCCCATTTTGTAATTATCTCCCCAAACAAAATTCTTTTGGTACCAAATAGAAATATGCAAATTAAAATACTGAGCTCAGATATAAAAAAACAAATATCAAGTTCAAATATGCACATAGATCAGAGTTACAGTTATTCAAGACAATATCTCAATTTTTGCACTGCACCTTTGGACCACTTACTGTTCAGCCAGGTAACGATGCCACTGGGTCTCCCTGACAAAACAGGTCAGTGCGCACTGGAGCCCAATTGGCACCCGCCCCCCCGCCGCTGCAGCAAGCTGGACTGGGCAAGGCTTTTAATAGTGTCTCATCTGGGGTGCTACAACTGTTATTCCAAAACCAGGATTCTTTACTTGGTGTGCATACAAAAGAGCCAAATCCAGCACATCAAGATGAGACACAGCCTATCACAGAGTTGCGCAAGTCTGGATACTGGAATAAAGCTAGCATTCTAGAAAGAAAAGTAACAGCTATTACACACAGAATTTCACCATCACATTCACGCAGTAAAGAACTAAATTGCTCATGATCTTCTGTATTATCACAAAATGCACATTTTGACTCAACGGATTCTCATGATTTAACAGTCTGTGAACTTACTGTACCATATAACAGACAAAGACCTATTAAACTGTAATATTCTTAAACAGATACAAAGAAAACAGGTTAATGAGGAAAGCATCTTGCAGACTTCAGCAAGTTTACTGTGACCTGTGTGTTATCAGTTAACTCTCTCTCAGCTTGTTGAAGTTCAAACCATTCCACCTGTAAAACTGTCTGAAATGATTTAATGATCTCTTGTAGGGATTTATTTTGTCCTGCTCTTCTCGCCTTAAAAACAACATTAATTGCAACAAAGTGTTATACTTCAAGATTCTGTTCTCCAGACACTTTTCCCAATCATTTAACTTACACAAAAGCCACCGTTGATTACAATATTTCACAAGATCCTCCTTCCTCATATTTCCAAGTGCTTTCCTACATTTTAAAACACCTCCCAATACCGATTTCTTAGGAACACGACTGAAAACAGTCATTTCTGACCCCATCTCGTCAGTAAAGACCATGAGAAGAGGGAGGGAGGGAGGGAGGGAGGAGGGGAAAGCCCAGGGCTGCTTGCAGTGTGAGTGGGAAAAGTGGGGAGAAAGTTTTACAGTGTACTTATACCACAAAGAAACAATTCTAACAACAACCAGTAAAACGATTAACTCACATTCCTGACACGCTCCTTGGTTTTCAGAGGGGCAATACACAGAAGCATGTAATATGTACTGTAAAACCCACAGATAACACGTTGATAGCAAACATTAGCATTCTCTAGTGCTAATTTCAACACCAGGGCTTCCTTAACTTCTAAGTTTTCAACCTGCTTATTGATGGCCTCTTGAGAATGGTCAATAAATTGCATGTAATTCTCACTGGGACCCTGATAGTAGTTATAAAAGATTTGACTGCTTTGTTGGTTTCAGACACCTCTACTACAGCTTGATATGCAAGGTCTATTGACTGCCTCAGGATTTCAGAAACTAATAGCGCCTGTAATTGTGGTGTATCAATTAGTGTCTGTTCCAAGAGCTGTGGGATACCTGCCCCTTTCAGCAAGTCCCCATCATTCCGTCCTAAATGATCTATAGCTGTTACATTGCATAGGTCTGATTTTGCTTGAGTCTTTCATGGTTTTTATCTGATCTCGGGGCAACATGTACACATACTCTTTTTCCTGTTAACTTTTAAAGAAAATGCTGTAAACCCCCATCCTCATCCAAGTCATCAGATAATGCGGACTTGAACAGTGCTGGAGAATCATTAGTAACAGGGGAGTTCGTAACAGTGCACAGTCTCACCAATACTTTCTAGCATCGTAATTATTCGTATTACCTGACTCCCCAGGAGCACCCCCTTTCCCGTCACTATCATGATGACTGCATTGCCGACTGTGGGATTCACTCGCTATTAGCTGATCTGAACTTTCACACAGTTCTGTTGTCCAGTTCTTATCCAGTGACTCCGTCTGCTCTCTCGTGGAAGTTGGAGGGTTAAAAGGCAGTAAAGGAAGATACAAATTGGTAAAAGGACTGATAGTACACTTGTTTACGACCTTAGCATTCTCAGCTTTCACAGGTTCTTTGGGCGAGTTGTCTGATTCCAATCCTTTGGACTTGCTGTTCTCATCAGGGTTGGATAATAGTGTAGGAGGCCACCCACTCGGCATTTTTCCTCCCCCCGCCTCGGACTGCTGAACTATCAGGGGTGCCGAAAGCACAGCAGGGGATGGAGTAGGGAGGGTATCAAAGACATGAACCGGGTAAACTTCACAGCAACTTTCAGGACACTTATCAGGTTGCAACGCTCAACCGTTCAGCCTTAAGATCTTTTAAGGTAGTGATTATAAGCTTCCATGTAGTCACTAATGATTTAGCTTCTTTATCTCCATTGCTGACTTTATCCCATAATTTCTGCCCTATATCATCCCAAAGTTCAAGTTTAAATTTTGAGTCAATAATGCTCATAACAGTCTTTTCAGGTTTTAATTGCTTCACTGTAGTAATTATCAGTTTCCAGGCGGTTACAAGGCCGAGAATATATTTTTCATAGCGACTAATTGCCTTCCGCAACACAGTTCCCACTTTTTCCCAAGTGTCTATTTGAAAAACTCCTAACAGATCAGCAGGAAACCCATTGCCTCTACACCAAATTAATAGTCTTTTGAGGTTTCTTTCCTCATACTTCACCCATCTCTAGAGAGAATATGCGGGAGGAGCTGCAGTATTTCTTCTTCTTCATTAAAAATATTCTGCCCCATCTCCTCTTGCCCCCAGCTGCTCACCTCTTTGGGTATCTGTTGCAACGATATCGGATCCTTTATCCCTCCTCTGTCGCTTCTGTAGTGATCAATCAGGAGTCACGCAGCCCGTAGGCTGTGTCCCGGTTATAGTCCAGTTGCACCGTTCCCGCTGGGGCTCGCAGCAGTCGTCTGCCTTCCGTAAATTCTCCTTATGGATCACGTCGGAGTCATCACTTGCGAGGGTGAAAACTCATGGACTCCACACAATTCAATATGAATTCAAGCGAAGCCATTTATTACAGAGACAAGCCTCCTTATATATGCAGTTATTTCCTGATCACGCGTCCATGCTCCAAGCATGCATTAGCTGATTGGATATTGTCCATGTACACAGGCTGTCCACACGCCCGAGTCTCACTGCTAATAGGTCCGTTGATTTACACCACGTTGGGGCCTTGTTATTTCGGAGTTGCTTCTCTCCCACGGCAGATCCTGTTCCCAGCCTTGAAACTCCTGGCTGGTTCAGTAACAAATCTCCATCTAACAACAACTCCTCCACAACTCAGCCTCAAGAAAATCCTCAAATCTCCCACAGATAACTGCAAGGCAGCAATAAACCATGGCAGACACTCCCTGTTATTTCCTCACTTCCCACCACTCTTTTCTTTTAGATTGGAAAGATGATTGGAAAGATAAGAGGAAAGGAAGAGAGACTTAGACTTCAAGTTGGAAAGTTTTAAAGGGGTTTTAGTAATGCTGCTAATAAATAGAGAATATATACAAAATATACAAAACCACTCTCGAATGCTTGATGTGGAGTTGGCGTCACTCCAACCGCAGGAGCTGGGTGTGCGGAGCTGGCGGCTGCAGCAGGTGCAGGCCAGGACCCCGGAAGTCATGGGAGGGATTTCACAGCAAACCAGAACCTGGTTGAAGGGATGCAGGGCCTGAGGCCTGTAGATCATAGGCAGACAGACAGGGTCCTCTCTAGATGCTGGCCATGGTCGAAGAGAACTTGACCCTCTTGATCACCCTCTTATATAGGGGGTATGACGATTATGGGATGGAATACTTCTGTTGGTCAGTTCTAGTCACCTGTTCCATGCACCCCTCCTCAAACACGCCCCTCTCACAACGGAACGTGGGAAAACTTATCAGTCTTTCTTAGCTACCATAGTAATAAATCTAAACGTGAGCTTCTTTGGCATTCCACTGGTCTCTTCTCAGCACCGAGTACAGTATCCTAGGAAAAATATGCAGTCTAAAACTCAGAAAAGTACAGCCAGTTAGAAGAATTTAGCTGAAAGAAAAATCACTAAAAGAGAACCGGTCTGGTTTTTAACAAAACCTGGACATTCCACCCCTTATTCCATACCATTTGAGTCATACCCAAATAACTACTGCTTTCTGCCTGTCTTCAAATCTATATACACACATACAAAAATATGTATATCACTAGTTCATGAGTGCAAGTCTCTCTATCACAGCAGTCTTCTCTCTCTAGGTCGGAGAGATGATGTGCAATCTGATGCAGTTCATGTCCAGGAATTGTAAGTCAGAGATGTCAGTCTCAGGTAAGTTACTGGACACCACTCGATGAGGTTAGCTCAGGGTTCATCACCACCACTGCATCAACCTGAAAGACTGTTAGTGTCATGCAGCAATTTCCCTCATACATTTTGAAATTGAGTATTCTCACCCAGAATCAAATCTTCTTGAGGTACACATCGGGCTTCACCATCCTTCAGCATCACCCACCAAGTACATCCTGGCCCTTGAGCAAAAACAATCCCATGAATGAGTTTGCCTTTGCCCAAAGCAGGAATAACCCAGACAGCTTTTCCTAACATGTTCCTTCCATGTACCACAGGGGCTTTATCCCCTTCCACTGTACATAAAAGTTCTGACTGAGCAGGGCCAGCTCAATTGATTGATCCCCTGGTGTTAACTAACCAGGTGGCTTGTACCAAATTCTTCTCTCCACCTCCCATTGCCTTCAGAGTAGTTTTTAACAAACCATTATATCACTCAATCTTCCCAGAGGCTGGTGCATAATAGGAGATATGATATATCCATTCAATATCATGTTCTTCAGCCCAGGTGGTTATGAGATTATTTTTAAAATGAGTCCCATTGTCTGACTCAGTTCTTTCTGGAGTGCCATGTCACCACAGGACTTGCTTTTCAAGGCCCAGAATAGTGTTCTGGGCAGTGGCATGAGACACAGGATATGTTTCCAGTCATCCCGTGGTTGCTTCCACCATTGCGAGCACATAGCGCTTGCCTTGGCGTGTTCTAGGGAGTACAATATAGTCAATCTGCCAAGCCTCCCCATATTTATATTTCAACCACCGCCCCCCATACCACACAGGTTTTAGCCTTTTGGCCTGCTTGATTGCAGCACATGTTTCACAGTCATGGATAACCTGCAAAATAATGCCCATGGTTAAGTCCACCCCTCGATTCCAAGCCCATTTATATGTTGCATCCCATCCTTGATGCCCTGAAGCATCATGCGCCCATCGAGCTAGAAAAAGTTCACCTTTATGTTGCCAGTCCAAATTCACCTCAGCTACTTTAATCTTAGCAGCTTGATCTACTTGCACTGGTTGATTTGATGTTCCTCAGTGGCTCAACTTTTAGGCACATGGGCATCCATATGCCTTACTTTTACAGTCAGGTTCTCTAGTCGAGCAGTAATGTCCTGCCAATTGCAGGTGTTCTGGAGCTTTAGCTTGTTCCAGTGCAGTCTGGGGCAGTCAATTCCAGGTGTACTGGATACCCCTCCAGGTAAAGGCAAACTGTGGTCTGCATTCTGCTGCTAAAGGAATAGAGAAAAATGCATTAGCAATGTCAGTTGTGGCATACCACTTGGCTGCCTTTGAGTCCAGTTCATATTGCAGTTCTAACATGTCTGGCACGGCAGCACTTAATGGTGGCATAACTTCATTTAGGCCACAATAATCTACAGTCAGTCTCCATTCTCCATTAGGTTTTGGAACAGGCCATATAGGACTATTGAAAGGTGAGCGAGTCTTACTGATCACTCCTTGACTCTCTAGTTGTTGGATCAGTTTATGAATGGGGATCAGGGAATCTCGGTTAGTGCGATATTGTCGTCTGTGCACCGTCGTGGTAGCAATCGGCACCTGTTGCTCTTCGACCTTAAGCATTCCTACAACAGCCAGCTAGAAGAACTTAGCTGAAAGAAAAATCACTAAAAGAAAACTGGTCTTGTTTTTAACAAAACCAGGACACAGGCTAAATGGGTTTGCTGCAACCATATTGCTTTCAGGCCTCTGTGCTAGTTATTTAAAATGAGAATGAGTATGGGGATTTCCACTGCATCAAGCATTGGGAGTAGTGGAACAGCTCTAAACAGTCTCCAGATTTCCTTTAAATACCATCCTCAACTTATCAACTGATAAGTCATTTGGACTGAAATTTATAAGAACATACAGAAGCCTACAACAGACAACTGGCATAGAAAATTCCAGACCAATTGAGTTTTTCAAATGAATAAACAACTGAAAGTAGCATCTTCAAATAGTAACACTACCTTTATATACCTGCTTATATGTCAGTTCACAATAGTCAATAAAACGAACTAGAGATGGGCTTTGTAAGCCCTTTGGTGATATAAATGAAAAAAAATTACTTTCATTTTGTTCCATCTGTTGGCTTTTGATAGCTATATTCAGCAGACTTGTTCCTGGAAAGTCTTCTCCCATAGACAGTTCATGGAAAGCAGAATCAAGCTCTAGAAGAGCAGGTAAACTTTCTCAGATGCTGTAGAACTCAAAATACCTCAGTGACAATTAGAAACCTTTCTTTAAAAGGCATTGAGATATGCTGGATGACAAACCTAATGCATTTCATGGAATAATGAAAAATGCTGGGTATTATGTGGATGTACCAGAAGCAGAAATCCAAACTCCCGCCACTGAGAATTAATGAGTTGTCCCTTTCATCTTCCCTCAAAATTCAGAGTCTGGTTTAGAATGCATGAGATTTAAAAAAAGAACCAATTGGAGTGTAGAAGGCCTTGGAATTTTAGGTAAGTTAGTGTTGCATACTATTTCTTCAGTAAGCTGAGATTCTCAGTTATTTCAGTTATCGACCATGAATACTGCTACTACTGGTTGAAACTTGAATGTATATTTAGTGAATGAATAAGGTAATTAATTAGAAATTAATCAGAAATTCATGATAGAAGATGATATAATGTGAAAGTGTCCTGGTTTTGTTAAAAACAAGACCAGTTCTCTTTTAGTGATTTTTCTTTTCAGCTAAGTTCTTCTAGGTGGCTGTACTTTTCTGAGTTTTTGCCTGCATATTTTTCCTCGGATGGTGTACTCGGTGCTGATAAGAAGACCAATGGAATGCTGAAGAATATTTATTACTATGGTAGCCAAAAAAGACTGATAAGTTTTCTCATGTTCCATTGTGAGAGGGGCGTGTTTGAATAGGGGTGGACGGAACAGGTGACTAGAACTGACCAACTGAGGATCAGCTGAGTACTCCATCCCATAATTGTCATACCCCCTATATAAGAGGGTGATCACAAGGGTCTGTCTGCTCTTCGACCATGGCCGGTATCCAGAGAGGACCTTGTCTGTCTGCCTGAGATTCTACAGGCCTCAGGCCTTGCATCCTTGCAACCAGTTTCCGGTTTGTTGTGAAGTCCCGCCCATGACTTCTGGGGGCCTGACCTGTACCTGCTGGAGCCACGCCAGCTCCACCCACCCAGCTCCACCGCTGCTGGAGTGATGCCAACTCCACATCGAACAGTCAAGATTGGTTTTGTATATTTTGTATATATTCTCTATTTATTAGTAGCATTAGTAAACCCTTTAAAACCTTCCAACTTGAAGTCTAATTCTCTCTTTCTTCCCTCTTATCTTCCCTATCATCTTTCTGATCTAAAGGGAACGGGTGGCAGGAGGTAGGAAGGTAACAGGGAGCGTCTGCCATAGTTTATTGCCGCCTTGCCTTAAACCTTGACAGAAAGCATGATATAATGTATAAAAGGTTGATTATATTATTTAAAGAAAATTGCATCTTGTTTTCTTTGGATGGTTAGGTGCAGTGGTTTGATGGCTGACAGTGCAGTGTTTCCTTTCTGTCATGCCAAATAAAAGAATCTCTGTGGCAAAGCCAGTGTTGCGTTGAGCAGTGCATCAAGGCAAGACTGAGGAAGTCTAGCTTGTGGAAGAGGACGCATTGGTGAGGCATGGAAATGACTTTTCAACCTGTGAGATTGTAAAGAGGTATGTTTATTTACACTGCTGGACACACGGGAGAATCCTTTCCACCTAAGACGTGTGTAAATTTCCAGTAGCTGTGAACTTGGTTAAATGCAGTGAAGTGTTACACATTCATGAAAGTTTTAGGAACACCTTTACATATTCATAACCTGTCCCTGAAAAAGCGATTCTTATTACAATGAGTTCTGGGAGACCATTTCCATAGTCTCCACCTCCAGCCCCTCCTAGTTGCAGCTGCGCAGTGATTGTGAACCCGGATCTCTTTCTCTGTACACAGTTACCTTTGGTTTAGTGTGATGAGGTCTCAGACTGCTGAGTTGGTTAAAACTGGCGTATCTCCTGTCCTGTGCCCAAGTTTCTGTTATCTAGTTCACCCAAGGATGCACCAAGGATGAATCCAAGGTTTTTTATCTTTGCAAGGTGTCAGCGAACTCCTGTTTCTTGTACAATAAGTTGCACAAAGTTGAGCAAGGCTATTGTGTTGTGGGTTAAGGGTTAACTTTCTAAGTGTTAACTCTTCAGTTCTTTAAGTGTTAGTTCTTTAAGTGTTAATTAGTTTGTTCTTAATTAGTTAATTCCCTGTATCAATCCCCCCTTTTCTAAGATGTTAGTAAATTCTTTTACTAATATGATGATTCTTTATCTATGTTTTCTCTGGCCACAGGTAAGAAGGCTACTTCTACCTGAGAAAACCCATTTCTATCCTTAAACAAATTTTTAACATTAATGCAAAAGTCAGGCTCCTGGTGTTTGTCCGCTGCGCTGCTAAGCTCTTTTGGGGCAGCTGACAACCATATGCTTGGTGCTCTGGCAGAAACAGTATCTTTTAGGCTGCAACAGGTGTTTGCATTCTTTGGCATGGTGACCCCGCTCACTGCAGTTGTAGCATTTGTCTTCTCTTTTGGGTTTCTTCTTGCCGATGTAGTAAGTGCCGCCCGGGTCGGTCACCCAGAAGGACCAAAAGGACCAAAGGTCACCCAGAAGGTCCAGAAGGTACAAAACATGTCAAGGTGGACATAACCTAATTTCTTTGATAGAATTTCAGAAAGGTTTTGGTTAATTACTGCAAACTTAAAGCTCTCTCCTGCAGAAGTGGACAATGAACATCATGTCCCATATATAAGTGGGAATTCGCCAGCGACTGCCCTCTTTCTCAATGGCCACCGTGTGGGAGGGCTCCTGTTCTTGTTCACGCTCCTGCTCCTATTCCCGCTCCTGATGCCTGCTTTGATCTCTGTGTTTTTACTGGACTCACTGTACTCGCAGTATCCACCCTCTGGCATTCATTGCTGGGAGTGCACGTTCCAGCAGCTAAGTATTACTTTCTATCACTCTTCTTTTATTATGGTTCTATTAAATCTGTTTCCTTGTCAACCCATGGGTCTTTCCTTCTTTTCCCTTCCTCCAGGGAAGGAAAAGCAAGAGAGAGTGGCTGTTTACTGTTTTGTCTGCTGCCCAGAGCTAAACAGTAACAGGTTCCTACTCTTAAAATTGCCAGAGTTATGCTAGATTTTTGGTGTTTTCAACCACTGCAAAACTGTTTATGACAGTTTTAGACTGGAAAGAAAGTAACAGCACTGTTCTGCAGGACAGCAATAGCAACTGAAAGAATCTGGGTGGATACAGAAGTGTGAACCAAGGCAATGCTGCTTTAGAACAGCAAATACTTCCTACTTAGGCATTCTCATTGAGCCAGTTTTACTGAGACAGTGTCCACACACCTTGTACAGTGTAATCATAGGACATACATGCAGAAAGCTGCATGAGGAAATATCCTGATTTTGAGTGGTAAAGTATCCAGATCATAGAATCATAGAATCATTTCAGTTGGAAGAGACCCTCAGGTGTTGGAAAGTAAAATGTGGGAAAGCAAGATGTGCGGTTCCAGCCACCTGGATGATAAAGGAAGATCAATACTAACATGACCATCTGGATGGTCGAAGACATAATACTAACATAATAATATATAAAGGGCCTTGGACAGATTATTTTGAAGTACGTTTCTCATAACTGTAAAAAGTTATAGCCCAGACTCGCAAGAATGGTATCTCGGGCCGGATAACCGCCCCCAAGTGCATGTGATGTGTGAATGTCCTTGGGCCTGGTCTGTGAATGAGTGGAAAAACAAGTGAGACAAACATCACATGAGTTTAGTGTGTTTTTAATAACTATTAGTGGAAAAACAACTTTTGTAAACATCTTAGTCCAGGCCTGTACCTGTAAATCCTATAAATTGTCAATGGTGAATAAAGAAGGCGACCTAGGTCAGTTCTCTGCTTGGCCAGGCTCTGTGCTCCTTCCTGAACAAGATCTCTGCCTCTGCGTGAATCTCTGTCTGCGTCCTGGTATACGTCGTCCCTAATTGCCGCACTCAGGATCATCGAGTGCAATCATAACCTAACCTAACTCTAGCACTAAACCATGTCCCTAAGAACCTCATCTAAACGCCTTTTAAACACCTCCAGGGACAGTAACTCCACCACTTCGCTGGGCAGATTGTTCCAATGCCTGACAACCCTCTCCGTGAATAATATTTTCCTAATGTCCAATCTGAACCTCCCCTGGCACAATTTGAGGTCATTTCCTCTTGTCCTATCACTTGCTACTTGGTAGAAGAGGCCAACACCCTCCATGCTACAATCTCCTTTCAGGTAGTTGTAGACAGTGATAAGGTCTCCCCTCAGCCTCCTTTTCTCAAAGTTAAACAGCCCCAGTTCCCTCAACCCTCCAGGCCCCTCACCAGCTTCATCACCATCCTCTGCATTCTCTCTAGTACTTCAATGTCCTTCTTATGATGAGGGGCCCAAAAGTGAACACAGTATTCAAGGTGTGGCCTCACCAGCGCTGAGTACAGTGGCACAATCACTTCTCTAGTCCTGCTGGCCACACTGTTCCTGATACAAGCCAGGATGCTGTTGGCCTTTTTGGCCACCTGGGCACACTGCTGGCTCATATTCAGCCGGCTGTCAATCAACACCCCCAGATCCCTTTCTGACAAGTAGCTTTCTAACCACTCTTCCCCGAGCCTGTAACATTGCCTGGGGTTGTTATGACCCAAGTGCAGGACCCGGCACTTGACCTTGTTAAACCTCATACAATTTGCCTCAGCCCAACAATCCAGCTGGTCCATATCCCTCTGTATGGCCTTCCTACTTTCCAGTAGGTCAACACTCCCACCTGATTTGGTGTCATCTGCGCATTTACTAAGGGTGCACTCAATCCTTTCATCCAGATCATTGATAAAGAGATTAAACAGAACTGGCCCCAATACTGAGCCCTGGGGAACACCACTCGTGGTCAGTTGCCAACTGGATTTGGTTCAGTTCACCACAACTCTTTGGGCCTGGCCCTCCAGTCAGTTCTTTATCCATCAAAGAGTACATCCATCCAGGCCATGAGCTGCCAGCTTCTCCAGGAGAATGCTGTGGGCTATGGTGTCAAAGGCCTTACTGAAGTCTAAGTACACAACATCCACAGCCTTTAGCTCATCTACTAAGCAGGTCACCTTGTCACAGAAGGAGATCAGGTTGATCAAGCATGACCTGCCTTTCATAAACCCATGCTGACTGGGTCTGATAACTTGGTTGTCTTGTATGTGCTGTGTGATGGCACCAGAGGGTGGAGATTCTCCTTAGCCCTCCTTTTGTTGCCAATGTGTTTAGAGAAGCATTTTTTGTTCCCTTTTACAGCAGTAGCCAGACCCATCTCTAGCTGAGCTTTAACCATTCTAATTTTCTCCCTTTATAACTTCACAGCATCCTTGTAGTCCTCTTGAGTAACATGTCCCTTCTTCCAAAGGTTATAAATTCTTCTTTTATTTCTGAGTTCCAGCCAAAGCTCTCTATTCAGTCAGACTGGTCTTATTCCCCATCATCTTGTCTTTCAGCACATGGGGACAGCCTGCTCCTATGCCTCTAAGATTTCCTTCTTGAAGAGCGACCAACCTTCCTGGAATCCTTTGCCCTTTAGGACTGCCTCCTGAGGGACTCTGCCAAGCAGCCTCCTAAACAGATCAAAGTCTGCCCTTAGGAAGTCCAAAGTGGTTCTTCTGCTGACCACCATCCTTGCTTTTGCAAGAGGAGAAAACTTGATCATTTCATGATCGCTATGTTCAAGGTGAACTCCAACCAACACATTACCCATGACTCCTTCTCTGTTCAAAAACAACAGGTCCAGTGAGGTGCCTTCCCTAGTTGGCTCACTGACCAGCTGTGTCAGGAAGTTGTCTTCCATACAGGAGCCTCCTAGACTGTTTCCTCTCTCCTGTCTTGTATTTCCAGCAGACATCTAGTAAGTTGAAGTCCCCCATGAGAACAAGGGCTAGCGATCACGAGACTTCTCCCAGCTGCCTACCGAAAATTTTGTCTGCCTCTTCATCCTGGTTGGGTGGTCTGTAACAGACTCCCACCAGGATATCTGCGTTGTTGGCCTTCCCCCCTATTCTGACCCATAAACACTTGACTCTATCATCACCCTCATCAAGTTCAAGACAATTGAAACTCTCCCTAACATACAGGGCTACTCCATATACTCTCCTTTCTTGCCTATCCCTTCTGAAGAGTTGTTAGCCATCCAATGCAACACTCCAGTTGTGGGAGTCATCCCACCATGTTTCTGTGATGGCAACTACATTGTAGTTTTTCTGTTGCATAATGTCTTCCAGCTCCTCCTGTTTGTTGCCCATGCTGTGTGCATTCATATAGATACACTTCAGCTGGGCCGTTGATCCTACCAACTTTTTGTGGTGAGAAGTCCTTACTCCTTTGTGGCCATTCTCAGGTGCTTCCATGGTTTCTAACACATCTTTAACCCTTTTGTCTTTTCTACTGCATGGCGCTCCATCCCCTACCTCCACTGAGACAGCAGACTGAAGGGCCTTGCTACCACCCCATCCCTCAAATGCTTGCGTGCTGCTCTTGGGTTTGTCTCTGCTCCTCCTGGTTTTCTCCCCTTCCCCCTTCAAATGTAGTTTAAAGCTCTTTCAATGAGCCCTGCTAACTCCTGTCCAAGAATCTTTTTCCCCCTTTGAGACAGGTGCATCCCATTTGTTGCTAGTAGGCCAGGAATGTCAAGGTTCTCTGGGGAAGCAAACACACTACATGTATATCTCAAGTCATTCAAGCATGGCTTCCATTCTTTGTCTATGATGTCATGGCACCAGGGCTGGGCTGGAACAGGCTGCTGAGTGTTTTCAGATACTCTTTTTTAGGGAGAGTAAGCTAGCAAGGGTTTCTGAAGCTGGCACTGTGAGATAATACTAGGACCCAGCTTAACACAAAACCACAGAAAGAACTGTGGGCCTCTTGGGGAGTCACTGTCATCTTTGTGTGAACTGTGCTCTTTCTCCGTTCAGCTCTCTGAGGGATATGGTGAGTGTCTTGTGGTTCCTAGCTCCCTAGTTTAAGGGACAGCAAGGTTGCCTATGCTTGGGTTAGTCCATTAAAGGCCTCAAAAGAAAAGATACTTGATATCACAAAGAAGGGAAATCATTGGTGTGATACAGAAAGAAAGGCAACCAGTCAAAATGAAAGATAAAACCAAAATGCTGGTAATAGCCTACTGTACTGGATATGATATGAACAGGTCAAGCTGGGCAAGGTTGAAAATAATTTCTTAGTGACTGACATGGAAGACAGCAGTCTTTAGAAGAGTTTTAGCTAGCTATGTAGATAGAAGAGGCTAAGTTGTAGAAATGTTATGTGGAAAGGGTACTTAACATTTAGACCTAGCCTACAGGTAAAGACATGGGAGAGTGTAGTCAGTGATAATTCCTAGGTTATTGACTGAGTGACTAGGTGCTATCTCAGAAGAGTGTGGGAAGTGTAGTGAATTTTTGAAGCTGAGTGTCATCAAATTTACCAGCAAATGCTTTAAGATTGGAAAAATCTGTGTGTAACATGGTGAATTAAATATCCATTAAAAGAACTGGACAAATTATTAGTATATCTGGGTTTATTCTATGGAATTGGGTCACTGAGTGAACTTGTTTGTACTGATTGGGTAGTGGGCCTTGGCTCATCCTCTATCTCCACTCTTCATATTCTATATTACATGGTAGCATCAAGACTATGCCAGGGAACTCATACTGGAGGGTTACTATCATGGTTTATGACTCAAAATTACCTTTTATACCCATTGAAACACCAAGTCCCTGATGACATAATTGTGGGGAAGATGTTCTTCTTTCACTTCTCTTCAAAATCTTTTTCTTTTCTTACTTCTCCATGTGATTTTCTGATTAGCTAGGGTAATCCTTTGCATATCCTTACTGATCCACTGCTTCACCATCATAATTTGACATGTATAATATTGTTGATCTTATTCCTAGCAGACATAGAGAAGAAATCAAGAAGTGTCCTCAAATTAATGTGTATTCATTTTTACACCATTGCAAGTGATATATTTTGTATAAAAATGCATTTCTTTTGCTTGTGAGGCATTATCCCACAAGAAAAAATGATGACATCTTTATTTGATCAGTCCACTTTAAAGGAAAGTACTACCGAGCAAACCTGTGTTATCTTGTTTCTGCCCATAATGTCACCTTATCTGCTTTCTCACCAATTCTATTAATCCAAAAAGTTTTCTGAAGGATGCAGTAACCCTATATGAGAATACATGAATGACAGTTTCATGATATCAGTTTTTCTGGTTTGGCCTGTGAATGTTGTCTTGTAGCTATCCCAAACATGCTATGTGAGAGGAGAAAAGGACTGGTGAGAAACCAGTTCTTTCTTTCTTGTGTATTTGCCATTGTTGTTAATCCTTTGAGCAGCTAGTAGATGCTTAGATGTACTTTGAAGAGTTTGTGATTGCACTGGATTTTGACTCATAGGAAGGGATCAGAGGTTCACGATAACTCTGTTGGTTTTGCCCATAACTGCATGTTTTCTTTGTGGTAATATACAGTAATAAAATGCCTTTGTTTTGGTTTGACTGAAAATGAGTTAACTTTCTTCATACAGTTAGAAACCTTTCTTTTTCATAGCTAGCATGGTCATTATTTGGACTTAGTTTGAGAACAAGGAGATAACACCCCAGAACAGAATTAATGTTTTTAATTGCTCTGGTCTGAGAGTCAAGGACATTCTGAGCGCTCCGCCCACAGGTGTGAGGCATTGAGGAAGGGGGGAATAGATGGGGCAGACCTTGACTGACATCCAGACTGATCAATAAGAGTATTCCATCCCATATTTAAGGAGAGATGGGATCTTCTGGTCGCTCTCTTGCTCTCTTGCATTCTCTTTGCTCTCGGAGAACTGTTCATGGGAGTTCTATTTGGGGAATTTAGTTTGGCCTTTTTGCCATTTTGCAGTTTTGTGGAGGCCTCTGGGCCTTTCTGCCTGTGGCGATGAGAACAACGCATACAGACAAGCATATGGAGATGCAGACGAAGACGCAGACACAGAGTTCTTAGCAGCAAGAGCAGAGTCAAACAGAACTGAGCTGAGAGCTCTCTAATTAACAGTTCTCAATTTATAGATTTACAGATACGGGCCTGGACCAAGAGGTTAGATAGGATTTTTTTTCAATAATTGTTATTCCAAACACACATGCCCAGGCCTAACATTCACACATCATACATACGGGGCTGATGTTCCGACCCAAGATACCATTCTCACTGGCCTGGGCTATCACTCCTTACACTCATTAAAAAATTATTCTGTACAACCCATCTAAGGCTGCAAGGGCGAAAAATCATGGACTCCACACAATCCAATATGAATTCAAGTGAAGCCATTTATTACAGAAACAAGCCTCCTTATATATGCAGTTATTTCCTGATCATGTGTCCATGCTCCAAGCATGCATTAGCTGACTGGGTATTGTCCATGTTCATGAGCTGTCCACGCGCCCGAGTCTCACTGATAGTAGGTCTGTTGACTGAAGCCATATTGAGGCCGTGTTATTGGAGAACTGCCTCACTCCCACAGCAGGTCTTGTTTTCAACTTTTTGAGGTGGCCTTGAAATTCCTTTGGGCCTGACTAGTTCAGAAATAAATCTCCATCTAATAGAAACCCATCCACAATAACCTCAAGAAAATCCCTCAAATTTCCCACAATTCCCCCTTTTTGTTTTTGAACCAGCCAAGCCTTGTTTACAATGCACTGAATGATCTTTGAAATACACTGCAGCATACAACATATGATTAACAACAATGATTACAGTTACATATAATGTAGCTAAGCCTTACATAATAAGATCAAACAACTACCCACCTATTTCCAAGCTTTTAAAGCATTTGTCAAACCCTAATTCTACTATGACAATCTTATTAATGTGCTGTTTTAGTTTGTCTAAAGTACTATGAATAGACTCAGAATGATCAGACAAGTTAATACAACACATTGTCTCAAATTCTTCACAACCATGATCTCGTGTTAAAAGTAAAAGATCTATAACTGTGCGATTTTATAGAGTAGTATGCCTAATACCATCAACATCTACTATTAATTGAGTTAGTATCTCAGAAGATAGATTAACCTGTTTAAAAGACCAATAGCTTAACTTTGATATGTCTCCTAAAGCTTTCCCAGCTGCTAGACTAGGGAGAAGGAGTGCAGTAGATACTATGGTAGGAATGTCTCATAATTTTACCTCATTTTTGCATTGACTATCTAAGTGTAATATCGCCCTTTTGGCTCTCCTGCTGTTTGTTCAAATCGCCATTCTCCACAGAAGGTACACCACCTGCTTGCTAATAGGCTTCTGGACCACCAGATCTGTGAGCATCTATAACACTGAATTACGATCCACGGTTTCCATCTGAAACAGTCCTCACAACTTATCTCCCCCCTGTCCATCTGCATCTGTTAAATCTTTGTTGTCTTTATTCAGCCATGGCTTGACCCATTTCGCGGGAATCCACTTCGATCCTTGGCCTGTAATGACACAAGCATAACTTTTTCCCCAGGTTATCAGTTGATGTGGCCTTTTCCATTGACCATTAACTAGTGATTTGACCATAACTAACGTAGGTTCTTTCTGATTTAGCATGTTTTTGGGTCATACTTGCAAAGTGTTTCATCACAGGGCAAATTTGGGCTGCACCACTTAGATACAAGTGATTCATCACATACAATGCTTTTGACAATTGGTTTTGTGGTGTTTTCCCTACTTCTCCCCCCTTTCTGTTAAAAATAAATAAATAAATAAATACAGTTCAGAATCAGATACATGCGTTGGACCTTGACTACATACTCAGAAACACAAATCAAATTTAGAGGTTCCTCCTCAAAAAGCTCTAAGTAATTTAAAGCTGCGCCAAATTCTGCTAAGTGAGTTGAAACTTCAATCATTTTTACAGAATTATGCCAATTGTTATCTTCACGCCAGACCTCTACAGCTTTATGAGACTTCCCAGAACCATCAACAAAACTGTGCAAGGATGTAGGATCAGACCAACTACAGGTATGGTCTGTGACCTGATGTTAAAGACTTTCAGGTTCTGCATCAATGTACATCTAGGTATGCCAAAAGCTGTGCTGTTAAGAAAATCAGCTAGTGCAATTTAAAAGGACATAGATTGCAAAAATAAAATTAAAAAAAAAAAATTCACAAATGGTACATATATGACAAAAGGATCATGGCCTATTAAGACTTAAATTCATTCCCTGCATTTTCTTGATCAGAGTAACAATCGGTATATCAGTCTGTTCGCAATCTCATCATATTGTCCCACAATACCCACAGGTTGTTTCTATGTTGCAGCTATAAACAGACAAATCTGCAAGTCCAATTGAATGCAGTCATCCTATAAGGTTGCAATAAATTTATTCCTCAAAGTTTCTAACTCCATTTTGGCTGTCATATTTATTGGATATTGTTTTCCCTTACCGGATCGAAGTCCTGTTACAGTTCTATCAGTATAGTATTTGCTTTATTCAAACATTGGCTGTTAATACTAGTGGAAATACAGCATTCCAAATTTCCTTGGAGATTTCTCACTTGCAGCAAGCAGATCTGCACCATCCAAGCAGGTTCTTGTAGGACATGCAACTAAACAGAATTTTCAGAAAACGTTATTGGAGCTTACAATTTACTTAACAAATCCTGACCCAACAGAGGTATAGGAATTTCTGGCAACTACAAGAATTCATGTATTAAAACTTTGTTCCAAATTTGGTATTCTATTGGTCTCAAAACCAGCCTTTCTTTCATTCTCTCCCATGACCTCAAAAACTAGCACGGTGAATTTACTAAGAAGTTTCTTACAACTAGTTACCACATAATAAGTCTACTAAAAAAAAAAAAAAAAAGGTTTAATTTCCCAGTTTCTTTAGAACTATGGACCCACCGGTAATGCCTTTAAATTTCACCCTCAGACTCCTTGATGCAGTATTACAGTTCTCTAGCAGTAACATTGCTGCGGAGGGGAATAAAACCTCCCTCTTGCCCCAATCTGAAATGGTAGGATCTCCAGCCCAGCATGAAAACAAATCAGTTCGAACTCCACATCAGACCAACCTGGCTCCACTCCACACCCAAATTAGTACCAGTCTGACCCAGAGAAACACTGAGCACTCTGACCCCCCAAAGCTGACCAGTGTGAAAAGACTGACTTCAGCAAGGAGATAAAATGATGAGCTCTCTCCCCAGATGTGTCAAAACCTAGGAAACGAGACAGAAGCAAAAAGAAACATCACCAACAACCCCTGATTCAAAGCCAAGAAGCAACACAGTGCCACAACAAGGATGGATGACAATACTTCAGGAAAAAAAAAGACAGAGCGGGGGGAGTAAAGCCCCCCTTTCTCCGCTTAGCAGAGTAGAAAACCTCAGGAAAATCCCTCAAATCTTCCACATAAGGCCCTTTATGTTTTTACTAATTGCTGTGATTTAATCATGTTAGTATTATTTCTTCTTTGACCATCACGATGCTCATGTTAGTATTGATCTTCCCTTATCATCCAGGTGGCTGGAACCGCACGTCTTGCTATTTTCCTTTCTGGGATCGGCTGTTTGGGACCACGGTACTGCTTCCTGGGCCTGGCTGCTCCGTGTGTTTGGAGTTCTTGAGGAACTGCATTGAGTATCATTCATTTTATATTCTATATCTATTTTATATATATATATATATATATGTTTACTAGTAGTGTATTAGTATTTTGTTATTTTATTAAACTGGGTTTTTCTCAATTCAAGCTTCTCTCTTCCCTGTTGATTCTCTCCCCTATTTGGTGGCGGGGGCGGGGGGGAAAGGGGGCTGGAGTGGGGGGAAAGGGGATAAGGGGGTGAGCAAGCAGATATCGTGGCTGTATTGCTAGCTCAGGTTAAATCATAACAGCCTTGAAAGCTACTATGAAATACGCCCAATAGCTCACCATATAGTAGTGAACACGGAGTGTACAGGGTGTTTCAAAAAGATGGACCCAATTTCGAAGCAGTTGCAGGGTTGCCATCTTGAAAATGACTAGGGGCTGTTTGTGTGCTGTGAGAGGCACCTAGTGGTAGTCATTTGAAACTCTAGGTCCCACCCTTTTCAGTGGTGAGAGTTTCATTCACGGCCAGGTCATGGTTGCAGAGATATAGTGATTTCACATTAGGTCCATCTTTTTGAAACACCCTGTAGTTGTGCGAATGTTGAGCAAGGAGGAAACCATGGATGAGAGAGAAGAAAATAAAGAGATTTTAAGGTGACCAGCAAACAGTAAGAACAACATCTCACAGAATCACACAGTGTTAGGGATTTGAAAGGACCTCAGAAGATCATCTAGTCCAATCCCCCTGCCAGAGCAGAAACACCTAGATGAGGTTACATAGGAAGGCATTCAGGTGAGTTTTGAATGCCTCCAGAGAAGGAGTCTCCACAACCTCCCTGGGCAGCCTGTTCCAGTGTTCTCTCACCCTCACTGAGAAGAAGTTTCTTCTTATTTTTAAGTAGAACCTCCTGTGTTCCAGTTTGCACCCATTACCCCTTGTCTTATCATTGGTTGTCACTGAGAAGAGCCTGGCTCCATCCTCGTGACACTCACCCTTTACATATTCATAAAAATTAATGAGGTGACCCCTCAATTTCCTCTTCTCCAAACTAAAGAGACCCAGCTCCCTCAGCCTTTCCTCGTAATGGAGATGCTCCACTCCCTTAATCATCTTTGTGGCTCTGTGCTCGACTCTTTCAAGCAGTTCCTTGTCCTTCTTGAACTGAGGGGCCCAGAAATGGACACAATATTCCAGATGTGGTCTCATCAGGGCAGAGTAGAGGGGAAGGAGAACCTCTCTCAATATACTAACCACCCCCTTCTAATACACCCCAGGATGCCATTGGTCTTCTTGGCCACAAGGGCATAGTGCTGGCTCATGGTCATCCTGCTGTCCACCAGGACCCCCAGGTCCCTTTCCCCTACACTGCTCTCTAATAGGTCATTCCCCAACTTATACTGGAACCTGGGGTTGTTCCTTCCCAGATGCAAGACTCTAGACTTGCCCTTGTTATATTTCATTAAATTTTCCCCCGCCCAACTCTCCAGCCTGTCCAGGTCTCGTTGGATGGCAGCACAGCCTTCTGGCGTGTCAGCCACTCCTCCCAGTTTACTATCATCAGCCAACTTGCTGATAGTACACTCTATTCCCTCATCCAAGTAGTTGATGAATGTATTGAATAGTACTGGTCCCAGTACTGACCTTTGAGGCACTCCACTAGATACAGAACTCCAACTAGACTCTGCCCCACTGACCACAACTCTCTGGCTTCTTTCCTTCAGCCAGTTCACAGTCCACCTCAGTACCCGGTCATCCAGACCTCACTTCCTCAGTTTAGCAGCAAGGATGCTGTGGGAGGCTGTGTCAAATCCTTTACTGAAATCAAGGTAGACCACATCCACTGCTTTTCCATCATCTATCCACCTCGTCATGTCCTCATAAAAGGCTATGAGGTTGGTCAAGCAGGACTTCCCCTTGGTGAAACCATGTTGACTGCCCCTAATGACCCTCTTATCCTTGATATGCCTTGAGATGGCACCAAGGATAAGTTTTTCCATCACCTTCCCAGGGACGGAGGTGAGGCTGACTGGTCTGTAGTTACCCAGGTCCTCCTTTTTGCCTTTTTTTCAGACTAGAGTGACATTTGCTTTCCTCCAGTCCTCAGGCACTTCTCCCGCTCCCCACGACTTAGCAAAGATGATGGAGAGTGGTCCAGCAATGACCTCAGTCAGCTCCCTCAGCACCCGTGGGTGCATCCTATCTGGACCCATGGATTTATGGATGTCCAGATTGCTTAATTGCTCCCTAACCCAGTCCTCATCAACTAAGGCAAACTCCTCCATTGTCCTGCCCTCCTCTGGGGCCTCAGCGGTACAGGACTCCTCAGGATAGCCTCTGGCAGTGTAGGCAAAGAAGACATTCAGTAATTCTGCCTTCTCTGTATCTTGTCACCTGGGCACCCACCTCATTCATCAGTGGGCCTACATTGCCTCTGGTGTTAGCTTTATCTGCCATGAATTTGAAGAAGCTCTTTCTGTTGTCCTTGACCCCTCTCACCAGGTTTAATTCTAAGGAGGCCTTAGCTTTCCTAGTTGCCTCCCTACATCCTCTGACAACAGCCTTATATTCTTCCTAAGTGGTCAGTCCCTCTTTCCATGATCTGTAAACTCTCCTCTTCCACTTGAGCTTGCCCAGCAGCTCCCTGTTTAACCAAGCAGGTCTCCTGGCTCCCTTCCTTGACTTCCCTCTGGGTTATTTGAATTAACAGTTTGAGATTCATTATCTTTATCAAGGAAGTTTTAGATCTGCAAGTCTATATTCAAACTTCGAAATCTGTATGACCTAATGGGTTTTAAACTCTTATATTTCTTAACTTTGTGTGATCCAGGTTTCACTGATATAGGATTTGTATTTTGGCTAAAATATGTCTTTACCTGTCACAATCTGAAAATATCAAAAGATGTCATTATGTTGCTTTTCTTGTGCCATTTGAATCCCCTTCAACTTAGCATGAGCAAACCATCAGGCTGTTATTACTATCATGGATGCTCAGGTCATCTGTAAATGGCTTGCAGGTTGCATCCAAATCCTTTGGGAATAAGAGGTAAATGGATCCATGTTCTGGGCTGCTTTGAATGGCCCTATGATAGTGTAATAACTCCCTCAATATAAGGTATTTCCATCACCAGTCAAGGTCTTTTTGAGGCACCTTTCTATAGCCTGTCAGTTCCTCAAAGTCTCTTGAAAATGCGGACTGTAGAACATTGATCCCAGCAGTTTACATCTAAAGGCAATACTACTACTTTCCTCTGTTTGAATTCTTCTTTCTTGTCACATCAGCTTTGCTGTTCTGTCACTGTATTACTCTGACATTTCTGCAGAGTTCCTTGTCCACTTTGGCCCCATGTCCATTTCAAACTCACTGTTTTCTGGGAAACTGTCCCTCTTTTTGGTAATTTACTCCCACCTAAATTTCTAGTTTGAAGGAGTCCAGCTCACCAAGTGATTTGTGGCTGTTCTGTGCTTGCCTTTGCTGTTACTTGCCACACCTCTAATTTTGTCATCCACAAAGGTGATTTTATTTTTTTTTTCAAATTAAAATTATTTGTGAAAATGTGGGATAGCATCTAGTCTTGGAAAAATGATGAGTAATGATTTTCCCTTGAAAAGCCCTCTATCTGTTATGATTCCTATTGACTGCAGCTTTCAGAAATCAAGGGAGTGTCTGGTTCTTAGCCCTGTTAAGTATGTACTTTATCAGTGTTTTTTGGCTGTTGGCACAACATTCTATCTCTTCCAGTTTCTGAAATTTTCCTATTCTTCCAAGCTTTATTAAAAACAAATAGCAGCAGGCAGAATTTCTCCTCAACCATTCTTCTAGTAGGATTAAACCATTCAGAAGTAGAACTACTACACTGAGGGATTTCTTCTGTTTCTAATACAATTATGAAATCCATTCCATGTTCTGCATGCTGATAGCTATAGATTTCTCTATAATCTTCAATCATACCATCATACCATCATACCATCACCAATTTGTGATGGTATGATCCCGCTTATTTCTGATTGTGGGATACCAGCTTGTACTAAATCATTCCACATTAGTGTTCTCATCACCTGTGCTGTAACTCTTTTCAGTTTTGCCAGATTTCCATTATCCACCACCCAAACAGAGGGTCCTGAAATTACAGCCCCAGTTCCCCTCAAGGCATTTGCTAGAGTGCCTGCATTACCTGTAGCACTTGTCACTGCTACCCAGTCCGAATCGGATCCCATAATCAATGCAAACACCACCCCCATCTGCTGCACTAAATCAATACTTTCCTCCATTGTGCACCAATTTCCACGGGACAACACAGATTCAACAGGTTCAGCATATGCTGTTAAAACTGCTGCACACAAACATTGATATAGCATAGGTGCAATAATATCTTGCCTGTCCGGACCTCTGACAGTTTGCAGCTGAGCATATTGTTGTTGTATCTGATCATCATAGGCTATAGGGCTTAAGAAATCTTTTTCATCTGCTAATAAATGGATAGATACAGCTCCACTATCCCAAGTTGGCAAAATCTGTGCCAGAATTCCTTCCCTGCTTGTCTGCTGAGAGATCTCTGAAAATGCCGTTAACTCCTTCGGAGAGTGAGTATGTGCGATCTGCCCACTCTCATCTGCTTGTTCCTGCTGCAGCATCATTTGTATGGGGGGTTGTGCTCCCACCACTTCCCTGCCATTTAAGTCAGGATCAAATTCAGACTCAATATTGGAGTCTGAAGATTCACTCCAAATATTTCCATCCCATTCCTTGGGATTCCAAGAGTGTTTTGTGGTAAGAGTACAAACCTGAGAACACAAAAACTCACTTTTGGCATATTTTTCCTTTTGTTCCTTAGCAATACATGCTAGCAACCGGTCTACATTATCTTGCAGCTCATAGCACCACTCTGCTTGAACAGTAATTACTTCTTGTACGATCACCTTTGCATCCTGTAAAATCTCAACCTCCTTTTCCAATTCTCTTATTTTACTCTGCAGTGCAACAACATCATGATCAAGAGCTCTAAGACCGGTAACAAATAACCATTCCAATCTCCCTGCTAATTTGCGAGAAGAAGTTGATGCCGCTCTCCATGGAAGCTTTAGCATAGTTGCTTGAATTACCTGGAGGGTAATCACCGCCCCATCATCAAGCTGAGGCCATGCCTCCGGCGGAGTGAATTCAGACAGGAGAGCAGCCATGGGAGCCCAGCGCTCCATACTGGGCCATCCCAGAATTTGGGGAGTCACCCTCGAGGCCTCCCCTGTCCCCGTTTTTTTTGCAAACCACACCATGGCTGGTTCTAGCGACTGCCGACTAACGCCAAATGTGTACACATACGCACGCACATTGCAAGAACAGCCAGAGGCCATGAATGCATTGCAAAGAGTAAGTTTTATTTTAGTTACCTCTCTACTGGGGGATCTCCGAAGCCACACCTAAGCTCCCAGGCAGAGGTGACACAAGCGGGGACGCAGGCTCTCGTCAAGTTCAGCCCTGCTGGAAGATCACTGGGCCTGCTGATCTCACCTGTATTTCAAGGCTTCAGGAAGGCACAGCCTCCCGCTCTTTCTCACAACAAAGCAGGAATCTCAGATATAGTGATAAGGTACCTAGAGTTTCTCACAGACCTATGTTATCTAACACAGAGGTTCTACTCATCAAGCACACAAGGTCAGTAAAACAATTAGTGTGATGTATGTGCTTTTTCTACAGACAGGTGCAAGTCACTTGAGTGTATTTACATTTAACTAACCTCCTCGCCAAATCTTCCGCTATATCCCCATACACCAGGATGAGCACTCCTTATGGACCTTCACTAGTACCTTGTCTGATAATATATTAGTGAACTGAGTCATATGTGTATTCCTCAGCCTGTGAGGTTTCAGTAATTCCAGAGTGGTTGATCTTTTCTGCACAGGCCTTTTCCACTGGCCTTAACAGAGTTATGTCAATTTTATATTTCAGTCATGAAAATCAAGCCCAGAGACCGGACTGTTCCCTCTCATCCAGGAGAATTCCGAGTCCTGTTTATTAGTTACTGGCAGTTCCTGCTTTAGCATGTGAGCAATTCAGAACTTCCTTTGTATTTGCCACGTAGATTCAGTTTCTCTGCTAATTACAGATTTTTAGCTTGTATAGCACTTGATTCACTTTCCCTTTTCTCCATATCTCTTCTCTTTGCAGTGCTTACCAAATGTATCAGGTGCTACCAGCAGTTTGGACCAGCACACTGGAACAAGTCAGCTGTGTTTGGATTTCACTGAAGGCATTTGGAACATTAAAGCACAGGGAAACCAGGTTCTGCCTGTAATTAAAAACTCAAGCACAAACAAAAAATGCCCAGTGAAAACCTTACCAATAATAGGCTGATTGTACTGTAAGAGATTAGAGATGTTAAATTGAAAGAAATACTATATTTTCTTCTTTTTAGTACACAGAAGCAGTGACAAGGTAAGCAGAGTTTTCCCATAGTCATGTTGTGCTTTGACACATAGACATCTTGGTAATAGTGAAGGAAAGTTATATTAGAGCTGATCAACTTTCTTCAAGACTTGAAAATTCAAACCGGTCCCATGCAGTAGGTATACAGAGAGCATCTTGTTTGTGTGTCTAAAATAAAATATTAATTTGAACTTGAACAGCCACAACTCTGTCTCCACAAATCAGCACTGAAAGCAATTAATAATCCCATGCTAAAGAGGGAAGTATTGCATCAGTTTATTTTCTAGAGCAGGGTTGAAGGAAGTGTAACAGTACACCTGAAAATCTTTTGAGAAGGTAGGAATGGTGAGGTCTGTCAGAAATGATTGAATTTTTCATCTGCAGTACAACTCCCCTGCACAAATGTCAAGTCTTGTCTTTATTTGGTTGTGCACGTGTGAGTAGGAAAGAAAAAATAAACCTAAAGATGCTACAGGATATGACAGTGGGTGTTTCTAAATTGAAAACATTAGAGAAGAGCAGTGCTGCCAGAAGTCATGGTTCTTGTGTGACATTTGTGTACTCAGCAGCCTTGTAACAAGTTGTCCAGTCTCAGCAAGATTCCCGTGCATCTGACAAAGATTCTGGAGACCTCTAATGACTGTTTCCAGGTCTTTATCTCAGTCCAATAGGGACAGTGCAGCCTTTCTATCCTTTTGACTAAGAAAAATGCAACTTGGTGCAATCACACAAGAATTAAGAACAGACTGGAGTGGAACCCTTGTCTTCTGCAATAAGATTTCCTCAATAACTCTAATACTTTGCACCTTCAGAGCAACTCTTTGGATACCTAGCTCAGCATCCACCCAAATTGAAAATTTCAGCTTTATGAGAAAATGCATTTGTACACATTAAACCACACTTTCATATGTAGAGTAGCACAAAACTCTCCAGCAATAGGCAGAAGCTTCCACAACTTTTCTTTACAAGGTTCGATCACAGACAGAGAGAAGAGCCAGAGGTAGAAGGTCAACATACTGACGTGAAAAGCATATCTGCTGTCATCTATCTTCAGCACAAGAAATCATCACAGAATCACAGAATGGTTAGGGTTGGAAGTGAGCTTTGGAGATCATCTAGTACAACTCACCTGCTAAAGCAGGTTCACCTAGAGTAGATTGCACAGGAATGCATCCAAGTGGGTTTTGAATGTCTCCAGAGAAGGAGACTCCACAACCTCTCTGGGCAGCCTGTTCCAGTGCTCTGGCACCCACAAAGTAAAGAACAGGCTGCCTAGAGAGGTAGTGGAGTTTCCTTCCCTGAAGACATTCAAAACCTGCCTGGACACATTCCTGTGTGATCCGCTCTCCATTAACCTGCTTTAGCAGGTGGGTTGGACTAGATGATTTCCAGAGGTCCCTTCCAACCCCAATCATTCTGTAATTCTTTGATTCTGTGATTCTGTAACTTTATTTTTAGGAGGACACGGAGGAATGTATGTAGTGATTGGAACTTGTGGGTCAGATCTGAGGTTGTATTGGAGCGATGTCTTCTCACTGCCCTGTTCTGACAGCAGCATTACAGTTACTGAGATTGCTTTTCTTTCTGAGCATGCTGTGCACTAAGATTCAGTATTTCTCACCTTAAACAGTTAGATCACACCATTGCTGCCTCTTCTGGGACTGAGCTCAGAATGCAGATATTTTTCATCATGAGTCAATGCTACTGTTCGAGAAATGCAGCCTGCTTTTCGAAGTGCCCTTTGTTGTAACCACAAGCTGTCTTTAAAATAGCAGATCTCAAGATCATAAACCTAGCTGACATGCTTATGATCTGCTTTTGTTTAATTAGTCACAAAATCCTTCTGCTAGCCACTCTCCAAACTTGCCATGCAGTAGAAGAGATTTATGATGCTATGAACATCTTAAAACCTGCTAAAAGAGTAGATCTGAGATTTTTAAATAAAAGGGGAAGTCTTTTGGGCCTAAGACCCTACTAGATTGTGTCAACTTTGTGTTTTCACAGTAGTACTTGTAAGCCAATCATAAGTAGGCACTTCTGAAGGGCAGCATGTGGGCACTCAGCTAGGAGATTCAGGACTACTAAATGGGACTTGAATGAGAAAGTGGAAACATACTGTCAACTGGAAAACATATAGGAAATATTTTTGTTCATAGCAGAAGGCAAAAGGTGGGCTAATTTTTATGTTATTTCCACAATTAAAAAAAAAATGCTTCCTGTAAGAAATGGATTTGAAGTTTATTTCTGTTTTTGCAGTATTAGGCAGTAAGGCCTACATGTTATGTAGAGCCATGTAACTTCCTCATCTTATTACGAAAATACACTTTTTTTTCCCATTTTTTCCCCCCAGAATTGTGAGGTTTTTTGTATCTTATTTCTAAAAGCACTTATTTCACTTTTTTTTTTTTTGACCATATAGATATAACCTTTCTTTGGTAGTCAGCATTACTAAAACTTTCCATTTTCCTAAGTCTTAATTTTCTTGCCTGTATCACCATGAAAATAATACACCTGAGTATGCAGCACAAATCTATCTGCAGTGGAATTGTGATCTTCATTCATCAAATGATTCGATCTCATCCTTTGATGTATCTATTAATACTTTTTGTGTGCTGACTACTATACACAAAATCTTTCTCATATTTGAATAAGCAAATAATGTATAATTTCAGTTATCCTTTTGCAGATATTTTTATTTCCTCCCCACTACCTGTGTTTTCTTATGGATAGAAGGAAGAAAACAGGGTTATATTTAAGCCTTGACCATTTTTGCATTTGCTTCAACTCTAATTAGGAGATATGGGTTGTCTTTCTAACTTGATCCTGAGCAAGATGCTTTCCCTCTTGATTTTAATCTTTGTAGATAAGATGTTTTTTGTAACATAGTCCTTATGCACAAAATCTCTGTAAAGTACTTAGGCTTGTGAGACCTGAAAGTTCTTGGGAAATAACATTGATAATAAATCTGACAAGCACTGAGTGTAGGGTTTACGGCAAGACCTGGCATTGAGCTTCCAGCTGATGAATGTCCCTGCAAGCTCTGCTCTTTTTTTCAGCATTCCTTCACTGTCTGTGTAATGTACATGAAGACTTAGTCATGTTCTTCTCAGCATGAGAAATGTTTATTTTGCCTTGATAAATGTGGGAGATTTGAGGAATTTTCTTGAGGTTGTTGTGTGGATGGGTATCTATTAGATGGCGATTTATTTATGAACTAGCCAAAGGAATCTCAAGGCCAGCTCAAAGGCTGAAAAACAGCACCTGCAGTGGGAGTGAGGCCTCAGGGCCTCAACAAGATTTAAACCAAGAGACCTATTAGCAGTGAGACTCGGACACATGGACAGCTCGTGAACATGGACAATATCCTATCAGCTAATGCATGCTTGGAGCATGGACGCGTGATCAGGAAATAACTGCATATATAAGGAGACTTGCTTCTGTAATAAATGGCTTCGCTTGAATTCATATTGGATTGTGTGGAGTCCATGACTTTTCGCCCTTGAAAGTGGTGATTCCGACGTGATCCATAAGGAGAATTTACGGAAGGGGGATGACTGTTGCGGGGAGCGAGCCCCAACTGGAACGGTTCAGCTGGACCACGACCGGGACGCAGTCTGCGGGCTGCGTGACTCCTGATTGATCACTACAGAAGCGACAGAGGAGGGATAAAGGATCCGATATCGTTGCAACGGACACCCAAAGAGGTGAGCAGCTGGGGGTGAGAGGAGATGGGGCAGAATATTTTTAAAGAAGAAGAAATACTGCAGCTCCTCTCGCATATTCTCTCTAAGAGAGGGGTGAAGTATGAGGAGAGTAACCTCAAAAGACTATTAATTTGGTGTAGAGGCAATTGGTTTCCTGCTGATCTGTCAGGAGCTTTTCAAAGAGAGACTTGGGAAAAAGTGGGAACTGTGTTGTGGAAGGCAATCAGTCACAGTGAAAAATATATTCTCGGCCTTGTAACCGCCTGGAAACTGATAATTACTACAGTGAAGCAATTAAAACCTGAAAAGACTGTTATGAGCATTAGTGATTCAAAATTTAAACTTGAACTTTGGGACGATATAGGGCAGAAATTATGGGATAAAGTCAGCAATGGAGATGAAGAAGCTAAATCATTAGTAACTACATGGAAGCTTATAATCACTACCTTAAAAGATCGTAAGGATGAATGGTCTGCTGCTGCCGGAATTTTTGCAGCGTTGCAGCCTGATAAGTGTCCTCGAAGTCGCTGTGAAGTTTACCCAGTTCATGTCTTTGATACCCTCCCTATTCCATCCCCTGCTGTGCTTTCGGCACCCCTGACAGTTCAGCAGTCCGGGGCGGGGGCAGGAAAAATGCCGAGCGGGTGGCCTCCTGTACCATTGTCCAACCATGGTGAGAACAGCAAGTCCAAAGGACTGGAGTCAGACATCTTGCCTAAAGAACCTGTGAAAGCTGAGGTCATAAACAAGTGTACTGTCAGTTCTTTTTACCAATTTGTATCTGCCTTTTCCACCTTTTAACCCTCCAACTTCCACAAGAGAGCAGAAGGAGTCACTGGATAAGAACTGGACAACAGAACTGTGTGACAGATTAGATCAGATAATAGCGAGTGAATCCAGCAGGTGGCAATATGGTCATGCTGATCGTGACGGGAAAGGGGGTGCTCCTGGGGAGTCAGGTAATACAAATAATTATGATGCTACAAAGTATTGGCGAGAATGTGCACTGTTCTGAACCCCTTGTTACCAACGATTCTCCAGCACCATTCAAGTCCGCGTTATCTGATGACTCAGATGAGGATGAGGGTCTGCAGCATTTTTTTTTTAAAGTTAACAGGAAAAAGACTATGTGTACATGTTGCCCCAAGATCAGATAAAAACTATGAAAGACTCAAGCAAAATTAGACCTATGCAATGTAACAGCTATAGATCACTTAGAACAGAACGATGGGAACTTGTTGAAAGGGGCAGGTATCCCACAGCTCTTGGAACAGACACTAATTGGCACACCACCATTACAGGTGCTATTAGTTACTAAAATCCTGAGGCAGTCAATAGACCTTGCATATCAAGCTATAGTAGAGGTGTCTGAAACCAACAAAGCAGCCAAATCTTTTATAACTACTGTCAGGGTCCCAGAGAGAATTACATGCAATTTATTGACCATCTTCAAGAGGCCATCAATAAGCAGGTTGAAAACTTAGAAGTTAAGGAAGCCCTGGTGTTGAAATTAGCAGTAGAGAATGTTAATGTTTGCTATCAACGTGTTATTTGCGAGTTTTACGGTACATATTATATGCTTCTGTGTATTGCCCCTCTGAAAACCAAGGAGCGTGTCAGGAATGTGAGTTAATCGTTTTACTGGTTGTTGTTAGAATTGTTTCTTTGTGGTATAAGTACACTGTAAAACTTTCTCCCCACTTTTCCCACTCACGCTGCAAGCAGCCCTGTGCTTTCCCCTCCTCCCTTCCTCTTCTCATAGTTTTTACTTACGAGATGGGATCAGGCATGACTGTTTTCAGTCGCGTTCCTAAGAAATCGGTATTGGGAGGTGTTTTAAAATGTAGGAAAGCACTTGGAAATATGAGGAAGGAAGATATTGTAAAATATTGTAATTAATGGTAGCTGCTGTATAAGTTAAATGATTGGGAAAAGTGTCCGGAGAACAGAATCTTGAAGTATAACACTTTGTTGCAATTAATGTTGTTTTTAAGGCGAGAAGAGTAGGAAAAATAAATCCCTACAAGAGATCATTAAATCATTTCAGACAGTTTTACAGGTGGAACGGTTTGAACTTCAACAAACTGAGAGAGAGTTAACTGATAACACACAGGTCACAGTAAACTTGCTGAAGTCTGCAAGATGCTTTCCTCATTAACCTGTTTTCTTTGTATCTGTTTAAGAATATTACAGTTTAATAGGTCTTTGTCTGTTATATGGTACAGTAAGTTCACAGACTATTAAATCATGAGAATCCGTTGACTCAAAATGTGCATTTTGTGATAATACAGAAGATCATGAGTAATTTAGTTCTTTACTGCGTGAACATGATGATAAGATTTTATGTGTAATAGCTGTTACTTTTTTCTTTCTAGCATGCTAGCTTGATTCCAATATCCAGACTTGCGCAACTCTGTGATAGGCTGTGTTTCATCTCAATGTGCTGGCTTTTTTGTATGCAGATCAAGTAAAGAATCCTGGTTTGGGAATAACAGTTGTAGCACACCAGATGAGACACTAATAAAAGCCTTGCCCTGTACGGCTTGCTGAGGTGGCAGGGGGGCAGGTGCCGACTGGGCTCCTGTTTCGTCAGGGAGACCCAGTGGTACCTTTTCCTGACTCAGCAGTAAGCAGCCCAAAGGTGCAATGCTAAAACTGAGATATTGTCTTGAATAAGTGTACCTCTGATCTATGTGTATATTTGAACTTGGTGTTTGGTTTTCATATCTGAGCTCAGTATTTTAATTTGCATATTTCTATTTGGTACCAAAAGAATTTTGTTTGGGGAGATAATTACAAAATGGGAACCAGTTCCACTGCTAAAATTCCACCTTTCTACCCCATAGGATGCATCCTTATGCATTAGAGTAATTGTTTATATTGTTATCTAGTAATTTTGAGACCAGAAAAGAATTTAAATTGTTGAACTCTGCTTTGCATTGAAAAAAAAAAAAAAAGGAAAAAAAAAGGAAAAAAAAAGAAAAAAGAAAAACAAAACAAAAAAAACCCCAAAAAGAAACGAACAAAAAAAGCAAAACAAAAAAAAAAAAAAAGAAAGAACAAAAAAGCAAGCCACCTACATGCTATGATGGATGTGAACTTCGTATTGTATGAAGTTGTATTTAAAGGTTGCTGGAATGTGAACTGATTTGGATCTAGGAAAATGGAATAATGGATTGATGTTTAATGTACTGTATTTGGACATATGTAAATTGTGAAAGGTAAATGGGGCTGAGGAATGTAACAACTGTTGAGCTAATTTGAATTGTGTATAAAACTCAGCTCATTGTAACCGAGGAGTTTGCCAGAGACTCCCACTTCATACCAGTGATTACGCCACCTGCAGGGCCTTGGCTACAACTGAACTGCATCAAGAAAAGAAAGAAGAAAAAAAAAAAAGAAAAACCTGGTTGCCTGCTGCTAAGCGGAGAAAGGGGGGCTTTACTTCCCCCGCTCTCTCTTTTTTTTCCTGGAGTATTGTCACCCATCCTTGTTGTGGCACTCTGTTGCTTCCCGGCTTTGAATCAGGAATTGTTGGTGTTGTTTCTTTTTGCTTCTGTCTTGTCTCCTAGGTTTTGGCACATCTGGGGAAAGAGCTCATCATTTTACCTTCTTGCTGAGGTTGGTCTTTTCACACTGGTCAGCTTTTAGGGGTCAGAATGCTCAGTGCTTTTCTGGGTCAGAGTGGTACTGATTTGGGTGTGGAGTGGAGCCAGGCTGGTTTGATGTGGAGTTCGAACTGATTTGTTTTCATGCTGGGCTGGAGATCCTGCCATCCCAGATGGGGTCGAGAGGCAGGTTTTATTCCCCCCCTGCCCCTCCCCAACAATGTTAGTGCCAGAGAACTGTAATACTGCATCAAGGAGTCTGAGGGTTGAAATTTAAAGGCATTGCCAGTGCATCCATAGTTCTATTGAAGCTGGGAAATTAAATCAATTTTTTTTTTTTTTTAATAGACTTATTCTGTGGTAACTGGTTGTAAGACACTTCGTAGTAAATTCACCATGCTAGTTTTTGAGGTCACGGGAGAGAATGAAAGAAAGGCTGTTTTTTGAGACCAATAGAATGCCAAATTTGGAACAAAGTTTTAATACATGAATTCTTGTAGTTGCCAGAAAGTCCTATACCTCTCTTGTGTCAAGATATGTTAAGTAAATTGTAAGCTCAAATAACGCTTTCTGAGAATTCTGTTTAGTTGCATGTCTTACAAGAAGCTGCTTTGGATGGTGCAGATCTGCTTGTGGAAGTGAGGAATCCCCAAGGAAATTTCGAATGCTGTATTTCCACTAGTGTTAACAGCCAATGTTTTGATAAAGCAAATACTACACTGATAGATCTGAAACAGGACTTTGATCCGGTAAGGGAAAACAATATCCAATAAATATGACAACCAAAATGGACTTAGAGATTTTGAGGAATAAATTTATGACAACCTTACAGGCTGACTGCATTCAATCGGACTTGCAGATTTGTCTGTTTATAGCTACAACATAGAAACAACCTGTGGGTATTGTGGGACAGTATGATGAAAATGCTAACAGACTGATATACCGATTGTTACTCTGATCAAGAAAATGCAGGGAATTAATTTAAGTCTTAATAGGCTATGATCCTTTTGTCATATATGTACCATTTGTGAAATTTAAACTTGATTTTTTATTTGCAATCTACATCCTTCTAAATTGCACTAGCTGATTTTCTTAACAGCACAGATTTTGGCATGCCTAAATGTACATTGATGCAGAACCTGAAAGTCTTTAACATCAGGTCACAGACCATACCTGTAGTTGGTCTGATCCTACATACTTGCACAGTTTTTGTTGATGGTTCTGGGAAGTCCCATAACGCTGTAGTGGTCTGGCATGAAGATAACAATTGGCATCATTCTGTAAAAATTATTGAAGTTTCAACTCAATTAGCAGAACTTGGCACAGGTTTAAATTACTTAGAACTTTTTGAGGAGGAACCTCTAAATTTGATTTGTGTTTCTGAGTATGTAGTCAAGGTCCAACGCATGTATCTGATTCTGAACTGTTTTGATTTGTTTTGTTTTTTTAAAACAAAAAGGGGGAGAAGTAGGGAAAACACCACAAAACCATTTGTCATTGTACGTGATGAATCACTTATATCTAAGTGGTACAGCCCAAATTTGCGCTGTGATGAAACACTTTGCAAGTATTACTCAAAACCATGCTAAATCAGAAAGAACCTACATTAGTTATGGTCAAATCACTAGTTAATGGTCAATGGAAAAGGCCACATCAATTGATAACATGGGGAAAAGGTTATGCTTGTGTCATTATAGGCCGAGGACTGAAGTGGATTCAACAAAGATTCAATGGATGCAGACGGACAGTGAGGAGATAAGTTGTGAGGACTGTTTCAGATGTAAACCATGGATCCTAATTCAGTGTTATGGATGTTCACAGACCTGGTGGTCTAGAAGCCTATCAGCAATCAGGTGGTGTACCTTCTGTGGAGAACGGCAATTTGAACAAACAGCAGGAGAGTCAAAAGTCTGATATTACACTTAGATAGTCAATGCAAAAATGAGGTAAAACTATGAGACGTGCCTACCATACTATCTACTGCACTCTTTCTCCCTAGTCTAGCAGCTGGTAAAGCTTTAGGAGACATATCAAAGTTAAGCTATTGGTCTTTTAAACAGGCTAATCTAACTTCTGAGATACTAACTCAATTAATAGTAGATGTTGATGGTATTAGGCATGCTACATTTCAAAATCGTGTTGCTATAGATTTTTGTTGTTATCGTAAGGACATGGTTGTGATGAACTTAAGAGAAAGATGTTGTATTAACTTGTTTAATCATTCTGGATCTATTCATAGTACTTTAGACAAACTAACCCAGCACGTTAATAAGATGGTCATAGTAGAATTAGGGTTTGACAAATGGTGGGTAGTTGTTTGATCTTATTATGTTAGGTTTAGCTACATTATATGTAACTGTAATCATTGTTGTTAATCATATGTTGTATGCTGCAGTGTGTTTCAAAGATGATTCAGTGCGTTGTAAACAAGGCCTGGCTGGTTCAAAAACAAAAAGGGGGAATTGTGGGAGATTTGAGAGATTTTCTTGAGGTTGTTGTGTGGATGGGTTTCTATTAGATGGAGATTTATTTCTGAACTAGCCAAAGGAATCTCAAGGCCAGCTCAAAGGCTGAAAAACAGCACCTGCTGTGGGAGTGAGGCCTCAAGGCCTCAACAGGATGTAAATCAACAGACCTATTAGCAGTGAGTCTCGGGCGCGTGGACAGCTCGTGAACATGAACAATATCCAATCAGCTAATGCATGCTTGGAGCGTGGACACGTGATCAGGAAATAACTGCATATATAAGGAGGCTTGTTTTGTAATAAATGGCTTTGCTTGAATTCATATTGGATTGTGTGCAGTCCATGATTTTTGCCCTTGCAGATAAATAGTCTCTAGCTTCTGATTCTTAGGAATTTACAAATTAATTTTCTATTTATACCTAAGAAATTTTGCTACACTGGAGCAGCCAGGTTTTAGAAATGTTCTATATGTCAAACTTTAACTGATTCTTTTTCATTCCAATTCACTGGAAAAGAGATCAAATGACAGTACAGTCTGCAAAGAAAATTATTGATTTATCTGGAGTGAAGTCCTCACATTTTACCTTTCTCTGGGCTTTTTCTCTCACCAACTGTCATATTCTCTTTTGCAGTGAGACAGCTTTATCTGAAAAGGGCCACGATCATTAAGCCCTAAACATTTAAATATTTTGCAGTAACAGAAAAAACAATAGCAGCTTTTATACCAAAGTGTAATTTGTTTTGGCTATATAGCACAAATGCACATTCTGGCAGCTTGACTGTATTGGAAGGTTAAACTCATTAATAAAACTACTTTGCTGTAGTCCTGCCAATTTACTCTGAATACAATGAGTACCATTCAGATTACTGTTAACTGCAGCTGGGTAGATTTGTTCAGACTGTGTCATAGTTTTGGTTTTCTCAAATTGTTAGGTGAAGGAGGCAGGCTTCCTTACTCAACAGTGTAATTGAAAAAAAAATAAAATGTGGAAACACCTTTAAATGGCTATAAACTTTCTATGGAACAACGAAATCATTCCTGTTGTCCACAGAGACAATCGAGAGAAACACAATTGAAATAAATCAGGTTCTTTAGTTTCTTAGGTTTTTAAAATATCTTTTGCAACACTCAGAACATCTAAGTAATTTAGTGAAAATGAAGTTTATATGAAGATCCTGACAAAATCACTTTTCACAGTCACTCTGATAGTGTTCTTGTATCTCTCGTAGTTTGGACTGATTTCAAGGAACCAGCACTCTCTTTAAGAGTAACACACAAGGCTCAAGCAAAGGACAAAGAGTCAATGAAACTCAGGGGCAGCACATATCCTAATACTTCCTAATCCTATCTTCTGCTTTTTCATAAGAGAGTCTTTGGGGAAAATCTGGATTGATGGAAAAGAAATATGAGAAAATTATTAGAAGAAAAGCCAAATTGTGGCTTAATTGAAATTGCAGTTGAAACAAGTCATACTGTGCTTTGCATTCTGATAGGAAAGCATAGAAAGGAGAGAAGGCCTGAAAAATGTATTACAAGAACTGAAAGCAGGAGGGAACTCAGTGCTCTAAAGAAAAAGCCGTTCAGGTTTGAAGAGATTAAGAATGCTTGTGATTCCAAAAGAAAAAAAAATAAATTCAGAAGTTGTCTGACCCAAAACACAAGCCTTGTTCCTTGCATCTGAAGGCAGCAGGAAAGGTTGAAAAAGGAGATTTTAAACAAAAACTTATCTTCCTTTATACCATTCCTTTATAACAAAATATTCTTTATAACATAGACTCTTGTGTTTGCATCCTCTCTAAGCATATCTTCTTTTTTCTACATTCTTTCCTTCTAATAAAGTTGTTTTTTTTTTTCTAATACGTTTTTTCTTTTCCTGCTGAACTGAAGCACAGACACTAGTCTCATAGAGGAGTAATAACTACTTAACAGTCCTTTTTTTGGATGCTCATTCTGAATTTAATAGCATTTGTTCCTCAGATCAGCATCTGAGAAGATACATATAAGTACTTGCTAAGTGTTGCTGCTGTAAACATTCAGAAACAGGGACAATGGCTTGGTTAAAATCCAGCTACCATTAGAAAAATATTTCTAAAAAGAGCTATGTGGGATTTTATTTTCATTCCATCTGCCCTTCTTCATGACTTCAAACATACCAGTATTTCTGAAAGCCAAACTAAGTTTCTTCTAGGTCAGTCATGATCTCCAGGGACAAAAGTCAAAAAGGGAAGCCTTAGATTACAACTTTATCAAAGATATATGAGGCAGAATGTAATTCAGTGTTCTTATCTATAGCTGTGTTAGTTATGCATTGCTAGCAAATATTGTTTTCATCAGTAAAGTAAGCTAAAACAATAGTTATGGGTGCTTTCTTATCCCTTGAAAAGCTCTCCCATACTGGTGAACAGTAATCACTGCACAACAGCAGCAGCACCATATGACCTTGAAAAAAGAATTTGCAGGGAATTTAAAGGAATAGACTTGCATGATTGCATCTGTAAGCTCTGAACATTCATCTGAAAACTGAGCAAGAGGTATGGAGGCTGGTATTTCAAACTTGTTAGTGAGAAACAGTCTTCAGATACTAAAGAAGGGATGATAAGTAATGAGGGAACAGCCTTTGAAGTGAAGAGAAACAGTTTACTGTCACATAAGAGAAAAAAGGGAACTGGTGGAAGAAATGGAATGGGATCATAAGAATCCTGGATTGATCTAAACAGAGCTAAAAACACTTACTTTTACTGGGAACAGATTGCTCTACAAGTGTGACGGATGCACTCGACCCCCATTCAACCAAACCAGCAGCAGTTTGGTCCAGGCTCCAAAGGAGGTAAAGGTCTGACGTAGCCAGGCCAAGAACTCCTTTTAGGAAACCCACAAGGAAGCAGAACAACACAATGAACACCACGAAGTTGTGGGTACAAGGAGTCTTGTGCAAACCTTTCCCACTGTATGCAATTTGTCTATGAGCGGTTGTCTATGAGCCAACCACTTTATTCCATAAATATGACAGCCTATCACAGAGTTGCGCAAGTCTGGATATTGGAATAAAGCTAGCATTCTAGAAAGAAAAGTAACAGCTATTACACACAAAATTTCACCATCACATTCACGCAGTAAAGAATTAAATTGCTCATGATCTTCTGTATTATCACGAAACACACATTTTGAGTCCATGGATTCTCATGATTTAGCAGTCTCTGAACTTACTGTACCATATAACAGACAAAGAACTATTAAAGGGTAATATGCTTACACAGATAACTACAAAGAAAACAGGTTAATGAGGAAACCATCTTGCAGACTTCAGCAAGTTTTCTATGACCTGTGTGTTATCAGTTAATTCTCTCTCAGCTTGTTGAAGTTCAAACTGTTCCGCCTGTAAAACTGTCTGTAATGATTTAATGATCTCTTGTAGGGATTTATTTTTTCCTGCTCTTCTCGCCTTAAAAACAACATTAATTGCAACAAAGTGTTATACTTCAAGATTCTATTCTCCAGACACTTTTCCCAAACTTACACAGCAGCCACCATTAATTACAATATTTCACAAGATCTTCCTTCCTCATATTTCCAAGTGCTTTCCTATGTTTTAAAACACCTCCCAATTTCTTAGGAACACGACTGAAAGCAGTCGTTTCTGACCCCATCTCGTAAGTAAAACCATGAGAAGAGGGAGGGAGGGTGGGAAAGCACAGGGCTGCTTGCAGCACGAGTGGGAAAAGTGGGGAGAAGGCCCACAGTGTACCCACATAAACAATGTTACAAAGAAAGAACTGCAAACAACAACCAACAAAACTATTAGCTCACATTCCTGACAAACTGCTTGATTTTCAGAGGGGCAATACACAGAAGCACGTAATATGTACTGTAAAACTCGCAGATAACACATTGATAGCAAACATTAGCATTCTCTACTGTTAATTTAAACACCAGTGCTTCCTTAGCTTCTAAGTTTTCAACTTCCTTGTTGATAGTCTCTTGAAGATGGTCAGTAAATTGCATGTAATTCTCATTGGGACCCTGATTAGTAGTTGTAAATTATTTGGCTGCTTTGTCGGTTTCAGGCACCTCTATCATAGCTTGATATGCAAGGTCTGTTGACTGCCTCAGGATTTCAGAAACTAATAGCGCCTGTAATTGTGTGTTGGAGCGATAAAGGACTCAGCATTCCGATTCAATGTGAATCACGCAAAGCCATTTACTACAGAAACAAGCCTCCTTATATACGCAACTATTCTCTAATCACGCGTCCACGCTCCAAGCATGGATTCGCTAAATGAGTATCATGGGCAGTCCACACGCTGGAGCCCCACCAATGATAGGTTCGACGACTCACGCCATGCTGAGGCCCTGTTAATGAAGAAACGCCCCTCTTTCTCACAGCAGATTCTGTTCTCAGCTTCTTGAAGTGGCCTTGAGATTCCTTTGGGCCTAATTCAACAACATATCTCCATCTAACGAAACCCCTGCACAATTGTGGTGTGCCAATTAGTGTCTCTTCCAAGAGTTGGAGGATACCCACCGCTTTCAACAAGTCCCCATCATTCCGTCCTAAATGATCTATAGCTGTTGCATTGCATAGGTCTAATTTTGTTTGAGTCTTTCATGGTTTTTATCTGATCTTGTGGCAACATGTACACATACTTGTTTTCTTTTTAACTTTTCAAAAAAATATAAATGCTGCAGACCCTCATCCTCATCTGAGTCATCAGATAACGCGGACTTGAACGGTGCTGGAGAATCATTAGTAAGAGGGGGGTTTGGAACAGTGTACGTTCTCGCCAATACTTTCTAGCATCACAGTTATTCGTATAACCTGAGTCCCCATGCGCATCCCCTTTCCCATCACGATCAGCATGACCGCATTGCCGACTGTTGGAGTCACTCGCTATTAGTTGATCTAATCTTTCACACAGTTCTGTTGTCCAGTTCTTACCCAGTGACTCCTACTGCTCTCTCATGGAAGTTGGAGGGTTAAAAGGTGGAAAAGGCGGATAAAAATTGGTAAAAGGACTGATAGTACACTTGTTTATGACTTCAGCATTCTCAGCTTTCACAGGTTCTTTGGGCAAATTGTCTGACTCCAATCCTTTGGACTTGTTGTTCTTACGAGGGTTGGACAATGGTGCAGGAGGCCACCCGCTTGGCATTTTTCCTCCCCCAGCCCTGGACTGCTGGACCATTGGGGGTGCCGAAGGCAAGCAGGGGATGGAATAGGCAGGGTATCAAAGACATGAACCAGATAAATTTCACAATGACTTTCAAGATACTTATGAGGCTGCAATGCTGCAAAAATTCCGGCAGCAGCAGACCGTTCATTCTTAAAATCTTTTAAGGTAGTAATTATAAGCTTCCATGTAGTTGCTAATGATTTAGCTTCTTCATCTCCATTGCTGACTTTATCCCATAATTTCTGCCCTATATCGTCCCAAAGTTCAAGTTTAAGTTTTGAATCACTAATGCTCATAACAGTCTTTTCAGGTCTTAGCAGCCACTGCTGACAGAGTTTCCTTCTCATCTCGCTGCTTGCACTGGTCTTCAAGGCTTCCTGTAACCAAGCAATCAGGTCAAGATAAGTTCATGACATGTGGCTTGGAATTCCTTCTCCTGCTAACTAATGCTAAGCAAAGTTATTCAAACAAAAGAATATATTTAAAAGAATAGAATGTGATTAAAAAGTTAGGTGGATTAAACTTATTCTGCAACACTTCAGCACTTTCTACAACTTGTTGTATAGGACTCCATACAGCAGCCTTCCATCTCTCATGCTTTCTGACAGTATGACAGGATCCATCAGCGAACAGGGATATTGCTTCTCATTTTCTGGGAGTTTATTATACAGTGAAGCCTCTTCAGCACGTTGCCTTCTCTGTCGATATTCAGAAAACTTTGCCCTCTGGCCAGTCCATGATCACTTCTAAGATTCCTGTGCAACTGGGGTTTCCTATTTGAGTTCGTTGTGTGATCAGTGTGTCCCACTTACTCCTCACAGCATCAGTTGCATGATGTGTAGAGGGGACCCTCCCTTTGAACAACCAGCCCAGCACCTGCAGTTGGGGTGTCAAGAGGAGCTGAAGCATTGAATTATCATGTTTCACTACCTATGCTTCATCCTCATAACTGTGTGTGTTTCTCTTTTCCCTCTTCAACTGCTTTCAACTCATTGCATGCATGAGCTGGACCTGACTACTGCTGTAAAAAGGAAAAAAAATGCTTCTGTAAATACATCAGCAACAAAAGGAGGGTTAAGGAGAATCTCCACCCTCTGTTGGATGTGGGGGGAAACATAGTGACAGATGATGAGGGAAAGGCTGAGGTGCTAAATGCCTTCAGGTACACACCCCCCTGAGCTGGAAGACAGGGATGGGGAGCAGAATGAAGCCCAAATAATCCAAGGGGAAATGGTTAGTGACCTGTTACACAACTTAGACACACACAAGTCTATGGGGCCAGATGGGATCCATCCAAGGGTACTGAGGGAGCTGGCAGAGGTGATCACTAAGCCACTTTCAATTATTTATCAGCAATCCTGGCTAACTGGGGAGGTCCCAATTGACTAGATGTTGGTGAATGTGACACCCATCTATAAGAAAGGTTGGAAGGAGGATCTGGAAAATTAAAGGCCTGTCAGTCTGACCTCGGTTCCAGGGAAGGTTATGGAACAAATCATCTTGACATACAAGACAAACAAGTTATCAGGTCCAGTCAACATGGATTTACAAAAGGCAGATGCTGCTTGGTCAAACTGATCTCCTTCTATGACAAGGTGACCCACCTAGTAGATGAGGGAAAGGCTGTGGATGTTCTGTACTTAGATTTCAGTAAGGCCTTTGAGACTGTATCCCACAGCATTCTCCTGGAGAAGCTGGCAGCTCATGGCCTGGATGGGTGTACTCTTTGATGGATAAAGAACTGGCTGAATGACCAGGCCCAAAGAGTTGTGGTGAATGGAGTTAAATCCAGTTGGCAGCTGGTCACAAGTGGTGTTCCCCAGGGATCAGTATTGGGGCCAGTTCTCTTTAATATCTTAATCCATGATCTGGACAAGGGGATTGAGTGCACCCTCAGTAAGTTTGCAGAGAACACCAAGTTGGGTGGGAGTGTTGATCTGCTGGAGGGTAGGAAGGTCATACAGAGGGATCTGGACCAGCTGGATTGTTGGGCTGAGGCCGATTGTATGAGGCCAAGTGCCAAGTACCGGGTCCTGCACTTGGGTCACAACAACCCCATGCAACGTTACAGACTTGGGGAAGAGTGGCTGGAAAGCTGCCTGGCAGGAAGGGATCTGGGGGTGTTGATTGACGGCCATCCAAATATGAGCCAGCAGTGTGCCTGGGTGGCCAAAAAGGCCAACAGTATCCTGGCATGCATCAATAATATTGTGGCCAGTAGGACTATTGCAGTGATTGCCCCCTTGTACTTGGCACTGGTGAGGCTCCACCTCAAATACTGTGTTCAGTTTTGGGCCACTCACCATGGGAAAGACATTGAGATGTTGGAGAGAGTTCAGAGGAGAAGGACAAGGGCTACAGGAAAAGCTTCTGAACTTGACAAACCTCAACAGTGCTGTTGACCTCTTCTCTTGGAGAGCTGGGAAGATGCCAGGGAGAAATTATAAAAAACCAACAGATCCTTTGATCGGGTTTTCCACTTGAGAGCTGCTGAGCTCTTTTACACAAACAGTATATGAATCCAGGTCTGTTGGAGATCAGGAGGTATTTGGCACCTGTCAAACCTGCAAAATGCTTCAGCTGTAACTCTGAGTGCTATTAGATGTTGTCCCATTCCACATTGGTGGGATGAGGGCAGAGGTTAACTTTTGAATACTCTGCGTGGTAACACAAAGTGATGACAATCACCTGAGAGGTTTAATTAAATCACAAATTTACTAGAAACCAGTCAGTGGAATTACAGTGAACAGTGGCTTGGCAAAAGTTGGTAACTATATCATAAAACTTAGCAAGACTTTAACAACAATACCCGCAAGATATTACTCTTATGTGCCCAGAATATAGTTAGAAAGAGAGAGAGAAAAAGGAGAGAGATAGATTAAGATATCAGAAGAAAGGTAAGATCTCACCACTCCATTGTTCCAGTTTGTGGTGGGTACACAACTTTGTTAATGCCATGCACCACACACACACATACACAAAGACAAAAAAACACTGAAAAATGTCCCAAGTTAGGAAGTTTTATAACCCAGTCCATTTGCATGTGAGATAGGAAAGGGCGGTTCGTCTCCTCCCTCTGCTCACTCAAAAAAAAAAAAACAAAACAGTTGCAAAAACCAGCTGTTTAAGGCATAACATCCACCATTAATGAGTCCTTTGTTTTGAAAAGGGGAGGGTGCTTCAAGGCTGTCACAGATGTCTACAAAAAGAAGCATGGGAAGTCCGGTAGGAGGTGTGTGGCCTCACTGTACTACGTGCTGCTCAGATGTATTGAGGAGAGGATCAAGAAGTTTATTATGAGATGCAACAAATTATTAAAACAAATAAACTGACAGGCTGGGGATGAGGAATAAGCAGCAAATGAGCATGGTTTTAACCTAATAACTAGTTGCTTCCACTGGGCAACCCGTCTAATCTTGGCATATCTGAATTGCATCATTTCAGGGAATATTGTCCTTGAGTGATTAGTACTGCAATAAAGTTATAGGTCAAAAGGTCTGAAACATGACCTGTTAAGAAAGATGGAAAGAAAGGTGGTTGTTTAGTATAGAGGAGAAAAGACAGGGGAGGCATGGTACAGCTTCAAATATGTTGCATGTTGCTGAAAAGAGGATAGGAATAATTTTTTTCCATGTCCTTTGTAGAGAGGACAAAAAGTAGTGGGTATGAATTGCAGCAATGGAGAAATGAGCTAGAAGTGTTAGGTAAAGTTTAATTAGTCTGTCTCTGGATTAAGTTGCTTGAGATATTGTTGAATCCCCATCGGCGAAACTAAGAATGAATTAGACAAGTATCACTGAGAGCAACACAGATACTCTAGATTCTGCCTTTGGGCAGGGAGATGGCCTAGATGACCTCATGCTTTCTTCTAGTAGTAGTTTCAGGTTATATCCACGCATATCATACATATTCATTAAATTTCCAGGAAATCCTTTGCATATACATTACATCCCTTTGTTATTCAACTTGTAACCTGCTTGTGCTGGTGTCGCCACCTTATCTTCTGAGAGCAAGGGCATTGTCTCCTACCCTTCCTTCTCCTGCTTATCTTAACAAATATCATTCTTGTGACTTAACTCCTAAAAAGTGCCTAACATCTGTGAACCTTTTTCTTATTAACTTAGTAAATGCCTAAAATGTATGACCCTTATTCGTATAGACTTATTATTATTATTTATTACTAATTGCTGATTTTAAGTACCACCTCCAGTAATTCCTTGTCCTTCTTAAACTGGAGAGCCCAGAACTGGACAGTATTCCAGATAAGGCCTCACCAGGGCAGAGTAGAGGGGGAGGATAACCTCCTTCAACCTGTTGGTCACACTTTTCTTAATGCACCCCAGGATACCGTTGGCCTTCTTGGCCACAAAGGCACATTGTTGGCTCATGATCAACCTGTTGTCGATCATAAATCCCAAGTCCTTCTCTGTAATGCTGCTTTCCACTAGGTCAACCCCTAACCAGTACTGGTGCTTGGGGTTATTCCTCTGCAGGTGCAGGACCCTACACTTGCCCTTGTTAAACTTCATCAGTCCTCTAGCCTGTCCAGATCTCGCTAAATGGCAGAACAGCCTTCTGGTGTATCAACCCTTCCTCTCAGTTTGGTATCATCAGCAAATTTGCTGAGGGTGCACTCAGTCTCTTCATCCAGGTCACTGATGGCTAAGTTGAACAAGACTGGACCTAATACTGACTCCTGGGGAACCCTACTAACTACAGGTCTCCAACCAGACTCTACACCATTGATCACAACCCTCTGAGCTGTTCCATCCAGCCAGTTCATGATCCATCTCACCACGCATTCATCCAGCCCGCACTTCCTGAGCTTGCCTATGAGGATGTTGTGAGAGATGGTGTCAAAAGCCTTGTTGAAGTCAAGGTAGACAACGTTCACTGCTCTTCCCTTGTCTACCCAGCCAGTCATGCTGTCATAGAAGGCTATCAGGTTGGTCAAACATTATTTCCCTTTTGGTGAACTCATGCTGACTACTCCTGATAACCTTCTTTTCTTCCACATGCTTGCAGACGATGTCCAGAATAAGTTGTTCCATCACCTTTCCAGGGATGGAGGTGAGGCTGACTGGCCTGTAGTTTCCTGGGTCCTCCTTCTTGCCCTTTTTGAAGACTGGAGTGATGTTTGCTTTCCTCCAGTCCCCAGGTACCTCTCCTGTTCTCCAAGACCTTTCAAAGATGATGGAGAGTGGCTTAGCAATAACATCTGCCAACTCTCTCAGCACTCGTGGGTGCATCCCGTCAGGGCCCATGGATTGGTGGATGTCCAGTTTGTCTAAATGATCTCTAACCTGTTCTTCCTCAACCAAGGGAAAGTCTTCTTTCTGCCAGACTTTCTCTCCTATCTCTAGGGTGCGATACCTGAGGGCCGGTCTTAGCAGTAAAGACAGAAGGTGGCATTCAGTAACTCTGCCTTCTCTGTTTCATCCATCACCAGGACGCCTTCCTCATTCAGCAGCAGATCTACATTTTCCCTAATCTTCCTTTTGCTGCTGATATACTTGAAGAAGCCTTTCTTGTTGTCCTTGACATTCCTGGCCAGATTTGCTTCCAAGTGGAGCTTTCCCTTCCCTGCTGCATCCCTGCATACTCTAACAGCCTTCTCATATTCCTCCCAAGTGGTCTGCCCCTTTTTCCATATTATGTTAACATTCTTCTTCCACCTGAGTTTTGAATGGAGTTCCTTATTCATCCCTGCTGTCCTCTTACTCCCTTTACTTGATTTCTTCCTCATAGGGATGCATCAGTCTTGAGCTTGGAGGAAGTGATGCTTGAATATTAACCAGCTCTCTTGGACCCCCCTACCTTCTAGAGCCCTATCCCATGGGATTCTTCCAAGCAGGACCTTGAAGAGGCCAAAGTTTGCCCTACTGAAGTCCATGGTTTTAATCCTACTTACTGCCCTGCTTCCTCCACACAGGATCCTGAACTCCACCATCTCATGGTCCATGCAGTCGAGGCTGCCCCAAACCCTCGCATCTCCAACCAGTTCTTCTTGGTTGGTTAGGACAAGGTCCAGCAGCATGCTTCTCCTCGTTGGTTCCTCCACCATCTGTGTCAAAAAGTTGCCACCAATGATCTGTAGAAACCTCCTGGACTGTGCGTGCTTGGCTGTGTTGCCCACTCAGCAGATATCAGGGTGATGGAAATCTCCCATGAGAATCACGGCATGTGATTGTGAGGCTACTTCCAGCTGTCTGTAGAAAGCCTCATCAACTTGATCTTCCTGATCAGGTGGCCTGTAGTAAACACCCACAACAGTGTTCCCCTTGTTAGCTCATCCCTTACTTTTTACCCATAAGGACTCAACTCATTTTTCATCCCCCCCCTCCGAGGCAGAGTTCAAGACATTTGAGTTGCTCTCTCACATAAAGTGCAACTCCTCTGACTCACCTTGCTGACCTGTCTTTCCTGAAAAGTATATAGCCTTCCATGACAACATTCCAGTCATGTGAGCTGTCCCACCACATCTCCATAATAGCAATGAGATCATGGCCCTGTGAACACACATAGATCTCTAATTCTTCCTGTTTATTTCCCATGCTACATGCGTTGGTGTATAGACACTTCAGGGAAGTACTCAAGCATGCGGGTTTCACATGAGGGGTGCAGAAGGATCCATTGCAGCCATGTGTACCCTTGAGGTAATTGGCCTTCTGGTTCTCATCTTGGGAGGCAGATAAGGAATATTTGTCTCTGCTCTGATTGGTCTGGCATGTTTCCCAGTTGGACATGATTCCGTGAGCATCACCACTTTGGAACCCATCCCCCAAGCTCATCAGTTTAGAGCCTGCTTCACCTTGCCCCTCTATGCTGACTGTCTCATCCCACAGCATGTCACAGGTGAGCCTGATTACATCCCCCTCCCCCATCATATCTACTTTAAAGCCCTGTCATTGAACTGTGCTACCTTGTGTGCAAAGACCCTCTTCCCCTTATATGTAAGGTGAACTCCATCCAATGCCAGCAAACCCAGTGCTGTGTAGGCCACCCCATTATCAAAAAAGCTTAAATTGTGGCGGTGACTCCAAGCATGGAGCAATGTGTTAATAGAGTGTACCTGTCTGTTTCTTCTAATTTCACTGCCCATGACTGGAAGAAGAGAGGAGAAAATAACCTGTGCACCTGATTCCCTCACCAACCGTCCCAAGGCCCTGAAGTCTCTTTTAATTGTCCTTGGATTATGGATTGCAACCTTATTGCCACCCACATGAAAGACCATTAATGGGTAGTAGTCTGAGGGCTGTACCAGGCTAGGAAGTTTCCTGGTGATGTCCTTAACCTGGGCCCCAGGAACACAACAGACCTCTCTAAGAGGAGTGTCCTTCCGTCATACTGGACCCTTTGTACCCCCCAGAAGGGAGTCACCTACAACTATAACTCTCCTTTTCTTTCTTGTGGAGACGGTCATAAAATGGAGGGTAGGCCTTTCAGATCGTGTGTACACCTGTGGTGTAGATGGTGTAGATGATCCTTTGTTTTCATTGGCTATTGACCGGCCTTCCACTTCCAGAGCCTCGTACCTGTTGTACAGAGGCACCTGGGAAGGTGGGGGTGAGCAAGGGCATGTTTTACCTGCTACCTTGGGTGTGGACTTGTTTCCATCCACCCTTTTCCCTTAACCTACTGTCTTAAGTCAGGCAGGGGGAGGGTAATGGACTCTCTTGGTTTCAGTTATTTGATGGTGGCCTTTCCTGTCTCAGGGAGGCCAGAGCTTGATCCCAACAGTCTATTTCCTTCTCTGCCTCCCTGATGCTTCTCAACCATTTTACCTCCTCTTTTAGCTCTACCACCAGGCCGAGCAGGTCATCCATCTGCATACAACTCACACAGATGTTCTCTCAGGCTGAAGAGAATCTGCCAAATTCATGTATACTGTGATAAATTACGAAAGACATACCCATCATTAACCAATCGACATGATAAATGTTTTCTGACCACCTGCAAAACAAGGGGATATTTTTCAAATTTCAGATCCTTCTGCATGACAAGAGAGAGACAGAAGATTAAGTGATATATTGTTTAGAAGCAGAGTGCTTAGTTTGTATTTAACTAATAATTAATAGATGTATTGTAAGAAACTAAGCAATTATAAATAACATCATCAATTATTTCTTAGTACAGATGTATTGTATGTCAAAATTTTCAAAAATTGTAATGCAGATATGAATATAAGCAACGCAAGAGCATCCAGTCTTTGGAGCACTTATGGAGGATGATCCCCAGAGCTCCCCAGTGCTGTCAATAAAAGAATGCCACTTAACAGTATAATTGACTCTACTGTTAAGTTTATTTCTTCATTTCAGTTTGCAAGCCAGCCAGGAGACCCCACTCTGCCCAGCTGTAGGACCCGTTGATTCAGCGACTATCTTGGGTACCCCCGGAAATTTCTCTGGAGAGACAGACAAGGACCTCTGGTAAGAAGGCATTCTTTTCAAAAAAAAAAAAGAAAGATAAAGTGGGACCGGTCAGGTAACTCTCCATAAGTCATATGCAGGATAGTGTATACTGGGTTTCTAGCACCTTAAAGGTATACTGTAGTTGCTGCAGTTTTTAATTGATACTGGAGCATCTTATTTGTTTTCAAATCAGGAACTGATACCTCTAGATAAAGATTTTGTAACAGTAGTGGGAGCTACTGGCCAATGTGAGAAAGCTTTCTTTTTAACAGCCAATCAAATATAAATTGAGAAAACAAATTGGAATTCATAAGTTTTTATATATGCCTGGGTCTCCAAAACTGTTATTAAGACGAGACCTATTATAACAATTGAAAGCAAGAATAACATTCAAATGAGGTAAAGTGAAATTCAAGATAAAGCATTGCCCTGCTGAACTAGTAAAGCTTTGTTAAATGAGATCATAACCTGATGTCGCAGGGGAGTAATTTTAGGGTCCTGCTTGCTGCAGAACGATGTTTAGATTTCTTAAAGAAAAGCGTGACATTAAAGAGTTCGGTGGCAGGTTTGCTCTATTATTTATTGTATGGAGGAGATACACCAAGCCAAATGCTGCTTACCTTCTCTCCAGGTGCCTGTATCTGTTCACAAAGCAAACTTTCAGGTGTCTTCCCTCCCTGATAACAGTTCATTCAAGGGGGCTCTGGAGACAAACTTTCAGGCAAGGCCTTATCCGTCGCGATGCAAACTGTCAGGATTCCTCTTTCCCTGATAACCATTCACTCTGGAGTCTGCATTTTAGAACTCCAGCAGCAAACTTTCAGGTGAGGCCTTATGACCATATGCAGAGCAGACTTTCAGGAGACAAAATTCTCAGAAAATAAAAAAATTAATGGAGTAGACCATTCACACTGAGATTCAGTCCAATAGCAAAATTTCACCACCAGGTCCCTTGCTCCCCATTGGACCCCTTTTCCCTGATTCCACATGGGCCTCTGTTTTGTTCAGTTGTAGACATTGGTTTTGGTCCATATCCTTGAAGGTGCCATCTTGTCTGGATAAATCCTTCTCAGTAAAGTGCAAAAACGGGGCCCACTCTCCAGATGTCTGTGATGTCTCCGCGTTAGCCTTGGATCGTTGTTTTCCCAGTCAGTCACATTTTTCCCAGCAAAATGCAAACTAGACTTTATCTTGCAGGGGTTTAGTGTAGTCTGCAGTTGCTTTTGGCAAATACGAGCTTAAAATTTTAGCAAATCTAGTCTACTAAGTAACATGAATCAAAAAGTATATTAAAAAATCATACAACCTTATATCTCTAAATAATCCATTACATTTGGTGTGAATCTACTTACGCTAAATGATTAATATTGAACTTGAATTGGGCTCATCCACTGACCTGATGAGTACTAAAACCACTGCCATACAGCTCACTTATTTAGCAGGGAGAGCTCAAAGTGGGCTCATCCAGGCTGTTGTATTTGCTTTTGAGAGCTGTTGGCTGTGGGGAGTGAAATGTCGCACAAACTGTTTTGTCTTCACTGGTTTGCATGTAGAGTTGTGACACAGACTTGTATTTGCCCTGAAAACTTGTCTGTCACCTTTTGATTTATTGTGCAATATATTTTTCCTCCTTTTTTTTTTTCCCAGTCCACATGTATCAGCACTGATAAGAGGCTGCATAAAGCCTGTTAGCCTATGTGGTTTCTGTAATACAGTGTTTAACTCCTAGGCTCCTATATTTCTTGTGAGCTGTAGATGAATCCCCAAGAACTAGTATATTGTAAGCCATTCTTGGACTGCCATAGGTTCTCCAAGAATGGCTTGCAATATATTAGTTAGACTTCAAGTTCAGCTGTAGTTTTTATGCCAGTCCTGATCAGATAGCATCCAAAAAAATCCATTGATTTTCACTGTGGAGAGCAGGAAGGAGCTGACTGTGAAGGAGGATAGTGAAACCAACAACATAAGGATTTTCCCTTCTTTCATTAGCACCAGAGGGCATTCTGATAATAATACACCCTCCAGATTTTTTGGCAAGCTTTAAACCTAGCGAATTTTAAAAATGAAAGAAAATGTTTGTTGAAAATATACTTCTCAGTTGTTTCCTTGTTTTTAATCCAAAAATTATGTTCTGCTCTGTTCTGCTGAGAGGCAGTGTAGAGCACTGTGGTGGGCTGAAGCTGTTTGGATGCCATGTGCCCACCAAAGCTGTTCTATCACTCCCCTCCTGAGCTGGACAGTGGAGAGAAAGGCCTGTGGGTTGAGATAAGGACAAGGAGAGATCACTCACCAATTACCATCACAGACAAAACAGACTCGGGGAAAAATTAATTTTTTTTTTTTTACCAATCACATCGGAGTAGGATAATGAGCAGTGCAGAGGGATGGGGAATAGGGGCTGTGGTCATCACATGCTGTCTCTGCCACTCCTTCCTCTTCAGGGGGAGGCTTCCTCACACTCTTCCTCTGCTCCAGCATGGGGTCCCTCCCACAGGACACAGTCCTCCATTAACTTCTCCAACATGAGTCCTTTCCATGGGCTAAAGTTCTTCATTAACTGCTCCAGCATGGGTCCTTCCCACAGGATGCAATCTTTCAAGAATAGACAGCTCCAGTGTGGGCTCCTCTCTCCATGGGTCCACAGGTCCTGCCAGGAGCCTGCTCCAGCATGGACTTTTCACAGGGTCACAGCCTCCTTCAGGTGCATCCAACTGCTCTGGCATGGGTAGATATCTGCTCCACTGTTAACCTCCAAGGGCTGCAGGATCAACCTACCTCACCATGGTCTTTACCACAGGCTGCAGGGGAATCTCTGCTCCAGTGCCTGGAGCATCTCCTCCCCTTCCTTCTTCACTGACCCTGGTGTCTGCAGAGTTGTTTCTCTCACATGTTCTCACTCCTCTGTCCAGCCGCAGTTACTGTTGCACAGCAACTTTTTTCCTTTCTTAAATGTGTTATCACAGAGGTACTACCACTGTCACTGATTGGCTCAGCTTTGGCCAGCAGTGGGTCCATCTTGGAGCTGGCTGGCACTGGCTCTACCAGACATGGGGGAAGCTTCTAGCAGTTTTTCACAGAAGCCACCCTTGTAGCCCCACACACTACCAAAACCTTGCCACACAAACCTAATACAAGCACACTTTATATAGTCTAGGCACTTCTATAGGAAGGCAAGATTCCTGTCCCCTGAATAAATGAACTGTGATTACTGTTCTCTCTTACCTGTTTCTCATCTGTTTCTGGCTGCACTGGTGTCTTCAATGATGAACACTCTATCATGGATTGCTGCTGTGTTTAAAGCCTAAGGCAGCCAAAAGGAAGTAGGCCCACTGTATTATCATCCACATATACATGAGAAAAATTAAGGAGGAAGATCTAAGGTGCTCCCATCTACAGGTTTTATGACATCTGAAGGAAAACTGATGTTGTAACCAGCTAAGGAGAAAAAGAGAAGCAAGTGATAGTACAGCTGTTATACTGTGGGGGTAGGCAAGAGCAAGTGTCTGCCAAGTAGTGCTTCTGAGGCCCAGAAATGAGCCCAGTTACAATCAGCTCTGAATCTCTGAGGAAAAACTGCAGCATTTGCTGATTGAGACAAGTTCATATATCACTATGAGGATTCACAGTGTCATGCAGTTGTAGTGGTGGTTTTGAAAAAAAAAATAAACAAACATGGGAGTCCAGTGTTAAAAATATCCAACAGTTACCGTAGCAACCTGATGGGCCACTACATGTTTTCTGGTTGGTGGCATCACCCTTGTTTGCAGCGTTTGTCAGGCTGGCCAAGGTTTTTGATCTTGATACTTCATGCATTTCTTAATGAGATATGATTTTGTGACCTCTTCAAAGGTTTTCTTAAGCTGCAGGGAAGGCTACACCTAGATGTAATGCATTTTATTTTCAATAAGATTGCTCAAGAGAAAAAAAGGCTCAGTTGACAAAACACTGAAGTGTAAGAACAGCATGACAGGATGAAGAGACATGCATTAACCTTACAACTTTAATAGTTTCCTTATGGCCCTGGCATGTGCAGCTGTGTAATCATAATACCTTTTCATGTTATGTCCCTTACCAGATGTCAAGGGACACATCATGTATATGCTTTTATGCAAATCATCACAGTATCACAGTATCACAGTATGTTTGAGATTGGAAGGGCCCTCAAAAGATCATCTAGTCCAATCCCCCTGCTGGAGCAGGAACGCCTAGGTGAGGTCGCACAGGAACATGTCCAGGTGGGCTTTGAATGTCTCCAGGGAAGGAGACTCCACAACCTCCCTGGGTAGCCTGTTCCAGTGCTCTGTCACCCTCACTGAGAAGAAATTCTTTCTCAAATTTAAGTGGAACCTCTTGTGTTCCAGCTTGATCCCATTACTCCTTGTCCTATCATTGTTTGCCACTGAGAAGAGCCTGGCTCCATCCTCATGGCACTCACCCTTTATATATTTATAAACATTAATAAGGTCACCCCTCAGTCTCCACTTCTCCAAGCTAAAGAGACCCAGCTCCCTCAACCTTTCTTCATAAGGGAGATGCTCCACTCCCTTATTCATCTTTGTTGCCCTACACTGGACCCTCTCCAGCAGTTCCCTGTCCTTCTTGAACTGAGGGGCCCAGAACTGGACACAATATTCCAGATGGGGTCTCACCAGGGCAGAGGAGAGGGGAAGGAGGACCTCTCTCGATCTACTGACCACCCCCCTTGTAATACACCCCAGGATGCCATTGGCCTTCCTGGCCACAAGGGCACAGTGCTGGCTCATGGTCATCCTGTTGTCCACCAGGACCCCAGGTCCCTTTCCCCTACACTGCTCTCTAATATGTAATTTCCCAACCAATACTGGAACCTGGGGTTGTTCCTGCCCAGATGCAGGACTCTACACTTTCCCTTGTTAAATTTCATCAGGTTATTCCCCGCCCAACTCTCCAGCCTGTCCAGGTCCCGCTGGATGACAGCACAGCCTTCTGGCGTGTCAGCCACTCCTCCCAGCTTAGTGTCATCAGCAAACTTGCTGATAGTACACTTAATTCCCTCATCCAAATCGTTAATGAATATATTGAATAATATTGGCCCCAGTACTGACCCCTGAGGCACTCCACTAGATACTGGCCTCCAACTAGACTCTGCACCATTGACCACCACTCTTTGGCTTCTCTCTTTAAGCCAGTTTGCAACCCACCTCACTACTCTATTGTCTAGACCACATCTCAATTTAGCTGTGAGGATGCTGTGAGAGACTGTGTCAAAGGCTTTACTGAAGTCAAGGTAGACCACATCGACCGCCCTGCCATCATCCATCCACCTTGTTACATTCTCATAAAAGGCTATGAGGTTGGTCAAGCATGACTTACCCTTGGTAAAGCCATGCTGACTGCCCCTAATAACCCTCTTATCCCTGATATGCCTTGAGATGACACCAAGGATAAGTTACTTGTTCTATCACTTTCCCAGGGACAGAAGTGAGGCTGACCAGTCTATAATTACCCCGGTCCTCCTTCTTGCCCTTTTTGAAGACTGGAGTGACATTTGCTTTCCTCCAGTCCTCAGGCACCTCTCCCATTTCCCAAGACTTGGCAAAGATGATGGAGAGCGGTCCAGCAATGACTTCAGCCAGCTCCCTCAGCACCCGCGGATGCATCCCATCTGGACCCATGGATTTATGGATGTCCAGACTATTTAATTGCTCCCTAACCCAGTCCTCATCGACTAAAGCAAACTCCTCCATTGACCTGGCTTCATCCGGGGTCTCAGGGGTACGGGGTTCCCCAGGACAGCCTCCAGTAGAGTAGACAGAGACAAAGAAGGCATTCAGTAATTCTGCCTTCTCTGTGTCTTCTGCCACCAGGGCACCCACCCCATTCATCAGTGGTCCTACATTGCCTCTGGTATTAGTTTTATCTGCTATGTATTTGAAAAAGTTCTTTTTGCTGTCCTTGACCCCTCTTGCCAGCTGTAATTCTAAGGAGGCCTTGGCTATCCTAGCTGCCTTCCTACATCCTCTAACAGCAGCCTTATATTCCTCCCAAGTGGCCATCCCCTGCTTCCATGACCTGTAAACTCTCCTCTTCTGCTTGAGCATACCTAACAGATACCTATTCAACCACACAGGCCTCCTGGCTCCCTTCCTCGACTTCCTAAGTGTTAGGATGCTCTGATCCTGAGCATGGAAGAAGCAATCTCTGAATGCAATCCAGCTCTCTTGGACCCCTTTTCCTTCAAGCAGTCTTGCCCATGGGATTTCCCCTAGCAATTGCTTGAAAAGGCCGAAGTTAGCCTTGCTAAAGTCCAGGGTTGCAATTCTACTTGCTGTTCTGTTCCTGCCACACAAGATGCTGAGCTCCACCATCTTGTGGTCACTGCAACCCAGGCAGCCCTCAACCTTTACTGCTTTCGACCAGACCCTCCTTGTTAGTGAGGATGAGATCCAGCAGTGCACCTCTTCTAGTCGGCTCCTCCGCCATCTGCATGAGGAAGTTATCATCAATGCACTGGAGGAACCTCCTGGACTGTGGCTGGCTGGCTGAATGGTCCTTCCAGCAAACATCAGGGAGGCCACTCTCAGCTGCCCATAGAAGGCCTCATCAACTTCCTCAGCCTGATCTGGTGGCCTATAATAGACACCTACAACAGTATCACCCCTGCCATCCTGCCCCTTGATCCTGACCCATACACTCTCAACTCGCTCCTCATCCGCTCCTCGGCAGAATTTAGTACATTGTAGCTGCTCTCTCACATAGAGAGCAACTCCACCACCACGCCTGGCTGGCCTGTCTTTCCTGAAAAGGGCGTAGCCATCCATGACCACATTCCACTCGTGAACTGTCCCACCATGTTTCTGTAATTGCCACCAGATCATAATCTCCCGACCGAACATAGAATTCTAACTCCTCCTGCTTATTCCCCATGCTGCGTGCATTGGTGTACAAGCATTTCAGGGAGCGAGCAGAGCACACCAATTTCTCCCTAGGGGCACAGGAGGCCACCCGGTCCTCATTCGTTTTAGAATGCTGCCTCACTGGGACAAGCCCAGCTACAACCCCATCCCCCTTGAGCCTAGTTTAAAGCTCTCCAAATGAGCCCAGCTAATTCCTGCCCCAGCATCCTTTTGCCCCTGCGAGATAAACCTTTCCCGCATAACACTGTCTGGACTGGAGTCTTATAAAACCAGCCATTATCAAAAAATCCAAAGCCCTGCCTGTAAGCACCAGTCTTGGAGCCAACCATTAAGAGACTGAATTTTCCTATTCCACCCCACATCGTCACTTGAAGAGGGAAGGAGTGAAGAGAAGATCACTTGAGCCCCTGAGTCTTTCACCATCCTTCCCATAAGGGATTGTAAAGTATTTTACAAGACATTCTGTGTACTCTACTTCTGAGTAGGAACTGTTTTCTCCATTTTCTTGAGAATTCCAGAATTACATTTTCAGAATTGTTTCCATCTCAAAACAGGGTTGGAAAAAAACCTGCAAATATCTTCTGGGGACCAGAATTGTCTAAGAGTTGTCCTTCACTCCTTCACCTGAGAACCTCAAGCACTTGAGCTTGGAGGGTTTTCTAGCAAGAAAAGGAGTACCTATAAGGACACTTTTTTTTTTATTCTCTGAATGTTTGAGTAAAGCAGGTCTCCCATGGAAAATGAAGCCAAATGAAATGCTGAGATAAGTTCATATATCACCTTGTCATCTTTCTCACCAATTTCTTCCAAAGCAACAGATACTTGCTCTCATCAGGAAGTCTTGAGAAGCATTGAATGATGGAAAGGAAACAGTCCACATCCTAGTAAGGCATGTGCCTCACCATGAAGGGAAATAAAGGCATTATTCACATGAAATCTGTCCTGTTTATATAGTGCACCATGTGAACTTCTCTTGACCTCCTGGCAGGTCCTGGTATGTGTGCCTTGCTATTCCTACTTATTCTCTGCGTGCCTGGGTGGACAGGTTGCAAAAGAGGTTTGTCCACCCATACAGACAGTGCATTCTGCCAATTCTGTCCTACGCTGGTCTCAAACAGTGCAACAAAGAAACTGTTCTCTGAACAAACTGTTGCTCATAGTGTGAATGAAAGGCAGTGTTGTGGCCTGGCACTGGAAATGTCAGTTGAGGCTAGCTGTCTGGGAAGCACTGAGAAGCTTCCTCTACTCTGGCCATATGCCCACAGTCTTCACTGCATCGTACTCCCTATCCAGATGCCTGCATATTCGGGGTCAGAAAATCTGTAGACAATACCATCCTAGATACAAAAGAGTTTGTTACTTTGGAGGCAGTGCTTAGAACATATAAGCAGTGTTGCAGTAGGGTTTCTACAAAGGTATCCACTTTTGTATCACTGGCATATTGTCTCAGGTATCAGTTAACCCCAGATGGGTTTTAAACATTACTACAGCACATCTGGCTCTGAGAGGACAAAACATAGTGTCTGAAGTATTTTTTATTCTGATTCTGCAAAGTGGTGATCTGTGTATGAAGCCTTTTCAAATATACTTTTAAACACATTCTGGCCAGTCATCCTGGTGATGCTAACTTCAGCCGAATACCTGCTAGATTCTTCCTGATGGTAACCATCTCTTCAGTCTCAGCTGATTTAATCTGATAAGTCATTAGCTGGTGAATTTTTGAGACAGGACTGTGAGCTCTGATGAGAGAGGATTCACTGACAGCTTACTGTCAGCAGTTTACAGGCACTGGCTATACTTACAATCTTATCACAGTTATCACAGAAAGGAGGCAAAGGTGCTGGAGTTCACTATCACAGAGCATTTCTCAGCAGCTTTCTGCATGGGATTCATATCACTTTAGTTCTTCCTATCCAGTGCTATGATTGTGGTCCATAAAACAAATGACAAAAGTGTATTTTAAAAACATTTGTTTCCAAGCATACATATCAATACCCACAAGCAAAGAAACAAGGAAAATGGAAGAAACTGAAGTAATAAATGAACGTACGAAGTTTAGGTTAATTTTACTGTGTTATTAAATCAGAACCATTATGGCAACTCTTCCCTATATGCCATTTGTATCATTTGTTTAATGGAAAAAGCTGAGATGTCTCCTCATGAACTTATTTCAAGATTTTTTTTTTTTTTATATGAATGCTCTATATTCTTTAAATTTAGCCTTTTGGACATTTTTAGCCATTTTAAGTCCTTGTAAATTATAATATCTTGCATCCCTGCTCAACTCTATTATCTGTACAAGAAAGCAATATGAATAATGAGCCTTTCAAATAATGTGTTATGTAAATCAACCCCATGAAATCTGAATATACAGTCAATCTTTTGTGTATGCTAGTGCCTATTGCTGCACACTAATTCTAGGGTTATGCAAAAAATTTACTGGCAATGTAGGCCCTTACATTTGAAAATCTTATCTTTAGTATCTCTTTGCATTGGGTCCTATTTGTAGAAACTGTGAGATCTAATTGGCCTTTGAAATTTTTTTTTATTAATAAAATTCAAGTCTGTATGGGACCATGGTAATTATTTAATCCGATATTTTGCAGAAGACTGACAGAGCTCTCCAAGACCAGGGGAAATTTATTTTGCTTCGTACAGTTAAAGAAGAACAAACACTCTTCCTTGCAGTTGAACTATACCCTATTTTTCAGAAAACAAATATTTTTAAAGACTTCATTTTAAAGACTTCAGCTCTAGTCTTTGGTGACTGAGTAGGTTTCCTTTCTAGTCAACACAGGGAAATAGGCATTTCAGGCTGGCAAGTTTAAGAAAGATGGGCTCTATCACTTCCAAGACCTGTCTGTCTCTCCCCACTGACTACAGAGGGAACCCAGACAATTAGCTTACAATAATGGTGAAGTAAATCCCACCCCAATTGCTAGTATGGAGATATGCCATCAGTTCTCTAATGACTAATGCTCACATATCACATTTTATTCTTAATTCTTTCTCAGTAAGCTTCCCACCACCAACACTTGCCTGGACCCTTGATAGATTAAATTGCCACTTAGGTAAATGAGAACTCTTCTCCTTCTGGTATATACTAAAAGACAGTGACTCAATGGAGTTTCTAATGTCTCTCACAAACTTAGTAGATCAATCTATTTTTAATCTCCATTAACAAGCCAGATTTTCCATGACACAGCTTCTGTAATCAAGCCATACTAGACCCTCACTGTTTTTCCTACAATGAAGTTTTCCTTAAGATTTAAGTTTCATGATTGTGGCTGCAATTTTAAGTCCATTATTACTGCCTTTTTAGTCTTCCACTCTCTGAGTATAGAACAGTAGTGGTTTTCTCAACAACAGCACATACAGGAAAACTTTAACTTTGCTCCCCTCCCCTTGTTTCATAGAAATGCAAAGAAGCATGATTATTTGATCTCTTTTTTGTTTTGTTTTGCTTTAAATATCTATGTAGAGTATATGCATTACCTGACAATCTCTGTCTATGCACCACTAACATAATTCCTCATTAATTTTATACTGATGAGAAACTGAGGTATACATCGATGAAACCCTTTTCCTGACTTTGGGATACTAAGCATAGACAAAGCATGACTAACAGTTCTTAATAAGAAAGGGCATGCTCAAATAATCACCAGGTTAAGTTTAAGTTGTCAAGGTTTAATGTTCTCAGTCTCTACAGCTGCTATACCAAAGGCCCATCGATACCCTTTTGGGTCCTTAAAATACCCACTCCTTAGGTAGTCTGTTGCTTTTCCATGCGAGAGACAGAACCTGACACACCAATGTGATGTTCACAGAGTTCACTTTATTATCAGACCCGGCTAGCTTTATACCAAAGCTGCCCTGTCCACACGCCTTGCAACAATGTGATTGGTTGTAACACGTGCTATACAATAACGTGATAGGCTGCATGTACTGTCCACACGCTCTGCACGTGCATGTCCGGCGATTACTCATTCATTGTTACCTTCTTATGGGGCTCCTTTCGTTTCTTTTGTCTCTGGCTTCACCTCTCAGCCAGGCTGGTGACAACCCCATCCCCCCGGGGTGGGGGGGGACTCTGCCACTACATCTCCCTCTCTTTTATTTAATATAATATTAACAATATGCCGTATCATGCTTTGAAGACAGTGCGAAATACAGGGTAAGAACATTAAGGTTAATACAATTACAATTAACAAGAACAGACCTGTTTTCAGTATTCCTTTTAACCAATCAAGGTATCCAACCCAAAAAAACCCCAACATCTTCTGTTATTTTCTTGTTCTGCAAATCTTTTATATTTTATCTTTTAAGTTCAAACAACACATACAATCAAACTCTTCATAACTGTGACCATGGCCAATAACAAAAAATTAATTGCTGCTCTGTTTTACAAAGTGGCATTCTCAACATTGGCTACATCCATTGCTAAAAGCGATAACACGTCTGAGGTTAAGGGTCGTCATCATTGCAATCGGTTTCTTCTTTGTTAGCTAGCCAAAGAGGGGGAGAAAGGGGGGTTTGCATCCTGCCACAGCTAGCCAAGGTCTCACCCACTTTGCTGGGATCCACGAATTTTTATGGTTACCTGTAGAAACACAAGCATATCCCCTTCCCCAGGTTATTAATGACATGGGACCTTCCCATTGCTGTGTTATCAGGTTAAACACGCTAACCTTAGGTACATTTTCAGAAAAATCTTTGACATTTTTGATATGGTGCATAACAACAGGTTCCATTTCAGTCTCACTTTTAGGATTAAGTCAATTCAGCACATACAATGCCTTCATCAAAACCTCTTCCGAACTCACGCCAATTCCCCCTTGTTTTTTCAAAACAGACAAAAGATTTTTCAAGGTGTGGTGTGCACGCTCAATAATCACCTGGCCAGTAGAATTATAAGGGACTCCAAACAGGTGTTGTACCTTCCACTGGATGAGGAAGGTTGCAAGTGTATCAGAACCGTATGCAGGACCATTATCTGTTTTGATCTGTGTAGGAACACCCATGACAGTAAAAGCTTGTAATAAATGATGCTTTACTGCTTTTGCATTTGCTGAGGTCAAAGCTGTAGCCCACAGCCCACAGCAGTCCTAAACACATGAATGTACTTTTGTCGGCCAAACGGTGCAAATGCAGTAATATCAGTTTGCCATAACTGACCTGGCTGCAAGCCCTGAGGATTTACTCCCTTTTGTTGCAGAGGCACTATGCGGGCACAATCAGGACAAGCTGCAATAATGGATCGAGCTTGTTCCTTGGTAAGTGCAAACTGCTTTCGGAGTGATGCTGAGGACTGATGGAAGAACTCGTGAGCTTGTCTGGCTTGTTCAAAAGGAGATACATCTGTCACTGCTACGAGCTTGTCTATAATGTTGTTTCCCTCAACTAGACCACCTGGGAGGTTAGAATGGCTTTTTATATGCATTATAAATACTGGCACTGTCCTATAATCTAACACGTTCCACAAATCTAATAATGCCTCAAACAACAAGGAGTTGGAAACTCGCTGCAAAAGTGCTCTATGTATTCTTTGTACAACTCCCACAACATAAAGAGAATCTGCTACCAGATTAATTGGGCAGTTATACCATTTTTGTAATGCCGCTATCACCGCTTGCAACTCTGAAATTTGAACTGATCCTTCAGCTACAACAATCCGTGAATGCCACTGACCATTTTCAAACCAATCAGCACGAGGGATAGTTGTCACATTTGCGCCTGAATCTAAAAGCATTCTTTTTCTCCTAATCTCACTTCCAGGCCCATATATGGAACCTAGATGGTTTGTCCAAAGTCAGTTTTTCTGTGAAAGCAACCACAGGGGCTCCAGTACAGCCAAAACCTTTCTGACCTCTTTCCGCATCTAAAGCCTTTGGGACACATGCTCTAAAGGGTACCAATTGAGCTATACAGGTTCCCTGTTCAATAGTCACAGAGGGTGTTAGGACTTGCAACATAATGCCTATGGGTCCAACATAATCAAAGTCTATTAATCCAGGCAAAACAAACAATCCCTGTCTTGAAGCAGAAGAACGACCTATTAAAAGTGCACTCAGTCCATACCCTAGGGGCCCCGTTAATGTAGATGGAACTACATGTACAGACTGGTCTGTTATTGTGACCTATGTTCCCATGGCCAGATAGACACCTGCGCTTCCTGAGGTTGCTGCTCTGAGCTCGGACAAACAACCATGGCTGTTCCCCCTCTCGGCTGGTATTGTGGTGTCATCGCGTCCCAGCGTCTGGTGCTGTCCCTCCCCTTTCCCAGCAGTGGTGTCCCATCTTTTTTAAATTTTGATCGACACTCCACTGCTCGGTGTCCATACTTATCACACCGACTGCACATGCCATCAAAGTGTGAATAATCGAGGGGAGCTGATGACTGACTAGTGCCGTTACTAGTTCCCCCTCTCCGAGTGTACTGAGGGCAATTTCTTTTAAGATGTCCTGTCTGTCCACAAGTAAAACACGCTAGGCCACGAGAAGAAGGGCTTCAGCCTTTCATTGCAGGCTTAAGTGCTGCAGCCAAGGCCGCAGCGTGGGCTTGAGCATGTATTTTTGCCTTTTCTACCTCCTGTTGAATAATCGGTACCCGTGTACAAGCTTCCACCATCTCTCCCAGAGAAGCAGTTTTTCCCAAACAGGCTAATATCTGTTGTCATTGGGTGTTTGCATTCATCATGGCCAAATCTTTCCCCACAGCAGCTTTTGCCTCTGGAGTCAGGTTAGGAGAAGCATCTATAGCTTCTTTTAAACGGTCCACAAACTTCATATATGGTTCCCCAGGATCCTGTTTTATTGTAGAATAGGGTGGCACAGGGTTACCTATATTTGGCAATTCTTTCACTGCCGCCAGAGCAAGCCCTTGCGTTTGCTGCAAAATCCTTGGATGAAGCGCTGCCTAAGTGGCACCATCTGCATATTGTCCATGACCCAGTAACTGGTCCATGCTAGCTAATCGTAATGGATCATCAGCTGGTAAATGAACATTTTCTAATACTGCCAATTCCACCTTCCCCTGCCACTTGTCCAAGAACAGCAAATACCCCGTTGGGGGAAGCAATAACTCCATCAATGCCTTAATATCTGTCGGAGTAGAGTACTTGACCCTTGAAAAATGAATTGATTAGCTGCATCACATGCTTATTATCCATACCATATTGCATAACTGCACTTTGCAATTGCTTAGCCATTTTCCAATCAAAGGGTGACCACTGCCTTTGTCCTCTATTATCTATGTGCACTGGCATTGCTGTAATACTACCAGGTAACATAATCCCTTCAATGGTTGCATCCCTGATTACCCCTTGCCAGCGTTGCCCTGCATTATAAGAGTGATCTCGAGGAATATCTCTACCCTGATGCACAGGGGCAGTACCCAAATTATCATTACTGTCACTGCTATACAATTCCCTTGTGTTTCCCTGTGGATCAGTAAGTCGACGCATGTTCGTAAACTGATCTGCTAACCCAGTCTCCAGCCCTTTTCCATATTGTGCTCTCAAATATTCATCTACTTCTCTTACAGACCACATCCCATCTTCAACACATTGTCTAGCCCATTTTTGTATTCGCTCCTTTTTAATACGGAGCTCCTCAGGAGTGAGGTCCAATTCCGCCCCCTCCTGTTCCCGTTTTCCCCGTTTTTCACATTCCCTGCCAATTGCCTCCAATCTGTCCTTAATTGTATCTGACGCCTTTTTATATGCTATTAACCGCGAAGTTTTACCAGCACCACCATCTAGTCGCTTCATAGCTTTCAGAACTTCTTGCATCTGGCTCTCCTGCCGTCTCAGTAAGTCCTTCAGGCTCTGCACGTGGCTCTCCTCCTGGAAGTCAGGGCGATTCTGCGGTGCTCCATCCTCGTGTTCCATCGGGTCCTCTGGCAAAGGCACGTCACTGGATTAACTTGTCCTGGGTTGTTGAAACTTGCTGGTTGCTGCCATTCATCGTCGGAGGCAGGCAATGGCTCAAAGGGTGCAGAGGGTATAATTTGCTCTCCGCTCCAGAACTCCAAATCTGATACAGGACATACCAGCGGTATCGATTTTTCGGAATTCTCAGAGTGGGGGCAGCTCGCGGCGGGCAGCTCCAGGGGGACGGCACACACCTCCGGCTCCCCTGAGACTTCCTCCATCAGCTGCCTGACTTCCTGCCACGGTCCAGCGAGGTCGCAAGCCTCGCGGCTCCCCCTTGTGACCATTTCCCGTAGTTCAGTCCCTATGTCCTCCCATGTACTGGGAGAAAAAAATTCGTCCGTCCATCGGACACACTCCTTCCAGTTTGCGAATAGTAAAAGACGCTCCACCGCGTCTTTTTCCAAAAATCTTCCTGTTCGTGCAGCCAGCTGCGGAATACTTTTCACTATTATTTTTTCTTCCGCGGATGCCGCGTTTCCCATGCCACCTGATTCCCCGTAGATCTACTTTCTGCTATTCTTCGAGTGCCCGGCTAACCTCACCGTCCAGATGGCTTCCTTGCTTTTTCACTTCCGGCGATTTTGCTTCGATACGAAGTGTCACATCGGGGTCACCAAAATGTTGCTTTTCCATGCGAGAGACAGAACCTGACACACCAGTGTGATGTTCACAGAGTTCCCTTTATTGTCGGACCAGGCTAGCTTTATACCAAAGCTACCCCGTCCATGCACCTTGCAACAATGTGATAGGCTGCATGTACTGTCCATGCGCTCTGCATGTGTGTGTCCGGTGAGTGCTCATTCATTGTTACCTTCTTATAGGGGTCCTTTCGTTTATTTTGTCTCTGACTTCACCTCTCAGCCAGACTGGCGACAACCCCATTCCCCCGGGGTGTGGGGGGGCTCTGCCACTACAGTAGTCCATACCAAGGATGCACGGAGCATCTGGACCAGTCAAAACAGTGTGCCTTTCCCACTCCTTTCCAGTTGGGCTCACTTCAGCCTCTAATACAGTCATTTCCTTAGATACCCCAGTCACTCCTTCAATACTGACAGATACTGACCCTTTATGATTCGATGGCATCATTGTACACTGAGCACCAGTGTCTACCAAGGCTTTATACTCATGTGGTTCTGATGTACCAGGCCACCGAATCCACACAGTCCAATAAACTCTGTTGTCATTGTCCCTCTCCTCCACCTGGCTGGAGGCAGGGCCCCCCTAATTGGTGCTTTGCACAGTTTCTGGTAGGGAGATACAAGAATCCCTCCTACTCTGTCTTGAAAGCCTCCCACTGGAAACCGGAGCAGCTTTTCTCTTAGGAGCTTTCTTTTTCAACTCACATACTCTTGCCTCTAGATCAGCAGTGGGCTTGCCATGCCAATTACTCATATCTTCTCCCTGGTCACGCAGAAAAAAACATAATTCATCTCGCGACATGTTGCATTTCTCTCAGGCTGATGCTGCAGAAGGGCATCTGTTCCCAATAGCTGTGGCTCAGGCCCGTGTATGTGACGAGTAGGATCTGTCCTCCCTCTTGGACAGTTTGTCACACAGTTTCTCCACAGCTGCAACACAGGCTTGTAGGGGAGAAGAAAGACTGTCTTCATACTGCCACAACATGTCTGCTACTTCACCCACAGTTGATAGACCGTCTTTTGAAAGGGTGAGTAATCCTAAAGTGCGGGCATAAGACGGTGGTGTGCTCTGCACAAACTTCCGCATTATAGCTGGGGTGCATGGTGCTTCATCAGGATCTATAATTGTCTGTGGGTCACTGTAAATTATCTCTTGCACAGCCAGTTCTCTCAGACACCCAATACCTCTCTCCATAGTAGTCCATTTGGTTGAGTGACATATGATATCATCTTTTAAAGGGTACCTGATTTTTACTGCTGACAAAATTCTTCTCCAGAGTCTTTGACTTCATTTCCTCTTTGCAATTGCCTTATCAATGCCACCATCTCTAGCCAGGGATCCCAATTGACTGACTTCAGCGCCATCTAAGTCCAAACTATTAGCCCCATTGTCCCAGCATCGAATGAGCCAAGTGACAATTGGCTCACCTTCACGACGGCTAAAGTCTTGTTTCACAGTCCTCAGCTCCTTCAGAGATAAGGAGCATTCTATTAGCTCGTCCTTTGCTGGTTGCTTTGTTGTAGAAAGACCCACTGGTGGCTTTGCTGTAGTAGCCTGGGACAGCGGTGGAAGGAGTTTAGAAAGGGCTATGGGAGGAACTGTAGAAGGGCCCTCTTCTTCCTCTGCTGATTCTTCCTCATCATCACCTTGTTCTATTCCAGAAACAACCTCTCCCTGCTCTGTGGTAGAAGGACCTTCTGCTTCCTCTTCTTCATCTTCCTTCACAATGGATTCCAATTGTGCTTTCTTTTGCTTCCTCTTTGTTGGGACAACTAATACTGCTGAAGTCTGAATGGCCACATTACATGTTGTGGGGGTTTGAGTGGATGCAGAAACTGACGTTGCAGTTGTAGGCTGCTGTATCCAAGTCAGGAACTGGAACTGCTGCAAAGTCTGTCAAGGGGGGTGCACTAGCTGTCACAGACGTTGTAGTTTTAAAAGCGGCAACTCCTGCCACAGAAGTTAGAATCGCTACAGTCCTCCTAAACAGTTTTATCACTAGCAAAGACTGACACACATTCCAGAGACCCAATAACAACAACAAACTTCGCTCAAAGGTCCAGGGATATTCAAAATTCCCCAAAGCATCTGTAATTTGCTCTAATGACATAGGCAGAAAACAGCTAAATAGCTCTCCTAAAATCTCACTCCTGAAACTGAGAAAACAAAAGGTACAGGTCTCTTTAATTTCTTGTGCTTCTACTGGAGAATTCCAAAAATGCATACTCCCAAAGTATGATAACAATGAGTAGAAATACATCATGGACTTAACTAAAATCACATAAATCAGTGATACACAACCCAGGACCACAACTATTATAAAAAATTCATCTCTACTTCCAAAAGTAATGTTCTGCACAAAAACATTAACAAGAAGAATTAACCCCCAAAAAGGCATTATTAAATCCAAATAGATTTGCAACAACATCCTTTAAAATCAAAAACAAGCTCAAACCACAGTCTACTTTATGACCCGTAAAGCACACAGATTTATCATTTCCCAAAGTTTCCTCCCACCAGAGGATTCAAACACAGGCCACACACATCAAAGCCTGATGCTCTCTCACTTACGCTACCTGGTAAGCTGTTTACAGTAATTGTCAGATACTGCTCTTAGCCCGTCTCAGTCAAAACCCCATCCCTGCTCCAGCGCAATAAAATGTGTCACGATTTCTCATGCAAATCAAAGTCACGGCACCAATAAAACCTGTCATGGTTTCTCTTATCTCATCCCCGTACACTCTCTCTCTCTGTCCAGTCTTGTTTCTCCCCGTACGGTCTCGTTGTTCCCCGTACGGGCCACCAATTAAATCTGTCAAGGTTTAAGGCAAGGCAGCAATAAACTGTGGCAGACGGTCCCTGTTATCCCCTCACTTCCTGCCACCCCTTTCCTTTAGATCGGAAAGATGATAGGAAAGATAAGGGGAAAGGAAGAGAGACTTCAAGATGGAGAGTTTTAAAGGGTTTTACTAATGGTACTAATAAATAGAGAATATATATATACAAAATATACAAAACCAATCTCAAGTGCTCAATGTGGAGTTGGTGTCACTCCAGCAGCAGGAGCTGGGTGTGCGGAGCTGGCGGCTCCAGCAGGTGCAGGTCAGGCCCCCCGAAGTCATGGGCAGGACTTCACAGCAAACCGGAACCTGGTTGCAGGGATGCAGGGTCTGAGGCCTGTAGATCACAGGCAGACAGTCAGGGTCCTCTCTAGATGCCGGCCGTGGTCGCAGAGAGCTTGACCCTCATTATCACCCTCTTATATAGGGGGTATGATGATTATGGGATGGAATATTTCCGTTGGTCAGTTCTAGTCACCTGTTCCATCCACCCCTCCTCAAACACGCTCCTCTCACAATGGAACGTGGGAAAACTTATCAGTCTTTCTTAGCTACCATAGTAATAAATCTAAACATGAGCTTCTTCAACATTCCTTTGGTCTTCTTATCAGCACCGAGTACAGCATCCTAGGAAAAATATGCAGGCTAAAACTCAGAAAAGTACAGCCACCTAGAAGAACTTAGCTGAAAGGAAAATCACTAAAAGAGAACCGGTCTTGTGTTTAACAAAACCACAAAATAAGTACAGAAATAAAAGGCACAGCTGTGGAAAAAGCATTCTTCTGGTGGGTTAGAGTCTAATGTCTCCAGATTAGAAAAGAGCATCAGACTACAGCAGCTGACAGGCTATTGTTCTTTCCAGATACAGAATCTGCAGATACAGGAAGGTGAGGAGATGGGTAGATAAATTTTAACTTGCATGCAAAGCACTGCCATAACAAGCAAGCTTTCCAGATCATTTCCTATGAAGGAATCAGAGATATAATTTTACTTCAGGGATGTATGACAAACAGAAGATTGCTGAATTAATGAATTTCAGATCTCTGTGTCATACAAAACACCACAGGCTTCCAGAGTTTAAACCATCCAGCGAAAACCATGGTCATATTCAGCAGGAAAAATGCTTGACTATAGCCAGTCAAGGTGCACTTACACTATCTGGCTTGTCTTTCTCCAGCTGTGTGTGGTATAAATGGAAATCAACACTGTTTTATAGGGATTTAGGTCAGCATTCTTTCCACTGTGCCCCTTTGTGACAACCTTGAAGCACTCCCCCCATGCTTAGCAGAACAAAGACCTTGTTATGCCTTAAACATCTGGTTTTTGTTACTTTGGGAGGAAGAGATAGATGACACCTCATCTTATCTTTCCTGAAGTTTTATGGCCATGGAGGCAGACACCTTGGACGATAAGGACAATTAACAGTGTTTCTGTAAAAGGTCTCATGGCCTAGTTGGGATGATAGAGGTGCACCATCTGGTGGACAACCAACTACCAGAAGAAACCACGAACCAACAGCTACCCCTGACGGGTAAGACAACTCACTTCTGGTCAATACCATGAACATTCCCCTAGTATGAAGACCCCAGACCCATTTCCAGAAGAGTCTTCCTAATTAGCATGAAGAGCGAGCAGAGGGAGGAGACGAACTGCCTTCTCCTATCTCGCATGTAAATGAACTGGGTTATAAAACAACCTCACGTACGATACAGGTTGGCGGCGTGTAAATCTTCAACGCGTCCCCCCCTCCAGAGGTCGTCGCGGGACCGATGTACCTGTGGAGTGGTGATATCTTACTCTCCCTCTGTCTCTCTCTTTCTCTTTCTGATACCTTAGTTGTCCTCTTCTCTCTCTCTCTTCCTTTTTCTTAAACATATAAAGTAATATCATTGTAAGTTCTGTTGCTAAAGTCTTGTTAAGTTTTGCATTACTAATTGTTGCCAATCCACCGTTTTTAGGAGGGCTTTTGCTGTCAATGTATTGATAAGTTTTGTGGTACTATAACATACTTTTGCCGAGTCACTGATTGCTGTAATTTGTATACCACCATGTGCTTTTAGTAAATTCATAATTGGACCCCCGGAGTGATTGTCTGTCATTCACTTCGCATTGCCGCGCAGAATTACCTGGAGTTAATTCACACCTGACCTCATCTGTTGAGTCAGGGCACATGTTGCGTTCAGAGTTAACTCATCTCTCATCCCATCTATTGGGACAGGACACCCTTCTGAGTAGTTTAGCAGCTGCAAACGTATACAGAAGAATATAGTAGCTCTTCAAGTCCACCATTTATCTTGTGAAAAAAAATCTTCTAATAGTTATAAATCTGCAAGTTCTCCTATTCTTTATGGATTTAACCTTCAGCCTACATGCATACTGGCCTGGCACAGACCAGTATGCCAGACACCCAGTGTGTGCACCATAGAAACACACAACCTAAAGAGAGACAGTGCTTGGTATAATTGGAAGCATCTTGGAGTGTATCCGCACATCAATAAATATGGGATCTTTGTAACAATTCCAAAGTAGGATTCTATATAGTTTAAATCTGAATGGGAGCCTGAAATGAGAGTGCTGACTGTAACTGCTACTGAAAATTAGCAGGTTACTTAATTATTTGGAGAGTCAAACAAACCAGACATTCTAGAATGAACACAGGACCAAGGGTTATAAAGCTGTACACACACAAAATCTGATCTCAAATTCTGTGAACTTCAAAGAAAAAGAAAACTGTCTTTCACAGAATTTTTTATCCTTTTGAGTCCTCACTTTCTTCTCTGTTTGTCCATACTTGTCTTACTTGTGGTGCTTCTGTCAAGGGGAGTCTGTTTCATTATCAGGGTCATGGCTGAATACCTTCATAAACCTCTTCTTTAGAGCATGCAGTGAAACCAGAGCATGCAATAGCTATGACCAGTTGTAATATCTCTATTTCTGAAACAGTTTGTGGCTGGAGCCTCTATCCAAATATTTTCTGGTTGAAAAGACTTCTTGCATGACACATAGCTGATCAAACATGAATAGTATATATCAGATGAGCTTAATGCACTGAAAACAATGGTATGGTCTAAGAACAGCGTTATAAGGGCATGGAGAAAAAATGTTTTCTTTTGCTACTGAAAATGAATTGTGTTCCAAAAATATCAGTATGAGAGTGAATGCTGAGGAGACGGCAGAGACAGCAGCAGTGAGTAAATCTGCAGTACAAAAATAAATATAAATTCAATTACACCTTTATTATATTAAAATTACATCATAATTTCATTAAGTATATACTTATATTGCACAAATATAAAATGTTATACATTTTATATTAAAATTATCATACTAGCATGTCCTGGTTTTGTTAAAAAACAAGTTTCTCTTTTAGTGAATTTGCCTGTCAGCTAAAGCTTTCATATTAGTTGCATTTTCCTGGAGAACCAGATACATGTTTTGGTAAACATAGCAATGGAATGCGAAGTTATTGATACGCATGGATGGACATCTTGTGAGAGGGGCAACGAGAAACAGGTGACCAAGAAACTGACCAACTGTGTATAACATTCCATTCACATGAATACTTCATATAAAAGTGGGAGATCATGAGGATCTCGTCCCTTTCCTTTTCCCTTTTCCTCATGGCCAACATTAGGAGAGGATCTTGCTAGTCGTCCCTGCAAACTGAGGCCTAGAGAGAGACTGAATTCCAGCTCCGGTTGGCTGCAGAGTCCAATCCAGGACTTCGGGTGCCAGCTCTGCAGTTGCTGAGACTTTCAAGATTGGTTTTGTATATTTTGTATTATTTTCTCTATTCTTATTAGTAGCATCAGTAAAACATCTTTAATTTTTCCAACTCTCTTCTCTCTGTCCTTCTTTTCTTCCCGATCGCCTGTCCTTAGTGGGAAGGGGGGAGAGGGAGGGGCAAAAGGGGGAAGTGGGGGGGTAGGAGATTAACAATAAATCTGCTGGGGTTTTATTGTCACCCCGCAATCAAAACCCTCGACATAGCAGATGATGGATTTAAAGGAACTGGCTCCTTACATATGCAGATTCAGAAGTAACAAACTGAATCGCTCAGTTAATCCTACTCAAGACTGTAGCTATTAGCACTGGATCTTGTCAGTCCCCTGGATGTACACATAGGCTTTAATTGCCTTAACCAGCCTCACATGGGGCCTCCACCCACACCCTCTTCCCTTGAAGCTAGGTATCTCTTTTAAGCTCATGTCAGGGATTTAGTTCCTACTGGAGGTATGTTGCAGGAGTGTTTTTGCTAAAATGTGAGTCCATTCTTGGTGTGCAATGAGCCAATCTTACACACAGAGATGAGATATTGTTTATCACAGAGTTGCACATGTCTGGATGCTAGAAAAAAACCAGCATGCATCAACAAAAAGTTACAGTCATTTTATACAAAATCTTATCACTACATACACACCCTCAGAGCAGTCCTGAAGGTCTGACTTGGTTACACATTTTCTGATTGGTTACTGTGGTGGATGCACTCGAACCTCACCCAGCCAAACCAGTAGCAGTTTGTTCCAGGCTCCAGAGGAGGTAAGGGCCTGAGCAGCAGCCAGGTCAAGAACTCCTTCCAGGAGACCCACAAGGAAGTAGAAGGGCACACTGAATGCCGGTGGCTTGTGGGTGCAGGGAGTCTTGTGCAGACTTGTCCTACTGTATGCAATTTGACTACGAGTCAGCCACTTCATTCTATAAATATGACAGCCTGGATGAGCCCACTTTCAACTCTCCCTGCTAAATAAGTGAGTTGTATGGCAAGGGTTTTAGTACTCATCAGGTCAGTGGATGAGCCCAATTCAAGTTCAATATTAATCATTTAGCGTAAGTAGATTCACACCTGTTGGAACGATAAAGGACTCAGCACTCCGATTCAATGTGAATCACGCAAAAGCCATTTATTACAGAAACATGTCTCCTTATATACGCAACTATTCTCTAATCACAAATCCACGCTCCAAGCATGGATTCGCTAAATGAGTATCATGAGCAGTCCACACGCTGGAGCCGCACCGATGATAGGTCCGACGACTCACGCCATGCTGAGGCCCTGTTAATGAAGAAACGCCCCTCTTTCTCACAGCAGATTCTGTTCTCAGCTTCTCCAAGTGGCCTTGAGATTCCTTTGGGCCTGACTAATTCAACAACATATCTCCTTCTAACGAAACCCCTTCACAATTCCCCCTTTTTGTTCTTGAACTAGTCAGGCCCCTTAAACAGCATGCTGAATCGTCTTTTGAAATACACTGCAACATAGGACACGTGATTAACAGCATAATTACAATTACATATAATGTAGCTAAACCTTACTTAATAAGATTAAACAACTATCTGCTTATACTCAAACCTTCATATCATATATAAAACCTTAATTCTACTTATGACAATCTTACCAACGCACTATTTTAGAATAGTCAGACAACTTAATACAATATATTCTCTTAAATTCCTAAAAGATCTATAACTGCGCAGTTTATAGAGTAACGTACTTAATACCATCAGCGTATGCTAATTATTGACTTAATATCTTAAAACTTATATTAACCTATTCATATGCTAATTATTGAATTAATATCTTAAAACTTATATTAACCTATTTAAAAGATCTATAGCTTAATCTTAATATCTCTTTTAAAACCTTACCAGTTGCTAAATTAGGTTACCATGGTAGAAATATCTTATACTTTTACCTTATCTATGCATAGAATATCTAATTGTAATATCACCCTTTTGGAACTCTTACTATCTGTTCAAATTAGCATTCTCTATGGAAGGTACCTTAGCTGTTTACTAATAAGCTTTTAGACCACTGGGTCTAAGAGCATCTATAACACTGAATAAGAATTCATGGTTTACATTTGAGACAATTCTCACAACTTATCTCCCTCCTGTCCTTCTGCATCTGTCGAATCTTTGTTGTCTTTATTCAGCCATGGCTTGATCCATTTCACAGGAATCCATTTTGATCCTTGGTCTGTAATGACACAAGCATAACCCTTTCCCCAAGTTATTAATTGGAAAGGACCCTCCCATTCACCAGTAACTCCATTGCGTATTTTGACCTGACATTGATTTTCTCTAAGGTCTGTCAAGTGTCCTTTTAAGCTTGTTCCATGACGAATCATAGGTGGAATGTCGAACCCTTGCGGAAGGCGTAAAAAGTTCAAGACATAATGCTTTGCTTAGTCTGTCATGTGAAGTACTACAGTCAGTTCCCCCTTTTTGTTTGTCAAGCTGATGCTTGAGAGTTCGATTCATCCTTTCTACCAAGGTCTGACCAGTAGGAGAATTTGGTATCCCTGTAATGTGCTTAACACTCCACAATTGAAAAAAGGTGGCAGTAACTTTGGCGATATAACCAGGTGTGTTGTCTGTCTTGACCTGTGCAGGAACTCCCAAAGCTGCAAAAGCAGAACGTAAATGTCGTTGCACATGTGAACTAGTTTCACCAGTCTGAGCAGTGGCCCATATGGCAAAAGAATATGTATCACTAGACATATGCACATACTTCAGCCTGCCAAATTCAGGGACATGTGTGACGTCCATTTGCCACAATTCCAAGGCTCCTAATCCTCTTGGATTGACTCCTGCACCCAGCCCTACTGAGATGCGCTGACAATCTGCACAACTTTTAACAATACCTCGGGCTTCACTTTCGGACAATGAAAATTGCCGCTGTAAGACCTGAGCAGACTGATGGAGGAAACTATGAGAGCGTACTGCTTGCCCAAACCTATCTACTGGAGGTGGAACCCAGGCAGGAGATACAAGAAAATCAGCTCGGTGGTTTCCTTCAGCTAAATCGCCTTGAATTGTCAGATGACTACGGATATGTGTTATGAAGTATCGGTGTTGTCTCTCTTCGACCAACAACCGTAGTTGCTTGAACAAAGACATCAGTTGTGCATCCTGAACCTCTTTGAGCAATGATCTTTCAATGCGAGCTACCACACCTACCACATACAAAGAATCACAAACAATATTCACTGGGCTATGAGCAAATCTGATAAACACTTCTATTACAGCCCTGAGTTCCAAATGCTGAGTTGATCCTTTCAGGTCAGTTAGTATCACATTGTGCCATTTTCCATCTGTTTTCCATGTAATTGCTGCTTTCTGCATTTTACCCCCTGCGTCAGTGAACACTGTGGGTCCTTTAACAGGAAATTCTGAGAGAAGAGGGGGACCCTCCTCCATTGATCCCATATTCAAAACTGACATTAACTTGTGTGGAGGGGAAAATGTCTTAAGAATTTAATAACGCAATCTGAAAAGGTAAGGAGTTCTGCAAAGCCCACTGTAAATATTCTGAAACGAGGGGAACAATGATATATGCAGGCTCAGCCCCTGAAATTTCGACTATTCTCTGCCTACCTTTCATTATAAGCTGAGCAAAGACCTCAACCCTGGTTGTAATGGTTCGTTTGAGTCGAAAATGCAAAAACACCCACTCTAACATCTTTAACGGCTCCTTACCAGTTGTCCATTGCATTATGAGAGCAAAAGGATAGTTAGTATTGTTTACAATTAGTAGTCCGATTACATAATCTGGATTCCACCTATGGCTGAAAGCTTTTACAAGTTTGGACATAATCTTTTTCAGAGCAGCTTCCGCCTCAGCAGTAAGCGTTCTAGGAGAGCTAATGTCACTATCCCCTTTTAGCAGTTTTACAATTGGAGCTAAATCCTCATTAGTGATCCCACAAATGGTCCGGACCCAATTCAGATCACCCACTAGTTTCTGCACATCATTTAAGGACTGAATGACAGGCCGACATACTATTTTCTGAGGTTTCAGTGTGGACTGAGAAATTTCCCAACCAAGATATTTCCATGCTGGTTGAATTTGTACCTTTTCTGGAGCAATTTGCAATCCTCTATGCTGCAATGTATCAGATACTTCATTTATCAACAAATCAGTTGAAAAAGTTTCCCCAGCTATTAATATGTCATCCATGTAGTGGTAAATCACTAACTCAGGATGAGATTTTCTGACTGATTGCAAGGCCCAAGCTACATAAATTTGACACATAGTTGGGGAATTTTTCATTCCCTGTGGCAAAAGTACCCATTGATACCTTTTCGCAGGTTCAGCCTTATTTACAGAATTTATGGAAAATGCAAAACGTTTACAGTCATCAGGATGCAAAGCAATGGTGAAAAAACAATCTTTCAAGTCAATTATTAAGATCTGCCAATTTTCTGGAATCATGACAGGGGATGGTAATCCTGGCTGTAATGCTCCCATGTCTTCCATGGTATCATTAATTTTTCGAAGATCCTGTAACAACCTCCATTTCTTTGATTTTTTCTGAATAGTAAACACAGGAGTATTCCAGGGACTGGTAGACGGCTCTAAATGCCCTTTTTCAAGCTGTTCCTGTACTAGCTCTTCGACATGGGCGAGTTTTTCTTTACTGAGCGGCCATTGATTTACCCATACTGGATCATCATTTTTCCACTGTAATTTAAGTACTGGTCGCCCATCATCAATGGCCGCTTATGGAAATGCTGTTGTTTTGTCACCAGAGTTGCTCCTAGTTGTCCTAACACATCCTGTCCTAATAGAGAAACAGGGATAGACATCACATTCATGCAGTAAAGAACTAAATTACTCATGTTCTTCTATATTATCACAAAATGCACATTTTGAATCAACGGAATCTCATGATTTAACAGACTGTGAACATATCGTACCATATAACAAAGACCTACCAAAATTGCAACATGCTTAAACAGATACCCACAAAGAAAACAGGTTAATAAGGAAAGCATCTTGCAGACTTTAACAAGTTTTCTGACCTGTGTGTTATCAGTTAAGTCTCTCTCAGCTTGTTGAAGTTCAAATCGCCCCGCCTGTAAAAAAAACTGTCTGAAAAGATTTAATGATTTCTTGTCCGAGTGCTTTCCTATGTTTTAAAACACCTCCCAATACCGATTTTTTTAGGAACACAACTGAAAACAATCATTCCTGACCCCATCTTGCAAGTAAAAACCTTGGGGGGGGGCGGGGGGAGAGGAGAGGGGGAGGCAGGGGGGAAGCACAGGGCTGCTTGCAGCCTGAGTGGGAAGAGCAGGCAGAAGGTTTTATGGCGCACTTAAAAACAACTAGTAAAACAATTAACTCACATTCCTGACAAGCTGCTTGATTTTCAGAGAGACGGTACACAGGAACACATAATATGTACTGTAAAACTCGCAAATAACATGCTGATAGCAAACATTAGCATTCTCTACTGCTAATTTCAACACCAGTGCTTCCTTAACTTCTAAGTTTTCAACCTGCTTATTGATGGTCTCTTCAAGGTGGTCAATAAATTGCATGTAATTCTCATTGGGACCCTGATTAATAGTTGCAAATGATTTGGCTGCTTTGTTGGTTTCAGGCACCTCTCTCATAGCTTGATATTGCTGAGTGTTGGATTCACTCGCTAATAGCTGATCTGATCTTTCACACAGTTCTTTTGCCCAGTTCTTATCCGGCGGCTCCTTCTGTTCTCTTGTAGGAGTTAGAAGGATATAAAGCGGTGAAGGTGGACACAAATCAGTAAAAGAATTGATATTACACTTATTTACAACTTTAGCATTCTCAACTTTCACCAGTCCTTTTGACAAATTATCTGACTCCAGTGCTTTGGACTTCTTGGTCTCTCCAGGGTCGTGTGATGGTACAGGAGGCCATCCACTCGGTAATTTTCCTCCCTCCGCCCCAGACTGTTGTATCATCGGGGGTGCCGAAGGCACAACAGGGGATGGAGTAAGGAGGGTATCGAAAACACGAACTGGGTAAGCTTCACAGTTATTTTTAGAGTTCTTATCAGGCTGTAACGCTGCAAAAATTCCAGTAACCGCAGCCTGCTCAGCCTTAAATTCTTGTAAGGTGGAAATTATAAGCTTCCATGTAGTTGCTAATGATTTAGCTTCTTTATCTCCGTCGCTAACCTTATCCCATAATTTCTGCCCTATATCGTCCCAAAGTTCAATTTTAAAAGCTTTCTCAGCTTCTGTCGGGTAGCCGTTAGTTCTACACCAAACCAACAGTCTACGTATGTTACTTTCTTCATATTTAAGTCCTCTCATAGAGAGAATATGCAGGAGGATCTTAACTATAGCTTCTTCCTCATAGGATATATTCTGCCCCATAACTTCACTCTTCCCTCCTCCTGCTCCCAGCCGCTCACCTTTCCCGGGGCCTTCTTCAACAAAATTTATCCGCGGAACGTCCGTACGTCTCCGCCCGGCTCTCAGTCCAGCTGAGCCGCCTCCGGCTGGGCCGCTCCAGGCTTTTCCCCGACCTTAGTGAGACGCCGTCTGGAGTATCACGTCGGGGTCACCATTTGTTGGAACGATAAAGGACTCAGCACTCCGATTCAATGTGAATCACGCAAAAGCCATTTATTACAGAAACATGTCTCCTTATATACGCAACTATTCTCTAATCACGAATCCACGCTCCAAGCATGGATTCGCTAAATGAGTATCATGAGCAGTCCACACGCTGGAGCCCCACCGATGATAGGTCCGACGACTCACGCCACGCTGAGGCCCTGTTAATGAAGAAACGCCCCTCTTTCTCACAGCAGATTCTGTTCTCAGCTTCTCGAAGTGGCCTTGAGATTCCTTTGGGTCTGACTAATTCAACAACATATCTCCTTCTAACGAAACCCCTTCACACACACCAAATGTAATGGATTATTTAGAGATATAAGGTTGTATGATTTTTTAATATACTTTTTGATTCATGTTACTTAGTAGACTAGATTTGCTAAAATTTTAAGCTCGTATTTGATGATCTGCATCCTTTGTTGAAATTGGTTACCATATCTGGGTCTGTCCTGCTCACCTTGCTTGGGCAGTGTGGGGTCTGGGCCCTGCCTGATGAGGCCCATGCCCTGCCATCCTTTTATTGTGTTCTGCCCCTGGCTCCCCTTTCCTTAGGGAGCAGCCAGCCCTCACTGTATCATGAAGAATCTAGCCAAAGAACTGGTACCACCGTACTCTCTCCAAATGACTCTGTTCAGGTTACAGGAAAACTCAAAATATCTATGCTGCTTTTCTAGAAGTAGCATAAAGTACAATACAGACTTTATTGTGGAATATTTTAATGCTTGGAAATGCAGGAAAGATGGTGGTAAATGAGCCTTTGATGGATGTTTTTCTAAAGAGAAACTGCAGTTGTACTGCTAATATACCCAAGAAACATCCTTCTGATTCTTGCCATTTGTCACTGTAGTTTTTTAACCCCAGCTGGCAAGTAAGCACCACACAGCTCCTTGCTCACTTCTTCCCCTCAGCAGGATGAGGGAAGAGAATTGGAAGGGTAAAAGTGAGAAAACTCATGGTTTGAGATAAAAACAGTCCAATATTTGAAATAAAATTTTTAAAAATAATAGAAATTGTAATGAAAAGCTAAATAACAAAGAGAGAGAAATAAAACCCAAAAAAGACAAGTGATGCAAATGAAAACAATTACTCACCACCAACTGACCAATGCCCAGCCAGTCCCCAAACAGCAGCTGCCTCACAAACCTCCCCCCTAGTTTTATTGCTGAGCATGATGTCATATGGTATGTAATATCCCTTTGTTCAGTTGGGGTCAGCCATCTCAGCTGTGTCCCCTCCCAGCCTACTCATTGGTGGGGTGGTGTGAGAAGCAGAAAAGGCCTTGATGCTGTGTAAGCACTTCTCAGCAACAACTAAAACATCAGTGTGTTGTCAACACTGTTTTCAGCACAAATCCAAAACATAGCCCCATACTAGCTACTATGAATAAATTTGACTCTATTCCAACCAAAACCAGCACAGTCACATTCTTTCAGAATTTCCATTCAAAACAGTTCTCTCTCACTTTTTTTTTACCTTCTCAGACCTAAAACTACTGTTTTTCTGTTCAGAACCCAAATAACACACAGACTTTTGCATATTTGGGACCACTACATGAGCATATTGGCAGATTTTGCAGGGAGAGAGAAGAAGGAATTGTGGAAGGAAAAGCATAGCTGAAAGCCAAACCTTTTAATATTCCAATTCTATCAACTGTCTTCAGCATGGCAAGGCCAGGCTTCTAAGGCTAAATGTGTACTAGGGCATTCCTACACTAAGGAAAATAAAGCATTCTCTGGCACTCATTTTAACTTACACAGAATAGCTGTGTCCATGCTGTTAAGCTCTTTTGCCCTCCAAAACAGATTGGCTGTATCCAAACTACCAGCTGGGACTGATTCCTGGAAGCATGCCTGGGAATTGTTTCTGAGAACTCTACTTGGCCTTGGCTGTTGGGGGGTAGTGGCAAGCTCTATATTCCCTAGCCCAGACATGGCTTAAAAAGGAAGAGGGAAAGGCCTTTTCCAGAGAAGTAATGCATCCAGACTCCAATTTTTTCCCTTGCCTATGTGTTTGAGCCACCACATCAATGCATGAAAACACCATTCCCAAATAACAAACTTCTGTATCTCTCATCCCTTGAAAAACAAGTAGGTGATTCACCTAAGACATGGTTGGTTAAAATATAGTAAAAACCAGAACACTATATATGTTCCTGTTCTGCTGTTTCAGCACATGAAAGAAACAGGCTTTGATACATGACAGATAAAACTAACACCAGAGGCAATGTAGGCCCACTGATGAATGAGGTGGGTGCCCTGGTGACAGAAGATAAAGAGAAGGAAGAGTTGTTGAATGCCGCCTTTGTCTCTGTCTACTCTGCCGGAGGCTGTCCTGAGGAGCCCCGTACCCCTGAGGCCCCAGAGGAAGTCAGGACAATGGAGGAGTTTGCCTTAGTTGATGAGGACTGGGTTATGGAGCAATTAAGCAATCTGGATATCCATAAATCCATGAGTCCTGATGGGATGCACCCATGGGTGCTGAGGGAGCTGGCTGGAGTCATTGCTAGTCAACTCTCCATCATCTTTGCCACGTCTTGGGAAATGGGAGAGGTGCCTGAGGACTGGAGGAAAGCAAATGTCACTCAAGTCTTCAAAAAAGGCAAGAAAGAGGACTCGGGTAACTATAGACCAGTCAGGTTCACCTCCATCCCTGGGAAAGTGATGGAACAACTAACTTATCCTTAGTGCGATCTCAAGGCATAAGAGGGTCATTAGGGGCAGTCAGCATGGCTTTACCAAGGGTAAGTCATGCTTGACCAACCTCATAGCCTTTTATGAGGACATGACGAGGTGGATAGATGATGGCAGAGCAGTGGATGTGGTCTACCTTGACTTGAGTAAAGCATTTGACACAGTCTCTCACAGCATCCTCACAGCTAAACTGAGGAAGTGAGGTCTGGATGATCAGGTAGTGAGGTGGACTGCGAACTGGCTGAAGGAAAGAAGCCAGAGAGTCATGGTCAATGGGGCGGACTCTAGTTGGAAGCCTCTATCTAGTGGAGTGCCTCAAGGGTCAGTACTGGGACCAGTATTATTTAATATATTCATCAGTGACTTGGACGAGGGAATAGAGTGTGCTATCAGCAAGTTTGCTGATGACACCAAGCTGGGAGGAGTGGCTGACACGCCAGAAGGCTGTGCTGCCATCCAGCGAGACCTGGACAGGCTGGAGAGTTGGGTGGGGAGAAATGTAATGATATATAACAAGAGCAAGTGTAGAGTCTTGAATCTGGGCAGGAACAACCCCAGGTTCCAGTATAAGTTGGGGAATGACCTATTAGAGAGCAGTGTATGGGGGAAAGGGACCTGGAGGTCCTGGTGGACATGATGACCACGAGTCAGCACTGTGCCCTTGTGGTCAGGAAGGCCAATGGCATCCTGGGATGTATTAGAAGGGGGGTCGAGAGAGGTTCTCCTTCCCCTCTACTCTGCCCTGGTGAGACCCCATCTGGAATATTGTGTCCAGTTCTTGGCCCCTCAGTTCAAGAAAGACAGGGAACTGCTGGAGAGAGTCCAGCGCAGGGCAACAAAGATGATCAAGGGAGTGGAGCATCTCCCTTATGAGGAAAGACTGAGGGAGCTGGGTCTCTTTAACTTGGAGAAGAGGAAATTGAGGGGTGACCTCATTAATTTTCATAAATATGTAAAGAGTGAGTGTCACAAGGATGGAGCCAGGCTCTTCTCAGTGACAACCAATGGTAAAACAAGGGGTAATGGGTTCAAACTGGAACACAGAAGGTTCCACTTAAATTTGAGAAGAAACAACTTCTCAGTGAAGGTAACAGAGCACTGGAACAGGCTGCCCAGGGAGGTTGTGCAGTCTCCTACTCTGGAAACATTCAAAGCCCACCTGGGCACATTCTTGTGTAACCTCATCTAGGTGTCCCTGCTCTGGCAGAGGGATTGGACGAGGTGATCTTATGAGGTCCCTTCCAATCCCTAACATTCTGTGATTCTGTGATTCTGTGACTGGGGAAGTGATTGTGCCACTGTACTCGGCACTGGTGAGGCCCCACCTTGAATACTATGTTCGGTTTTGGGCCCCTCAACATAAGAAGGACATTGAAGTACTAGAGAGAGTGCAGAGGAGGGCAACGAAGCTGATGAGGGGCCTGGAACACATGTCTTATGAGGAGCGGTTGAGGGAACTGGGGCTGTTTAACCTTGAGAAAAGGAGGCTGAGGGGAGACCTTATCACTGTCTACAACTACCTGAAAGGAGGTTGTAGCATGGAGGGTGTTGGTCTCTTCTCCCAAGTAGCAAGTGATAGGACAAGAGGAAATGGCCTCAAGTTGCACCAGGGGAGGTTTAGATATTGGATATTAAGAAAAAAGTATTCACAGCAAGGGTTGTAAAGCATTGGAACAATCTGCCCAGGGAAGTGGTGGAATCACCATTCCTGGAGGTGTTTAAAAGGCGTTTAGACAAGATTCTTAGGGATATGGTTTAGTGGTAGAGTTAGGTTAGGTTATGGTTGGACTCGATGATCCTGAGAGTCTCTTCCAACTGAAATGATTCTATGTTTCTATGATCCCTCAGTGAATGCAAAGTGCTTTTTAGAAATCAGTCTCAAAAAGCCAGACTCTTACACTCTTTAAAGCAGTAGAATGGTGACTAGCAACCTTCTGTGATGAAGTGAATGCATCAGTGGACAAGGGAAGAGATACTTATGTCATCTATCTGGACTTCTGTAAGGCCTTTGACACAGTCCCTCACAACATCCTTCTTGCTATGTTGGAGAGATATGGATGTGATGGATGGACTGTTTGGTGGATAAGGAATTGGCTGAATGGTCATATCCAGAGAGTAGTGGTCAATGGCACAATATCCGGATGGAGATCAGTGGGGTGTGATGTCACTCAGGGGTCCATGTTGGGACCAGTACTGTTTAATATTTTCATTAATGACACAGACAGTGTAATTGAGTGCACCCTTAGCAAATGTGCAGATGACATCAAGATGGGTGGTGTGGTTGTCATGCCTGAGAGACCTGGACAAGCTCGAGAAATGGGTCTATGAGAACCTCACAAGGTTCAACAAAGCCAAGTGCAAGGTCCTGCACCTGGGTTGGGGCAACCCCTAGTACCGACACAGGCTGGGGGAAAGAAGGGACTGAGAGCAGCTCTATGGAGAAGGACTTGAGGGTACACGGATAAAAAGCTAGACGTGAGCCAGCAATGCACGCTCACAGTGCAGAAGGTTAATTGTGTCTTGGGCTGCTGTCAAGGTTTAATGTAAGGCGACAATAAACCATGGCAGATGCTCCCTGTTACCCCCTTACCTTCCCCCCACCCTTTCCTTAGATTGGAAAGATGATAAGGAAGATAAGGAGGAAGGAAGAGAGACTTAGACTTCAAGTTGGAAGGTTTTAAAAGTTTATCTAATGCTACTAATAAATAGAGAATATATACAAAATATGCAAAACAAATCTTGAATGCCCAACATGGAGTTGGCATCACTCCAGTGGCAGCAGAGCTAGGAGCTGGTGTGGCTCCAGCAGCTGCAGGGCAGGTGCCTGGAAGTCACGGGCAGGACTTCACAGCAAACTGGAAACTGGATTTCGCAGATGCAGGGCCTGAGGCCTATAGATCGCAGGCAGACAGGCAGGGTCCTCTCTAAATGCTGGTCATGGTTGAAGAGAGACGAGACCCTAGTGATCACCCTCTTATATAGGGGATATGACGATTATGGGATAGAATACTCAATTGGTCAGTTTTAGTCACCTGTTCTGTCTGCTCCTCCTTCAAATATGTCCCATTATCAGTTAACCTTGGTTACCATACTAATAAATCTTAACATGAGCTTCTTCAGCATTCCGTTGGTCCTCTTATCAGCACCAAGTACAGTGTCTGAGAAAAACAAGCAGTTACTTAGAAGGCAGTTAGTTGAACTTAGCTGAAAGGAAAAATCCTTAAAAGAAAACTGGTCTTGTTTTTAACAAAACCAGGACAGCTGCATAAAAAGAAGCATGGTCAGCAGGTCAAGAGAAGTGACTCTGCCCCTCCGATCTGGTGAGACCCCACCTGGAATATTGTGTCCAGCTCTGGAGCCCTCAGTACAAGAAAGACATGGACCTCTTAGAGAGGGTCCAGAAGAGGGCCATAAAAATGATCAGAGGAATGGAACACATCTCCTATAAGAAAAGGCAGAGACAGGTGGGGTTGTTAGCCCTGGAGAAGACTCCAGGGACACCTTATTCTAGACTTTCAATACTTAAACGGGGTTTACAGGTAAGATGGGGACAGAGTTTTTAATAGGGCCTGTAGCGACAGCGCAAGGGGTAATGGTTTCAAATGAAAAAAGGGGAGATTCAGGCTAGACAGGAGGAAGAAATTTTTTACAATGAGGGTGGTGAAATACTGGAACAGGTTACCCAGAGAGATTGTAGATGCCCCATCCCTGGAGACATTCAAGACCAGGCTGGCTGGGGCTCTGAGAAACCCGAAATAGTTTAAGATATCCCTGTTTATTGCAAGAGGGTTGGAATAGATGAAATTTAAAGGTCCCTTCCGACTCAAACCGTACTATGATTCTAAGATCTCTAAAGCACCTACATCCTCAGCTCTGAAATCCCACAGATACCAACCTGGGTCTTTCTAGAATCATAGAATCATAAAAGCATTTTGGTTGGAAGACACCCTCAGGATCATGGAGTCCAATCATAACCTAACTCTAGTAATAAATCATGTCACTAAGAACCTCGTCTAAACACCTTTTAAACACCTCCAGGAATGGTGACTCCATCACTTCCCTGGGCAGACTGTTCCAATGCTTGACAACCCTTTCCGTGAATATTTTTTTCTTAATATCCAATATCTAAACCTCCCCTGGTGCAACTTGAGGCCATTTCCTCTTGTCCTATCACTTGCTACTTGGGAGAAGAGACCAACACCCTCCGTGCTACAACCTCCTTTCAGGTAGTTGTAGACAGTGATAAGGTCTCCCCTCAGCCTCCTTTACTCAAGGTTAAACAGCCCCAGTTCCCTCAGCTGCTCCTCATAAGACATGTGTTCCAGGCCCCTCACCAGCTTCGTTGCCCTCCTCTGCACTCTCTCCAGTATTTCAATATCCTTCTTATGCTGAGGGGCCCAAAACTGAACATAGTATTCAAGGTGGGGCCTCACTAGCACCGAGTACGATGGTACAATCACTTCTCTAGTCCTGCTGGCCACACTACTCCTGATCCAAGCCAGGATGCTGTTGTCCTTTTTGGCCACCTGGGCACACTGCTGACTCATATTCAGCTGGCTGTCAATCAACAACCCCAGATGCTTTTCCACCAGATGGCTTTCCAGCCACTATTCCCCAGTCCTGTAGCTCTGCCTGGGGTTGTTGTGTCTTAAGTGCACGACCCGGCACTTGGCCTTGTTGAACCTCATACAATTGGCCTTAGTCCAATGATCCCACTGGTCCACATCCCTCTGTATGACCTTCCTATCCTCCAGCAGATCAACACTCTCACCCAATTTGGTGTTGTCTGCAAATTTACTAAGGGTGCACTCAGTCCCCTCATCCAGATCATTGACAGAGATTAAACAGAACTAGCCCAAATACTGAGCCCTGGGGAACGTCACTCATGACCAGCCACTGTGAAGGGGTTTCATTAGAAGGAGATATGTTGTTGAATTAGTCAGGCCCAAAGGAATCTCAAGGCCACTTCAAGAAGCTGAGAACAGAATCTGCTGTGAGAAAGAGGGGCGTTTCTTCATTAACAGGGTCTCAGCATGGCGTGAGTCGTCGGACCTATCATCGGTGGGGCTCCAGCGTGTGGACTGCCCATGATACTCATTTAGCGAATCCATGCTTGGAGCGTGGATTCGTGATTAGAGAATAGTTGCGTATATAAGGAGACATGTGTCTGTAATAAATGGCTTTTGCGTGATTCACATTGAATCGGAGTGCTGAGTCCTTTATTGTTCCAACAAATGGTGACCCCGACGTGATACTCTGAACGGCGTCTCACTAAGGTCGGGGAAAAACCTGGAGCGGCCCAGCCGGAGGCGGCTCAGCTGGACTGAGGGCCAGGCGGAGACGTATGGACGTTCCGCAGATAAATTTTGTTGAAGAAGGCCCCGGGAAAGGTGAGCGGCTGGGAGCAGGAGGAGGGAAGAGTGAAGTTATGGGGCAGAATATATCCTCTGAGGAAGAAGCTATAGTTAAGATCCTCCTGCATATTCTCTCTATGAGAGGACTTAAATATGAAGAAAGTAACATACGTGTAGACTGTTGGTTTGGTGTAGAACTAACGGCTAACCGACAGAAGCTGAGAAAGCTTTTAAAATTGAACTTTGGGACGATACAGGGCAGAAATTATGGGATAAGGTTAGCGACGGAGATAAAGAAGCTAAATCATTAGCGACTACATGGAAGCTTATAATTTCCACCTTAAAAGAATTTAAGACTGGAATTTTTGCAGCGTTACAGCCTGATAAGAACTCTAAAAATAACTGTGAAGCTTATCCAGTTCGTGTTTTCAATACCCTTCCTGCTCCATGCCCTGTTGTGCCTTCGGCGCCCCCGATGATACAACAGTCTGGGGCGGAGGGAGGAAAATTACCGAGTGGATGGCCTCCTGTACCATCACACGACCCTGGAGAGACCAAGAAGTCCAAAGAACTGGAGTCAGATAATTTGTCAAAAGGACTGGTGAAAGTTGAGAATGCTAAAGTCGTAAATAAGTGTAATATCAATTCTTTTACTGATTCGTGTCCGCCTTCACCGCCTTCTACCCTTCTAACTCCTACAAGAGAACAGAAGGAGCCGCCGGATAAGAACTGGGCAAAAGAACTGTGTGAAAGATCAGATCAGCTATTAGCGAGTGAATCCAACACTCAGCAATATCAAGCTATGAGAGAGGTGCCTGAAACCAACAAAGCAGCCAAATCATTTGCAACTATTAATCAAGGTCCCAATGAGAATTACAAGCAATTTATTGACCACCTTCAAGAGACCATCAATAAGCAGGTTGAAAACTTAGAAGTTAAGGAAGCGCTGGTGTTGAGATTAGCAGTAGAGAATGCTAATGTTTGCTATCAGCATGTTATTTGCGAGTTTTACAGTACATATTATGTGCTCCTGTGTACCGTCTCTCTGAAAATCAAGCAGCTTGTCAGGAATGTGAGTTGTTTTACTAGTTGTTTTTAAGTGCGCCATAAAACCTTCTGCCTGCTCTTCCCACTCAGGCTGCAAGCAGCCCTGTGCTTCCCCCCTGCCTCCCCCTCTCCTCTCCCCCCGCCCCCCCCCAAGGTTTTTGCTTGCAAGATGGGGTCAGGAATGATTGTTTTCAGTTGTGTTCCTAAAAAATCGGTATTGGGAGGTGTTTTAAAACATAGGAAAGCACTCGGACAAGAAATCATTAAATCTTTTCAGACAGTTTTTATTACAGGCGGGGCGATTTGAACTTCAACAAGCTGAGAGAGACTTAACTGATAACACACAGGTCAGAAAACTTGTTAAAGTCTGCAAGATGCTTTCCTTATTAACCTGTTTTCTTTGTGGCTATCTGTTTAAGTACGTTGCAATTTTGGTAGGTCTTTGTTATATGGTACGATATGTTCACAGTCTGTTAAATCATGAGATTCCGTTGATTCAAAATGTGCATTTTGTGATAATATAGAAGAACATGAGTAATTTAGTTCTTTACTGCGTGAATATGATGTCTATCCCTGTTTCTCTATTAGGACAAGATGTTTTAGGACAACTAGGAGCAACTCTGGTGACAAAACAACAAAATTTCTAGAAGTGGCCATTGATGATGGGCGACCAGTACTGAAATTACAGTGGAAAAATGATGATCCAGTATGGGTAAATCAATGGCTGCTCAATGAAGAAAAACTCGCCCATGTCGAAGAGCTAGTACAGGAACAGCTTGAAAAAGGGCATTTAGAGCCGTCTACCAGTCCCTGGAATACTCCTGTGTTTACTATTCAGAAAAAATCAAAGAAATGGAGGTTGTTACATGATCTTCGAAAAATTAATGATACCATGGAAGACATGGGAGCATTACAGCCGGGATTACCATCCCCTGTCATGATTCCAGAAAATTGGCAGATCTTAATAATTGACTTGAAAGATTGTTTTTTCACCATTGCTTTGCATCCTGATGACTGTAAACGTTTTGCATTTTCCATAAATTCTGTAAATAAGGCTGAACCTGCGAAAAGGTATCAATGGGTACTTTTGCCACAGGGAATGAAAAATTCCCCAACTATGTGTCAAATTTATGTAGCTTGGACCTTGCAATCAATCAGAAAATCTCATCCTGAGTTAGTGATTTACCACTACATGGATGACATATTAATAGCTGGGGAAACTTTTTCAACTGATTTGTTGATAAATGAAGTATCTGATACATTGCAGCATAGAGGATTGCAAATTGCTCCAGAAAAGGTACAAATTCAACCAGCATGGAAATATCTTGGTTGGGAAATTTCTCAGTCCACAGTGAAACCTCAGAAAATAGTATGTTGGCCTGTCATTCAATCCTTAAATGATGTGCAGAAACTAGTGGGTGATCTGAATTGGGTCCGGACCATTTGTGGGATCACTAATGAGGACTTAACTTCAATTGTAAAACTGCTAAAAGGGGATAGTGACATTAGCTCTCCTAGAACGCTTACTGCTGAGGCGGAAGCTGCTCTGAAAAAGATTATGTCCAAACTTGTAAAAGCTTTCAGCCATAGGTGGAACCCAGATTATGTAATCGGACTACTAACTGTAAACAATACTAACTATCCTTTTGCTCTCATAATGCAATGGACAACTGGTAAGGAGCCGTTAAAGATCTTAGAGTGGGTGTTTTTGCATTTTCAACTCAAACGAACCATTACAACCAGGGTTGAGGTCTTTGCTCAGCTTATAATGAAAGGTAGGCAGAGAACAGTCGAAAATTCAGGGGCTGATCCTGCATATATCATTGTTCCCCTCGTTTCAGAATATTTACAGTGGGCTTTGCAGAACTCCTTACCTTTTCAGATTGCGTTATTAGATTCTCAAGCTTTAATTAAGACATTTTCCCCTCCACACAAGTTAATGTCAGTTTTGAATATGGGATCAATGGAGGAGGGTCCCCCTCTTCTCTCAGAATTTCCTGTTAAAGGACCCACAGTGTTCACTGACGCAGGGGGTAAAATGCAGAAAGCAGCAATTACATGGAAAACAGATGGAAAATGGCACAATGTGATACTAACTGACCTGAAAGGATCAACTCAGCATTTGGAACTCAGGGCTGTAATAGAAGTGTTTATCAGATTTGCTCATAGCCCAGTGAATATTGTTTGTGATTCTTTGTATGTGGTAGGTGTGGTAGCTCGCATTGAAAGATCATTGCTCAAAGAGGTTCAGGATGCACAACTGATGTCTTTGTTCAAGCAATTATGGTTGTTGGTCGAAGAGAGACAACACCGATACTTCATAACACATATCCGTAGTCATCTGACAATTCAAGGCGATTTAGCTGAAGGAAACCGCCGAGCTGATTTTCTTGTATCTCCTGCCTGGGTTCCACCTCCAGTAGATAGGTTTGGGCAAGCAGTACGCTCTCATAGTTTCCTCCATCAGTCTGCTCAGGTCTTACAGCGGCAATTTTCATTGTCCGAAAGTGAAGCCCGAGGTATTGTTAAAAGTTGTGCAGATTGTCAGCGCATCTCAGTAGGGCTGGGTGCAGGAGTCAATCCAAGAGGATCAGGAGCCTTGGAATTGTGGCAAATGGACGTCACACATGTCCCTGAATTTGGCAGGCTAAAGTATGTGCATATGTCTATTGATACATATTCTTTCACCATATGGACCACTGCTCAGACTGGTGAAACTAGTTCACATGTGCAACGACATTTACATTCTGCTTTTGCAGCTTTGGGAGTTCCTGCACAGGTCAAGACAGACAACGCACCTGGTTATATCGCCAAAGCTACTGCCACCTTTTTTCAATTGTGGGGTGTTAAGCACATTACAGGGATACCAAATTCTCCTACTGGTCAGGCCTTGGTAGAAAGGATGAATCGAACTCTCAAGCATCAGCTTGACAAACAAAAAGGGGGAACTGACTGTACTACTTCACATGACAGACTAAGCAAAGGATTATATGTCTTGAACTTTTACGTCTTCTGGAAGGGTTCGACATTCCACCTATGATTCGTCATGGAACAAGCTTAAAAGGACACTTGACAGACCTTAGAGAAAATTAATGTCAGGTCAAAATACGCAATGGAGTTACTGGTGAATGGGAGGGTCCTTTCCAATTAATAACTTGGGGAAAGGGTTATGCTTGTGTCATTACAGACCAAGGATCAAAATGGATTCCTGTGAAATGGATCAAGCCATGGCTGAATAAAGACAACAAAGATTCGACAGATGCAGAAGGACAGGAGGGAGATAAGTTGTGAGAATTGTCTCAAATGTAAACCATGAATTCTTATTCAGTGTTATAGATGCTCTTAGACCCAGCGATCTAAAAGCTTATTAGTAAACAGATAAGGTACCTTCCATAGAGAATGCTAATTTGAACAGATAGTAAGAGTTCCAAAAGGGTGATATTACAATTAGATAATCTATGCATAGATAAGGTAAAAGTATAAGATATTTCTACCATGGTAACCTAATTTAGCAACTGGTAAGGTTTTAAAAGAGATATTAAGATTAAGCTATAGATCTTTTAAATAGGTTAATATAAGTTTTAAGATATTAAGTCAATAATTAGCATATGCTGATGGTATTAAGTACGTTACTCTATAAACTGCGCAGTTATAGATCTTTTAGCAATTTAAGAGAATATATTGTATTAAGTTGTCTGACTATTCTAAAATAGTGCTTTGGTAAGGTTGTCATAAGTAGAATTAAGGTTTTATATATGATATGAACGTTTGAGTATAAGCAGATAGTTGTTTAATCTTATTAAGTAAGGTTTAGCTACATTATATGTAATTGTAATTATGTTGTTAATCACGTGTCCTATGTTGCAGTGTATTTCAAAGACGATTCAGCATGCTGTTTAAGGGGCCTAACTAGTTCAAGAACAAAAAGGGGGAATTGTGAAGGGGTTTCGTTAGAAGGAGATATGTTGTTGAATTAGTCAGGCCCAAAGGAATCTCAAGGCCACTTCGAGAAGCTGAGAACAGAATCTGCTGTGAGAAAGAGGTGCGTTTCTTCATTAACAGGGCCTCAGCATGGCGTGAGTCGTCGGACCTATCATCGGTGGGGCTCCAGCGTGTGGACTGCCCATGATGTTCATTTAGCGAATCCATGCTTGGAGCGTGGATTCGTGATTAGAGAATAGTTGCGTATATAAGGAGACATGTGTCTGTAATAAATGGCTTTTGCGTGATTCACATTGAATCGGAGTGCTGAGTCCTTTATCGTTCCAACAAGCCACCAATTGGATTTGACTCCATTCACCACAGCTCTTTGTACCTGGCCCTCCAACCAGTTCTTTATCCATCAAAGAGTACACCCATCCAGGCCATGAGCTACCAGCTTCTTCGGGACAATGCTGTAGGTTACAGTGTCTGAAGTCTAAGTACAGAACATCCACAGCCTTTCCCTCATCTACTAGGTGGGTCACCTTGTCATAGAAGGAGATCAGTTTGACCAAGCAGGACCTGCCTTTCATAAATCCATGTTGACTGGACCTGATCATATGGTTCTCTTGTATGTGTCATGTGATGTTACTCAAGATCATCTGCTCCATGATCTTGCCCGACATCGAGGTTAGACTGAGAGGTCTGTAGTTTCCTGAATCGTCCTTCTGACCCTTTGTCCTGGTTTTGTTAAAAGAAGTTTCTCTTTTACTGAATTTGCCTGTCAGCTAAAGCTTTCATATTAGCTGCATTTTCCTGGAGAACCAGATACATGTTTTGGTAAACACAGCAATGGAATGCGAGGTTACTGATAACAAATTGATGCACATCTCGTGAGAGGGGCAACAAGAAACGGGTGACCAAGAAACTGACCAGCGGAGTATAACATCCTGTTCATATGAATACTTCATATAAAAGTGGAAGATCATGAGGATCTCATCCCTTTTCCTTATGGCCGACATTAGGAGAGGACCTTGCTAGTTGTCCCTGCAAACTGAGGCCTAGTGACAGACTGAATCCAGCTCCAGTTGGCTGCAGAGTCCAATCCAGGACTTCGGGTGCTGGCTCTGCAGTTACTGGGACTTTCAAGATTGGTTTTGTATATTTTGTATTATTTTCTCTATTCTTATTAGTAGCATTAGTAAAACATTTTAAATTTTTCCAACTCTCTTCTCTCTGTCCTTCTTTCCCTCCCAATCACCTGTACTTAGTGGGAAGGGGGGGGAGGGTGGGGCAAAAGGGGGAAGTGGGGGGGAGAGGGGGTTAACAATACATCTGCCACAGTTTTATTGTCACCCCACAATCAAAACCTCGACACCCTTCTTGTAGATGGACATCATGTTAGCCAATTTCCAGTCAACTGGGACCTCCCCAGTTAGCCAGGATTGCTGGTAGGTAATGGAAAGTGGCATAGTGATCACCTCCGCCAGCTCCCTCAGCACCCTTGGGTGTATCCCATCTGGCTCCAAAGACTTGTGGATGACCAAGTGGTGTTACAGGTCGCTAACCATTTCCCCTTGGATTATTGGGGCTTCATTCTGCTCCCCATCCCTGTCTTCTGGCTGGGTACGTGGAGCACAACTGTTCTGACTATTAAAGACTGAGGCGAAGAAGGTATTTAGTACCTCAAACTTTCCCTCATCTTCTGTCACTATGTTTCCCCCCGCATCCATCAGGGAATGGAGATTCTCCTTAGCCCTCCTTTTATTGCTAATATATTTATTGAAACATTTCTTGTTGCCTTTTACAGCGATGACCAGGCCCAACTCTAGTTGGGTTTTGGTCCTTCTTATTTTCTCCCTGCATAACCTCACAGAATTCTTGTATTCCTCTTGAGTGGCCTGCCCTTCCTTCCTAAGGTTATAAATTCTCTTTTTATTTCTAAGTTCCAGCCACAGCTCTGTATTCAGCCAGGCCAACCTTCTTCCCCACTGGCTCACCTTCTGGCACACGGAGACAACCTGCTCCTGTGCCTCTAAGATTACCTTCTTGAAGAGAGACCAGCCTTCCTGGACTCTTTTGTCCTTCTGGACTGCCTCCCTAGGGACTCTGCCAACCAGCCTTCTGAATAGGTCAAAGTCTGCCCTTTGGAAGTCCAAAGTAGCAGTTCTGCGGACCACCCTTCTATCTTCTCCAAGGATAGTAAACTCAATCATTTCATGATCGCTATACCCAAGGCAATCTCCAACCAACATGTTGCCCACAAGCCCTTCTCTATTTACGAACAATAGGTCCAGTGGGGCTCCTTTCCTGGTAGGCTCACTGACCAGTGTGTTAGGAAGTTGTCTTCCATGCACTCCAGGAGCCTCCTAGACTGCTTCCTCTCTGCTGTGTTGTACTTCCAGCAGACACCTGGTAGGTTGAAGTCCCCCATAAGAACAAGGACTAGCGATCGGGAGACTTCTCCCAGCTGCCTGCAAAATATTTCATCTGCCTCTTCATCCTGGTTGGGTGGTCTGTAACAGACCCCTACCAGGATGTCCACCTTCTTGCCCTTCCCCTTGATTCTCACCTATAGACACTCAACCCTACCATCACCCTCCTCAAGCTCTAGACAATCAAAACACTCCCTAACATACATGACTACCCCACCTCCTGTCCTTCCTCACCTATCCCTTCTGAAGAGTTTATAGCCATCCATTGCAGTGCTCCACTTATGAGAGTCATCCTACCATGTGATGGCAATTATATCATAGTTTTTCTGCCTTACAATGGCAGATGTAACAATAAAACGTGAGGGATGCCCAGCAGAAAAGACCTGGGGGTGTTGGTCAACAGCTGGCTGAATATGAGCCAGCAGTGTGCCCAGGTGGAGGAATCCTGCCCTGTATCAGCAGTACTAGGGTAGTGATCGTCCTGCTGTATTTGGCACTGGTGAGGCTGCACCTCCAATATTGTGTTCAGTTTGGGGCCCCTCACTACAACAAAGCCATTGAGGTGCTGGAGCATGTCCAAAGAAGAGCAGTGAAGCTGATAAAGGGTCTAGAGTTCGTGTCCTATGAGCGGATGAGGGAACTGGAGTTGTTTAGCCTGGAGAAAAAGAGTCTGAGGGGAGACCTTATCACTCTCAACAACTACCTGAAAGGAGGTAGTAGCAAGGTGGGTGTTGATCTCTTCTCCCAAGTAATAGGACAAGGGGAAATGGCCTCAAGTTGCGCCAGGGGACATTTAGATTGGTTATTAGGAAAGGGTTGTCAGGCTGGAACAGTCTGCCCAAGGAGGTAATTGAATCACCATCCCTGGATGTATTTAAAAGATGTGTAGACGTGGTGCTTAGGGACATGGTTTAGTGGTGGACTTGGCAGCGTTAGGTTAATGATTGGACTCCAATGATCTTAAGGGTCTTTTCCAACCAAAATGATTCTATGGATTCTTTTGTTCTCTAGTTGTTTCTTCTCACTTATTTTTCTTGTGCAAGCATTTCCACTTTGCTTCAGACAGAGGATCTCAACTCAGAACTGTTGGTTTATGCTTGCACTTCCAACAGAAACAAATAAGAATAGTGTGTGTCTTTCACCTTTAAAATTCAGATCCTTGTCTTTACACTGACTATACCTGTTGGGCTGTGCTCAGTGACAAAATCACAGCAATATTTTATAACAAAATTTGGGAACTACTGGATTTGCAAAGCCCTGACCATTTTCCTCAGAGTAATCCTCCACCTTTCCTCCTTAACCAGTAGGCCCCCATGCTTTTGATTAGTTTCCAATACAGAAATTGCCTGTGAAAATTATTTGTCATGCTGTATACGCTGACACTTCAAAATTGTTTGACTGAAGAATTAAAAAAAAAAAAAAACACAACAAAACCAAACAAACCAAACCTCTTCAGTTTTGCTTACTTGCACAACACTTATTTGTAGATGAACACTGGACACTGTGTATAATTTTTATACACTTACACACTTTGTGTATAACTAAGTTTTTAGGTTGGTTGTCTGCTCTTTAGTCTGTAGTAGTAACCATTTGGGATAAAAGTGAAACAACTGTGGACACTGAGCAGCTGTTCAGTATTCAGTAGTTATACTTTGTATCTAGAATACTTCTAAGATGCATTTATGCTATTATTTGGGTAGTTTTCTATGAGCTTTATAAGTAACATTGTCTCTCTTGCTGCCCGTTTCATTTGAGCAACTAACAAAATGCAGGCTGTTGTAGATGATTCTCATTTAGAAGAGAAAACAGTGGCAGACTCAGACCTTTTGTGATACAGTCTAGTTTACTTGCAAAGAGCCTAGTAAGCCCGTATTCCTGGGTACACCAGACTCTAGGATCTGGAATGTCTTTCACTGTTCGTAATTCTCTGCTTCTTTCAACCAGCACTCCCAGGAGCTCTTGTCTAGCTTTTTCTCAGGCATTTGTGGCAAATGCTTCTGCAGTGACATCTGGTATTTCCATTATACTTTCTCTTCCTGTACAGTTATTTGTCTGTTGGCTATAAAGACCTTCACAAACATATATCAGAAAAGTCCTCCTAACAAACCTTTGGAGTAGGAAAACATATCTTTGTTGAAACCAGCTTCTGCTGTTTTTTTACAAGATAACAGTAGACGCACTTTCCCTGGACAATTTTTGGGTTTAGTTCTGCTTTTCTGAAGTGATGGAAGGCTAGATAAATGTCTTAAGATGCTGGAACACCCTAAACCAGCTCTATGACTTCACATGGAAACAAATAACATAGTTTTTAATGCCTTTATGTCTTTTGCAAACCTGTGAGATCAGCACCAAAAGACGTGCTTTGTGGGAATTCCAAGTTTTTGTCATTAAAATCAATGTCAATAGGATCACGACAAAGAGCATCTCTGGAGGCAGAGATTGCTGATGCCTAAGGCAGCTCTACACACTTACCTTTCTCTCGATTTGGGTATGCACATCTTCTCTTGGCCTTCACAAGCCATCAGTACATCAGGTTTTGCTGGATGAATGTCATACAAAAATATTGTAATGGAGGTCCTCTTCTGCTCATGGAATATTACAGATTCTTCATTATTGGACTAATTTTGGATTATTTTAGATGCTATAAATTTAGTCTTCTGAACTGGTTAGGTTAAAATACAAAAATAAATAAATAATATTTTCAAGGTCGCAAAAAACGTAGACTGAAAAGGTAACATATTATAGAATGTATCCCTTTGATAGACTTAATTGCTGCCTCTCTTTCTGAGTTTATAATAAATATGGAGTCATTTTATGTGGAGGGCTTTCATTAGATGGAGATATGTTGTTGAATTAGTCAGACCCAAAGGAATCTCAAGGCCACTTCAAGAAACTGAGAACAGAATCTGTTAGAAAGAGGGAAGTTTCTTCATTAACAGGGCCTCAGCACGGCATGAGTCGTCGGACCTATCATCGGTGGGGCTCCAGTGTGTGGACTGCCCGTGATACTCATTTAGCAAATCCATGCTTGGAGTGTGGACGCGTGATTAGAGAATAGGTGCGTATATAAGGAGGCTTGTTTCTGTAATAAATGGCTTTGCGTGATTCACATTGAATCGGAATGCTGAGTCCTTTATCGCTCCAACAAATGGTGACCCCGACATGATACTCTGAACGGCATCTCACTACGATCGGGGAAAAGCCTGGAGTGGCCCAGCCGGAGGCAGATCAGCTGGACTGAGAACCAGACGGAGGCGTACGGACGTTCCGCAGATAAATTTGTTGAAGAAATCACTGGAAAAGGTGAGCGGCTGGGAGCAGGAGGAGGGAAGAGTGAAGTTATGTGGCAAAACATATCCTCTGAAGAACAAGCCATAGTTAAACTCCTCCTGCATATTCTCTCTATGAGAGGACTTAAATGTGAAGAAAGTAACATACGTAGACTGTTGGTTTGGTGTAGAACTAATGGCTACCCGACAGAAGCTGAGAAGGTTTTCAAAATTGAACTTTGGGACGATATAGGGCAGAAATTATGGAATAAGGTCAGCAATGGAGATAAAGAAGCTAAATCATTAGTAACTACGTGGAAGCTTATAAAAGATTTTAAGGCTGAACGGTCTGCTGCTGCTGGAGTTTTTGTAACGTTGCAGTCTGATAAGAATCCTGAAAGTCACTGTGAAGTTTACCCGGTTCGTGTCTTTGATACCTTCTCTACTCCATCGCCTGCTGTGCTTTCGGCACCCCCGATAGCTCAGCAGTCCGGGGCGGGGGGAGGAAAAATGCTGAGCGGGTGTCCTCCTACACTATTACCCAACCCTGATGAGAACAGCAAGTCCAAAGGATTGGAATCAGACAACTTGCCCAAAGAACCTGTGAAAGCTGAGAATGCTAAAGTCATAGACAAGTCCTTTTACCACTTTGTATCTGCTTTTACCACCTTTTAACCCTCCAACTTCCATGAGAGAGCAGAAGGAGTCACCAGATAAGAACTGGGCAAAAGAACTGTGTGACAGATCAGATCAGCTATTAGCGAGTGAATCCAACAGTCAGCAATATCAAGCTATGAGAGAGGTGCCTGAAACCAACAAAGCAGCCAAATCATTTGCAACTATTAATCAGGGTCCCAATGAGAATTACATGCAATTTATTGACCACCTTCAAGAGACCATCAATAAGCAGGTTGAAAACTTAGAAGTTAAGGAAGCACTGGTGTTGAAATTAGCAGTAGAGAATGCTAATGTTTGCTATCAGTATGTTATTTGCGAGTTTTATAGTACATATTATGTGCTCCTGTGCACTGTCTCTCTGAAAATCAAGCAGCTTGTCAGGAATGTGAGTTAATTGTTTTACTAGTTGTTTTTAAGTGTGCCGTAAAACCTTCTCCCCGCTTTTCCCACTCATGCTGCAAACAGCCCTGTGCTTCCCCTCCTCCCTCCCACTTCTCAAGGTTTTTACTTGCAAGATGGGGCCAGGAATGACTGTTTTCAGTTGTGTTCCTGAAAAATCGGTATTGGGAGGTGTTTTAAAACATAGGAAAGCACTCGGACAAGAAATCATTAAATCTTTTCAGACAGTTTTACAGGCAGGGCTATTTGAACTTCAACAAGTTGAGAGAGACTTAACTGATAACACACAGGTCAGAAAACTTGTTAAAGTCTGCAAGATGCTTTCCTTATTAACCTGTTTTCTTTGTGGGTATCTGTTTAAGCATGTTGCAATTATGGTAGGTCTTTTTTATGTGGTACGATAAGTTCACACTATGTTAAATCATGAGAATCCGTTGACTCAAAATGTGTGTTTTGTGATATTACAGAAGATCATGAGTAATTTAGCTCTTTACTGCGTGAATGTGATGGTAAAATTTTGTGTGTAGTAGCTGTTATTTTTCTTTCTAGCATGCTAGCTTTTTTCTGGTATCCAGACTTGCGCAACTCTGTGATAGGCTGTGTCTCATCTGGATGTGCTGGATTTGGCTCTTTTGTATGCACACCAAGTAAAGAATCCTGGTTTTGGGATAACAGTTGTAGCGCACCAGATGAGACACTAATAAAAACCTTGTCCGGTCCAGCTTGCTGCGGTGGTGGGGGGGCGGGTGACGATGGGGCTCCAGTGCACACTGACCTGTTTTGTCAGGGAGACCTGGCGGTAGCTCTGCCTGACTGGGCAGTAAGCGGTTCAAAGGTGCAGTGCAAAAATTGAGAGATTGTCTTAAATTAGTGTAACTGTGATCCATCTCCATATTTGAACTTGGTATTTGGTTTTCATATCTGAGCTCAGTATTTTAATTTGCATATTTCTATTTGGTACCAAAAGAATTTTGTTTGGGGAGATAATTACAAAACGGGAACCGGTTCCACTGCTAAGATTTCACTGCTAAAATTCCACCTTGCTCCCTCTTAGGATGCATCCTTGCACATTACAGTAATTGCTTATATTGTCATCTAAAACAAACAAACACCTAAATGCTATGATGGATGTGAACCTGGTATTGTATGAAGTTGTATTTAAAAGGTGCTGGAATGTGAAGTGATTTGGATCTAGGAAAATGGAATAATGGATTGGTGTTTAATATACTGTATTTTGACATCTGTAAATTGTGAAAGGTAAATGGGGCTGAGGAATGTAACAACTGTTGAGCTAATTGGAATGGTGTATAAAACTCAGCTCATTGAAACTGAGGAGTTTGCCAGAGCCTCCCACTTCGTACCAGCGATTATGCCAGCTGCGTGGCCTTGGCTATATCTGAAGTGCAGCAAGAAGAGAAAGAAGAAAAAAAAAAAAAATGGAAAAACCTGTTTGCCTGCTGCTAGGTGGAGAAAGCGGGGCTTTACTCCCCTCGCTCTGTCTTTTTTTTTCTGGAGTATTGTCATCCATCCTTGTTGTGGCACTGTGTTGCTTCTTGACTTTGAATCAGGGGTTGTTGGTGATGTTTCTTTTTGCTTCTGTCTTGTTTCCTAGGTTTTGGCACATCTGGGGAAAGAGCTCATCATTTTACCTCCTTGCTGAAGTCAGTCTTTTCACACTGGTCAGCTTTTGGGGGTCAGAGTGCTCAGTGCTTCTCTGGGTCAGACTGGTACTGATTTGGGTGTGGAGTGGAGCCAGGTTGGTTTGATGTGGAGTTTGAACTGATTTGTTTTCATGCTGGGCTGGAGATTCTGCCATCTCAGATGGGGGTGAGAGGGAGGTTTTATTCCCCCCCCGCAATGTTACTGCTAGAGAACTGTAATATTGCATGAAGGAGTCTGAGGGTTGAAATTTAAAGGCATTACCAGTGGGTCTATAGTTCTAATGAAGCTGGGAAATTAAACAAAAAAAATTTTTTAATAGACTTATTCTGTGGTAACTGGTTGTAAGAGACTTCTTAGTAAATTCACCATGCTAGTTTTTGAGGTCATGGGAGAGAACGAAAGAAAGGCTGTTTTTTGAGACCAATAGAATGCCAAATTTGGAACAAAGTTTTAATACATGAAGTCTTGTAGCTGACAGAAAGTCCTATGCCTGTCTTGGGTCAGGATTTGTTAAGTAAATTGTAAGTTCAAATAACGTTTTCTGAGAATTCTGTTTAGTTGCATGTCCTCCAAGAAGCTACTTGGATGGCGCAGATCTGCTTGCTGCAAGTGAGAAATCTCCAAGGAAATTTCAAATGCTGTATTTCCACTACTGTTAACACCCAATGTTTCGATAAAGCAAATACTACACTGATAGAACTGAAGCAGGACTTTGATCCGGTAAGGGAAAACAATATCCAATAAATATGACAGCCAAAATGGAGTTAGAAACTTTGAGGAATAAATTTATGAAAACCTTACAGGCTGACTGCATTCAATTGGACTTGTAGATTTGTCTATTTATAACTACAACATAGAAACAACCTGTGGCTATTGTGGGACATTATGATGAGATTGCTAACAGACTCATATATCAATTTTCACTCTGATCAAGAAAATGCAGGGAATGAATTTAAGTCTTAATAGGCCATGATCCTTTTGTCACAGATGTACCAGTTGTGAAATTTAATTCTGATTTTTTTTATTTGTAATCTATGTCTTTGTAAATTGCACTAGCTGGTTTTCTTAACAACACAGCTCTTGACCTGCCTAAATGTAAATTGCTGCAGAACCTGCAAGTCTTTAACATCAGGTCATAGGTCATACTTGTATTTGGTCTGATCCTACATACTTGCACAGTTTTTGTTGATGGTTCTGGGCAGTCTCATAAAGCTGTAGTGGTTTGGTGTGAAGATAACGATTGGCATCATTCTGTAAAAATTATTGAAGGTTCAACCCAATTAGTAGAACTTGGCACAGTTTTAAATTTCTTAAAGCTTTTTAAGGAGGAACCTCTAAATTTGATTTGTGATTTTGAGTATGTAGTCAAGATCCAACGCACATATCTGATTCCAAACTTTGTTTGTTTGTTTGTTTGTTTTAAAAAGAAAAAAGGGGGGAAGTAGGGGAAACACCACAAAGCCAATTGTCAAAAGCATTGTATGTGATGAAACACTTTGCAAGTATTACTCTAAAACCATGCTAAATCAGAAAGAACCTACATTAGTTATGGTCAAATCACTAGTCAATGGAAAAAGCCACATCAGTTTATAACCTGGGGAAAAGGTTATGCTTGTGTCATTACAGGGCAAGGATTGAAGTGGATTCCCACAAAATGGGTCAAGCCATGGCTGAATAAAGACAACAAAGATTCAATGGATGCAGATGGACAGGAGGGAGATAAGTTGTGAGGACTGTTTCAGATGTAAACCATTGATCCTAATTCAGTGTTATAGATGCTGACAGACCTGGTGGTCTAGAAGCCATTTAGCAAGCAGGTGGTGTACCTTCTGTGGAGAATGGCAACTTGAACAATCAGCAGGAGAGCCAAAAGGGTGATATTACACTTAGATAGTCAATGCAAAAATGAGGTCAAATTATGAGACATTCCTACAAAATCTACAAAATCATGCAGTTATACATGTTCTACTTTTAACATTAGGATTATGGTTGTGTTGTATTAACTTGTTTGATTATTCTGAATCTATTAATAAGTGCTTTAGGCAAACTAGAACAACACATTAATAAGATTGCCATAGTAAAGTTAAGGTTTGATATATAGCTTATAAGTTTTGGAATAAGTGGGTAGTTGTTTGATCTTATTAAGTAAGGTTTAGCTACATTATATGTAATTGTAATTATGTTGTTAATCACATGTTCTATGTTGCAGTGTATTTCAAAGATGATTCAGCATGCTGTTTAAGGGGTCTGACTAATTCAAGAACAAAAAGGGGGAATTGTGGAGGGGTTTCATTAGATGGAGATATGTTGTTGAATTAGTCAGGCCCAAAGGAATCTCAAGGCCACTTGGAGAAGCTGAGAACAAAATCTGCAGTGAAAAAGAGGGGCGTTTCTTCATTAACAGGGCCTCAGCATGGTGTGAGTCGTCGGACCTATCATTGGTGGGGCTCCAGCGTGTGGACTGCCCGTGATACTCATTTAGCGAATCCATGCTTGGAGCGTGGACGCGTGATTAGAGAATAGTTGTGTATATAAGGAGGCTTGTTTCTGTAATAAATGGCTTTGTGTGATTCACATTGAATCGGAATGCTGAGTCCTTTATTGCTCCAACAGTTTTATGTTCCTTAATAAAACTTAAGTTACATAACTTTATCTTTCCAAACTGCTGGAAGCAGCAAATGACTAGCTAAACACAAACATAACCTTTTGTGGTGGATGCAGTCGATAACCTCCCAACCCCCCTGCCCCAACCAAACCAGCAGCAGTTTTGTCCAGGCTCCATAGGAGATAAGGGTCTGAGCCATAACCAGGCCAAAAACTCCTTCCAGGAGACTCACAGGGAAGCAGAACAGCACACTGAACGCTGGTAACTTGTGGATGCAGGGAGTCTTGTGCATACTTTTCCTAGTGTGTGCAATTTGACTATGAGTCAACCACTTTATTCTATAAATACAACAGCCTAGATAAGCCCACTTCAAGCTCTCCCTGCTAAATAAGTGAGCTGTATGGTAATGGTTCTAGTACTCACAGGTCAGTGGATGAGCCCAATTCAAGTTTAATATTAGTCATTTAGCTTAACTAGATGCACACTAAATATAATTAATTATTTAGAGATATAAGGTTGTATGATTTTTAATATACTCTTTGCTTCATGTTACTTGGTAAGCTGGATTTGCTAAAATTTTAAGCTGTTAAGTTCTGCTCATATTTACCAAAAGCAACTACAAACTACACTAAACACTTGCAAGATAAGGCCTATTTTGCACTTTGCTGAGACAAAACAGTACCTGCAAGGTTGTGGAGAATAAACAATGTCTACAGCTGAACAAAACAAAGGCCCATGTGGAATCAGAGAAGAAGATCCAATGAGAAGCAAGAAGTCCCCAAGTGAAACATTGCTATTGGACTGAATCATGATGTGAATTGTCTGTAAAGATATAAAAGTTTGTAGTTTTCTATGCTTGGACAGACCTCTGTGCAGGCACCCAGCTTGAGCCAGCCCTTCTGCTATTCTACTCCATTAATTTTTTTATTTTCTAAGAATTTTGTCTCCTGAAAGTCTGCTCTGCATATGGCTATCCCGCCTCACTTGAAAGTTTGCCTTTGGAGCTCTAAATACAGACTCCGGAGCAAATGGTTATCAGGGAGAGAAGAATCCTGAAAGTTTGCACTGCGACAGATACAGGCCTCACCTGAAAGTTTGTCTCAGGAGCTCCAAGACACAGACTTCAGAGTGAATGGTTTCCAGGGAGGGAAGGCACCTGAGAGTTTGCTTCGTGAATGGGTACGGGCTCCTGGAGAGAAGGTAAGCAGCATTCGGTTTGCCATATTTCCCCCATGCAGTAAATAATAGAGTGAACCCGCCACCAAACTCTTTTAAGTCGCACTTGTCCTGAAGAAATCTAAATATTGTTCTGCAGTAAGCAGAACCCTAAATTACTCCTCCACGACACCTTTTCTCTCTAATCTTTAGAGTTCCATACTTCCCATTTGTTTCCAGTACAGAGATTTCCTGTGAAAGATATTTCTCTGTACAGAGCTGCAATTAGAGGAGAAAATCTAAGGCATCTCTGGTAGTATATTTAGTGTGTTGGCTCTGAAGCTTGGGGTTTATCTCAGAAGGTAGGAAAAGTATCACATTTGATGAGTGGCTGCTTCAGTATGCAAGGAGAGCTAGCTCTCTGGAAATTTCTGTGATACTTGGGACCACAGAAGGTATCCCTCTGTAAGAAAGTGCTTTTAACCAGCTTCATAATAAAAGGAAAGAGATATAGAAGGGGGAAGGGAGAAGAATAATAAAAGAAAAAAAAAAACAAAAACAAAACACAGGGGGAGAGGGAGAGAGGCAAGAGCATTTGCAGAGCTGTAGTGAGACCTTTTTGGTGTTTGAGGTAATACTGTCCCCCAAACTTTCTCTTCTTTAACTGAAATGCTTGTTTCTGGGTCAGTCTAAGACTGTGCTGAGTACTTCCTATTTGAAGCAGACCTTATTATTGTTCTTCCTCTTGCCAGCTGTGGGAACCCATCTGTGAGAGTCAGTCTGAAGATGGAGCAGTATTTGCCTGAACATCGCCATCAAGAACTTAGAGAACTGAAACTGAGACCAAAAGAACCCATGGACAATGACTTGGAGAGAGGCCCAAGGAGAAGCGTTGTGTTGAACTGTTTCTCCGATACGGGGCGGCTCCTGCTAATAATGGCTGGTGTGTGGACTTTACCTGCTTCTCCAGCCAAACCAGTCCCCGCCTCCTGAAAGCTATCGTTATGAGGGTCTCTTCGACCCAGAAACAATAGCCGCCATCCAGAAGAACGTGTTCTCACCTGCTGCCTCAGTTACACGTGTCCCTCATCTGTTCCCCCAAACAATGGCCAACGAAAAGGAGCATGCCCAGAAGCTCGCCAAGGGTCCTGAGGTCACCCAATGGACCAGAGAAAGACCCCTGAATGCTGGACATGTAAGCGTTGGCAAAAGAAAGCGTGAAACTTTCGAGCCTGCGCAGTAGGAGCCTGGGTTGCGAAATCAAGGTGGAGACTGGCCTAAAACAATGGGAGCAAGGGGGGGTGAAGAAGCATAAAAGATGACTCCAGAATGGAGACCGTGGAAGATCTTCCCACCAGAGGATCCCGAACCACGACAGAGGACCGACCGGACTCCACGGGACCCGGAGACCAGAGGAACGCTTCTGGAACTGGACTGGTGATAAACGCAACCTCTTTTCTCATCTTTTCCTTTACTTTTCCCCGTTTCTTTCCCCTTTCTCTTTCTTACTCTCTCTCTCTATCGCGTGCTGCTTTATGGGCAAATTAATAAAGTAACACTGTTTGATTGAATCATAACCCTTTGGCATTTTGGTTGCCTTAATTTTGTGCTCTGAGATCAAGTTAAAAGAACCATCATGAGTCCATCACTGAATGGACCGTGACATTTAATTGGCGATGAGGATGGGATTCTGGGAAAACAGAGGGGTGTAGGTAGTGTGTGGTCTGCACCAGGGGAAGGACGTTTCGTCTCAGCCACACCTAAGCCTTACACTGATTTATCAGTGATAAGTGCTTAGAATGCAAGTGGGGCGATTCAGATTTCCCGCACACCATACACGCCTTGGCGTAAAGCACCCCAAACTCATGTTGAGGGTTCTGTTTCCTGGAATCTAACACAAAAGATCTCAAAGTGCAAAAGGGGTGTTGTTCTCATGACGATGAGTATTGTCTACTAGGGAGAATGTAGGGGCAATCTTGTGTGTTTGTGTATCTAAGTTGTGCCTCCCCATAGCAGATTTTTGGCCCCTTCAACCACTCAGGAAAGAGAAGGGTGACACAGCGGTTGCTGTGGTTTTTGTAACTAAGTTGTGCCTTCCTAGAGTGTGCACTGCCCCTTCGTAATAAGAATGACCAGAAAAACTGACAATCAGGATTTTCGGTTAGCGAAAGATCGGGCCTCGTTCTACATGCTTTTAGCAAAGTATGGAGCCTGACCCTCCGTACCCGGAGAAGACTGGGTTCGTGATAATTGGGCTAATTTACAGAGTGTAGTGGACCTGAGTGATTTCTTTGCAGACCAAGTCTGAGTTTAGATCAAATAAAGATAAAACTGTTGTCTGTGCTGTTCTAGGAGCCAGTCTAGTAGCATCGATTGAAGATCGCTTTATGCGACGCAGCAATGAAAGTAAAATAATAGAATCACTTGAAAATCTGGTGCAGATTTTACAAAAAACAACCTCCAATTTAGAACAACAATTAGAAAACTGCTTCCAACAACTAGAAAAGGAGAGGGAAGAAAACTGCTCATTGAAAGCCACTCTGAAGGAAAACACGGGGGGGTGGAGGGAGCGGGAGTTAGAGGAGAAAAATATCCCACACATAAATCAAATCTACCCTCAGAAAGAATTGGAGGACTCGGGAAAATGTTATGACGAATTCCCACATGTGAGACCCTTAGTTAAAACAGAATACTTTTATGCAAAGGAGGAGGATACTGACTCTCACATTACAACTAAGCAAACACCTTACACTGCCACGGAGCTGGCCAAACTTAAAAAAGAGTAGTCACCTCCCTAAAGAATCTGAAAATGATTATGTGTGACGTGTATCCCTAACTGGAGGAGACCAAATTCAGTTAAGTGAACAAGAGGCAAATGGATACTGGGGGCATGGAGTCTTCTTAACAACTGGTGACAGACGTGCCCCATGGTCTCTAACCCAGCGAGCTGCTTACTGGGCTGGAGGGCTAAACCCCTTAGATAGGGGAGAGCCCTTAGCGATTACTGGTACACCTGATCAATTGCTAGAAAGTGTACACAAAGCAGCCTGCTTGCAAATGATACATGAAAGGAAATTAATTCCTGAATGTGAATCCCCAATGATGTTGCCAGTGAATCCTGACATGATGACTCCCTTAATAAGGGGACTTCCAGAGTCACTAAAATCTACTGGAATCAACCTTCAAAGGACAATCACACTAATGAGCCCAGTAGAGAAATTGGAAAATGCGACTAGGAACCAGGGTAACAGAAGTGGGAGCCAGAGGAAAGGAACTAATACTAGCATGGATGCCTCTTTCACCCCTCCCCCGACTTCCTGCAATAACCAAATACTCAGAAGGTGTGGACGTGGGGGGAAGTAACACAAGAATTGAAAGATTACAATAGGAAATATGGCCCAGTAAAAATCGTAGAAGAGAGGTTGAGAGGAATCCATCATATTGAAATCAAAAAGCTGCCCCTCTCCGCCAATGCTGCTGCTGTTTACCGGTATCCCAAAAAAAGAACATCCATGCAATAAAACGGCAAAGGGAGAACAGCCTAGAGCCCAACAACAATGGTGGGTTTTGGGAATTAAAAAGGGAGTTCTCAGAGACATAATGGAAGGATTACCCCTTGATAAACTCAGTAAACTAGTATCGAGGTGGTGAAATCCAAAAGAGCCTTCACAGAATGTAAAAGAAATCCTACCTGTTGTGCCTTCAACTCCCTCCCCTGTCGAGGATAAAAGTCTCTCCCAGAATCAGGAAAACTAGAACCTCCATTCCTTCGTAGTGGGCGGGGGAATGGAGGATGGATTTATATCCAACAGCTCACACATACCAAAGGGGGAGATTTCTTAATCACAGCTTTAGTGGGCCCTAAACGTGCACCTGTAGCTTTTTAAATCGACATCGATGCACAAATTTCTGCTCTAAGCGAAGCTGATGCTGATAGGTGTGGAGCTTTTCCCTCAAAGCGATGTTTCTGTGTCCTTAATGCTTTAGGGTCAGTAGAAGTTATGAAAGTTGCTTGGGTAAAATTGTTGTTGCCAGGAAATGAGAGCACAGTCACTATTAAGATGGTGATTGGTGACATTCCCAATAGTTTGCTAGGTATGGATATCCTCAAAGGCAGACAGTGGGAAGATTCAGAAGGATTGTTGTGGACTTTTGGAATGCCGCCATTGTTACATCTATAGGCTATTGCAAGTTACACCGGCACTCCCGCATAATCAGGTTACAAATGTAAAATAATACCCATTGCCCCTTGGTGCCAAAGAAGGCATAAAACCGGTTATACAAGAAATGAGAGAACAAGGAGTCATAATTAACACACACTCTCCTTTTAACTCTCCAGTGTGGCCAGTTAGAAAGCCCAACAGGACGTGGCGACTTACAATAGATTTTTGGCAGCTGAATGCCAACACTGATCCTCTAACTGCTGCAGTCCCCAATCTGGCTGAGCTAATAACCATGATACAAGAAAAAGCTCATCCAATCATGGTAGCAATAGATGTCAAGGACATGTTTTTCATTATACCGTTGCAGCCAGAAGACAGAGATTGTTTTGCTTTCACCTGGGAGGGACAACAATACACTTTCACCCGACTTCCCCAAGAGTACAAACATTCTCCCACACTAGCTCATCACGCTTTAGCTCAAGAACTAGAAAAAATACCCAAACCCGAAGGCATAGCTGTTTATCAGTACATTGATGATATTCTTGTGGGTGGAAATGAAATAACAGAAGTAGGGGCAACCCAACAAGAAATAATTACACATTTAGAAAATTTGGGTTTACAAATTCCCCCTGAAAAGGTCCAAAAGCCCTCACAAGAAGTAAAATTCTTAGGAATCTGGTGGAAGGGAGGGATGACCTGCATCCCGCCAGACACTCTTGCTTCCTTAGATCAGATTAAAATGCCTGAATCAAAAAAGGACTTAGAGCATGTTTTAGGGTTGTTAGTTTTTTGGAAGAAGCACATTCCAGACTTTTCTGTCATTGCTAGACCTCTTTACGATCTGTTAAAAGAAAAGGGGTAAAATGGGAATGGACAGTTTCTCAGGAAGAAGCTATGTGATTACTGATTTTTGAAGCAACAGCTCACCAAGCCCTTGGTCCTATTCACCGTACAGACCCTTTTCAGGTTGAATGAGGGTTTGCTTTATCAGGCTTGTCAGTTCACATATGGCAGAGAGTCCCTGAGGGTCCAACCCGACCTGTGGGATTTTTCTCCTGGGTTTTTAGGGATGACGAAAAGAGATACACCGCTTGGGAGAAAGGTTTGTTTGTTGTTAGTCTGGCTCTTTTAGAAGTAGAGAAGATTGCACGACAGCAGCCAATTGTGTTAAGAGGCCCATTTAAAGACATTAAAACAGTCACTTCTGGGACCCCTCCTCCTGATGGGGTAGCCCAAAAGGCCTCAGTACGAAAGCGGTATGCTCAGATTGAACATTATTGTAACATTTTCTCAGTATCTGAAGGAGCTTTAAAAAACCTAGTTATACAAGAAATGGAGAGCTTGGACAAGGACCAAGACAAACCTGCCTCAGTGATTCAAGTCGCACCTCCCTTTTCGCATGATCGGTCAGCTAGTGCTTGGTTTACTGACGCTTCTGCTAAAAGAGAGGGAAAAGTGTGGAAATACAGGGCAGTCATGCTCCATACCTCTTCCGAAGAACAGATTATAACAGAGGGAGAGGGTAGTGCACAAGTAGGTGAATTAATTGCAGTACGGAGTGTTTTCCAACATGAAGCACAAACTGCTACCCCTGTACACATATATACTGACTCTTATGCTGTGTTTAAGGGCTGTACCGAGTGGCTTCCTTTCTGGGAACAGAACGGATGGGAAGTTAATAGGATTCCAGTGTGGCAAAAAGACAAGTGGCAAGAAATCTTAAGTATTGCTAGGAAAGGAAACTTTGCTGTGGGCTGGGTGGCTTCTCATCAGGTAGATGGGGGATCTGCAGAAGAATGGAATAACCGAGCTGATGAATTAGCAAGACTGGCCCCTATACAAAAGGATCAAATTTCAGAAGATTGGGAACACTTGTTAGAATGATTACGTGTAAAGTGCAAACACACCGGAGCCAAAGACTTGTACCGTGAAGCTCTGGCCTGAGGCTGACCTGTCACCAGGGAAATGTGCAAAACCTGCATATCAGCCTGCGAACAATGTTGGAGACGGTTAGAAAGGCACCCTTTAGAAGATAACTCCCTGCATTTAAGGGAAGGTAAAGGTCTGTGGGATGCCTGGCAGGTAGATTACATTGGCTCCTTTAAGAAATCAGGGAGCAAGCATTTCGTACTGGTGGGAGTAGAAATTACATCAGGATTAGTCCAAGCAGAAGCTTTTAAAAAGGCTACAGGTGAAAATACTGTGAAAGCATTGCGAGAATGGTTTGGAACTTTTCCAAAACCACAAGAAATACAGTCTGACAACGGTTCCCATTTCACTGCTAAAATTGTACAAGATTGGGCACAAAGAGAAGGGATCAAATGGACTTTTCACACCCCATATTACCCACAGGCTAATGGAATTGTAGAAAGAAAAAACGGCCTCCTAAAACGGCTTTTGAGACCTCATGAGGGTAATTGGGATACTCATCTGTGGCAAGCTGTCACAGGGGTAAATGACAGGTGGGGGGTAAATGGATGCCCCAAAATCACTGTTTTCTGTCCAAAAGCCCCTTCCTTGATTTCCTCTCTAAAGGGACCAAATGATTCCAAGGATCCAGCCCATTACCCTTGACAGTCAGTCCTAGTAGAACTCCCCACTGTGGGAAGAGGACCACTGGTATTAAAAACCCCTTTGAACACAAAGTCATGGGTAGCTTCTGAGGCCCTGGGCAAGGAACATCGGATAAATACCTGCTGGATAATTCCGTCATTTTAATTATTTTTGCCTCAAAGAGGCGAGCCCTGTTTGTTTTCCTTTTTGCAGGAGAACTCTGAGGGACACAGAGAATAACGTGAATTATCCAAGAATCGAATTGAAGGCCTAGTTTGTGAGGATGACCAAAAGTATAATTGGGTTACTAATACTTTTCTGCATCCTTTCACCTACTCATAACCAAAAATATGCTAAATGGCCTTGGTCTGAACCTATTGTCAGATACACTACTTCTCTAGGACCATATCCCAAAGACCGCTTTCCAAGTATAGCCACTGTGGTAATGCATGATGATAAAGTGTATCACCCAAATGAATGGAAGTGGGATAGGAAGGATTGGATTAGACTCCTAAATGGTACAATTGGAGAAAAAATTAAAGCAGGATGCAGAAAAGTAGAAGGGTCTAACCATGAGAAAGTCTCCTCAATTACGGTTACTGGAAACCTTTTAGATCTGAATTCGACAACCCAAATTCATCCTTACATCTCAGCGAAACTCTGTCCTACTGCAGAGTGGAAATGTGATAAACAAAATTCTCTCATTTTGTGTTGTCGCCAAAAGAGTCTCGGCAATTACAACACTACCACCCTAGACCCAAGTACCTACAACATGGAAATTACTAAATCCTGTAAGGATGAAGAAGCTGATTGTTGGCACAACTTCACTTTAACAAGGACCATCCGAGTGGTGTGTAATTGGCGAAACAATAATGCAAACCGGTCAGAACGATTAGGCCTGAACCACAAATTTAAAATGAATGCTGTCCCCGAACCCCTAGTGACACTTGTAGCAATAGTAACCTATCACAACAAAGACAGCGTTTTCACACTAGATGTTAAAAATAAAACTTTACTCACTTTTTTGGTGGTTCAGGGTGACAACCTCTCCGTGCAATGCAAACTGATTACCGAGTCCCTCACCGAACCTGTAAGCAGCTATGGAATTGGACTACATGGCTCTACAATATCATGCAAAAAAACAAAGCCAAAATTGTTGGCTAAATTTGGCTGTGATACAATATACTCATAAAGTAATGTGAGGTAAAAATAATACCAAACATTGAGGGGAACTCAGAATAGAGGTCATGACACCTACCACCCAACCAATAGCGGTACCTAGTCCAGAAATTTTTGAAATTGGACCATATGTGATAAAAAATGTAGGCCAACAACAAATGTTGTTCAATCCAGAATGGTCTCTCAAGCGTGTTGAGTTGTTAATGCAAAATAACATTTCTGAGATTCAGCCAGCCTGCTCTCCTTTCTTAAGGACCTCCTTTGAAGGGTGGACAACCTGGCTGAGGAAATGAATTCCTAATAGAACACCGAGAGACCTAACTGGTGTGTTTGGGACAGGACTGGGAGTTCTAAATGGTATTGATTCAGAGATATTAATGAACAAATTGGCTGCTACAACTAGTGATTTAGCAAAATTACAAATCCCTTTGCGGTCTTCCCTATTGGCTTTGGGAACTAACCAACGGCTGTTATCCAAAGTATTACCAAAATGGGAAAAGGTAAATGTAAAAGATCACAAATTGATAATAGATGCATTTGGTGTAGTCCAAAATAACCTCTCTGGCTCTCAGTTGTATTCAGGCACAACTGTGGATGCAATCAGTGGCTGCCTCAATCAAAAGGGAAGGTGAAGAAGGCACTTTTCCTACCGAAATTCAAAAAATTGTCTGGGACAGTGCCACTGAACTTGAGAAAGAACTCCAGTCCTGGTGGACTTTGGTAAACTTTACCTATAACCCCATCACGAACACACCCACGATCTTTTTGTTAACCATACATAATGCTACAATATACATAATTTACCCAATCATTGCATTAGGGTTGAACCACAATGGAACTATACTCTATCCTTTCGAGCACAGAGTATGGGCCCGAAAAACAGATGAAAAATGGCAAACTGTCAATTTAGAATCTTGCATTGTGTGAGAACAGCAAGGATTCATCTGTGAAAGTAATACAATCAGTACTCAAGACATTTGCCTGGACACTGGGCAGAATGTTTACCACTTTGAGGTTCGTCCTGACAATCGAGAAACGGTATTAGCGTATATTGGCAAAGGTTGTGTGTGCTTGAGGACCACTTGCAACTCTATATTAGTAGATGCAATGATGATAAATATTAGAAATCATTCAAATTTTTGTGTTTGTGATTTTGTTAAAATTAATGGATGTGATTTTTCTTATCTCGCACCAGTTATATCTCATCAACTCATACAATCTAATTATGTTGGAGAATTGTTTGAGAATGGGGGACATGGGTCTGCAGAGCAGTTGTACGAGCAGAGCCTGTTCTGAAGGCCTTAGCATAAGTAGCAAGACTAGGCTGCAGTGGGAACCGCTGACTCAGTAAAATCAGCAAGGTCACTGAGACCTTGGCAGAGTTTCACAAACAGCTTTCAACAGCACAAGAATGTAGAATAAGCATAGCTAGCAGCTGCAAGTAGGAGGACCATGCAAATGTGACTGTTAGAGTTTAAGCCAATTAGTAGGTGACAGGTATGCATAATTATCATGAACTGTATAAGTATATGCTATTCGGGCTAATAAATCGAACTATGCTTTATCACTCATATTGAGTCGACCTGCGTGTTCCTCCGCTGCTCAAAAGTGGCACCCGAACAGGGACCTGAAGTTTCCACTCAGAGCGGCGGATGCAGAAAAGCACTGGTTAGCAGTGAACCGGGGGGCAAAGATCAACTGAACGCTGTTCGACGCGACGTATCGTTCAGAAGCCTGGACCGTCCGAGAGGGGTCTGCCGTCTGCAGGGGCTACTGGAAAGGTTGCCACAAGGTTAACAAGGATAATAAGGATCATTAGGTTAATGAGGATAACCAGAATAACGAAGATAACGAAGATAATAAGGATTACAAGGATTACAAAGATAACGAGGATCACAAAGATAACAAAGATAACAAGGATAACGGGAAAGGTTGAAGCGCTGACCGGCGACATGGATTTTGAGGTAGCCCTAAATTTATTTCAGCGCTTTTTAGAAAAGCGGGGTATAGATTGTATCAAGCAGCTATCGGGGTTAGTTACTTTAGGAAGAGTGAAATTATGGAGCGAAACGTGTTTTCTGAAGAACAGGCCGTGGTTGGGCACCTCCTGCGTATTCTCTCTGTGGGGGGACTTGAATGGGAAGAAAGTAACATTTATAGACTGTTAATTTGGGAGAAACCGAGAAGGCTTTTAAACGTTAACTTTGGGATGATAAAAGGCAGAAATTATGGAATAAGGACAGCAATGGAGATGATAAAGCAGCTAAATCATTAGTAACTACATGGAAGCTTATAAAAGATTTTTGTGGCTGAACGGTCTGCTGCTGCTGGACTTTTTGTAGCGTTGCAGCCTAATAAGAATCCTGAAAGTCACTGTGAAGTCTACCCAGTTCGTGTCTTTGATACCCTCCCTATTCTATCACCTGCTGTGCTTTCAGCACCCCTGATAACTCAGCAGTCCGGGGCGGGGGGAGGAAGTGTACTGTCAGTCCTTTTACCAATTTGTATCTGCCTTTACCACCTTTTAAGCCTCCAACTTCCATGAGAGAGCAGAAGGAGTCGCCGGATAAGAACTGGGCAAAAGAACTGTGTGACAGATCAGATGAGCTATTAGCGAGTGAATCCAACAGTCAGCAATATTAAGCTATGAGAGAGGTGCCTGAAACCAAAAAATCATTTGCAACTATCAATCAGGATCCCAATGAGAATTACATGCAATTTATTGACCACCTTCAAGAGACCATCAATGAGCAGGTTGAAACCTTAGAAGTTAAGGAAGCACTGGTGTTGAAATTAGCAGTAGAGAATGTTAATGTTTGCTATCAGCATGTTATTTGCGGGTTTTACAGTACATATTACATGCTTCTGTGTATTGCCCCTCTGAAAATCAAGCAGCTTGTCAGGAACGTGAGTTAATTGTTTTACCAGTTGTTTTTAAGTGTACCGTAAAACCTTCTCCCCGCTTTTCCCACTCATGCTGCAAACAGCCCTGTGCTTCCCCTCCTCCCTCCCACTTCTCAAGGTTTTTACTTGCAAGATGGGGCCAGGAATGACTGTTTTCAGTTGTGTTCCTGAAAAATCGGTATTGAGAGGTGTTTTAAAACATAGGAAAGCACTCGGACAAGAAATCATTAAATCATTTCAGTCAGTTTTACAGGCGGGGCGATTTGAACTTCAACAAGCTGGGGGAGAATTGACTGATAACACACAGGTCACAGTAAACTTGTTAAAGTCTACAAGATGCTTTTCTTAATAACCTGTTTTCTTTGTGGGTATCTGTTTAAGCATGTTGCAATTTTGATAGGTCTTTGTTATATGGTACGATAAGTTCACAGTCTGTTAAATCATGAGAATCCGTTGACTCAAAATGTACGTTTTATGATATTACAGAAGATCATGAGTAATTTAGCTCTTTACTGCGTGAATGTAATGGTAAAATTTTGTGTGTAGTAGCTGTTATTTTTCTTTCTAGCATGCTAGCTTTATTCTGGTATCCAGACTTGCGCAACTCTGTGATAGGCTGTGTCTCATCTGGATGTGCTGGATTTGGCTCTTTTGTATGCACACCAAGTAAAGAATCCTGGTTTTGGGATAACAGTTGTAGCGCGCCAGATGAGACACTAATAAAAGCCTTACCTGGTCCAGCTTGCTGCGACGGCGGGGGGGCGGGTGCCAATGGGGCTCCAGTGCACACTAACCTGTTTTGTCAGGGAGACCCGGCGGTACCTCTGCCTGGCTGAGCAGTAGGCAGTTCAAAGGTGCAATGCAAAAATTGAGAGATTGTCTTAAATTAGTGTAACTGTGATCCATCTCCATGTTTGAACTTGGTATTTGGTTTTCATAACTGAGCTCAGTATTTTAATTTGCATATTTCTATTTGGTACCAAAAGAATTTTTTTTGGGGAGATAATTACAAAACGGGAACCGGTTCCACTGCTAAGATTTCACTGCTAAAATTCCACCTTGCTCCCTCTTAGGATGCATCCTTGCGCATTAGAGTAATTGTCTATATAGTTAGGTAGTAATTTTGTTGATGGTTCTGGGCAGTCTCATAAAGCTGTAGTGGTTTGGTGTGAAGATAACGATTGGCATCATTCTGTAAAAATTATTGAACGTTCAACCCAATTATCAGAACTTGGCACAGCTTTAAATTACTTAGAGCTTTTTAAAGAGGAACCTCTAAATTTGATTTGTTATTTTGAGTACGTAGTCAAGATCCAATACACGTATCTGATTCCGAACTTTTTGTTTGTTTGTTTGTTGGTTTAAAAAAAAAAAAAGGGGGGGAGGAAAGTAGGGGAAACACCACAAAACCAATTGTCAAAAGCATTGTATGTGATGAAACACTTTGCAAGTATGACCCAAAACCATGTTAAATCAGAAAGAACCTACATTAGTTATGATCAAATCACTAGTCAATGGAAAAGGCCACATCAATTGATAACCTGGGGAAAAGGTTATGTTTGTGTCATTACAGGGCAAGGATTGAAGTGGATTCCCGTGAAATGAGTGAATAAAGACAACAAAGATTCAATGGATGCAGATGGACAGGAGGGAGATAAGTTGTGAGGACTGTTTCAGATGTAAACCATGGATCCTAATTCAGTTTTATAGATGCTCACAGATCTGGAAGATAAATCAAAGGTAATCCATAAGGAAATTCAACATCTTATGGACTACACCCAGAAGATTAAAGAAGATATAGGGCTTTTCGGCTTGGAGGGGTTAACAATCTGGCTAGGGTTAGAAGGGTGGTTTAAGAGCTTTTTACAAAGTGTGTTGCTTATATTAGTTATAGTAGCTATAGGGTTATTGCGTTTAAGCTGTGCTCTCTCTTGCTTTAAAAGAATGTTTGAACGAATAGCGAATCAGGCTCTACTCGTACAAAAAGAAAAAGGGGGAATTGTTGGAGAATGGTTTGAGAATGGGGGACATGGGTCTGCAGGGACAGTTGTACGAGCAGAGCCTCTTCTGAAGGCCTTAGCATAAGTAGCAAGACTAGGCCGCAGTGGGAACCGCTGACTGTTTCAGTAAAATCAGCAAGGTCACTGAGACCTTGGCAGAGTTTCACAAACAGCTTTCAACAGCACAAGAATGTAGAATAAGCATAGTTAGCAGCTGCAAGTAGGAGGACCATGCAAATGTGACTGTTAGAACTTAAGCCAATTAGTAGGTGACAGGTATGCATGATTATTGTGAACTGTATAAGTATATGCTATTCGGGCTAATAAATCGAACTATGCTTTATTGCTCATATTGAGTTGACCTGCGTGTTCCTCCGCCGCTCAAATAATTACACTCTGATTCAAGAATTACTGCCTACACCTATTGGGATGAATCTTACATTGGTAAAGCAATTGTTGCAACACCAAGACCTGATCGAGATCTTGGAAGAAGTTCAAGTAAATGGACAGAAAACCTTGATAACCGTTCACCATGATGCCAAAGAAGTTCAAGGGGGGGTGAAGAAGCATAAAAGATGACTCCAGAATGGAGACCGTGGAAGATCTTCCCACCAGAGGATCCCGAACCACGACAGAGGACCGACCGGACTCCACGGGACCCAGAGACCAGAGGAACGCTTCTGGAACTGGACTGGTGATAAACGCAACCTCTTTTCTCATTTTTTCCTTTACTTTTCCCCGTTTCTTTCCCCTTTCTCTTTCTTACTCTCTCTCTCTATCGCGTGCTGCTTTATGGGCAAATTAATAAAGTAACACTGTTTGATTGAATCATAACCCCTTGGCATTTTGGTCGCCTTAATTTTGTGCTCTGAGATCAAGTTAAAAGAACCATCACGAGTCCATCACCAAACGGACTGTGACACCATCCCACAGGTGAACTGGTACAAATTCTCCCTCAAGTCTTTGATACACTCCCTCTTTCTGGAACCAGAGCTAGCTGTACTGCCAGGACAGACTTCACATCCATGTGCAACCACTTCTTGCAAACAAAGCAATAATTTATGCAACTGCTGTCATCTGTGGAGCACATAAGCTTGTCTCCTAATTCTGAAGTCTCACTCTGGAGTGCTTCTCTGTACTCCCAGCTCAAATCAGTATAATCAGCCATTACTTCCCAAGAGTCACATTTTCTCACTGCTGCTGAGCTTTGGTTGACGCATACCAATGGCTACTGCAGCTCTTGCTGGAGTTGTTTTACAGACATAGCCATATCATAAGAAGGCATCACACAACATCAAGGTAGCTCCTGTCTCTTCCACATGTAGAAGGTTTGGGGGAGGTTTTTACCACTCAGACCCTAAAGAAAAGCCTATTACTGGTATAGCTTATGTTAAGGTTTTGAAGGAGTGGAAACTTCAGCAAAACCTTTTATCGGGACTCTCTTATGTGGATTTCTCTGTGAGAAATCAAGCCATTCTGGAATAACTCAACACAGAGAGTTGTGTTCCTCTGAAATCCAGGAAAGTGGTAAAACTGCAAAAGATGGGTCAAGGTTCCTGCCTGTAATAAGGGACAGGGTGAATCACAGTGTGACTGTCATGGGTAAATACACGTTTCTTTCTAGCTCCCTCAGCAAGCCTAACTGTTCTTTGTGAAAAACACATGGCTTCTGCACCTGAATACACAAAAAATGCGTGCCCTGGAGTGGGGACCAGAAGTTTGCACTTCCTCCGCCCTACCCAGGCACTACGATTTTCACAAACAACTTCACTTCTGCTCCAGTCTTTTCTAGCTCTATAGCTTCATTTTGTTATTTAAGGGATGACCAAGTTTCAAAAGCAGAGTGGACAGTGCCCTCTAGCATAATTAGGTGGTCAGAGCACCCTGTGGACATGGGACACATCCTTGCCCATCGCACACCAGCTCTTCCACTTCCCAGAAAAGTCTTTAACCACTTCTGCAGTTGGAGATATTTTCACCAACATATGATGGCATCTGTTGCTTCTCCCATGTGAATTCAGAGAGAGAAAATTATCTGATGTTTAAATCCAAAAGAGGGTTTCAGGCCACAATCATAGAATAGAATCATTGAATGTCCTGAGTTGGAAGGGACCCACAAGGATCATCCAGTCCAACTCCTGTCCCTGTATATGACAACTCCACATCATGTGCCTGAGGGTGTTGTCTAGTCTCTTCTTGAATGCTGCCAGGCTGGGGCTGTGACTACCTCCCTGGGGAGCCTGTTCCAGTTCTCCACTACCCTCTGGGTGAAGAAACTTTTCCTAATGTCTAACCTAAAACTCCCCTGGCACATTGCCCTGCCATTCTCTCGAGTTCTGTCATTGGTCGCCAGAGAGAAGAGATTAGTGCCTACCTGTGGATGGGTTTCTGTTAGATGGAGATTTGTTATTGAACTAGCCAGGCCCAAAGGAATTTCAAGGCCACCTCGGAAAGCTGAAAACAGGACCTCCTGTGGGGGTGAGGCAGTTCTACAATAACAGAGCCTCAACATGACGCAAATCAATGGACCTATCAGCAGTGAGACTCCAGTGCGTGGACAGCTCGTGAACATAGATGATATCCAATTAGTGAATGCATGCTTGGAGCGTGGACGCATGATCAGAGAATAGTTGCATATATAAGGAGACTTGTTTCTGTAATAAATGGCTTTGCGTGGTTCACATTGAATCGGAATGCTGAGTCCTTTATTCACTCCAACACCTACCCTTCCTCTTCCCCTTGTGAGGAAACTGTAGAAGGCTGTGAGGTCTCCCCTCAGTCTCCTCCAGGCTGAACAAACCAAGTGACTTGGTGGCCAGTCATGAGTGGTGTTCCCCAGGGCTCAGTATTGGGGTCAGTTCTGTTTAATCTGTTTAGCAATTATCTGGATGAGGGGGTTGAGTGCACCCGCAGTAAGTTTGCAGATGACATCAAACTGAGTGGGAGTGTTGACCTGCTGGAGGGTAGGAAGGCCATACGGAGGGATCTGGACCAGCTGGATCATTGGGTTGAGGCCAATTGTACGGGTTTAACAAGGCCAATTGCTGGGTCCTGCACTTGGGTCACAACAACCCCAGGCAGCACTACAGGCTCGGGGAAGAGCGGCTGGAAATCTACCCGGTGGAAAAGGATCTGGGGGTGTTGATTGACAGCAGCTGAACATGAACCAGCATGTGCCCAGGTGGCCAAAAAGGCCAACAGCATCCTGGCTTGTATCAGGAACAGTGTGGACAGCAGGACTAGAGAAGTGATTGTGCCACTGTACTCGGCACTGGTGAGGCCCCACCTTGAATCCTGTGTTCATTTTTGGGCCCCTCACCATAAGAAGGACATTGAGGTACTAGAGAGAGTGCAGAGAAAGGCAACAAAGCTGGTGAGGGGTCTGGAGCACAAGTCTTACAAGTAGCAGTTAAGGGAACTGGGGCTGTTTAGCCTGGAGAAATGGAGGCTGAGGGGAGACCTTATTGCTGTCTACAACTACCTGAAAGGAGGTTGTAGCATGGAGGGTGTTGGTCTCTTCTCACAAGGAGCAAGTAATAGGACAGGAGGAAATGGCCTCAAGTTGTGCCAGGGGAGGTTTAGATTGGATATTAGGAAAAAAATTCTTCCTGGAAAGGGTTGTGAGGCATTGGAACAGGCTGTCCAGGGAAGTGGTGGAGTCACCATCCCTGGAGGTGTTTAAAAGGCGTTTAGACAAAGTTCTTAGGGACATGGTTTAGTGCTAGAGTTAGGTTATGGTTGGACTTGATGATCCTGAGGGTCTCTTCCAACTGAAATGATTCCGTGATTCCGTGACTTTAGCCGTTCCTCATATGGCTTCCTCTCCAAATCCTTCACCAATTTCGTAGCCCTCTTCTGGACACTCTCCAGTAGCTTAATATCTTTTTTATACTGTGGTTCCCAGAACTGGACACAGTGCTCCAGGTGAGGCCATATCAGTGCAGAGTAGAGGGGAACAATCACCTCCTTCGAGTGGCTGGCAATGCTGTGCTTGATGCACCCCAGGACTTGGATGGCCCTCTTGGGTGCCAGGGCACACTGTTGGCTCATGTTCAACTTACCATTGAACAGAACCCCCAGATCCCTCTCTGCAGAGCTGCTTTCCAGCATCTTGTCCCCCGGTCTGTGTGTACAGCCAGGTTTGCCGTGTCCCAGGTGCGAAATCCGGCACTTGCCGTTGTTGAACTTCATGCAGTTGGTGATTACCCAGGTCTCCAATTTTTCTAGATCCCTCTGCAGGGCCTCTCTGCCCCTGAGAGTCAACATCTCCTCCCTATTTTGTGTCATCAGCAAACTTACTCAGTATTTCCTCAAGTCCTGTGTCTAAGTCATTTAGAAAGACACTGAAGAGTGCTGGCCCTAAGATGAATCACTACAGAACCTGGTGACTGATCACCAGCCTGACACAACCCCATTTGCTAGAACCCTTTGATCTTGGCTCATCAGCCAGTTGCTCACCCACTGCATTGTGTGTTTATCCAGCTGTATGCTGGTCGTCTTGTCCAGGAGGATAATGTGAGAGACAGTATCAAAGGCTTTACTGAAATCCAAAAAGATCACATCAACAGGCTTCCCTTAGTCAACTAGGTAAGTTACCTGTTGCAGTTGAGACGGACAAACGACATGGATCAAGTTCTTCCAGGATGAAAGTAGTAGATGCCATTTATTGCTACAAGTGCATTTTTATACAGTTCTACCAATTCATGTGTCTCTTCACTATTGGTTACAAGTTACAGCAGTAACATCTCATTGGCTAATTTTACTATCATCCATGTTATTCTTTTCTTCTCTCTCATGGGAACATCCCTTCTCTCTCATGGGTACAACTTAATATCTCCGGATATTCCTTTACTCCCATCCTTCTCAAGGGTAAACCTTAATATCTTCAAGGCTGATCTCTGTTCCCATACTCTCCATCAGGGATTCCACAGACCCGCTGTAGTTTCCCACAACTCCCCCTTTTTGTATTTGTGCTAAAAAGGTTGCCTTCATTGTCCGCTGCAGGGCCCTTTGCAGCAGAGAAATCATGCATGGCAACATTAGTAACACAACCACAACAATCATCAGAACGATCAGTCCCGTTTTCACTACTGATAACAACCACCCTGAAAGACCCCAGCTACTAAACAATTTACTTAACCAATCCCATCCGTCATCAGCTTGTAACTTTTGTACTCCCTCTTTCAAAAATTGTATACTTTTATGAACTGACTCAGAGTGATCTGACAAGTTCATGCAGCACACACCATCAAAATCTTCACACCCGTGTCCTTGAGCTAATAACAAAAAGTCTATTGTGGCTCTATTCTGCAGTGTAGCATGTCTTACAGACTCTACATCTAACAAAAGTCCACTTAAAGCCTTAGAAGTTCTGTTAATTTGCTTAGCTAGCCAACATCCTAATTTTTCTAAAGTATTTAAAGGTTAGCTGTGCCAACACCAGGTACAAGAGATCCTAAAACCCTTAATCCCGATCCCCAAAAATCTACATTATCATCACATTTTGACTTATATGCATGCAAAAAGCATTTTTCCTGTGTTGCTTTTTTGTGATCTACTATCATGGATACATTGGGCATTAAGAGAGTTAATCGTCCCAAACTACATTGTCCTCCAACAGCATTAGAAGGAATACCTGGCCAGGCTCTATCTCCACAGATCAAGAATGCACCATACGGGAGTTTTTGGGGTCACTGTCCCACATTGTTAACAACACCCCTTGGACTCTTCTGCGAGGCATTGCACCAATGAGTTTCATTTCTGTAGTCGTCAAGGGTAGCATTAACATTTTGCAGTTTTGTCCATTCATGCTTTAGCATATTGTCCTGACAATTTTCACAAACCAGCTGGATACAGACATCCATGGGCACAGATCCCATCAATTCCAGTTCCTGTGGTTCAATGTCTATTTCTGGGAGACAATTAATCCAAAGTGCCATGTTGGTATTATTACAGTTTGTTGCAATGCCTTTGCACCGACCACTATTTTGAAACAGTTGTGTGATACTGCTGTAGTCGTCAAGGGGGATGCCAACCAAGCATGTGTGGAACGGGTTTTCCGGAGATGCCATAGCTAGGCATATGGAGTCGATGTTGGTTAAAGTAATCCACATGTTAATCTGTCTGTGCAGGCATCCAAGATGAAGCAGCTGCAGCAATCAGCATTAAGAAGGCAACACAGGTTTCACATTTCGTGCAGGCAACCATTGTGGTCCTTGATCTGTAGAGACATGAGCATAGCCTCTTCCCCAGGTTAATAATTCATGTGGACCTGTCCATTGTCCCGTGCGCAAATCCCACATTAACACTTTTGCCCCTCGACTGACCCTCTCTTGAGCCACTAAAGAGGAAAAATGACATAGAATGGGTGGCATCTGGGCATCATCAGAAACCTGCAAAAAGTTTAAAACATGTGTGGCTTTAGCCAAGCGTGCATCAGGTGGCTCACCCAACATTCCCCCTTTTTGTTTTTGAAGAAAACACTTCAGTGTTCCATGAGCGCATTCCACAATGCCTTGCCCTGTGGGAGAGTGAGGAATACCTGTAACATGACATACCCCCCAGAGCTGTAGAAATGAAGCAACTTTCCAGGATACATATGCTGAGACATTGTCTGTTTTTACCTGTTGCGGAACGCCCATGAAGGAAAACGCACGCTGTCAATGACGTATTACATCTCGTGCAGATTCTGTAGTATGAGCAGTGGCAACGATAGCAGAAGAGAAGGTGTCTATAGAGACCTGAACATACTTCAAGCGCCCAAATTCAGGTACATGTGTAACATCAGTTTGCCAAATTTGCAAGACTCGAAGGCCACGGGGATTGGTGCCATAATAAGTAGGAATAGGCTGACCTTGACAATCAGGGCATGCAGCAAAAATAGTACGTGCCTCAGAATTTGAAATGCTAAATTGTCGTCTCAAAGCACAATAACCTTGATGACAGAAATGATGTGAGGCTATTGCCTGTTGTTTAACATCAGGAACAGGTCCTGAAGTCACTGCTGAAACTAGAGAATCTGCTTTTGCATTTCCTTCTATTATGAAACCTGGTAACGTAGTATGACTTTTAACATGCATGACATAATATTCATGATGACGCTTCTGAATTTCAAGCCTTAACAGTTTTAAAATACCAAATAGCTTTTCATTAGACACATGTCCCAATACAGCTTTATCCAACCGTTGTACAAGCCCAGCCACATAAGCAGAGTCTGTCACAATATTCACAGGGCCAGGAAAGGTCTGAAACACCATGGTCATTGCTCTAAGTTTGACCGCTTGTGGTGATCCTTCCTGATGTTCTACTTGATGTTGCCACTGTGTCCCATTCTTCCAAACAATGGCTGCCTTGCCCGTCCTTCCTCATCCATCTGTAAATACTGTAGGTCCATTTACTGGGCTTGATTGATTCAATTGCTTCTGACCAAATTGTACCTGACTGCCTAATTTAATCACTGGATGTGAGGGCAAATGGTAACTGATTTGACCCATATAATTCATCATAGCTGCTTGTAGTGCAGAACTATTAGCCATACACCATTCAAAATAATTACTTTGAACAGGAAGCATGATCGTTTCTGGGTCTCTTGCAATTAATTCCATGCAACGTGATCTGATTTTAATAATCACCTGAGCCACCAGTTCAAAAAGACCTGGGGCTGTCTTTTTTGACTTGGTTGGCAAAAAGACCCACTCTAAAATATGTAAAGGATCTCCCTGCTTCTCATGCCATTGTGCGATCATATCAAAAGGAATGCATTGATCAATCAAAACAATTGCTTGCACAGACACTGTCAAATCAATTCTCCATACATGTTTACTACTGATTGCTTGTTCAATTTTCGCAATTACCTGCTGTGCTTCTGTTGTCAAAGTGCGAGCGGCAGAAATATTAGTGTCTTCTTGCAATAGGTCGAACGATGGCTGCAATTGAGAAGAAAGGATTCCTGTGAAGGGGTTTCGTTAGAAGGAGATATGTTGTTGAATTAGTCAGGCCCAAAGGAATCTCAAGGCCACTTGGAGAAGCTGAGAACAGAATCTGCTGTGAGAAAGAGGGGCGTTTCTTCATTAACAGGGCCTCAGCATGGCGTGAGTCGTCGGACCTATCATCGGTGGGGCTCCAGCGTGTGGACTGCCCATGATGTTCATTTAGCGAATCCATGCTTGGAGCGTGGATTCGTGATTAGAGAACAGTTGCGTATATAAGGAGACATGTGTCTGTAATAAATGGCTTTGGCGTGATTCACATTGAATCGGAGTGCTGAGTCCTTTATCGTTCCAACAAATGGTGACCCCGACGTGATACTCCAGACGGCGTCTCACTAAGGTCGGGGAAAAGCCTGGAGCGGCCCAGCCGGAGGCGTCTCAGCTGGACTGAGAGCCGGGCGGAGACGTACGGACGTTCCGTGGATAAATTTTGTTGAAGAAGGCCCCGGGAAAGGTGAGCGGCTGGGAGCAGGAGGAGGGAAGAGTGAAGTTATGGGGCAGAATATATCCTCAGAGGAAGAAGCTATAGTTAAGATCCTCCTGCATATTCTCTCTATGAGAGGACTTAAATATGAAGAAAGTAACATACGTAGACTGTTGGTTTGTTGTAGAACTAACGGCTATCCGACAGAAGCTGAGAAAGCTTTTAAAATTGAACTTTGGGACGATATAGGGCAGAAATTATGGGATAAGGTTAGCGACGGAGATAAAGAAGCTAAATCATTAGCGACTACATGGAAGCTTATAATTTCCACCTTAAAAGAATTTAAGGCTGAGCGGGCTGCGGTTACTGGAATTTTTGCAGCGTTACAGCCTGATAAGAACTCTAAAAATAACTGTGAAGCTTACCCAGTTCGTGTTTTCGATACCCTCCTTACTCCATCCCCTGTTGTGCCTTCGGCACCCCCGATGATACAACAGTCTGGGGCGGAGGAAGGAAAATTACCGAGTGGATGGCCTCCTGTACCATCACACGACCCTAGAGAGACCAAGAAGTCCAAAGCACTGGAGTCAGATAATTTGTCAAAAGGACTGGTGAAAGTTGAGAATGCTAAAGTCGTAAATAAGTGTAATATCAATTCTTTTACTGATTTGTGTCCGCCTTCACCGCTTTCTATCCTTCTAACTCCTACAAGAGAACAGAAGGAGCCGCCGGATAAGAACTGGGCAAAAGAACTGTGTGAAAGATCAGATCAGCTATTAGCGAGTGAATCCAACAGTCAGCAATATCAAGCTATGAGAGAGGTGCCTGAAACCAACAAAGCAGCCAAATCATTTGCAACTATTAATCAGGGTCCCAATGAGAATTACATGCAATTTATTGACCACCTTCAAGAGACCATCAATAAGCAGGTTGAAAACTTAGAAGTTAAGGAAGCACTGGTGTTGAGATTAGCAGTAGAAAATGCTAATGTTTGCTATCAGCATGTTATTTGCGAGTTTTACAGTACATATTAGGTGTTCCTGTGTACCGTCTCTCTGAAAATCAAGCAGCTTGTCAGGAATGTGAGTTAATTGTTTCACTAGTTGTTTTTAAGTGTGCCATAAAACCTTCTGCCTGCTCTTCCCACTCAGGCTGCAAGCAGCCCTTTGCTTCCCCCCCCGCCTCCCCCCTGCCCCCTTCAAGGTTTTTACTTGCAAGATGGGGTCAGGAATGATTGTTTTCAGTTGTGTTCCTGAAAAATCGGTATTGGGAGGTGTTTTAAAACATAGAAAAGCACTCGGACAAGAAATCATGAAATCTTTTCAGACAGTTTTTATTACAGGCGGGGCGATTTGAACTTCAACAAGCTGAGAGGGACTTAACTGATAACACACAGGTCAGAAAACTTGTTAAAGTCTGCAAGATGCTTTCCTTATTAACCTGTTTTCTTTGTGGGTATCTGTTTAAGAATGTTGCAATTTTGATAGGTCTTTGTTACATGGTACGATAAGTTCACAGTCTGTTAAATCATGAGATTCCGTTGACTCAAAATGTGCATTTTGTGATAATACAGAAGAACATGAGTAATTTAGTTCTTTACTGCATGAATGTGATGTCTATCCCTGTTTCTCTATTAGGACGGGATGTATTAGGACAACTAGGAGCAACTCTGGTGACAAAACAACAAAATTTCTAGAAGTGGCCATTGATGATGGGTGACCAGTACTGAAATTACAGTGGAAAAATGATGATCCAGTATGGGTAAATCAATGGCTGCTCAGTAAAGAAAAACTCGCCCATGTCGAAGAGCTAGTACAGGAACAGCTTGAAAAAGGGCATTTAGAGCCGTCTACAAGTCCCTGGAATACTCCTGTGTTTACTGTTCAGAAAAAATCAAAGAAATGGAGGTTGTTACATGATCTTCGAAAAATTAATGATACCATGGAAGACATGGGAGCATTACAGCCGGGATTACCATCCCCTGTCATGATTCCAGAAAATTGGCAGATCTTAATAATTGACTTGAAAGATTGTTTTTTCACCATTGCTTTGCATCCTGATGACTGTAAACGTTTTCCATTTTCCATAAATTCTGTAAATAAGGCTGAACCTGCGAAAAGGTATCAATGGGTAGTTTTGCCACAGGGAATGAAAAATTCCCCAACTATGTGTCAAATTTATGTAGCTTGGGCCTTGCAATCAATCAGAAAATCTCATCCTGAGTTAGTGATTTACCACTACATGGATGACATATTAATAGCTGGGGAAACTTTTTCTACTGATTTCTTGATAAATGAAGTATCTGGTACATTGCAGCATAGAGGATTGCAAATTGCTCCAGAAAAGTTACAAATTCAACCAGCATGGAAATATCTTGGTTGGGAAATTTCTCAGTCCACAGTGAAACCTCAGAAAATAGTATGTCGGCCTGTCATTCAATCCTTAAATGATGTGCAGAAACTAGTGGGTGATCTGAATTGGGTCCGGAGCATTTGTGGGATCACTAATGAGGATTTAGCTCCAATTGTAAAACTGCTAAAAGGGGATAGTGACATCAGCTCTCCTAGAACGCTTACTGCTGAGGCGGATGCTGCTCTGAAAAAGATTATGTCCAAACTTGTAAAAGCTTTCAGCCATAGGTGGAACCCAGATTATGTAATTGGACTACTAACTGTAAACAATACTAACTATCCTTTTGCTCTCATAATGCAATGCACAACTGGTAAGGAGCCGTTAAAGATCTTAGAGTGGGTGTTTTTGCATTTTCGACTCAAATGAACCATTACAACCAGGGTTGAGGTCTTTGCTCAGCTTATAATGAAAGGTAGGCAGAGAATAGTCGAAATTTCAGGGGCTGAGCCTGCATATATCATTGTTCCCCTCGTTTCAGAATATTTACAGTGGGCTTTGCAGAACTCCTTACCTTTTCAGATTGCGTTATTAGATTCTCAAGCTTTAATTAAGACATTTTCCCCTCCACACAAGTTAATGTCAGTTTTGAATATGGGATCAATGGAGGAGGGTCCCCCTCTTCTCTCAGAATTTCCTGTTAAAGGACCCACAGTGTTCACTGACGCAGGGGGTAAAATGCAGAAAGCAGCAATTACATGGAAAACAGATGGAAAATGGCACAATGTGATACTAACTGACCTGAAAGGATCAACTCAGCATTTGGAACTCAGGGCTGTAATAGAAGTGTTTATCAGATTTGCTCATAGCCCAGTGAATATTGTTTGTGATTCTTTGTATGTGGTAGGTGTGGTAGCTCCCATTGAAAGATCATTGCTCAAAGAGGTTCAGGATGCACAACTGATGTCTTTGTTCAAGCAACTATGGTTGTTGGTCGAAGAGAGACAACACCGATACTTCATAACACATATCCGTAGTCATCTGACAATTCAAGGCGATTTAGCTGAAGGAAACCACCGAGCTGATTTTCTTGTATCTCCTGCCTGGGTTCCACCTCCAATAGATAGGTTTGGGCAAGCAGTACACTCTCATAGTTTCCTCCATCAGTCTGCTCAGGTCTTACAGCGGCAATTTTCATTGTCCGAAAGTGAAGCCCGAGGTACTGTTTAAAGTTGTGCAGATTGTCAGCGCATCTCAGTAGGGCTGGGTGCAGGAGTCAATCCAAGAGGATTAGGAGCCTTGGAATTGTGGCAAATGGACGTTACACATGTCCCTGAATTTGGCAGGCTGAAGTATGTGCATATGTCTATCGATACATATTCTTTCGCCATATGGGCCACTGCTCAGACTGGTGAAACTAGTTCACATGTGCAACGACATTTACGTTCTGCTTTTGCAGCTTTGGGAGTTCCTGCACAGGTCAAGACAGACAACGCACCTGGTTATATCGCCAAAGCTACTGCCACCTTTTTTCAATTGTGGGGTGTTAAGCACATTACAGGGATACCAAATTCTCCTACTGGTCAGGCCTTGGTAGAAAGGATGAATCGAACTCTCAAGCATCAGCTTGACAAACAAAAAGGGGGAACTGACTGTACTACTCCACATGACAGACTAAGCAAAGCATTATATGTCTTGAACTTTTTACGCCTTCCACAAGGGTTCGACATTCCACCTATGATTCGTCATGGAACAAGCTTAAAAGGACACTTGATAGACCTTAGAGAAAATCAGTGTCAGGTCAAAATACGCAATGGAGTTACTGGTGAATGGGAGGGTCCTTTCCAATTAATAACTTGGGGAAAGGGTTATGCTTGTGTCATTACAGACCAAGGATCAAAATGGATTCCTGTGAAATGGATCAAGCCATGGCTGAATAAAGACAACAAAGATTCGACAGATGCAGAAGGACAGGAGGGAGATAAGTTGTGAGAATTGTCTCAAATGTAAACCATGAATTCTTATTCAGTGTTATAGATGCTCTTAGACCCAGTGGTCTAAAAGCTTATTAGTAAACAGATAAGGTACCTTCCATAGAGAATGCTAATTTGAACAGATAGTAAGAGTTCCAAAAGGGTGATATTACAATTAGATAATCTATGCATAGATAAGGTAAAAGTATAAGATATTTCTACCATGGTAACCTAATTTAGCAACTAGTAAGGTTTTAAAAGAGATATTAAGATTAAGCTATAGATCTTTTAAATAGGTTAATATAAGTTTTAAGATATTAATTCAATAATTAGCATATGAATAGGTTAATATAATTTTTAAGATATTAAGTCAATAATTAGCATATGCTGATGGTATTAAGTATGTTACTCTATAAACTGCGCAGTTATAGATCTTTTAAGAATTTAAGAGAATATATTGTATTAAGTTTTCTGACTATTCTAAAATAGTGCGTTGGTAAGGTTGTCATAAGTAGAATTAAGGCTTTATATATGATATGAAGGTTTGAGTATAAGCAGATAGTTGTTTAATCTTATTAAGTAAGGTTTAGCTACATTATATGTAATTGTAATTATGTTGTTAATCACGTGTCCTATGTTGCAGTGTATTTCAAAGACGATTCAGCATGCTGTTTAAGGGGCCTGACTAGTTCAAGAACAAAAAGGGGGAATTGTGAAGGGGTTTCGTTAGAAGGAGATATGTTGTTGAATTAGTCAGGCCCAAAGGAATCTCAAGGCCACTTGGAGAAGCTGAGAACAGAATCTGCTGTGAGAAAGAGGGGCGTTTCTTCATTAACAGGGCCTCAGCATGGCGTGAGTCGTCGAACCTATCATCGGTGGGGCTCCAGCGTGTGGACTGCCCATGATGTTCATTTAGCGAATCCATGCTTGGAGCGTGCATTCGTGATTAGAGAATAGTTGCGTATATAAGGAGACATGTGTCTGTAATAAATGGCTTTGGCGTGATTCACATTGAATCGGAGTGCTGAGTCCTTTATCGTTCCAACAGATTCCTACATAAGGCCTCACCCAATTGATCGTTCCTGCCAATTTTTGCACATCATTCAGTGTTTTGATTTTTAGTTGCAGTTTTATAGGTTGTGGTGTCACTGTCTGATCCAAAATTTTCATGCCCAAATAAAGCCATGGCTGTTGTCGTTGCACCTTCTCAGGTGCAACAACCAGCCCATACTGATTTAATGACTCACGTGCCTTATTTTCCATTTCACTCAATTCTTGTGGCGTTGCTGCGGCCAACAAAATGTCATCCATATAATGCTAGCAATACCCTGATGGAAACAAAGCCCGTGCAGGACTCAGAGCTTTTGTCACATACCACTGACATATGGTAGGTGAATTTTTCATCCCTTGTGGCAACACTTTCCAATGATACCTTTTTGCTGGCTCTCCATTATTTACAGATGGAACAGTAAAGGCAAACTTTTCCATGTCTTGTTCTGTTAAAGGAATAGTAAAGAAACAATCTTTCAAATCTTTTTCATGTGAGTCTTTCATAGCTTTTATCTGATCTCGGGGCCACACATACATATGCTCCTCCTCTATTCCTTTTAACTTTCCAAGAAAGTGTCATGGATCCTTATCCGTATCAGATAACATGGACTTGGGCGGTGTTGACAAATCTTTAGTAACAGGGGGGGTCGGAGTAGTACTTAATCTCGCCTTTTCCTCCGAATCTGGCCCAGGAGAGCCAGGAAGACTATCCCCCCCCACTACCTCTCGCTTATCCTGTTGCTGTTTTAACTCTTTCAAAGTGTCCAATAACAAGTGCCACGTTGTTAACAGTTCAGTTGCTTCCTTGGACCCTTGGGTAGCATTATCAAATAGTTTATCTCCCAAGTCCATCCATTGTGACACACTAAATGCTGTCACGGGATTAACCTCTAAACCTTGTGCTTTGCCCCATAGTAACATTTTTCTTAAAGTCAGTTCCGGAAGGCTAACACCCTGCTTCTTCAGAAGCAGCTTCCATGTAGATAATATAGTACCCTCTTCTTTAGATAAGTTCCCCTCCATGTTCCCAGTAGCTCACCTACTCTTAGCGTGGTTTCTTTTCAAGGATCCGGATCTTCGGCAGCTCCCCTCTGCTGCTCTTTCAGCTGTACCAGGCTCCGTCTCCACAGATCGTCTTCGGATGTCACAGCTTCACCGCTGTCTCTTCTTCATGCGAGATCCTCTTCAGGCAGGATCACGTCAGGGTCACCAGATGTCGCGGTTGAGACGGACAAACAACATGGACCAGGTTCTTCCAGGATGAAAGTAGTAGATGCCATTTGTTGCTACAAGTGCATTTTTATACAATTCTACCAGTTCATGTGTCTTTTCACTAGTGCTTACAAGCTACAGCACTAACATCTCATTGGCTAATTTTACTATCATCCATGTTATTCTTCTATCCCCTTCTCTCTCATGGGTACATCTCTTCTCTCTCACAGGTACAACTCCATATCTCCGGATACTCCTTTACTCCCATCCTTCTCAGGGGTAAACCTTAATATCTTCAAGACTGATCTCTATTCCCATACTTTCTGTCAAGGATTCCACAGACCCGCTGCAGTTTCCCACACATGACAGGGCCTGCCAAAGACCAACACATCTCAACAGGGGTCAACAAATCCTGAAAGTGCCTGATAGTGAATGATAGAGCCCGGTAGGTCCTGACAGAGGCTGGCAAAGTGCAACAGAGACTAAAAGAGCTCATCAAAGCATTACAGAGCCTGACAGGGCCTGACACAGCTTCACAGAGCCTGACAGGGTCAGACAGAAATTAAGAGCCAAACAGAGCCTGACAGGAATTGACAGAGCCCAGCTAAGCCTGACAGCGCCTGACAAAGCTCAACACTGCCCAACAGAGCCAGATAAAGCATGATAGAGCTCAAAAGAGCATGACAGGGCCTGACAGAGCACGACAAGGCCTAACACAGCCTACCGGAAACTGAGATAGTTTGCCACAGCATGACAGACCCTGACTGAGCCCGACAGAGCCTGACCGATCCTGACAGAGCCCAACAGAGCTCGACAAAGCTTGACAGAGCCCACCAGGGCCTGGTAGAGCACGACAGGGCCTTACAGATCTTGATAGAGCCCGTCAGGGCTAGACAAAGCTTGAAAGAGACCGACAGAACCTGAAAGGAATTTACAGAGCCCAACTAAGCCTGAGAGTGCTGGACAAAGCTCTGAAGACCCAGTAGAGTCAGATAAAGCATGACAGAGCCAGAAAGAGCATGACAGGGTCTGAAGGAGACTGATAGGGCCTGACAGAGCCCAACAGGGCCTAACAGAGCCTACCAGAAACTGAGAGAGCCCGCAAGGGCATGACAGAACCTGACTTCGACAAAGCTTGACAGAGTCCAACAGAACCTGAGAAAGCCTGACAGAGCCTGACACAGTCTCACAGGGTCCAACAAAGCCCAACAGAGCCCAACAGGGCCTGACAGAGCCAAACAGAACTCAACAGGACCAGACAAATCCTGACAGCACCTTACAGCGAACTATAGAGTCCAGTAGGACCTGATAGAGACCGAGAAAACACGACAGAGCCTGGATGAGCTCAACAAAGCATTACAGAGCATGACAGGGCCTGACAGAGCCTTACAGATCTCGACAGAACCTGACAGAGCTCTAGCAGGCCCCACAGAGTCAGACTTTGTTGTGCCCTGATGTGCTCTGTTAGTCCCTGGGGGGCTCTGTCGCATTCTGTCATGCTCTCTCAGGCTTTGTTGTGCCCTGGCGTGCTCTGTCAGCCCTTGTCAGGTTCTGTCAGGATCTATCAGGCTCTGTTTGGTTTTCTCAGGCTTTGTCGGGCTGTGTCATGATCTGTCAGGCCATATTAGGCTTTGTCAGGCTTTTCTGGGGCATATAGGGCACTGTCAATCTGTGTCATGCTTTGTCAGGCTCTGTCAAACTCCTTCGGGCTCTTTCTGACCTACCAGGCTTTTCAGGTGCTGTAAAACCCTGTAATGCTCTGTCAGGCCTTGTCAGGCTCTGGCAGGCTCTACCAGGCTTTGTCAGGCTCTGGCAGGCTTTGTCAGGCTTTTTTAGGCTTTCTTATTATTCAGGCTGTGTCACTATCTTTCAGGTTTTGTCAGGCTCTTTTGGGTATTGTCAAGGTCTTTCAGGCTCCATTGGGTACTGTTTGGCTCTTCCAAGCTTTTTAGGGCTCTGTCAGGTTCTGTCGTGATCTGTAAGGCTCTCTCAAGCTGTGTCAGGCCCTGTCATGCTCTGTCAAGCTTTGTTGAGCCCTTTCAGGCTCTGTCGCACATTGTCCTTTGTCATGCCCTGCTAGACTCTATAGTTCGCTGTCAGGTGATGTGGGGATTTGTCAGGTCCTGTCGAGTTCTGTTGGGCTCTGTCAGGCCCTATTGGGCTCTCTCAGGCTTTGTTGGACCCTGTAAGATTTTTTGGGCTCTGTCAGGCTTTCTCAGTTTCTTTTGAAATCTGTAAAGCTTTGACAAAAGTCAGTCAGGCTCTGTAAGGCTCTATCATGCCCTGACCAGCTCTCTCAGTTTCTCATAGGCTCTTTCAGGCCCTGTCATAGTCTTTCAGGCTCTGTCACGCTTTATCTGGCTCTGTTGGGCCTTGTCGAGCTTTGTTGAGCACTGTTGGGCATAGTTGGGCTCTGTCAATACCTGTCAGGTTCTATTGGGCTCTTTCAAGCTCTGCCTGGCCCTGTCGATCTCTGTCAAGATCTGTAAGGCTCTTTCAAGCTGTGTCAGGTGCTATCAGGCTCTGTAATGCTTTGTTGAGCTCCTTTAGCCTCTGTTACACTTTGTCAGCCTCTGTCAGGTCCTTTCGGGCTCTATCGTTTGCTATCAGGCGCTGTCAGGATTTGTTGAACCCTGTTGAACTGTGTTGGGCTCTGGCAGACCCTGTCATGCTCAGTCAGGCCTTGGTGGGCTCTGTCAAGATTTGCTGAGCTCTGTTGGACTTTGTTGTACTCTGTCAGGTTCTGTCAGGATCTGTTGGTCTTTGTCAGGCTTTTTGGTTCCCTGTCAGGTTTTGTCAGTCATTGTCAGGCTTTCTTGCCCTTATTCAGGCTTTCTCGAGTTGTGTTAGTCTTTCTCAGGGTCTATCGAGCTCTGTCAGGCTATGTCAGGATTTGTAGGGCTCTGTTGGGTTTTCTCAGACTCTGTTGGGCATTGACAAGCTCTATCAGGCTCCTTTGGGTGCTGTTTGGCTCTTTCAAGCTTTGTTGGGCCTGGTCAGGCTCTGTAAGGTTCTTTCGGGATCTGTAAGGCTCTGTCAAGCTGTGTCAGGCCCTGTCGTGCTCTGTAATGCTTTGCTGAGCTCTTTTAGTCTCTGTTGCGGGCATGTAGGGCACTGTTAATCTGTGTCATTCACTGTCAGGCTCTGTCAGGCTCTACCAGGCTTTGTCAGGCTCTGTCAGGCTCTGTCAGGCTTGGTAAGGCTTTTTCAGGCTTACTTGCCCTTATTCAGGCTTTGTGAGGCACTATCAGGCTTTGTTGGGCCCTGTAAAACTCTGATGTGCTCTGTCAGGCTTTCTCAGTTTCTGTTTGGCTCTGTCAAGCTTTGTTGTAGTCTGTCAGACTCTGTCATGCTCTGTCATGCCCTGACCAGCTCTCTCAGTTTCTTGCAGGCTCTTTCAGGCCCTGTCATGCTCTTTCAGGCTCTGTCATGCTTTATCTGGCTCTGTTGGGCCTTGTCGAGTTTTCTCGGGCACTGTCGAGCTTAGTTGGGCTCTCTCAATTCCTGTCAGGTTCTGTCGGGCTCTTTCAAGCTGTGTCAGGCCCTATCATGCTCTATAATGCTTTGTTGAGCTCTTATAGTCTCTGTCGCACTTTTTCAGCCTCTCTCAGGTCCTCCGGGCTTTATCGTTCGCTATCAGGCATTGTCAGGATTTGTCGAACCTTGTTGAGCTGTGTTGGCCTCTGTCAGGCCCTGGTGGGCTCTGTCAAGCTTTGTCGAGCTCTGTTGGGCTCTGTCAGGTTCTGTCAGGGTCTGTCAAGTCGTGTCGGACTCTGTCGGGCTTTGTTGGGCCCTATAATGCTCTGTCTGGCCCTCTCAGGTTCTGTTAGGATCTGTTGGAATCTGTTGGGCCTACCAGAAACTGAGAGAGCCTGCGAGTTCATGACAGAGCCTGAAAGATTTCGACAAAGCTTGACAGAGCCAAACAAAACCTGAGAAAGCCTGACAGAGCCTGACACAGTCTCACAGGGTCTGACAAAGCCCAACAGAGCCCTACAGGGTTTGACAGAGCCCGAGAGAACTTGACAGAGCCTAACAAATCCAGACAAACCTGACAGCGAACTATAGAGTACAGCAGGGCCTGACGGAGGCCGACAAAGTGCGACAGAGCCTGAAAAAGCTTAACAAAGCATTACAGAGCACGACAGGGCCTGACACTACTTGAAAAATCCTTACAGATCCCGACAGAACCTGACAGAGCCCGAGCAGGCCCCACAAAGTCACTTTGTTGTGCCCTGACATGCTCTTTCAGTCCCTGCCGAGGTCTGTCGGGTTCTGTTATGCTCTGATAGGTCGTCTTGAACTCTCTCCGGCTTTGTCGGGCCCTGGCATGCTCTGTCAGGCCCTCTCGGGTTCTGTCAGGAAATATGAGGCTCTGTTTGGTTTTCTCAGGATTTGTCAGGCTCTGTCGTGATCTGTTGTACAATATCAGGATTTGTCAGGCTTTTTTGGGGCATGTAGGACACTGTCAATCTATGTCATGCCCTCTCGAGCTCTGTCAGGCCTTGTCAAGCTCTCTCCAGGTCTTTTAGGCCATGATGGGCTCTGTCGGATTTTTATGGGCTCTTTCAGGCTCTGTCAAGTGTTGTTGAGCAGTGCTGGGCTTTGTTGGACTTTTTAGTCCCTGTCAGGCTTTGTCAGTCTTTGTCCAGCTTTGACGGCTCCTGTCAGTCCCTGGTGGGCTCTGTCGAGTTCTGTCAAGATCTGTCAGGCCCTGTCAGGTTCTGTCAGAATCTTTTGGGATCTGCTGGGATTTCTTAGGCTTTGTTGGGTTCTGTCATGACCTCTCGGGCTATATCAGGCTTTGTCGAGTTTTTTTGAGGCATGTAGGGAACTTTGAATCTGTGTCATGCCCTGTCAGGTTCCGTCAGGCCTTGTCAAGCTCTGTTGGGCTTTGTTGGGCTTTTTTGATCACTGTCAAGATTTACCGGTCTTCGACGGGCTTTGACAGCTTCTGTCTGCACCTGTGGTACTCTCTAAGCCCTTTTTGGGCTCTGTCTGTCTCTGTCGCGATCTGTCAGGCTCTGTTGGGCTTTTTCAGTCTCTGTCAGGCTCTGTAGGGCTCTGTCAATCCCTGTCAGGTTTTTCCAGGCTCTTTAACACCCTGGTGGTCTCTGTGTGGCTTTGTCAAGATCTGTCAGTCTCTCTCAGACTCTGTCAGGCTCTTTCTGGCTATGTCAAGCTTTTCTGGGCTTTTTCTGCCCTACCAGGCTTTTTCAGGCTCTGTAAAGCCCTGTCATGCTCTGTCAGGCCTTGTCAGGCTCTGTCAGGTTCTGTCAGGCTTTCTCAGGCTTCTTCGATCCCTGTCAGGCTCTGTCAGGCTCTCTAAGGCTTTGTCAGCCTTTCTTGCCCTTATTCAGGCTTTGTCGGGCTCTATTAGGCTTTTTCAAGGTCTATTGGGTTCTGTCAGGCCATGTCAAGGTTTTAGGGCTCTGTCAGGTTTTGTTGGGCTCTGTAAGTCTCTGTCAAGATGTGTTAAACCCTGTCAGGCTCTTTCAAGCTCTGTTTAGCCCTGTCAGGCTCTGTCAAGATCTGTAAGGCTCTGTCAAGCTGTTTGATGCTCTGTCAGGCCCTGTAATGCTTTGTTGAGCTTTTTTAGTCTCTGTCGCAATATGTTACCCTCTGTCAGGTCCTGCCAGGGAGGACAGAGACTGACAGACAAATCCTGACATGGCCTGACAGAGCCTGATAGACCTTGAGAAAACCCAACAGAGACCCACAAAGCCTGAATAAAGGAAAAACAGCCTGACAAAGCCTGACAAAGCCTAGCAGACACCGACAGGGATCGAAAAAGTCTGACAAAGCCCGACAGAACCCAACAGAGTATGACAAGGCCTGACAGAGCATGACAGGACTTTACAGTCACTGAAAAAACCTGGTAAGGCAGAAAGAGTCCAAAAAAGATTGAGAGAGCCCTACAGAGCCTGACAGAGCATGACAGAGCCTGCCAGAGCTCAAAACAGCTTAACAGGGTTCAACAAATCCTGACAGCGCCTGATAGCAAACTATAGAGCCCGGCAGGACCTGACAGAGGCTGGCAAAGTGCGACAGAGACTAAAAGAGCTCAACAAAGCATTACAGAGCCTGACAGGGCCTGACACAGCTTGAAAGAGCCTTACAGATCCCGACAGAACCCCACAGAGTCAGACAGAAGCCGACAAAACCCTATATTGCCCATCACAGTCCGAAAATGACCTAGAGAGCCCGACATAGATAGACAGAGCAAGTACCAGCTTAAAAGACCTAGACAAAGCTTGACAAGGCCCGACAGAGCCTGACAAGACAAGAAACAGATTGACAGTGCCCTATATGCCCCCAAAAAGCACGACAAGCCTTGATTTGGCTTGACAGACCATGATAGAGCCTGACAAAGCCTGAGAAAGCCCAACAGATCCAGACAGATCTTGAAAGAACCTGACAGGGCCTGACAGAGCACGTCAGGTCCCGACAAATCCCAACAGCACCCGATAGAGAACTATAGAGTCCAGCAGGGCCTGACAGAGGCTGACAAAGCGCGACAAAGCCTGAAAGAGCTCAACAAAGCATGACAGAGCATGACAGTGCCTAAAACAGCTTGAGAGCGCCTTACAGATATCAACAGAACCTGAACAGAGCCCGACCAGGCTCAACAAATCTTGAACGAGCCCAATAGCGCCCAATGGAGCCTGAATAAACTCAACAATGCCCAACAGAGCCTGAAAAAACTCAACAGAGCCCTTCAAATACTGACATGGCCTGACAGAACCATATAGACCTTGAGAAAGATGAACAGAGTCCGACAAGGCCTGAATAAGGTCAAGAAAGCCTGACAGAGCCTGACAAAGCCTGACAGAATCACAGAATGTTAGGTATTGGAAGGGACCTTGAAAGATCACAGTATCACAGTATCACACAGTATCACAGTATGTTTGGGATGGGAAGGGACCTCGAAAGATCATCTAGTCCAATCCCCCTGCTGGAGCAGGAACGCCTAGGTGAGGTTGCACAGGAATGTGTCCAGGCGGGCCTTGAATGTCTCCAGGGAAGGAGACTCCACAACCTCCCTGGGCAGCCTGTTCCAGTGCTCTGTCACCCTCACTGAGAAGAAGTTCTTTCTCAAATTTAAGTGGAACCTCTTGTGTTCCAGCTTGATCCCATTACTCCTTGTCCTATCATTGTTTGCCACTGAGAAGAGTCTGGCTCCATCCTCATGACACTCACCCTTTATATATTTATAAACATTAATAAGGTCACCCCTCAGTCTCCTCTTCTCCAAGCTAAAGAGACCCAGCTCCCTCAGCCTTTCTTCATAAGGGAGATGCTCCACTCCCTGAATCATCTTTGTTGCCCTACGCTGGACCCTCTCCAGCAGTTCCCTGTCCTTCTTGAACTGAGGGGCCCAGAACTGGACACAATATTCCAGATGTGGTCTCACCAGGGCAGAGTAGAGGGGAAGGAGGACCTCTCTTGATCTACTGACCACCACCCTTGTAATACACCCCAGGATGTCATTGGCCTTCCTGGCCACAAGGGCACAGTGCTGGCTCATGGTCATCCTGTTCTCCACCAGGACCCCCAGGTCCCTTTCCCCTACACTGCTCTCTAATATGTAATTTCCCGGCCTATACTGGAACCTGGGGTTGTTCCTGCCCAGATGCAGGACTCTACACTTTCCCTTGTTAAATTTCATCAGGTTATTCCTCGCCCAACTCTCCAGCCTGTCCAGGTCTCGCTGGATGGCAGTACAGCCTTCTGGTGTGTCAGCCACTCCTCCCAGCTTAGTGTCATCAGCAAACTTGCTGATGGTACACTCAATTCCCTCGTCCAAATCGTTAATGAATATATTGAATAATATTGGCCCCAGTACTGACCCCTGAGGCACTCCACTAGATACTGGCCTCCAACTGGACTCCGCACCTTTGACCACCACTCTCTGGCTTCTCTCTTTAAGCCAGTTTGAAACCCACCTCACTATATTGCCTAGACCACACCTCCTCAATTTAGCTGTGAGGATGCTGTGAGAGACTGTGTCAAAGGCTTTACTGAAGTCAAGGTAGACCACATCCACCGCTCTGCCATCATCCATCCACCTTGTTGCATTCTCATAAAAGGCTATGAGGTTGGTCAAGCATGACTTACCCTTAGTAAAGCCATGCTGACTGCCCCTAATGACCCTCTTATCCCTGATATGCCTTGAAATGACACCAAGGATAAGCTGTTCCATTACTTTCCCAGGGACAGAGGTGAGACTGACCGGTCTATAATTACCCGGGTCCTCCTTCTTGCCCTTTTTGAAGACTGGAGTGACATTTGCTTTCCTCCAATCCTCGGGCACCTCACCCATTTCCCAAGACTTGGCAAAAATGATGGAGAGCGGTCCAGCAATGACTTCAGCCAGCTCCCTCAGCACCCGCGGATGCATCCCATCATCTACTTCAATCCCCCTGATGGAGCAGGAACACCTAGATGAGGAAGGTGTCCAGGCGGGTTTTGAATGTCTCCAGAGTAGGAGACTCCACCACCCCCCTGGGCAGCCTATTCCAGTGTTCTGTTACCCTTACTGAGAAGAAGGTTCTTCTCAAATTTAAGTGGAAACTCTTGTGTTCCAGTTTGAACCCATTACCCCTTGTCCTACCGTTGGTTGTCACCGAGAAGAGCCTGGCTCCATCCTCGTGACGCTCACCCTTTATATATTTGTAAACACGAATGAGGTCACCCCTCAGTCTCCTCTTCTCCAAGCTAAAGAGACCCAGCTCCCTCAGCCTTTCCTCATAAGGGAGATGCTCCACTCCCTTGATCATCTTTGTTGCCCTGCACTGGACTCTCTCCAGCAGTTCCCTGTCCTTCTTGAACTGGGGGGCCCATAATTGGACACAATATTCCAGATGTGGTCTCAGCAGGGCAGAGTAGAGGGGAAGGAGAACCTCTCTCGACCTACTAACCACTCCCTTCTAATACACCCCAGGATGCCATTGGCCTTCCTGGTCAAAAGGGCACAGGGATCCAAAAAGCCTGAAAAAGCCCTACAGAACCTGACAAGGCCTGACAGAGCATGACGGGGCTTTACAGAGACTGAGAAAGCCTGGTAGGGCAGAAAGAGCCCAAAAAAGCTTGACAGAGCCCTACAGAGCCTGACAGAGCCTGAGAGAGACCAACGGGTCTCGACAAAGCCACACAGAGAATGACAGGGCCTGAAAGTACATGACAAAACCCGACAGAGTCCAATCAGGCCTCACAGAGTTAGACAGAAGCCAACAAAGCCCAATACTAATTATCACAGCCCGAAAATGCCCTAGAAAACATGACATAGATACATAGAGCCTGTCACGGCCTAAAAGACCTGGACAGAGCTTGACGAAGCCTGACAGAGCCTGACAGGGCATGACACAGATTAACAGTGCCCCACATAGTTGAAAATAGCCTGACATAGACTGATATGGCCTGAGAGATCACGAAAGAGCTCAACAAAGCCTAAGAAAGCCCAACAGATCCTGACAGATCCTGACAAAACCCAACACGGCCTGACAGAGCTTGACAAGGCCCAACAAAGCCTGACAGATCCTGGAAGAACCCAGCAGCACCTGACAGAGTACGACAGAACCCAACAGACCTCGAAAAAGTTTGATAGAGCCCACCAGACCTTGACAGAGCCTGCCAGGGACTGACAGAGCATGCCAGAGCATAACAAAATCTGACTCTGTGGGGCCTACTCGGGTTCTGTCAGGTTCTGTTGTGATTTGTAAGGCTCTGTCAAGCTGTGTCAGGCCCTGTCCTGCTCTGTAATGCTTTGTTGAGCTCCTTCAGGCTCTCTCGTGTTTTGTCGGCCTCTGTCAAGCCCTACCATAGTCTATAGTTTGATGTAAAGTTCTCTTGGGCTCTGTCAAACCCTGTAGGGCTCTGTCGGGCTTTGTCAGGCCCTGTGAGACTGTGTTGGGCTCTTTCAGGCTTTCTCAGGTGCTGTTGGGCTCTGTCAAGCTTTGTTGAAGTCTGTCAGGTTCTGTCATGCCCTTGCAGGCTTTCTCAGTTTCTGGTAGGCTCTATTAGGCCCTGTCATTCTCTGTCAGGCTCTATTGGTCTCTTCCAGTTCCTGGCGGGCTACGTCGAGTCCTGTCAGGATCTGTCAGGACCTGTTAATCTCTGTTGGTCTTTGTTGGGCACTTTCGTGTTCTGTCAGGCCCTGTCGGGTTCTGTCAGGATCTGCTGGGACCTGTTGGGCTTTCTCAGGCTTTGTTGGGCTGTGTCGTCGTCTGTCAGGCCATATCAGACTTGTTGGGCTTTTTTGGGGCTTTCAATCTTTGTCATGCCCTGTCAGGTTCTGTTGGGCCTTGTCAAGCTCTGTCCAAGTCTTTTACAATGTGACATGCTCTGTAATCTATGTCGTACTCTCTACAGCATTTTCAGACTGTGATGGGCAATATCGGGCTTTGTCGGCTTCTGTCTGACTCTGTGGGTCTTGCTCAGGATCTGTTGGGTTTTCTTGGGCTCTGTCAGGCCCTGTCAGGCATTGTTGGATAGTGTTGGGCTTTGTTGGACTTTTTTGATCCCTGTCAGGCCTTGTTGGTCCACGTCGGGCTTTGACGGCTTCTGTCAAGACCTGTGGGGCTCTGTAAGCCCCTTTCAGGCTCTGTCAGTCTCTGTCACAATCTGTCAGGCTCTGTTGAGCTTTGTCCGGCTCTGTCTGGCTCTGTAGGGCTCTGTGAATCTCTGTCATGTTTTGTCAAGCTCTTTCATGTCCTGTTCATCTCTGTGTGGCTTTGTCAAGATCCATCGGTCTCTCTCGAGCTCTGTCAGGCTCTGTATGGCTCTGTCAAGCTTTCTGGGGCTTTTTCTGCCCTACCAGGCTTTTTCAGGCTCTGTAAAGCCCTGTCATGCTCTGTCAGGCCATGTCAGGTGCTGTCAGGCTTTGTGAGACTTTTTCAGGCTTTCTTGCTATTATTCAGGCCCTGTCGTACTCTGTAATTTTTTGTTGAGCTCTTTCAGGTTCTGTCATGCTTTGTCAGACTTATCAGGCCCTGCTGGGCTCTATAGTTCGCTGTCAAGTGCTGTGGAGATTTGTCAGGCCCTGTCGAGTTCTGTTGGTCTCTGCCAGGCCCTGTTCGGCTCTGTCGGGCTTTGTCAGATCCTGTGAGACTTTGTTGAGCTCTTTCAGGCTTTCTTAGGTTCTGTTGGGTTCTGTCAAGCTTTGTCGAAGTTTGTCAGGCTCTGTCGGGCTCTGTCATGCCCTGGCAGGATCTCCTACTTTCTGCTAGGTTTTTTCAGGCCCTATCAGGCTATTTCAGGCCCTGTCATGCTCTTTCGGCCTCTGTCAATTTCTCTCAGGTTCTGTCGACCTCTTTCAAGCTCTGTCTAGCTCTGTTGGGCTCTGTCAAGATCTGTAAGTCTCTGTCAAGATGTGTCAGGCTCTGTCAGTCTCTGTAATGCTTTGTTGAGCTCTTTTAGTCTCTGTTGCATTTTATCAGGCTCATTCAAGTCCTACCGGGCTCTTTAAGGCTTTGGTGGGCCCTGTTAGACTGTGCTGGGCTCTTTCAGGCTTTCTCAGCTTCTGCTGGGCTCTGTCAACTTTGTCAAGGTCTGTCAAGCTCTGTAATGCTCTGGCAGGCCCTCTCTAGTTTCTGGTAGGCTCTGTTAGGCCCTGTCGTGCTGTCAGACCCTAGCGTGCTCTTTCAGACCCTGTCATGCTCTGTCAGGCCCTGTCGGGTTCTGTCAGGATCTGTGAGATCTGTAAGGCACTTTCAAGCTGTGTCCGGCCCTGTTGAGGCGCGGAATGACCTTACAACCCTTGAGGTTATAAGGAAGATATGTATTTATTTACGACGCCGGACACACGGGGAATCATTTCATCTAATACGTGTGTAAAATTACAGTAGCTGTGAGTTTGGTTAAATGCAGTAAAGTGTTACATATTCATGAAAGTTTTAGGAACGCCTGTACATATTCATAACCTGTCCCCGAGAAGGCGGTTCTTATTACAATGAGTTCCGGGAGACCATTTCCAGAGTCTCCACCTCCGGCTCCTCCTGGTTGCAGCTGCGCAGTGATCATGAACCCAGGTCCTCTTGCTCTGTACATGGTCACCTTTGGTCCAGTGTGATGAGTTGGTTAGGACTCAGACTGCCGAGTCAGTTAAAACTGGTGAATCTATTGTCCTGTGCCCAAGTTTCTGTAATCTAGTTCACCCAAGGATGCATCAAGGATGCACCCAAGGATTATTATTTTTGCAAGGCGCCAGTGAAGTCCTGTTTCTTGTACAATATGTTACACAGAGTTAAGCAAGGCTAGGCAATAGTGATGTGGGTTAAAGGGTTAGCTCTCTAAGTGTCTTTAGTGATGTGGGGTAGGGTTAGTTCTTTAAGTGTCAAGTGTTAGTTTTTAAGTGTTAATTAGTTAACTGTCAATTCCCTGTATCATTCCCCCCTTTTCTAAGAGGTTAGTAATTTCTTTTACTGATGTGATGATTCTTCATCTATGTTTTCTCTGGCCACAGGTAAGAAGGCTAATTCTACCTGAGAAAACCCATCTCTATCCTTAAACAGATTTTTAATGTTAATGCAAAAGTCAGGCTCCCGGTGTTTGTCTACTGCACTGCTGAGCTCTTTTGGGGCAGCTGACAACCATATGGCTGGTGCTCCGGCAGAAATGGCGTCTTCTGGGCTGCAACGGGAGCTTGCATTCTTTGGCGTGGTGACCCCGCTCACTGCAGCTGTAGGATTTGTCTTCTCTTTTGGGTTTCTTCTTGCTGAGGTAATAAGTGCCACCTGGGCCGGTCACCCAGAAGGACCAAAAGGACCAAAGGGACCAAAAGGTTACCCAGAAGGTCCAGAAGGACCAAAACATGTCAAGGTGGACATTCCCTAATTTCTTTGATAGAATTTCAGAAAGGTTTTGGTTGATTACTACCAACTTAAAACTCTCTCCTGCAGAAGTGTGCAATGTGATATATATACTCTGATTATTTTGATTCCAAAGCACCAATGTAAAGCGTCCACCCCTGGTTTTATTCAGATCTTGCTCATGCCAATTTTCGTCCCACCCGTGTGCTAAGGTTATTTTCCAGGTTGCACCTGGGTTACCCTTCATGGTGCTTTGCAGGCTTTCTTCACTCTAGAATGATGGATCCGGGCGTTCCGTTCTTTAATCTTGATAGCAGTGAAGGATGTCAGGAGGACTCGAAATGGACCTTCCTATTGTGGTTCCAAAGTCCTTTTCTGCAAGAGACTTCACATACACATAATCGCCCAATTGTATGTTATGTACCGGCCCATCCAGACCCCTACTCCAAGTTCCAAACACATTTCCCAATTTTCTTAAGTTTTTTACCCAATACTACCATATCAAAAGTCATAATTTCAACCCCTTCTTGTGCAGACATCCCCTTCTGTACACTATAGGGTCTCCCATACAGGATTTCAAAAGCATTTAGCCCTTCCTTTGCCCTTGGCCTTGTTCATATGCAAGAGGGCCAAAGGTGAAGACTGAGACCAAGCCAAATTCGCCTCCTGCCCCAATTTTACAATTTGTAGATGATTCATTTCATTTTTTTTTTCTTTCTACCTGGCCACTGGATTAAGAATGATAATGTGTATGTAGTTGCCAGTCTATTCTCAAGTGCTGACTGATTTGCTGTACAGTTTTTGATTTAAAATGTGACCCTTTATCAGAGAATATATCAGCTGGAACACCAAACCTTGGTATTGTTTCTTGTGCTAATGTTTTAGTTACCTCCCAAGCTTTTGCTGTTCTGGTAGAGAGTGCTTCTGGCCAACCTGAAAAGGTATCACACAGTATCAGTTAGTACCAACCAATACCAGCACCCCCCTTTTCTTGCAATTTCTGAAAAATAAATTTGCCATTATTGCCCAGGTCTGTTTCCTTTCCCAATATGACCCATTTCTGGCTTAGGTATGTTCTTAGGATTATTCTGGAGGCAAAGACTGCATTGCTGTGTCACCTGTCTTACAGTAGTATACAAATTTGTAGTTACTATTTTTGATCAAATGTTTATATAATGCTTCTGCTACTAAAGGCCAAACTAAATAGGAGGTAACAATAAGTTTTCTCTTGTGGGGTGTGAGCCTACCCTTCCTCATTATATGATTCCTCTAAATCTATAATAAGTTTCTGGTCTTCCTTAGTATATTCTGGCTTACCTTCTAAAATAACCTGCCCGTCGGGGACTAGGGCACTTTCTACTTTTACTTTTTGCTTAGGCACCAGTTTTACCTCTCTGTCCACCAGCTCATTTCCTTTTTTCAATTCCGAGCTCACTTTCTGGTGCGCCTTGATATGCATGATTGCCACCTCCTTAGGAAGTTGAGCTGCCAATATTTCTTCTGCATGTTTTATATGTTTGCCTTGAGAATTCAAGAGTCCTTCTTCTTTCCAAATTGTTTAGTGCGCATGCATGTATAAAAGTTCACAGTTTTACCTTCAGCTAGTTCCGGAGCACAGGTAAGGGCAATTATTTCTGCCTTTTGTGCTGAAGTACTTTTAGACAGAGGTCCAGATTCCATCACTTCATGACTAGTAGTTATAGCATAACCAGCATGCCTTTCACCATTCAGGATATTGCTGCTTTCGTCTGTAAAACAGTTCTCAGTGTTCTCCATAGGATTGTCCTTTAGATCTGGTCGGCTGGAGTATGTTGTTTCGATGGTTTCCAGGCAATTATGATGAAGTGGTTTTCCAGTGTTATCACTGAGGAAAGAAGCTGGATTGACAATGTTAGTGACGATGATTTAGCTTGATATTTGAGAAATCTTTGTGGGGAAAGCCAATGTCCCCCTTTTTCTTTTAGAACTGTAGACACCATGTGGGATACTGACACAGTCATTTTCTAAGCCATGGTAAATTTCCGGGCCTCCTGTATGTTCAGTACCACTGTTGCAACTGCCTGCAGGCATCCAGGCCACCCTTTTGCAGTTGCATCTAATTGTTTGGAGAAATAGGCCACTGCTCCTTGGTACGGGCCAAGATTCTGTGCCAGTATACCCAAGACTATTCCCTGCTTCTTGTGAGAGAACAGAAAAAATGGTTTACTCACATCTGGGAGTCCTAAAGCAGGCGCTGTCATCAAAGCCTTACCAAGTTCTTCAAAGGCTCGTGTAGCTCCTTTATTTCATTGCAGGTGTTCCTGATCTGTGGCTTCTAGTACATACAATGGCTTGACAAACAATCCATAATTATAAATCCACAACCTGCACCACTCTGTCATGCCCAAAAGGGTCCATAATTCTTTTACAGTTTGAGGCTTTGGAGTTTGGCATACAGCCTCCTTTTGAGCCTGTCCCAGGGTCCTCTACCCTGCACTAATTTCATAGCCCAAATAAGTTACTTGTTACTGTATCATCTGGGCTTTCTCCTGTGATACCCGATATCCTTGGAGCCCCCAAAAGTTCAATAAACTTACAGTTCAGGTTATGCATGTCTTCTGTATCCTTGTAGTGACCATCCGCATATTGTTGCATCTGTCCTTCATCAGATGGGGTTTCCCAAGATTCAAGATCTTTAGCAAGCTGATTTCCAAATATTGTCGGGCCATTTTTAAATCCTTGTGGCAACACTGTTCATGTGAGTTGGGTTTTACATAAATATTGTCTGGCTGGCTTCACAGAGAGAGAGGCAAAAAGGCATCTTTTAAATCTAAAACAGTAAATCAAATAATCAAATTAGAGTTAATACAGTCAGAAAGGTGTTTGCTACCACTGGGTAGAGGTCCTTTGTTATTCTGTTTATAACCTGATTTGTATGAATTTCTCTATTACTGGCCAAATTCCTTCCCTGTCCTCCCTTTTCTAAGGGTATTGTTTTATCCTTACCAGCTTTTCTCCTTCTTTGATTTTTACCTCTACGGGTACAGCATTTTTACCCTTCCAGGTACATCAGTAGTCTGTATCCCAGGATACACTTGGTTCACGACTTCTTCATTAATCTTGCCTTCTGTGGGAACAGTTGCTAAAAGCAAGCCCATTATTTTCATATATTGCTGATCATTTACCTCCAGAGTAATTTCTCCTTTTTTGAATCTGATTACTGCATCTATTTGTTCCCACAGATTTCTCCCAAAAAGGTTTCAAGGAATTGGAAATATATAGAAATTTACCATACCTACTTGTTTACCCAATTTGTATTTCAAAGGTTTGCAAAAATATGCCCTTTCACTTTGGCCAGTGACTCCCTTTACCTACTATGTAATTGTTACTTATTGGCAATCCATGAAAAATTCCACTTGTTTCTGTTCATTCCAGGTTCCCATCAGTCTTTTTCAAAACTTGCTACTGTCCGTTTCTCTCTCTGCCTACTTCCTCTGTACCTTCCCCAACATTCATTTTCGCAATATATATACTGACCTCTCTCTTAAGGCTTTCAAAGCCTTCCAACCTCTTCAGTTCCATACTTTCTTATCCTTTTAACTATCTTCCTTTTCCCTGTTACTGAATACTCTCCAAGCTTCATCTAACAACATTTCCAAATTTCTACTTTCTGTTGCCCTCAGCTTCTATAACTTCTCTAGGGGAGCTCGCACCATTTTGGGTGTCAGGCTACCCTGAGAGGCATACAGCTTGTCCTCCCCCTGCCTCCCTCCCCCTCCACCACTTCTGGCAGTGGGTTTTTTTTGTTTTTTGGTTTTTTTTTTTTCTTTCTCTCCTTGCTGCAGTTTAGACACAGGCAAGGCCACGCAGACGGGGGAGGTTGAGTTTATCTTGGCATGGGCTTGTAATTTATGTTACAACACAGGCCTGGGATATTTTGCTTTCTTGCTTTTCAATTTAATTCCAGTCATAATACACTTCATATGCAATTCCAATTAACTCAGGGATAGTTACGTTCCTCAGTCCCATTTACCTTTTGCAGATGTCAGAAAAACAGCATATTAAATATAAGTCCATTATTTCCATTATTTTCCTAGATCCAATTCAGTTCCTATTCTAGCCGCTTTTAAAACACTTTTAAATACAACCTCTACCAAGCTCACATCCATCATAACATTTAGTTTGTTCTTTTCCCATATCTCCGACTAGCACATAAATTCAATACGGATCAGAGTTTAACAACTTAAATCCTTTCCTGGTCCCAAAATTATTAGACAACAATAAAAGCAAATTAACTTCAAGTACTGTATCTCATCCTATTTTCCAAGTTCTACAGAACAACATTCAGTTGCGACTAATTGATATAAACCCACATTCAAACCACAAGTGAATACAATATTGTTTCAAACTTTCTTTTATCAGGTTTCTCCACTAAGTTACTCTAATGTGTAAGGATGCATCCTAAGAAGAGCAAGATGGTATTTTAGTATTTTAATGGAACCGGTTCCCATTTTGTTACTATGTCCCTGATTTTGAAGGGTGAAAAAATCTGCATATACTTTCTTACATTGTGCACACTGTAATTTTAACTCATATGTCACGTGACTTAAACAAGGTGTTTTAAGCTCATCTTCTGCTTTATACAGATCACAGGCTAACGCCTACCACCATACATTTAAACAGTAATTTCAGTAACTAGCACACTTTCACACAGCTAACACAGACACGGCTGGTTGGTTTTACGGTTTACAATTTACTTTATGATTTAGAATGGAATGCATGGAATGCCCGGGCACTTGCAGAAGATAACACACAGTTACAGATCAACTATTACTTTTTTTTCACTGACTATTACCTTTTACAGGAGCTGCAAAAAGAGACATCTCTGCATTACCTTTCACCCCGCTAAAATCATTAGCAAAGGTCCATCCTGGCTCCTGAAATCGAGACGCAGAAACCTTGGGGTTGCTTGATCTACCCTCAAGATCGCTAGTGGTCAACTCTCAGACAACAGCCCCCCCTTCCAAGGTATGTTTACCACTGCGGACATGCCGACCATGCATGAGGTGTCCCATCACGTCTTACTGGCTCCCCGCCAAATGCAATTAAAAGCAGTTTTATTACAACATACCTTATCCGCTGTTTTTGCCGGCGGTCTTTTGTCTGTTCCCACAAATGAACAGCTGAGAGCGGAGTTCTTCCAAAAAAAACATCGGGGCACTTCTTTCTGACTCTGTGGGGCCTGCTCAGGCTCTGTCAGGTTTTTTTGGGCTCTGTCAGGCTCTGTCAAACATTGTTGGGCAGTGCTGGGAATTTTTTGGGCTTTTTTGATCCCTGTATGGCTTTGTTGGTCTCTGTGTAGGATTTGACAGCTTCTGTCAGGACCTGTGGGTCTCTGTAAGCCCCTTTCAAGCTCTGTCAGTCTCTGTCAGGATCTGTCAGGCTCTGTTGTGCTTTGTCAGGCTCTCTCAGGGTCTGCAGGACTCTGTCAATCCCTGTCAGGTTTTCTCAGGCTCTTTCAGAACCTGTTGGTCTCTGTGTGGCTTTGTCGAGATCTGTCAGTCGAGCTTGGGCTCTGTAATGCTCTGTTGGACCCTGACAAATTTTTTGGGGCTCTTTCTGCCCTACCAGGTTTTTTCGGGTTCTGTAAAGCCCTGTCATGTTGTGTCAGGCCTTGTCCAACTCTGTCGGGTTCTGTTGGGCTTTGTCAGGCTTTTTCGAACCTTCTCAGGCTCTGTCAGGATTGTCAGGCTTTTTCAACCTTCATTGTCCTTATTCAGGCTTTGCGAGGGCGAAAACTCATGGACTCCACACAATTCAATATGAATTCAAGCAAAGCCATTTATTACAGAGACAAGTCTCCTTATATATGCAGTTATTTCTTGATCACGCGTCCACGTTCCAAACACGCATGGGCTGATTGGATATTGTCCATGTTCAGGTCAAGTTATTATAGGATTATCTCACTCTCATAACAGGTGTTGTTTTTCAGCCTTCGCGCCAGCCTTGGATTTACTTTGCCTAGTTCAGAAATAAATCTCTGTCTAACAGAAATCCATCCACACAACAACCTTAAGAAAATCCCTTAAATCTCCCACAATTCCCCCTTTTTGTTTTTTAACCAGCCAGGCCTTGTTACAACACGCGGAATCATCTTTGAAATACACTGTAGCATACAACATATGATTAACAACAAGGATTACAGTTACATATAATGTAGCTAAACCTTACATAATAAGATCAAACAACTACCCTATCTAAAGGACAGTCTCTCCCGGGATGTGAGTCTCTGCAGTGCAACCCTTTGCTAATTACAAGACAGGGAGCAGATGATTCAGTAAGTGGGGTTTATGGATCACAAATAGACATTAGTAGGAAAGATGCCCTGGGAAGGATCAAAATATATGGAGATACAAATGCCTGGGTAGAATGGATCAAATATATGGTGCAAAGCCTAAACAAGAGCAATTGCTATGCCTGTGCAGCAGGAAGGTCTGTGGCCCAAGTGGTACCCTTCCCTCTGGGATGGAGCGAAGATTGACAGGGGATGGAGTGCATCTTAGCCTTATACCAAGACTCTACGGCATAGAGAAATAAGTCGTGTCATACTCTCTCCCTACTATTTCCAGCTTTGCAGGGAAAAATATAAAAATTCCCCTGGCATTTTCAGGAATAATTGGAAATCATACTGCCTGTCTCTCACGACGGGGCAGGAACGATACCAAGTTCCTAGGAACATGAGTAGGTGTGTAGAGACACGGGAAGTTGGTCCTCATATGTCCTCAAATGCTTCTTGAGTGGATCTTTGGTGGTACTGTGGGAAGATGACACTTCATTCCATTTTATCCCCCACTGGGAAGGTACCTGTGACATTGTACAATTGGAAATTCCTTTTACCCTGGCATTTGAACACTGTGATCCATCAGGGTAACAGAAAAAGGAGTTTAGGGTTTTCCTTTGATGACAGGGTTTATTTCAATTAGATTGGGGTCCCCAGAGGGGTCCCCAAGGAACACAAAGCAAGAAATCAAGTAGCTGCGGGTTTTGAGTCCTTTTTGTTTTGGTAGGTAACTACAAACAAGAATGTAGACGGGATAAATAACATTTATTTATAAGTTATACTAGACAAGTAGTTAAAGGAATCACCAAACAATTGGATGCTACTAGTAGAATGGCATGGGAAAATAACATGATCCTAGATATGATGTTGGCAGAAAAAGGTGATACATGTCTAACCACAACTTCAGCAGAAGAATTGGCTGAGAATTCAGGTATAGATAGTCCACTCATGAGATTGTTAGAATCTTGGTTTGGAAAATTGAGAGAAATTACTTCTTTAATCATAGTAACAGAAGCACTGATTTCTACAGCATGCTACATCATTCTGTGTGTCCGAGGGCTTGTTCAACACCTTATTGAGACAGCTCTATCAAAGCAAATGCCTCTAGGGCCACTGCCATACTCAGATAAAATGATCCTGTTAAAAGAACAAGAAGAAAGAAAGAAGAGCGAATGCATAACTCCAGAAGAAAAATGTGAAATCATGTTGTCTAGGCTTGAAGCCACCTATAGAACTGTATCATAATAAAATGCAAAAACAACCAAAGTATAAAATAAGGAGAGGAGGAAATTGTAAGGAACATTTAACGAAGAACTGTTGTTTTTACATAACTGAGGACCTGGCGCCTGACCCTAGGAGGGGGGAAGGACTGAGAGACATTGGACTATGAATTCTTAATGTAATACACAGTCTCTTCCCAGAATATGTACTGACACCTGTATACATACCGATATCTGTATTGATAAGTTAATTTAGGGGGAAGTGTAGCCAAAGTATCAGGAATCCATATCTTAAATAGACTGATAAGGGGAAGGGTATTGTGTGCGTCGGGATAGTCTGTAAACCCTGAAGTACCCAACCAATGGGGAACAGGGGAGGGAAATTGCAGCCGGGATTTTGGGGAAATATAAGTAGGGGCTTTTTGCCCTATTCGGTGTGCCTGCCTTTAAGTAGAACACCCGGTCTTGCAAAATCATTATTAAAATATGCTTTGCCAAGAGATCCTGCCTGGGCCTATTATATTTGCAAAAGAATTGTTTCCTACAGTACTTTTCCTCCCCCCGCCCCGGGGTGGCGAAGGCACAGCAGGAGATGGAGTAGGGAGGGCATCGAAGACATGAACCAGGTACGCTTCATAGCGATTTTCAGGTTTCTTATCAGGCTGCAACGCTGCAAAAATTCCGGCAGCAGCAGACCGTTCAGCCTTAAAATCTTTTAAGGTCGTAATTATAAACTTCCATGTAGTTGCTAATGATTTAGCTTCTTTATCTCCATTGCTAACCTTATCCCATAATTTCTGCCCTATATCGTCCCAAAGTTCAAGTTTAAGGTTTGAGTCACTAATGCTCATAACAGTCTTTTCAGGTTTTAATTGCTTCAGTGTAGTAATTATCAGTTGCCAGGCGGTTACAAGGCCGAGAATATATTTTTCACTGTGACTGATTGCCTTCCACAACACCGTTCCCACCTTTTCCCAAGTCTCTCTTTGAAAAGCTCCTGGCAGATCGTCAGGAAACCCATTGCCTCTGCACCAAATTAATTGTCTTTTGAGGTTACTCTCCTCATACTTCACCCCTCTCTTAGAGAGAATATGCGAGAGGAGCCGCAGTATTTCTTCTTCTTCTTTAAAAATATTCTGCCTCATCTCCTCTCGCCCCCAGCTGCTCACCTCTTTGGGTGTCCATTGCAACGATATGGGATCCTTTATCCCTCCTCTGTCGCTTCCGTAGCGATCAATCAGGAGTCACGCAGCCTGCAGACTACGTCACGGTCCAGCCGACCCGTTCCAGCTGGGGCTCGCTCCCCGCAGTGGTCATCCCCCTTCCGTAAATTCTCCTTGCAGATCACGTCGGGGTCACCACTTGCGAGGGCGAATTATCATGGACTCCACACAATCCAATCTGAATTCAAGCGAAGCCAATTTCTTACAGAAACAAACCTCCTTCTGTATGCAGTTATTTCCTGATCACGCGTCCACGCTCCAAGCATGCATTAGCTGATTGGATATTGTCTATGTTCACGGAGCTGTCCACGCGCCTGAGTCTCACTGCTGATAGGTCTGTTGATTTACGTCGTGTTTTCAGCTTTCCAAGGTGGCCTTGAAATTCCTTTGGGCCTGACTAGTTCAATAACAAATCTCCATCTAATAGAAACCCATCCACACATTAACTTCAAGAAAATCCCTCAAATCGCCTACAGATGGATAGAAGCAAGGCCAGCACCTGCCAGCATCATTTATGTGACCTGGACTGGTTCTTCTTCATAGTTCATCACAGTTTTTTTTTCTTGCTTTAGCTGGAATGTGTCAATGTTCTGACCATAAAACTATGGTTAGGGACTTCCTACATCTGTCTGCAGGAAAGGAAAAAGGAACTGTGCAAAACAGGCCTTGGGATGTGTACCTCATCCAGGGTGTATTGGTGGTGGGCTCTGGTTTGGTCTGTGGGACAAGGAGAGGGCAGAAGTCTCCATTACAGTCCAGGGGTCGTACTTTGCTTTGGATACTTACTTCACCTGACTGAGAAATCGAGTTGAGGGGGGTGTTGAAACCACAGAACTAGATCAGTGGGGCTGCACTGTGGGACTTCAGGCCAGGGACTGAATCTGGCAAGGATACAGAAATTCAGAGTTTGATGTTATTGTGACAATCAAACCCGAGTAATGACAATGAAAATCTGATTTTGCTACAGAAATTCAATTAGCTGAATAACAGTGATTGATTCCTGTGAGATCTTCTGACTATGTCTGTGCAATAGAATAAACAGTACTGGGTACTGGACCCTGATTTTCTGTATTGTTAAGTTGTTAGAATGGTCCCAGGCATGACTTTTGCCTGAGTTAACTCTCCTGAACTCTGTGAATGTCTTGGGAGTTAATACAAGAGCAGGCTAAATCCCAGTAGGCAGTTTTGTGACAATGTGGGTTTGATGGTATAGACTCATATAATTTCATGCCAGCTGGTCTCAGCTTAGAGAGTGGGCCATTCAACTGCTATTACAGAAATTGCCCATCAGTCCATCCATGGCATGTCAGAGGAAGTTTTGGTGGAGCTGTTGTCTTGTTGTCATTACCACTGAAAAGAACGAATCCTGTCTGCAATTGCTAACCTAAAGATACATAAATCCTTTCAGTTTTAGGTCAGTCTGAAAAGATAAGGGTGACTTGCAAAACACATAATCAGAGAGATTGACCTTGCAGCTTTAGACATTTTGAAGCTGGAGCAGTTAGTTGAGTCTTGCTCTAACACATATCTCTAGACTTTTGGACAAAGTGTCTTTCAGCTGAATGTTGCTCACTATACGCTAAAATGATTATGTAATGCAATATGCAAATGTGTAACCAATTGGCTCTTTAGGGTGTGAATGTAGTGGTAAGATTTTGTATATAATGGCTGTTGCTTTTCTTTCTGGTATGCTGGCTTTATTCCAGAATCCAGGCTTGTGCAACTCTGTAATAAACAATATCTCATCTCTGTGTGCTAAAATTTGTCTTTTTTGCACATGGGGTGACAGAACCCTGCTTGTGGGACAACATATCCAACAGGGGAAAAAAAAAAAAAAAAAGAAAAAAAGAAAACCAATCCCCAACCAGAGAGTATGACAAAAAAAATTTCCTTTGAACCTCTTTTCTAAATATATCACTCTCTCCTACCATTGTGATTATTATTTTTTTTTTCCTGCATTTTTCTTCTTTATTTTTCACTGAATCTCAAAGCTGCTTAGATTGGCAGCTGTTTGAATATCATTATATGGTAGAGATGTGGGAAAGAGTTCTGTAAGTAGGCAACTAGAAATGCTGCATGGTTTTGGAAGCCTTCTAGGTTTTGTTGAAGACATGCTACTGCCAGCCTCCAGAATGACTCACCCCAAGGGAATCACAGCTGTCTCAACAAGGCACTTATCTGTGCCTGAAGCCTCAAATGCTGCATATACATTGTCAAATATATTTGCTTTCTAATAAGTTTTTTACTTTGGTTTTATATATGTAAAAAAGCTGTAACAGAAAATGCCATGGGTTTATTTAGTTAATGTTGTATTATACATTAATACAAACGATTATTTGGCAGCAGAAAGGAAAGGTTAGTTGGATGTCCTGGGGACTGAAGGTGACTCGAGCATATTGCAGATGGGATAGTAATGTGTGACTATTCTGTAACTTCAATGAACCAAATTTTTTAGCCTTTGAGTGTCTATAACTACTATCCATTTGTACTGGTTGCCCCTTCTGAAGGCATGTGGGGAAGATGCATACTTAGCAAAGTATAAAGTATCCTCTGTCATTGTGCTGGTTTGACTGAAAATGGGTTAATTTTCTTCGTGCAGTTACAAACCTTTCCTTTTCATAGCTAGCATGCTCATTATTTCAACTTAGTTTGAGAACAAGCAGATAACACCCCAGCACAGAGCTAATGCTTTTAATTGCTCTGGTCTGAGAGGAAGATACAGAGATACTGAGAAGATACAGAGAAGGCAGAGTTACTGAATGCCGCCTTTGTCTCTGTCTACTCTGCCGAAGGCTGTCCTGAGGAGCCCTGTAGCCCTGAGGCCCCGGAGGAAGTCAGGACAATGGAGGAGTCTGCCTTGGTTGATGAGGACTGGGTTAGGGAGCAATTAAGCAATCTGGATATCCATAAATCCATGGGTCCAGATGGGATGCACCCGCGGGTGTTGGAGAATGGCTTAAAAATAAGGGACATGGGTCTGCAGAGCAGTTGTACGAGCAGAGCCTGTTCTGAAGGCCTTAGCATAAGTAGCAAGGCTAGGCCACAGTGGGAACCGCTGACTGTTTCAGCAAAATCAGCAAGGACACTGACTTTGGCAGAGTCTCATAAACAGCTTTGGAGAAGCAAGAGCACAGGAACGTAGAACAAGCATAGCTAGTAACTGCAAGTAGGAGGATCATGCAAATGTGACTGTTAGAGTTTAAGCCAATTAGTAGGTGACAGGTATGCATAAGTATCGTGAACTAAGTATATGCTGTTCGGGCTAATAAATCGAACTATGCTTTATCACTCACATTGAGCCGACCTGCGTGTTCCTCCGCCGCTCAAACGCGGGTGCTGAGGGAGATGGCTGAAGTCATGACTAGGCCACTCTCCATCATCTTTGCAAAGTCTTGGGAAATGGGAGAGGTGCCTGAGGACTGGAGGAAAGCAAATGTCACTCCAGTCTACAAAAAGGGCAAGAAGGAGGACTCGGGTAACTATAGACCGGTCAGCCTCACCTCCATCCCTGGGAAGGTGATGGAATGACTTATCCTTGGTGCCATCTTCAAGGCATATCAAGGAGAAGAGGGTCATTAGGGGCAGCCAACACGGCTTCACCAAGGGGAAGTCATGCTGACCAACCTCATAGCCTTTTATGAGGACATAAGGAGGTGGATAGATGATGGCAAAGCAGTGGATGTGGTCTGCCTTGACTTGAGTAAAGCATTTGACACAGTCTCCCACAGCATCCTTGCAGTTAAACTGAGGAAGTGCAGTCTGGACGATCCGGTACTGAGGTAGACTGTGAACTGGCTGAAGGAAAGAAGCCAGAGAGTCGTGGTCAATGGGGCGGAGTCTAGTTGGAGGCCTGTATCTAGTGGAGGACCTCAAGAGTCAGTACTGGGACCAGCATTATTCAATATATTCATCAATGACTTGGATGAGGGAATAGAGTGCACTATCAGCAAGTTTGCTGATGACACCAAACTGGGAGGAGTGGCTGACACGCCAGAAGGCTGTGCTGCCATCCAGCGAGACCTAGGCAGGCTGGAGAGTTGGGCGGGGAAAAGTTTAATGAAATATAACAAGGGCAAGTGTAGGGTCTTGCATCTGGGCAGGAACAACCCTGTTAGTAACAGAATCAATTTTACAAGATGTTCCCTTCTGGAACAGGTGCAAAACTGATTCATCCTTTGCATATTGTGTTTTACCTAATAAGGGATTTGAGTATATTCTTATCTTATCAACCTAGCATTTATCTTAGCCCAAATATGCCTAGAATGAGAAGAAATATACACAGTATCTCTGGAAATTAAGCTAGTCAGCAGTTACGCAATTATAGAGTAGTGCGCATGTGCGGTACCCAAAGGTGAAAAGGACAGAAGCGATGAAGACTACTTACTTCATCCTGAAGACCCCCTGAAAGACCACCAGGGGACACTGCGCATGATCAAAGTAATTCCAAGGTGTTGCAATCGATGTTGCAATAAATGTTGAGTAACTATTACATATTCTAATAATCCTAAATGAATATATGAATATGTATGTGAATGGACTGTATAAATACTGTGCAACTTAAACTGACCGCTGAAACCAGCTTTGGGTGCGAACCCCTGGTTTCCCAGCGCTGAAATAAAGCACCGCATATAACTACGCCCGTGGTTATGTGTCCTGATTGCTAACAACCCCAGGTTCCAGTATAAGTTGGGGAATGACCTATTAGAGAGCGGTGTAGGGGAAAGGGACCTGGGGATCCTGGTGGACAGCAGGATGACCATGAACCAGCACTGTGCCCTTGTGGCCAGGAAGGCCAATGGCATCCTGGGGTGTATTAGAAGGAGGGTGGTTAGTAGGTCGAGAGAGGTTCTCCTTCCCCTCTCCTCTGCCCTGGTGAAACTGCATCTGGAATATTGTGTCCAGTTCTGGGCCCCTCAGTTCAAGGAGGACAGGGAACTGCTGGAGAGAGTCCAGCGCAGAGCCACAAAGATGATCAAGGGAGTGGAGCATCTCCCTTATGAGGAAAGGTTGAGGGAGCTGGGTCTCTTTAGCTTGGAGGAGACTGAGGGGTGACCTCATTAATGCTTATAAATATGTAAAGGGTGAGTGTCACGAGGATAGAGCCAGGCTCTTCTCGGTGACAACCAATGATAGGACAAGGGGCAATGGACACAAACTGGAACACAGGAGGTTCCACTTAAATATGAGAAGAAACTTCTTCTCGGCGAGGGTGACAGAACACTGGAACAGGCTGCCCAGGGAGGTTGTGGAGTCTCCTTCTCTGGAGACATTCAAAACCCGTCTGGACGCCTTCCTGTGTAGCCTCATCTAGGTGTTCCTGCTCCGGCAGGGCGATTGGACTAGATGATCTTTCAAGGTCCCTTCCTGTCCCTTACATTCTGTGATTCTGTGATTCTGTGAAGTGTCACTATTGCATACTGCCAGAGAGCAGCCCATTTTAAGACTGGAATGCCCTGAGAAATCTGATCTACATTTGAACTTGGCCCTGCTTGGAGCAGAAGGATAGACTAGGTGACCTTCAGAGGTCCCTTCCAGCCTGAATTATTCTATGATTCTTTGGAAGGTTCCCAGATCTATTCTGGGATGTTATCCTGTACGGTCTTCATCTGGCCATGCGTTAATCTTGGACTGCGTCGACCACATAGAGAACATCAGCCTCTCCTGTGCTAAATCTGGCAGGTGAAGAGAGAACAGTTTCAGTATATGTGCAAACCATGTGGCCATACCACATCTTCTAGGTAAATCTAGAAAGGTTAAAAATGCTAAAAAGGAATTTCTCTGCTCTGAGAACAAAGCCATCAAGAAATGTGGTGAGCCGGCTTTGCCAGGGAAAGCAGCATATGGTGGACCTTCATTATTTTGCTCGACCAAAGATCATGTGAAAGGTCAACAAATGGCAGTCACTCAGCATCACTCTATAAGTGGCAGCGGATTAAAAGCATTCTGATTTTTTTCAGCTTCATTGGCAGAGAAAGTGTACATTATGATGGCTTGGAATAGGAATGGAGCACCCAGCATTTATATTTGGCACATAAAATTACAGAAAAATAATGACTTCGGAGCAAAACCTCTCCTCCCCAAAGCTGAAAAGATGTAAACTCTCAGCTTAAAGTAAAAAACAATGGCTATAAAAATCTCTTTCCCATTGTATGGTATTTACTGATTTATGGTGAGGTATAGGGATTTTAACTGCTGTTTAATAGATTTAACACAGCTGCATAACTCTGGAAAATGTCATGTCCTGAATCTTCTTTTTTACTCATCAGATTTTGTGGGGAAAAAAATAGAATGCCCTGCAACAGTAGACAGGAAGGGAGCATCTGCCTAAATTAGGCAGGTCCACAGTCCCATTATTTCCTTTTCTGCTCATTTAAATGCTTGGTATGTTGCAGAAGACTCTTATCAACAAAAAGAGCCAGACTTTGAAGAGCACTCCCTAGTGAAATATGACACTCAAAGGGAAGCTTTAAAAAAATGATGGGAATTGCCTGTTTGTTTTCTTTAAACTGTTAATCAACATCATCTGTTGTTACCAATGGGCAACTAATAAAGACAATCTAAATTCCCAATAGAATAGATTCATAGAATCATTTTGGTTGGAAGAGACCCTCAAGATCATCGAGTCCAACCATTTACCTAACACTGTCACTAAACCATGTCCCTAAGAACCTCATCTACAGGTCTTTTAAACACCTCCAGGGATGGTGACTCAACCACTTCCCCGGGCAGCCTGTTCCAATGCCCGACAACCCATTCTGTGAATAATCTTTTCCTAATATCCAATATAAACCTCCTCTGGCGCAATTTGAGGCCATTTCCTCTCATCCTATCGCTTGTTACTTGGGAAGAGAGACCAACATCCTCCATGCTACAATCTCCTTTCAGGTAGTTAGTTGCAGATAGCAATAAGGTCTCCCCTCAGCCTCCTTTTCTCCAGGCTAAACAACCCCAGTTCCCTCAGCCGCTCCTCATAAGAGTTGTTCTCCAGACCCTTCATCAGCTTAGTTGCCCTTTTCTGAACTCTCTCCAGCACCTCTATGACTTTCTTGTAGTGAGGGACCCAAAACCGAACACAGTATTCAAGGTGCAGACTCACCAGTGCAAAGTACAGGAGGACAATCACTTCCCTAGTCCTGCTAGCATCCAATAAAGCTAGTGCAATAGATGTGCAAGTGCAAAAACAAAAAACTTTTCAGTCTGTCTGACAATTGCTGTGGAGCAGAAGGGTCAGGGAAGGTGCAGGTGACAACAAGAAAAGGAGGAATTCCTTTCATGAGTATGGCAATTGTCTTAATTTTCATGATAACATGATAATTATTTTTCTTTGGTCAACAGGACTTGCAAAACTAAGAGGGTTAGATGTCTTCGGAATTCCCTGTTCCACAGTATGTGACCACACTAAATATTTGTGTGTGTGTGTGTTACTGAAGTGGTTACTTCAAATTTAAATTGCCATTTTTTCATATTGTAGAATAGGTTATACACCAAGCTCTGAGAAAACTTTATCTAAGGCAAAATAAAGGTGGACATGCAATGAAAAGCGGAAATGTTATGCAAGTGATGGAAATGAGACCAGGATGATTTATGTGAGAAAGGAGGCTGGGAGGAAGAATGAAAGGAGACTGATAATCAGGGTATGGGTAATACTGTCAAGTGTTGGAAGTGGTGTAAGAGTGTGTGAAACCTGTGATGGGAGGAAGTGAAGGACATTCTCTTTGGTTTGTTTTAATTTTCCCAGTACTTAAAGTTTAAAAAAAAAAAAAATGAAGCTTTCTAATTAAAAGAAAAACAAACAAACAAAACCAACAAACAAACAAGCAAAAAACCACCACAACTTTCAGTGATGATCATGGAGCTGATGCTGAATTTGATTGAATCCATTAGTAGAAGTCTTTACATGATGGTATTTCCTCAGCCCTGTCTAAGGACCAGCGATCTATTGGACTTGGGTTAGTGCAAGCTCTCAGAGATCCACTCTTTGACTCGGTAGTGCAAGGAATTGTTTATTTTTTCTGCAGTCAGAAAGACTCCTGGGACAAGATGGCAGAGTTCCGGGAAGGACAAAAATTACTCAGTGAAGGGTCAAGTGAGGTGTTCTCATGTGCAAAACAGGCTGGAGATCATCCAGCACAAAGCCAACAGAGAGAGAAACTGGAGACAGCAGTTATGTGAGACACAAAAAAGAGAAGAAAATCAGAACCACAAGTTAGATCTAGATGTCACGAGAGGATCTGTGAAACTCAATAGAACACCCTGGTTTATAGTTTCTTTTCAGTGACACTGTTTCATTCTCACTACTGATTTTGCCCAGGTAGTGTCATACAGGCAAGGTAACTGAGTAATGGAGTACAGTTGTGCAAAGCAGAGTATTCAAGAGCTACATGCAAATACAGACAGTTTTGTGAAACCATAGCTAATAAAACATGTTGAATGTACTGCGTTCTAGCACTCCCCCATGCAAGTGTATATATTATAAACTGGCAGACAGCACATGCTAAAAATATACTGTACCTGATGTATATGTTTCTATGATATATCTGTGTGCTTTTCTGTACTGTACGACGCTTTGAGACATTTTAATAAATTATTGCATTCAAACCCATATGTAATAGTATTTCAGTATTTACTCTCCTGTAGCATCGCCTTGGGAATCCAGGGGATATAATACTTCCTCTGGAGGAAAAATATCTATCTATAGCTGCATCTGCACCAGGGAGGGAGTGTGTTAAAAAAAATAATCTGTCTGTTCAGACTTACACTTAAATATTTGGGTTTAGACTATATTTAGGACTGACTGTCTGTCAACCAAGAAAAAGCCTATCACAAATCTAAAACACTAGCTGGAAAGACCATGTGACTGGGAGTTGTCGAGGGTTAAGATTGCGGGGTGACAATCAAACCCTGGCAGATGTATTGTTAACCTCCTCTCCCCCCCACTTCCCCCTTTTTGCCCCTCCCTCTCCCCCCTTACCACTAAGGACAGGCGATCGGGAGGGAAAGAAGGACAGAGAGAAGAGAGTTGGAAAAATTAAAGATGTTTTACTAATGCTACTAATAAGAATAGAGAAAATAATACAAAATATACAAAACCAATCTTGTAAGTCTCAGTAACTGCAGAGCCAGCATCCAAAGTCCTGGATTAGACTCTGTAGCCAACCGGAGCTGGATTCAGTCTCTCACTAGGCCTCAGTTTGCAGGGACAACCAGCAAGGTCCTCTCCTAATGTCAGCCATGAGCAGAAGGGAAAAGGAAAACGCAAAAGGGATGAGATCCTCGTGATCTCCCACTTTTAGATGAAGTATTCACGTGAATGGAATGTTATACACCATTGGTCAGTCTCTCGGTCACCGGTTTCTCGTTGCCCCTCTCGCGAGATGTCCATCCGTGCTTATCAATAAGTTTGCATTCCATTGCTAGGTTTACCAAAACATGTGTCTGGTTCTCCAGGAAAATGCAGCTAATATGAAGGCTTTAGCTGACAGGCAAAATTCACTAAAAGAGAAACTTGTTTTTTAACAAAACCAGGACAGGAGTTAAAACAAACAAACAAACACCAAACAACCCACAAAAACAAACTAACAAAAACACCAAAAGAAACAAACACAACACTCCCCCCACACACACACACACACACACAAAAAAAAACCACCACCAAACCAAACAACTGGGTTTTTTTTGTGAAATTCTTCTTTTGTCAGTACATCAACTGATGTTGTACTATTAAAGTGCATGGGAAATGGTGTTACTGCAATTTTTTTAGAAAATGTCTATCGGACTTTTTTAGTCACATTAAGGGGCAGTTTTGTTAACAGAATATTTGGTATTTCCAGCAAGACAAAAATGGATTGTTTGTTACTGTGAAATGTCCTGGTGCTCATCAGTATTTTGCAAGCAGAGCCTGATACAAGAATGAAGGCAAGATGATGGAGTGCTTCCCCAAGCTGTGACAGACCTACAGTAGTTACTCTTGAACAGATTTTCAGTGCATCTCTGGGTGACTTGCTTTGCTGCTTTGTCTCATTGACATGGAGGTAGAAGTAATTCACAGGTATGGCAGCATGCCAGTAATATTACAGACAGCAAGGTCTAGGCACTAGGACCTAAGGAGATAAATATCAGCAATATTTAAAAGCTGCCCCCAAATGTGTAGTCAGTCTTAGATGAAACAAGTGGTTTAACTTTCCTGAATATATGGTGTTTATCTACTGTTTTTTACAAGAGATGGTGCCTCTCTGAGTGTGAATTACTATGGAAGGGTTTCGTTAGATGGAGATATGTTGTTGAATTAGTCAGGCCCAAAGGAATCTCAAGACCACTCCAGTATGTGGACTGCCCGTGATACCCATTTAGTGAATCCGTGTTTGGAGCGTGGACGCGTGATTAGACAATAGTTGCGTATATAAGGAGGCTTGTTTCTGTAATAAATGGCTTTGCGTGATTCACATTGAATCGGAGTGCTGAGTCCTTTATCGCTCCAACAAATGGTGACCCTGATGTGATACTCCGAACGGCGTCTCGCTACGATCGGGAAAAAGCCTGCAGCGGCCCAGCCGGAGGCGGATCAGCTGGACTGAGAACCGGGCGGAGGCGTACGGATGTTCCACAGATAAATTTGTTGAAGAAATCACTGGAAAAGGTGAGCGGCTGGGAGCAGGAGGAGGGAAGAGTGAAGTTATGGGGCAGAATATATCCTCTGAGGAAGAAGTCATAGTTAAACTCCTCCTGCATATTCTCTCTATGAGAGGACTTAAATATGAAGAAAGTAACATACGTAGACTGTTGGTTTGGTGTAGAACTGATGGCTACCTGACAGAAGCTGAGAAAGTTTTTAAAATTGAACTTTGGGATGATATAGGGCAGAAATTATGGGATAAGGTCAGCAATGGAGATTAAGAAGGTAAATCATTAGTAACTACATGGAAGCTTATAATTTCCACCTTAAAAGAATTTAAGGCTGAACGGGCTGCGGTTACCGGAATTTTTGCAGCGTTACAGCCTGATAAGAACTCTAAAAATAACTGTGAAGCTTACCCGATTCGTGTCTTTGATACCCTCCCTACTCCATCCCCTGTTGTGCCTTCAGCGCCCCTGATGATACAGCAGTCTGGGGCAGAGGGAGAAAAATTACTGAGTGGATGGCCTCCTGTACCATCACATGACCCTAGAGAGACCAAGAAGTCCAAAGAACTGGAGTCAGATAATTTGTCAAAAGGACTGGTGAAAGTTGAGAATACTAAAGTCATAAATAAGTGTAATATCAATTCTTTTACTGATTCGTGTCTGCCTTCACCGCCTTCTACCCCTCTAACTCCTACAAGAGAACAGAAGGAGTCACCGGATAAGAACTGGACAAAAGAACTGTGTGAAAGATCAGATCAGCTATTAGCGAGTGAATCCAACAGTCAGTGATATCAAGCTATGCGAGAGGTGCCTGAAACCAACAAAGCAGCCAAATCATTTGCAACTATTAATCAGGGTCCCAATGAGAATTACATGCAATTTATTGACCACCTTCAAGAGGTCATCAATAAGCAGGTTGAAAACTTAGAAGTTAAGGAAGCACTGGTGTTGAAATTAGCAGTAGAGAAACAAACACAACACCCCCCCCTTCCCCACACACACACACAAAACTGCTGTAAAAAGTAGTAGGCAAAAGGATAAGAGTGGAATGACACTGAGCTGAAGAAGCTGAACAAAAAGGAATGGGAGGGTGAATGCAAGCAGGCAATCAGTATGGGGTAGCTGGAGTCCAGACAAAACTCTGGGGAGTCTTCTTAATGACAGAAGTCCTGGGCTGGGGCTGGCTGCAGTCTCTGGCCAGCTCCTTTGCAGTTTTCCACAGGGGCCATGCAGGGGAGCAGGGAGGATGAGGCATCTGGGCAGGGTCCTCCTCTGCACACTTCTGGGTTCAGAAGGTTACTGGCAATCTCCGTCTCTCTCCTTTCCCTCCATGCAGCAGGCCTGTTCCTACCAGCTGGAATCAACTGTCCTGGCCCTGTTCCAGCTCAAAAGCAATTATATTCTTGCAAGTGGATATTGCAACTTCCTAACCTAAACAATCACATACTGTTCCTCAACACTATTAACCTTCTACACAGAGATAGCTGCAGGCACAGGATGGGACCCTGGAAGAAAGGTGGATCAAGTTAAGATTATAACTGTGTAGGTTCATCTGCAGTTTAGGAAGGTGAGGGAGTGCTTCTTGTCAGTCCTGTGTGCCTACAGATAGTGTTTGGCACTCCAGAGCTGTAAGGGTGATGAAGAATAGCATCATCTGTGCTAAACACTGCAGCAGAGGAGTGCTTTTTCCTGGCCCAAATCTTCAAGGGGAAATCTTCCTCTGTGCCTGAACTTCATAAAATAAAGGATCTCTAAGAGCTGATGCAAGAACTCCCCTTACCTTTGTCAAGCATTTAAAAACAGAGCCTGTCCCATAACACCTGGAAAAGACTTCTGTAAAATAAAAAAGGTGCTGAAGGCATCCAGATTATTAAGTGGGATTACTGGTCCCAAAGTAGCATATGGAGTTTTCTGCAGTATACTCTTCTAAAAATGTTCCCCTTAATCCATAATTGAAAAGTTGTGGCAGACTGGTGAAGTTCCCAGTGGCTGGAAAAGGGCAAACATAACCCCATTTTTAAAAAGGGAAAAAAGGAAGACCTGGGGAATTACAGGTCAATCAGTCTCTGAGTGGTGTGGCTGATACTCTGGAGGGGAGGGATACCATTCAGAGAGACCTTGACAGGCTAGAGAGGTAGGTCTGTGCAAACCTCATGAATTTCAGCAAGGCCAAGTGCAAGGTCCTGCACCTGGGTCGGGGCAATCCCAAACACAGATATAGTCTGGGCAATGTGTGCATTGAGAGCAGTCCTGCAGAGAAGGACTTGGGGATATCGGTGGATGAAAAACTGAATATGAGCTGGCAATGTGTGCTCACAGCCCAGAAAGGCAATCGCATCCTGGGCTGCATAAAAAGTAGTGTGGCTGAGGGAGGAGATTCTCCCCCTCTACTCTGCTCTTGTGACACCCTACCTGGAGTATTGTGTTCAGCTCTGGGGCCCTCAGCGTAAGAAAGACATGGACCTGCTTGAGTGGGTCCAGAGGAAGACCACGAAGATGATCAGAAGGCTGGAACACCTTCCATATGAGGACAGGCTGAGAGAGTTGGGGTTGTTTAGCCTGGAGAAGAAAAGGCTCCAGGGACACCTTATGGTGGCCTTCCAGTACTTAAAGAGGGCCTATAGGAAAGATGGGGAGGGACTCTATCAGGGAGTGTAATGATAGTACAAGGGGTAACGGTTTTTAACTGAAAGAGGGTAGATTTAGATTACGTATTAGAAAGAAATGCTTTACTGTGAGGGTGGTGAGACACTGGAACAGGTTGCGCAGAGAAGTTGTCAATGCCCCCTCCCTGGAGTTGTTCAAGGTCAGGTTGGATGGGGCTTTGAGCAACATGATCGAGTGGAAAGGATCCCTGCCCATGGCAGGGAGTTTGGAACTAGATGATCTTTAAAGTCCCTTTCAACCCAAACCATTCTATGATTCTATGCATACATGAGAAAAAGAGCAGATACATACATGCTAGAGAAGAACTATCATCTGCCCATGGCATATTGTTCCCTTCTGACTTTACTATGTGAGTAGCGTGGATCTGATATCATGATAAGACTTTATATTTCTGTAACTTTTTCCACCTCCAAATTCTTCAGAGGCGTTGATTAGTTAAGTTCTCTATGAAGAAGGTGTGCACACTTTAAAATGATTGCAGCACAGAGTAGCACAGAGAGGTAAAGTACCTTGAAAGAGAGAGTAAACACATGGGGAAGCTGGGTACTAGGCTCCCAAGTAAGAGGTCGTGATGGTGTTGTAAAGGTCAGGTGTGGGAATGGCAGGACATACGGCTCCAGCCACCCAGGTGATAAAGGAAGTTCAATACTAACATGACCATCTGAACAGTCAAAGTAGACTAATACTAACATGATTAAATTACAGAAATCAGTCTAAACAAGGCGACCTTGACAGGTTACACAGGATTGTGTGTTTGTGAAGGAGTGACAGCGCAGACCACTGAGAATGATATCTCTGGCTAGAACACCGCCCCCAGGATGTATGTCGTGTTAGCATTGGGCCTGGGCGTGTGTGTTTGGAGTAACATTTTTTGAAAAACATTCTGTTTAACCTCTTGGTCCAGGCCCGTATCTGTAAAGCTATAAATTGAGAAAGGCTAATTAAAGAAGGCTCAGTTTAGCTCAGCTCAGCTCAACTCTACCTGGCTCTGCTCTCACTGCTAACAAGAACTCTGCGTTTGCATCTCTGTCTGCATCTGTATGCGTCGTTCTCATTGCCGCAAATGGTGCCCCTAGCGTGAGTGTCTGACCCCTGTGAGGCTCTTCATCAAGCAGTGTGTTTGGCGGCAACCACACAATCCTACTGGTGAGTAAAGTTTTGTGGCCACACATCCCTGGGTTTAACGGGGACAGCAACCCTCGTTGAATGGGTGAGTTGCGGAATTGCGTCAGTAATGGGACAAGCTGCTTCCCCTGTACATAAGCTATATCTGCAAGTTTTACAGCACATATTATGTGCTTCTGTGTATTGCCTTTCTGAAAATCAAGCAACTTGTCAGGAACGTGAGTTAAGTGTTTTATTGGTTGTTGTTGCAGTTGTTTCTTTGTTGTGTTGTTTGTGTAAGTGCGTTGTAAGCCTTCTCCCCCCACTTCTCCCACTCGCACTGCAAACTGTTTTGTGCTTCCCCCTCCTCCCCCCCTCTTCTCGTGGCTTTTACTTATGAGATGGGGTTGGGAACAACTGTTTTCAGTCGTGTTCCTAAGAAATCAGTATTAGAATGTGTTTTAAAACATAGGAAAGCACTTGGAAATATGAGGAAGGAGGATCTTGTGAAATATTGTAATCAACGGTGGCTTCTGTGTAAGTTAAATGATTGGGAAAAGTGGTCAGAGAATAGAACCTAGAAGTATAATACTTTGTTGCAATTAATGTTGTTTTTAAAGCAAGAAGAGCAGGACAAAAATAAATCTCTGCAAGAGATGATTACATCTTTGCAGACAGTTTTACAGGTGGAACGGTTTGAACTTCAACAAGCTGAGAGAGAATTAACTGATAACACACAGGTCATGGAAAACTTGCTGAAGTCTGCAAGATGCTTTCCTTATTAACCTGTTTTCTTTGTAGGCATCTGTTTAAACATGTTACAGTTTCAATAAGTCTTTGCCTGTTATATGGTACAGTAAGTTCACGGACTGTTAAATCACGAGAATCCATGGACCCAGAATGTACGTTTTGTGATGATACAGAAGACCATGAGCAATTTAGTTCTTTACTGCGTGAATGTGATGATAAGATTTCATGTGTGATAGCTGTTACTTTTCTTTCTAGCATGCTAGCTTTATTCCAGCATCCAGCAACTCCATGACAGGCTGTCTCTCATCTCAGTGTACTAAATTTGGCTCTTTTGTATGCACTCTGGGTAAAGAATCCTGGTTTTGGGATAACAGTTGTAGCACCCCAGATGAGACGCTAATAAAAGCCTTGCCCAGTCCAGCTTACTAAAGAACAGCAGGGGGAGCGGTGCTGATTCGACTCCAGCGCGCACTGACCTATTTTGTCAGGGAGACCCAGCCGTACCTCTGTCTGCCTGAGCTGCAAGTGGTTCAAAGGTGCAATGCTAAAATCAAGATATTGTCTTGAATAAGTGTAATTGTGATCTATTTGCATATTTGAACTTGGTATTTGGTTTGCATATCTGAGCTCGAATATGCATATTTATATTTGGTACCAAAAGAATTTCGTTTGGTGACATAATTACAAAATAGGAACCGGTTCCCCTTCTAAAATACCACCTTGCTCCCCCTTAGGATGCATCCTTACATATTAGAGTAACTTTGTAGGGGAATCCTCCGATAAAAGAAAGTTTGAAATTATATTATATTCACTTGTGGCTTGAATGTGGGATTCTGGGTTATAGTACTGTATTGCAGTTGGTGTTGCTCTGCAGAACTTTGGAAAAAATGGGATGAAGTACAGTACTGTAAGTCAATTTGCTCTTATTGTTATCTAATAATTTTGAGACCAGAAAAGAATTTAAGTTGTTAAACTCTGATTCGTATTGAATTTATGTGCAGTTGGAGATATGGGAAAGAAAACTAAGTGCTATGATGGATGTGAACTTGGGAGAGGTTGTATTTAAAAGTTGCTAGAATCTGAACTGATTTGTATCTAGGAAAATGAAAATAACAGATTGATGTTTAATATGCTGTTTATTGATATCTGTAAGAAACTGCAAAAGGTAAATGGGCCTGAGGAATGTAAATACTGCTCAGCTAATTGGAAGTGTATATAAAGTGTATAATAGCAGGAATGAAATGGAAAAAAAAAAAGCCATAAAGATCTCAGGTCTGTGCTGTACAGCTTGAAAATAAATTTCAGGCCTGCGTTAAGCCGCAAGATAAACTCAGCTCATTGTAACCGAGGAGTCTGCCTGGACCTGGCAGCTCCCACTTGGTACCAGTGATTACTCTACCTGAGTGGCCTTGGCTGTATCTAAACATCAGTGAGAAAGAAAGAAAAAAAAATGGAAAAACCTGTTTGCCCACTGCTAAAGTGGCGAAAGGGGGGTTTTCTCCCCCCCCCCCAGTGATATTGCTGCTGGAGAACTGTAATACTGAATGAAAGGAGTGTGAGGGTGAAATTTAAAGGCATCCCCAGTAGATTCGTAGTTCCACTGAAGTTGGGAATTTTTTAATAGACTTATTCTGTGGTAACTTGTTTTAAGAGACTTCTTTGTAAATTTGCCATGTTAGTTCTTGGGGTCATGGGAAACAATGGAAGGTCATCTTTTGAAACCAATGGAATGCCAAATTTGGAACAAAGTTTTAACACACGAATGCCTGTATTTGCCAGAAAGCCCTATACCTCTCTTAGCTCAAGATTTGTTAAGTAAATTGTAAGCTCAAATAATGTTTTCTGAGAATTCTGTTCAGTTGCATGTCCCATAAGAAGATGCTTAGAAGCTGCAGATCTGCTTGCTGCAAGCAAGAAATCTCCAAGAAAATTTTGGATGCTGTATTTCAACTAGTATGGGCAGCTGAAATATCTGGTAAAACCAACACTACACTGATAGAACTGAAACAGGACCTTGAGTCAGTAAGGAAAAACAATATCCAATAAATGTAGAAGCCAAAATGGGGTTAGAGACTTTGATGAACAAGTTCATGACAACCTTACAAGCTGACTGCATTCGATTGGACTTGCAGATTGGTCTATTTATAGTTACAACACAGAGGTAACCTGTGGCTATTGTAGGACAATATGATGAGAAAGCAAACCGATTGATATATTTAGAATGGATTTCTTCTGCCCAATTCTTTCCGTAAAACTATTAATGGGCCTCTAGAATTGATTGTTACTCCGATCAAAAAAGGCACAGAGTAGATTCAGGTTTTAGTGGACCATGACCCATCTGTTATATATGTACCATTTGTGAAATCTGATTTTGATTATTTTATTTGCAATCTATGTCCTTGCAAATTGCACTAGTCGATTTTCTTAACAGCATAGCTTTTGGCATGCCTAAATGTAAATTGCCACAGAATCTGCATGTCTTTGACATCAGGTCACAGACCATACTTGTATTTGATCCAATCCCACATGCTCGCACACTTTTGTTGATGGATCAGGGAAATCTCATAAAGCTGTAGAGGTCTGGCATGAAGATAACAATTGGCATCATTCTGTTAAAATTATTGATGACTCACCCCGATTAGTAGAACTTGATGCAGCTTAACATTTTTTGAAAAACACCCTGTTTAACCTCCTGGTTCAGGCCCGTATCTGTAAAGCTATAAATTGAGAAAGGTTAATTAAAGAAGGTTCAGCTCAGCTCAGCTCTGCCTGGCTCTGCTCTCGCTGCTAATAAGAACTCTGTGTCTGTGTCTCTGTCTCTGTCTGTATGCGTCGTTCTCATCACCACAGTCAGGGGCATTTTGGGGATAGTAATTTGTTGGAGTGATAAAGGACTCAGCATTCCGATTCAACGTGAATCACGCAAAGCCATTTATTACAGAAATAAGCCTGCTTATATACGCAGCTATTCTCTAATCACGCATCCACGCTCCAAGCATGGATTCACTAAATGAGTATCACGGGCAGTCCACATGCTGGAGCCCCACCGATGATAGGTCCGACAACTCACGCCATGCTGAGGCCCTGTTAATGAAGAAACGCCCCTCTGTCTCACAGCAGATTCTGTTCTCAGCTTCTCGAAGTGGCCTTGAGATTCCTTTGGGCCTGACTAATTCAACAACATATCTCCATCTAACGAAACCCTTCCATAGTAATTCACACTCAGAGAGGCACCATCTCTTGTAAAAAACAGTAGATAAACACCATATATTCAGGAAAGTTAAACCACTTGTTTCATCTAAGACTGACTACACATTTGGGGGCAGCTTTTAAATATTGCTGATATTTATCTCCTTAGGTCCTAGTGCCTAGACCTTGCTGTCTGTAATATTACTGGCATGCTGCCATACCTGTGAATTACTTCTACCTCCATGTCAATGAGACAAAGCAGCAAAGCAAGTCACCCAGAGATGCACTGAAAATCTGTTCAAGAGTAACTACTGTAGGTCTGTCACAGCTTGGGGAAGCACTCCATCATCTTGCCTTCATTCTTGTATCAGGCTCTGCTTGCAAAATACTGATGAGCACCAGGACATTTCACAGTAACAAACAATCCATTTTTGTCTTGCTGGAAATACCAAATATTCTGTTAACAAAACTGCCCCTTAATGTGACTAAAAAAGTCCGATAGACATTTTCTAAAAAAATTGCAGTAACACCATTTCCCATGCACTTTAATAGTACAACATCAGTTGATGTACTGACAAAAGAAGAATTTCACAAAAAAAACCCAGTTGTTTGGTTTGGTGGTGGTTTTTTTTTGTGTGTGTGTGTGTGTGTGTGGGGGGAGTGTTGTGTTTGTTTCTTTTGGTGTTTTTGTTAGTTTGTTTTTGTGGGTTGTTTGGTGTTTGTTTGTTTGTTTTAACTCCTGTCCTGGTTTTGTTAAAAAACAAGTTTCTCTTTTAGTGAATTTTGCCTGTCAGCTAAAGCCTTCATATTAGCTGCATTTTCCTGGAGAACCAGACACATGTTTTGGTAAACCTAGCAATGGAATGCAAACTTATTGATAAGCACGGATGGACATCTCGCGAGAGGGGCAACGAGAAACCGGTGACCGAGAGACTGACCAATGGTGTATAACATTCCATTCACGTGAATACTTCATCTAAAAGTGGGAGATCACGAGGATCTCATCCCTTTTGCGTTTTCCTTTTCCCTTCTGCTCATGGCTGACATTAGGAGAGGACCTTGCTGGTTGTCCCTGCAAACTGAGGCCTAGTGAGAGACTGAATCCAGCTCCGGTTGGCTACAGAGTCTAATCCAGGACTTTGGATGCTGGCTCTGCAGTTACTGAGACTTACAAGATTGGTTTTGTATATTTTGTATTATTTTCTCTATTCTTATTAGTAGCATTAGTAAAACATCTTTAATTTTTCCAACTCTCTTCTCTCTGTCCTTCTTTCCCTCCCGATCGCCTGTCCTTAGTGGTAAGGGGGGAGAGGGAGGGGCAAAAAGGGGGAAGTGGGGGGGAGAGGAGGTTAACAATACATCTGCCAGGGTTTGATTGTCACCCCGCAATCTTAACCCTCGACAACTCCCAGTCACATGGTCTTTCCAGCTAGTGTTTTAGATTTGTGATAGGCTTTTTCTTGGTTGACAGACAGTCAGTCCTAAATATAGTCTAAACCCAAATATTTAAGTGTAAGTCTGAACAGACAGATTATTTTTTTTAACACACTCCCTCCCTGGTGCAGATGCAGCTATAGATAGATATTTTTCCTCCAGAGGAAGTATTATATCCCCTGGATTCCCAAGGCGATGCTACAGGAGAGTAAATACTGAAATACTATTACATATGGGTTTGAATGCAATAATTTATTAAAATGTCTCAAAGCGTCGTACAGTACAGAAAAGCACACAGATATATCATAGAAACATATACATCAGGTACAGTATATTTTTAGCATGTGCTGTCTGCCAGTTTATAATATATACACTTGCATGGGGGAGTGCTAGAACGCAGTACATTCAACATGTTTTATTAGCTATGGTTTCACAAAACTGTCTGTATTTGCATGTAGCTCTTGAATACTCTGCTTTGCACAACTGTACTCCATTACTCAGTTACCTTGCCTGTATGACACTACCTGGGCAAAATCAGTAGTGAGAATGAAACAGTGTCACTGAAAAGAAACTATAAACCAGGGTGTTCTATTGAGTTTCACAGATCCTCTCGTGACATCTAGATCTAACTTGTGGTTCTGATTTTCTTCTCTTTTTTGTGTCTCACATAACTGCTGTCTCCAGTTTCTCTCTCTGTTGGCTTTGTGCTGGATGATCTCCAGCCTGTTTTGCACATGAGAACACCTCACTTGACCCTTCACTGAGTAATTTTTGTCCTTCCCGGAACTCTGCCATCTTGTCCCAGGAGTCTTTCTGACTGCAGAAAAAATAAACAATTCCTTGCACTACCGAGTCAAAGAGTGGATCTCTGAGAGCTTGCACTAACCCAAGTCCAATAGATCGCTGGTCCTTAGACAGGGCTGAGGAAATACCATCATGTAAAGACTTCTACTAATGGATTCAATCAAATTCAGCATCAGCTCCATGATCATCACTGAAAGTTGTGGTGGTTTTTTGCTTGTTTGTTTGTTGGTTTTGTTTGTTTGTTTTTCTTTTAATTAGAAAGCTTCATTTTTTTTTTTTTTAAACTTTAAGTACTGGGAAAATTAAAACAAACCAAAGAGAATGTCCTTCACTTCCTCCCATCACAGGTTTCACACACTCTTACACCACTTCCAACACTTGACAGTATTACCCATACCCTGATTATCAGTCTCCTTTCATTCTTCCTCCCAGCCTCCTTTCTCACATAAATCATCCTGGTCTCATTTCCATCACTTGCATAACATTTCCGCTTTTCATTGCATGTCCACCTTTATTTTGCCTTAGATAAAGTTTTCTCAGAGCTTGGTGTATAACCTATTCTACAATATGAAAAAATGGCAATTTAAATTTGAAGTAACCACTTCAGTAACACACACACACACAAATATTTAGTGTGGTCACATACTGTGGAACAGGGAATTCCGAAGACATCTAACCCTCTTAGTTTTGCAAGTCCTGTTGACCAAAGAAAAATAATTATCATGTTATCATGAAAATTAAGACAATTGCCATACTCATGAAAGGAATTCCTCCTTTTCTTGTTGTCACCTGCACCTTCCCTGACCCTTCTGCTCCACAGCAATTGTCAGACAGACTGAAAAGTTTTTTGTTTTTGCACTTGCACATCTATTGCACTAGCTTTATTGGATGCTAGCAGGACTAGGGAAGTGATTGTCCTCCTGTACTTTGCACTGGTGAGTCTGCACCTTGAATACTGTGTTCGGTTTTGGGTCCCTCACTACAAGAAAGTCATAGAGGTGCTGGAGAGAGTTCAGAAAAGGGCAACTAAGCTGATGAAGGGTCTGGAGAACAACTCTTATGAGGAGCGGCTGAGGGAACTGGGGTTGTTTAGCCTGGAGAAAAGGAGGCTGAGGGGAGACCTTATTGCTATCTGCAACTAACTACCTGAAAGGAGATTGTAGCATGGAGGATGTTGGTCTCTCTTCCCAAGTAACAAGCGATAGGATGAGAGGAAATGGCCTCAAATTGCGCCAGAGGAGGTTTATATTGGATATTAGGAAAAGATTATTCACAGAATGGGTTGTCGGGCATTGGAACAGGCTGCCCGGGGAAGTGGTTGAGTCACCATCCCTGGAGGTGTTTAAAAGACCTGTAGATGAGGTTCTTAGGGACATGGTTTAGTGACAGTGTTAGGTAAATGGTTGGACTCGATGATCTTGAGGGTCTCTTCCAACCAAAATGATTCTATGAATCTATTCTATTGGGAATTTAGATTGTCTTTATTAGTTGCCCATTGGTAACAACAGATGATGTTGATTAACAGTTTAAAGAAAACAAACAGGCAATTCCCATCATTTTTTTAAAGCTTCCCTTTGAGTGTCATATTTCACTAGGGAGTGCTCTTCAAAGTCTGGCTCTTTTTGTTGATAAGAGTCTTCTGCAACATACCAAGCATTTAAATGAGCAGAAAAGGAAATAATGGGACTGTGGACCTGCCTAATTTAGGCAGATGCTCCCTTCCTGTCTACTGTTGCAGGGCATTCTATTTTTTTCCCCACAAAATCTGATGAGTAAAAAAGAAGATTCAGGACATGACATTTTCCAGAGTTATGCAGCTGTGTTAAATCTATTAAACAGCAGTTAAAATCCCTATACCTCACCATAAATCAGTAAATACCATACAATGGGAAAGAGATTTTTATAGCCATTGTTTTTTACTTTAAGCTGAGAGTTTACATCTTTTCAGCTTTGGGGAGGAGAGGTTTTGCTCCGAAGTCATTATTTTTCTGTAATTTTATGTGCCAAATATAAATGCTGGGTGCTCCATTCCTATTCCAAGCCATCATAATGTACACTTTCTCTGCCAATGAAGCTGAAAAAAATCAGAATGCTTTTAATCCGCTGCCACTTATAGAGTGATGCTGAGTGACTGCCATTTGTTGACCTTTCACATGATCTTTGGTCGAGCAAAATAATGAAGGTCCACCATATGCTGCTTTCCCTGGCAAAGCCGGCTCACCACATTTCTTGATGGCTTTGTTCTCAGAGCAGAGAAATTCCTTTTTAGCATTTTTAACCTTTCTAGATTTACCTAGAAGATGTGGTATGGCCACATGGTTTGCACATATACTGAAACTGTTCTCTCTTCACCTGCCAGATTTAGCACAGGAGAGGCTGATGTTCTCTATGTGGTCGACGCAGTCCAAGATTAACGCATGGCCAGATGAAGACCGTACAGGATAACATCCCAGAATAGATCTGGGAACCTTCCAAAGAATCATAGAATAATTCAGGCTGGAAGGGACCTCTGAAGGTCACCTAGTCTATCCTTCTGCTCCAAGCAGGGCCAAGTTCAAATGTAGATCAGATTTCTCAGGGCATTCCAGTCTTAAAATGGGCTGCTCTCTGGCAGTATGCAATAGTGACACTTCACAGAATCACAGAATCACAGAATGTAAGGGACAGGAAGGGACCTTGAAAGATCATCTAGTCCAATCGCCCTGCCGGAGCAGGAACACCTAGATGAGGCTACACAGGAAGGCGTCCAGACGGGTTTTGAATGTCTCCAGAGAAGGAGACTCCACAACCTCCCTGGGCAGCCTGTTCCAGTGTTCTGTCACCCTCGCCGAGAAGAAGTTTCTTCTCATATTTAAGTGGAACCTCCTGTGTTCCAGTTTGTGTCCATTGCCCCTTGTCCTATCATTGGTTGTCACCGAGAAGAGCCTGGCTCTATCCTCGTGACACTCACCCTTTACATATTTATAAGCATTAATGAGGTCACCCCTCAGTCTCCTCCAAGCTAAAGAGACCCAGCTCCCTCAACCTTTCCTCATAAGGGAGATGCTCCACTCCCTTGATCATCTTTGTGGCTCTGCGCTGGACTCTCTCCAGCAGTTCCCTGTCCTCCTTGAACTGAGGGGCCCAGAACTGGACACAATATTCCAGATGCAGTTTCACCAGGGCAGAGGAGAGGGGAAGGAGAACCTCTCTCGACCTACTAACCACCCTCCTTCTAATACACCCCAGGATGCCATTGGCCTTCCTGGCCACAAGGGCACAGTGCTGGTTCATGGTCATCCTGCTGTCCACCAGGATCCCCAGGTCCCTTTCCCCTACACCGCTCTCTAATAGGTCATTCCCCAACTTATACTGGAACCTGGGGTTGTTAGCAATCAGGACACATAACCACGGGCGTAGTTATATGCGGTGCTTTATTTCAGCGCTGGGAAACCAGGGGTTCGCACCCAAAGCTGGTTTCAGCGGTCAGTTTAAGTTGCACAGTATTTATACAGTCCATTCACATACATATTCATATATTCATTTAGGATTATTAGAATATGTAATAGTTACTCAACATTTATTGCAACATCGATTGCAACACCTTGGAATTACTTTGATCATGCGCAGTGTCCCCTGGTGGTCTTTCAGGGGGTCTTCAGGATGAAGTAAGTAGTCTTCATCGCTTCTGTCCTTTTCACCTTTGGGTACCGCACATGCGCACTACTCTATAATTGCGTAACTGCTGACTAGCTTAATTTCCAGAGATACTGTGTATATTTCTTCTCATTCTAGGCATATTTGGGCTAAGATAAATGCTAGGTTGATAAGATAAGAATATACTCAAATCCCTTATTAGGTAAAACACAATATGCAAAGGATGAATCAGTTTTGCACCTGTTCCAGAAGGGAACATCTTGTAAAATTGATTCTGTTACTAACAGGGTTGTTCCTGCCCAGATGCAAGACCCTACACTTGCCCTTGTTATATTTCATTAAACTTTTCCCCGCCCAACTCTCCAGCCTGCCTAGGTCTCGCTGGATGGCAGCACAGCCTTCTGGCGTGTCAGCCACTCCTCCCAGTTTGGTGTCATCAGCAAACTTGCTGATAGTGCACTCTATTCCCTCATCCAAGTCATTGATGAATATATTGAATAATGCTGGTCCCAGTACTGACTCTTGAGGTCCTCCACTAGATACAGGCCTCCAACTAGACTCCGCCCCATTGACCACGACTCTCTGGCTTCTTTCCTTCAGCCAGTTCACAGTCTACCTCAGTACCGGATCGTCCAGACTGCACTTCCTCAGTTTAACTGCAAGGATGCTGTGGGAGACTGTGTCAAATGCTTTACTCAAGTCAAGGCAGACCACATCCACTGCTTTGCCATCATCTATCCACCTCCTTATGTCCTCATAAAAGGCTATGAGGTTGGTCAGCATGACTTCCCCTTGGTGAAGCCGTGTTGGCTGCCCCTAATGACCCTCTTCTCCTTGATATGCCTTGAAGATGGCACCAAGGATAAGTCATTCCATCACCTTCCCAGGGATGGAGGTGAGGCTGACCGGTCTATAGTTACCCGAGTCCTCCTTCTTGCCCTTTTTGTAGACTGGAGTGACATTTGCTTTCCTCCAGTCCTCAGGCACCTCTCCCATTTCCCAAGACTTTGCAAAGATGATGGAGAGTGGCCTAGTCATGACTTCAGCCATCTCCCTCAGCACCCGCGTTTGAGCGGCGGAGGAACACGCAGGTCGGCTCAATGTGAGTGATAAAGCATAGTTCGATTTATTAGCCCGAACAGCATATACTTAGTTCACGATACTTATGCATACCTGTCACCTACTAATTGGCTTAAACTCTAACAGTCACATTTGCATGATCCTCCTACTTGCAGTTACTAGCTATGCTTGTTCTACGTTCCTGTGCTCTTGCTTCTCCAAAGCTGTTTATGAGACTCTGCCAAAGTCAGTGTCCTTGCTGATTTTGCTGAAACAGTCAGCGGTTCCCACTGTGGCCTAGCCTTGCTACTTATGCTAAGGCCTTCAGAACAGGCTCTGCTCGTACAACTGCTCTGCAGACCCATGTCCCTTATTTTTAAGCCATTCTCCAACACCCGCGGGTGCATCCCATCTGGACCCATGGATTTATGGATATCCAGATTGCTTAATTGCTCCCTAACCCAGTCCTCATCAACCAAGGCAGACTCCTCCATTGTCCTGACTTCCTCCGGGGCCTCAGGGCTACAGGGCTCCTCAGGACAGCCTTCGGCAGAGTAGACAGAGACAAAGGCGGCATTCAGTAACTCTGCCTTCTCTGTATCTTCTCAGTATCTCTGTATCTTCCTCTCAGACCAGAGCAATTAAAAGCATTAGCTCTGTGCTGGGGTGTTATCTGCTTGTTCTCAAACTAAGTTGAAATAATGAGCATGCTAGCTATGAAAAGGAAAGGTTTGTAACTGCACGAAGAAAATTAACCCATTTTCAGTCAAACCAGCACAATGACAGAGGATACTTTATACTTTGCTAAGTATGCATCTTCCCCACATGCCTTCAGAAGGGGCAACCAGTACAAATGGATAGTAGTTATAGACACTCAAAGGCTAAAAAATTTGGTTCATTGAAGTTACAGAATAGTCACACATTACTATCCCATCTGCAATATGCTCGAGTCACCTTCAGTCCCCAGGACATCCAACTAACCTTTCCTTTCTGCTGCCAAATAATCGTTTGTATTAATGTATAATACAACATTAACTAAATAAACCCATGGCATTTTCTGTTACAGCTTTTTTACATATATAAAACCAAAGTAAAAAACTTATTAGAAAGCAAATATATTTGACAATGTATATGCAGCATTTGAGGCTTCAGGCACAGATAAGTGCCTTGTTGAGACAGCTGTGATTCCCTTGGGGTGAGTCATTCTGGAGGCTGGCAGTAGCATGTCTTCAACAAAACCTAGAAGGCTTCCAAAACCATGCAGCATTTCTAGTTGCCTACTTACAGAACTCTTTCCCACATCTCTACCATATAATGATATTCAAACAGCTGCCAATCTAAGCAGCTTTGAGATTCAGTGAAAAATAAAGAAGAAAAATGCAGGAAAAAAAAAATAATAATCACAATGGTAGGAGAGAGTGATATATTTAGAAAAGAGGTTCAAAGGAAATTTTTTTTGTCATACTCTCTGGTTGGGGATTGGTTTTCTTTTTTTCTTTTTTTTTTTTTTTTTCCCCTGTTGGATATGTTGTCCCACAAGCAGGGTTCTGTCACCCCATGTGCAAAAAAGACAAATTTTAGCACACAGAGATGAGATATTGTTTATTACAGAGTTGCACAAGCCTGGATTCTGGAATAAAGCCAGCATACCAGAAAGAAAAGCAACAGCCATTATATACAAAATCTTACCACTACATTCACACCCTAAAGAGCCAATTGGTTACACATTTGCATATTGCATTACATAATCATTTTAGCGTATAGTGAGCAACATTCAGCTGAAAGACACTTTGTCCAAAAGTCTAGAGATATGTGTTAGAGCAAGACTCAACTAACTGCTCCAGCTTCAAAATGTCTAAAGCTGCAAGGTCAATCTCTCTGATTATGTGTTTTGCAAGTCACCCTTATCTTTTCAGACTGACCTAAAACTGAAAGGATTTATGTATCTTTAGGTTAGCAATTGCAGACAGGATTCGTTCTTTTCAGTGGTAATGACAACAAGACAACAGCTCCACCAAAACTTCCTCTGACATGCCATGGATGGACTGATGGGCAATTTCTGTAATAGCAGTTGAATGGCCCACTCTCTAAGCTGAGACCAGCTGGCATGAAATTATATGAGTCTATACCATCAAACCCACATTGTCACAAAACTGCCTACTGGGATTTAGCCTGCTCTTGTATTAACTCCCAAGACATTCACAGAGTTCAGGAGAGTTAACTCAGGCAAAAGTCATGCCTGGGACCATTCTAACAACTTAACAATACAGAAAATCAGGGTCCAGTACCCAGTACTGTTTATTCTATTGCACAGACATAGTCAGAAGATCTCACAGGAATCAATCACTGTTATTCAGCTAATTGAATTTCTGTAGCAAAATCAGATTTTCATTGTCATTACTCGGGTTTGATTGTCACAATAACATCAAACTCTGAATTTCTGTATCCTTGCCAGATTCAGTCCCTGGCCTGAAGTCCCACAGTGCAGCCCCACTGATCTAGTTCTGTGGTTTCAACACCCCCCTCAACTCGATTTCTCAGTCAGGTGAAGTAAGTATCCAAAGCAAAGTACGACCCCTGGACTGTAATGGAGACTTCTGCCCTCTCCTTGTCCCACAGACCAAACCAGAGCCCACCACCAATACACCCTGGATGAGGTACACATCCCAAGGCCTGTTTTGCACAGTTCCTTTTTCCTTTCCTGCAGACAGATGTAGGAAGTCCCTAACCATAGTTTTATGGTCAGAACATTGACACATTCCAGCTAAAGCAAGAAAAAAAAACTGTGATGAACTATGAAGAAGAACCAGTCCAGGTCACATAAATGATGCTGGCAGGTGCTGGCCTTGCTTCTATCCATCTGTAGGCGATTTGAGGGATTTTCTTGAAGTTAATGTGTGGATGGGTTTCTATTAGATGGAGATTTGTTATTGAACTAGTCAGGCCCAAAGGAATTTCAAGGCCACCTTGGAAAGCTGAAAACACGACGTAAATCAACAGACCTATCAGCAGTGAGACTCAGGCGCGTGGACAGCTCCGTGAACATAGACAATATCCAATCAGCTAATGCATGCTTGGAGCGTGGACGCGTGATCAGGAAATAACTGCATACAGAAGGAGGTTTGTTTCTGTAAGAAATTGGCTTCGCTTGAATTCAGATTGGATTGTGTGGAGTCCATGATAATTCGCCCTCGCAAGTGGTGACCCCGACGTGATCTGCAAGGAGAATTTACGGAAGGGGGATGACCACTGCGGGGAGCGAGCCCCAGCTGGAACGGGTCGGCTGGACCGTGACGTAGTCTGCAGGCTGCGTGACTCCTGATTGATCGCTACGGAAGCGACAGAGGAGGGATAAAGGATCCCATATCGTTGCAATGGACACCCAAAGAGGCGAGCAGCTGGGGGCGAGAGGAGATGAGGCAGAATATTTTTAAAGAAGAAGAAGAAATACTGCGGCTCCTCTCGCATATTCTCTCTAAGAGAGGGGTGAAGTATGAGGAGAGTAACCTCAAAAGACAATTAATTTGGTGCAGAGGCAATGGGTTTCCTGACGATCTGCCAGGAGCTTTTCAAAGAGAGACTTGGGAAAAGGTGGGAACGGTGTTGTGGAAGGCAATCAGTCACAGTGAAAAATATATTCTCGGCCTTGTAACCGCCTGGCAACTGATAATTACTACACTGAAGCAATTAAAACCTGAAAAGACTGTTATGAGCATTAGTGACTCAAACCTTAAACTTGAACTTTGGGACGATATAGGGCAGAAATTATGGGATAAGGTTAGCAATGGAGATAAAGAAGCTAAATCATTAGCAACTACATGGAAGTTTATAATTACGACCTTAAAAGATTTTAAGGCTGAACGGTCTGCTGCTGCCGGAATTTTTGCAGCGTTGCAGCCTGATAAGAAACCTGAAAATCGCTATGAAGCGTACCTGGTTCATGTCTTCGATGCCCTCCCTACTCCATCTCCTGCTGTGCCTTCGCCACCCCGGGGCGGGGGGAGGAAAAGTACTGTAGGAAACAATTCTTTTGCAAATATAATAGGCCCAGGCAGGATCTCTTGGCAAAGCATATTTTAATAATGATTTTGCAAGACCGGGTGTTCTACTTAAAGGCAGGCACACCGAATAGGGCAAAAAGCCCCTACTTATATTTCCCCAAAATCCCGGCTGCAATTTCCCTCCCCTGTTCCCCATTGGTTGGGTACTTCAGGGTTTACAGACTATCCCGACGCACACAATACCCTTCCCCTTATCAGTCTATTTAAGATATGGATTCCTGATACTTTGGCTACACTTCCCCCTAAATTAACTTATCAATACAGATATCAGTATGTATACAGGTGTCAGTACATATTCTGGGAAGAGACTGTGTATTACATTAAGAATTCATAGTCCGATGTCTCTCAGTCCTTCCCCTCTAAATGAGTTAGTAAATACAGGTATCAGTATGTATACAGGTGTCAGTCCATATTCTGGGAAGAAACTGTGTATTACATTAAGAATTCATAGTCCAATGTCTCTCAGTCCTTCCCCCCTCCTAGGGTCAGGCGCCAGGTCCTCAGTTATGTAAAAACAACAGTTCTTCGTTAAATGTTCCTTACAATTTCCTCCTCTCCTTATTTTATACTTTGGTTGTTTTTGCATTTTATTATGATACAGTTCTATAGGTGGCTTCAAGCCTAGACAACATGATTTCACATTTTTCTTCTGGAGTTATGCATTCGCTCTTCCTTCTTTCTTCTTGTTCTTTTAACAGGATCATTTTATCTGAGTATGGCAGTGGCCCTAGAGGCATTTGCTTTGATAGAGCTGTCTCAATAAGGTGTTGAACAAGCCCTCGGACACACAGAATGATGTAGCATGCTGTAGAAATCAGTGCTTCTGTTACTATGATTAAAGAAGTAATTTCTCTCAATTTTCCAAACCAAGATTCTAACAATCTCATGAGTGGACTATCTATACCTGAATTCTCAGCCAATTCTTCTGCTGAAGTTGTGGTTAGACATGTATCACCTTTTTCTGCCAACATCATATCTAGGATCATGTTATTTTCCCATGCCATTCTACTAGTAGCATCCAATTGTTTGGTGATTCCTTTAACTACTTGTCTAGTATAACTTATAAATAAATGTTATTTATCCCGTCTACATTCTTGTTTGTAGTTACCTACCAAAACAAAAAGGACTCAAAACCCGCAGCTACTTGATTTCTTGCTTTGTGTTCCTTGGGGACCCCTCTGGGGACCCCAATCTAATTGAAATAAACCCTGTCATCAAAGGAAAACCCTAAACTCCTTTTTCTGTTACCCTGATGGATCACAGTGTTCAAATGCCAGGGTAAAAGGAATTTCCAATTGTACAATGTCACAGGTACCTTCCCAGTGGGGGATAAAATGGAATGAAGTGTCATCTTCCCACAGTACCACCAAAGATCCACTCAAGAAGCATTTGAGGACATATGAGGACCAACTTCCCGTGTCTCTACACACCTACTCATGTTCCTAGGAACTTGGTATCGTTCCTGCCCCGTCGTGAGAGACAGGCAGTATGATTTCCAATTATTCCTGAAAATGCCAGGGGAATTTTTATATTTTTCCCTGCAAAGCTGGAAATAGTAGGGAGAGAGTATGACACGACTTATTTCCCTATGCCGTAGAGTCTTGGTATAAGGCTAAGATGCACTCCATCCCCTGTCAATCTTCGCTCCATCCCAGAGGGAAGGGTACCACTTGGGCCACAGACCTTCCTGCTGCACAGGCATAGCAATTGCTCTTGTTTAGGCTTTGCACCATATATTTGATCCATTCTACCCAGGCATTTGTATCTCCATATATTTTGATCCTTCCCAGGGCATCTTTCCTACTAATGTCTATTTGTGATCCATAAACCTCACTTACTGAATCATCTGCTCCCTGTCTTGTAATTAGCAAAGGGTTGCACTGCAGAGACTCACATCCCGGGAGAGACTGTCCTTCAGATAGGGTAATTTTTCTTTTTAACTCTATAACCGTTCATTGCTTATTGTCCATCCCCTAAACTCTGTCGTCCAGATAATACTGTACCAAGAGGGGCAATGAGAGACAGCAACAAAAACTGTGCACTTATTTAAATCATCCTTAGACTCAGTCCCCTTGGACACATGTTTGTTTTCATAACTCAGTTTAGCTCTGTACATCCCCACAGTTAAGGATGTGGCAATCATCTACTCAAATTGTTAGGGAACCTTCAGTTTCAGTGATGTTTGTTAAGTAACCCATTTGTAAATTCTACATATACAGGATTAACAATCCCCAAAAGTTTCATTTCATTTTCATCTCCGTATCTTTAGTCGAAGGGGGTCGTCAGTTGTCAATACTTGCCACTCGTCATTGTCCTTTGGAGGTTCGATTGGCTCTTTAATCCATGTCTAATGAGTCCACCCTTTCTCAGCTGGTCGTACCACTGTCTCGGTGATCAGCAGAACTTGAAATGATCCTTTCCAATCTGTCTGAAGCTTAGTTTCTTTCCAGGATTTGACCAGGACCCAGTTTCCAGGCTGAAACTTGTGAGCTGCAAACTCTAAAGGCAGAGTTTCTGCCAGAAGCCCTTGGTGCCTGAGAGGAGATAGAAAAGACAACCCGAGTATACAGTTTTTGAGAGATAAATCCTTAGTTTCAAACTGTGGAGGTCCACCTGTTGTTAAACTTTTGCTACCACTGCCACTGTGGCAGTGCTCAGGAGGAAAGCTTCTCCCCATCTGGTAAGGTGATCAACCAACACTAGTATGTATTTAATTTGATCAGCTACAGGTAAATCAACTTGAATATTTTGAAAGAGTTGTAAGCTTGGACTCTGCCCTCCTGCAGGCTGCTTTTTAAGTGTCTTTTTATTTATTCTTTTACAAACCACCCATCTTTCACAAATTTGCTTGGCTATAGTATAAATTCCAGTACTATGTCACACATTGCCTATGTTCCCCAATAACTCTCCTGATGTAAAATTGCTAATACCTCCCTCACGATTTGCTTATTTGACATTTCTCTACCATCTGGGAGTACCCATTTCCCACTCTGTTCCCTGGCTCCTAATTCTTGGGGGACTTCTTTTTATTTTTCATCAAAAACCGGAATTTCCTGCGGGGCCAGGACCTCAAGCGTGAGATAACTTGCAGTTATTACTTCAGGTTTTAAGGCTGCTTCTCAGGCCATTTCATCTGATAACCTATTTCCCCTGACTCAAAAGGAGTTTCCCCTCTGATGTCCATTAACATGTACTACAGCCACTTCTATTGGTGACATCAGATTACGTAACACTTGTCCAGCTGGTTCTTCATGAACCAATTCTTTCCCTGTACTATTAATTAGACCACATTCTTTCCAGATTTTCCCAAAGGTGTGCACTACTCCAAATGCATATCTAGAACCATTACAGATGGTACTGTTAGAAATAGAATCAATTTTATAGGGGACTATACTAATACAATCAATACAGTCAATTTTAACAGGAGACTAACAGGATCAGTTTTACAAGATGTTCTCTTCTGGGATGGGTACAAGACTGATTCAACCTTTGCATACCGTGTTCTACCTAATAAGGGATTTGAGCATACTTTTATCTTATCAACCTAGCATTTATCTTAGCCCAAATATGCCTAGAATGAGAAGAAATATATACAGTATCTCTGGAAATTAAGTTAGTCAGCAATTGTGCAATTATAGAGTAGTGCGCATGTGCAGCATCAAAAGGTGAAAAGGACAGAAGCGATGAAGACTACTTACTTCATCCTGAAGACCCCCTGAAAGACCATCAGAGGACACTGCGCATGATCAAAGTAGTTCCAAGGTGTTGCAATCGATGTTGCAATAAATGTTGAGCAACTATTACATATTCTAATGATCCTAATGAATATATGAATATGTATGTGAATTGACTGCATAAATACTGTGTAACTTAAACTGACGGTAGAAGCCAGCTTTGGGTGCAAACCCCTGGTTTCCCAGCGCTGAAATAAAGCACCGCATATGACTATGCCCGTGGTTATGTGTCCTGATTGCTAACAGTACCTTCTTTTCCATCTAACGTTTGCAGTGCCTGATTGACAGCTTATAGCTGGCATGTTTGAGCTGACCAGTTATTAGGCAACCTTCTCGTTTCTTATTTCACCACTCACACCTTCAATGATGGCACACCCATTGTGCCTTTTCCCTTGAATCACCCTCGAAGACCCATCTGTGAAGAGGTGCAGCCCATTGTCATCTCTCCACAGGAAAGCAGCAGGGTTTAATTTCCTGCTTTCTTTCACCAGAAGAGCGGTTACTGCTGCAGTTTGCACACACTCAAGACACTGGGTCTAAGACCTTAGATAAATGTGTCACTGGCTATCGCTTCCCCCCCAGCCCACTTCCGTTTTTACTAAAAACTAGACCTCATTACCTCCTACTTTACCAATAATATGCCCTTTTGCGATTTAAACAAGTTTCCCCACAGAAAAAAAACCCACCAAAAATATTTTCAGCCCCTCTGATTTTCCAAAGTGTATTGAGTTTTCTTCCTTTAGTCATTTCTAACAGTTGCCGTCCTGGGGTAAATATCCCAGATTTCCACAACAATAGCATTCCATTTTCTCTCATTCTCTCACTTTTATCACCGACTTCAGTGTAAATCTTCTGCGGTTTGTGTTTTGTTTTTTTTTTTTCTTCCAATCTTTATCTTGCACTTGCAAATTCCCAGCTAAAGCTGCTGCTAACAAATCAATCTCCTTCAACTTTCCGCTTCTCTTCCCAACCATCATACACAAACATGACCACACTCAGAATTTTTGCAAATTCTTCCTGCCAACCTGGCACATGCTCTCTGAAATACTTCCGTAGATCCACAAACACACTTGCTACCAGTTCATTACAAAGCCTTCCAAAAATCTTCCCCAGTCAGTGCTCCTCTGGCTTCTGTCTACATTCCTGCACTTCAGTTCAATTTACTCTTATCTCCTCAAAAACCCGAAAGCTTTTATCAGATTTTTAACCACTGTTTGGCAATTATCTCCATTTGTTTGATTATTATAACTCAATTAGAATCACCTTGGGGCCAGGCAGTTCCCCCCTGTCTGTAGGGTTAGTTCCACATTCTTTTAAATGACAGACCAACTCTCTCAATAACAGGTTAATATCGGCTCAGGATGGATTATATTCCGAAAAAAATTAGAGAATAATGATGCACATCGATCCCCATCTTCCCTTAAGAGTTTGATTTCCTCACATAATCAAATCCCCAGGGTGCCAGGGAGTGCATCCATGTAACACTGGAGGGCATTCACATGTACATCCCCCCCCCCTTCACACTTCTTCCCCTACACACACACATCTGCTGCTGGCTGTACTGCAAAGTAACTGTAGCAATCCCAGGGTAAAGCCCAGCAAAAGCAGTAAGGACAACAAAGACATTTGGGGAGGGAATCAAGAGGTTATACAGAAAGCAGAGACCAGCTCTGCAAGCACCTTAGTTAAATTACTCCCAGCTGTAGCTAAAATGCCCAGTTTTTCAATACCTCGGCCCAGGGCGTCCCCTTTTCTATGCCGAGTTTTATTTCCCATCACTAAAAAAATTCAGGGAGACCCTCCCATTGAGTCACGAGATTCAGAAAGGACCCCCTTGCTTTCTAAACTCCTTCAGAGAGGAGTTTAGGTGCGGCTGGATGCAGTCCTCGTCTCAGACTTGGTCAACGGTTTATGTCTAAAGGATATTTTCCCATTCTCAAAAGAGACTTGAACCCCCTTTTATGTGCACTTTACACTGATCAAGCCACACTTTACACTCCTAAACATGCTGCAGCAAGGGAGGGACTGGAACCCACCCTGGTATGGAGCAAGATTTAAACCTCCTACAGGGTTTTTTTTTTTTGTTTGTTTTGTTTTGTTTTGTTTTGTTTTGTTTTTATGTACCAATTTAGATCTTTGCATAGCCAATTGTCATGGGATCTGTATTTTGGTCAGAATACCTTCCGCTCTATTACGGGCTATTTTGTCCAGACAAAACACAATACTTTATCATTTTCTATTTATCCTTCCTTTTTGTACATCACAAGTTTCCCCAATACCTTAACATCCTCCCTAAAGGACATGGAGGAATGTTATCATTTTTCCTTTACATTTCCCATTCTGAGTCCCGAGGCCCCTCTTTTTGCCTCACCCCTCCTCTCAGAATGCCCCTGACCACCAAGGTAATACTTAACAGTCTGTTTTCTTACCTTGGTCTGTGCACAGAGTTGTCTGGTCGCTTGTATTGTGCCTACCACATTTTCCTTTTACCTTTCCCCTATGGTTTGCAGAGATCTGCCTTTTTCAATATAGCCTCAGGATTTCTGTCGGTCTCTCCTGGAGTCCCTACCGATGATCCACAGGACCGTTGAAATAAATGGGGCGCGCCTTCCTGTCCTTCGGCGATAGGGACCCCCGAGATGATGACGTTTCTCCCGGATGAGCCCCCAAATTTGTAGGAAACAATTCTTTTGCAAATATAATAGGCCCAGGCAGGATCTCTTGGCAAAGCATATTTTAATAACGATTTTGCAACACCGGGTGTTCTACTTAAAGGCAGGCACACCGAATAGGGCAAAAAGCCCCTGCTTATATTTCCCCAAAATCCCGGCCGCAATTTCCCTCCCCTATTCCCCATTGTTTGGGTACTTCAGGGTTTACAGACTATCCTGACTGGACACAATACCCTTCCCCTTATCAGTCTATTTAAGATATGGATTCCTGGTACTTTGGCTACACTTCCCCCTAAATTAACTTATCAATAAGGGTATCGGTATGTATACAGGTGTCAGTACATATTCCGGGAAGAGACTGTGTATTACATTAAGAATTCATAGTCTGATGTCTCTCAGTCCTTCCCCTCTAAATGAGTTAGTAAATACAGGTATCAGTATGTATACAGGTGTCAGTCCATATTCTGGGAAGAAACTGTGTATTACATTAAGAATTCATAGTCCAATGTCTCTCAGTCCTTCCCCCCTGCTAGGGTCAGGCGCCAGGTCTTCAGTTATGTAAAAACAACAGTTCTTCCTTGAATGTTCCTTACAGTACGAGCCAGTGGCCTCCTTGTACCTTTGCCCAACCCTGGTGAGAACAACAAGTCCAAAGGATTGGAATCAGACAACTTGCCCAAAGAACCTGTGAAAGCTGAGAATGCTAAAGTCATAAACAAGTGTACTGTCAGTCCTTTTACCAATTTGTATCCGCCTTTAACGCCTTTTAACCCTCCAACTTCCACAAGACAGCAGAAGGAGTCACCGGATAAGAACTGGACAAAAGAACTGTGTGACAGATTAGATCAGCTAATAGCGAGTGAACCCAGCAGTCGGCAATGCGGTCATGCTGATCGTGATGGGAAAGGGTGATAGTAACATAATCAACTTTACAAGATGTTTCCTTCCATGTTCTCTTATGGGACAGGACAGCATGGGCCTTTGCTGCTGGATCTGTTACAGTTGGATTAACATTAAGATAGTAACCAGCCCTGTAACCACAGAATTGTTGTATTCAGTAACCAAACTCTATTCTTAAAGCTGACATAGATTTATGGTATATTCTTTATAAGGCAGGTAACTGTAACTGAGCCTTATTCTTAAGGTGGACATGGATTTACGGTATATTCTTTTAAAGTTGGTACCTTAGAAAATAACTGATAATTGTAGCATCTTTTAGATAGGAAGTTTGTGTTAGAATAGGTGTGGAATATGCTAATGGTTGTCAGGGGTGTAATGAATATGTATGTGACTAACTTGTATAACAAGGTATGGTCTGAATCAGCTGTTCAAAGCCAGTTTTGGGTGCGAACTCCTGGTTTCCCAGCGTTGAAATAAAGCACCGCATATAACTACGTCCTTGGTTATGTGTCCTCATTGCTAACAAGGGGGTGCGCCTGGGGACTCGGGTTATAATTGGCACATCACAATTACAGACGCTATTAGTTTCTGAAACCCTCAGGCAGTCAACAGACCTTGCATATCAAACTGTGATAAAGGTGCCTGAAACTGACAAAACAGCCAAATCATTTACAACTATTAATTAGGGTCCCAATGAGAATTACAAGCAATTTATTATTGACCATCTTCAAGAGGCCATCACTAAGCAGGTTGAAAACTTAGAAGCTAAGGAAGTGTTGCTTTTTCCATGTGAGCCACGAAACCTGACACACCAATATGATGTTCACAGAGTTCACTTTATTGTCGGACCGGGCTAGCTTTATAGCAAAGTTGCCCTGTCCACACGCCTTACAACAATGTGATTGGTTGTAACTCGTGTTATACAATAACATGATAGGCTCCACGCACTCTGCACGCATGTGTTCCGCGATTGCTCACTCATTATTACCTTCTAATGGTGCTCCTTTAGTTTCTTTTGTCTCTGGCTTCACCTCACAGACAGGCTGGCAACAATCCCATCCCCCCGGGGCGGGGGGCGGGGAGGGGGCTCTGCCACTACATCTCCCCCTCTTTTATTTAATATAATATTGACAATACGCCGTATCATGCTTTAAAGACTGTATGAAATACAGGGTAAGAACATTAAGGCTAATACAACTGCAATTAACAAGAACAGACCTCTTTTCAATATTCCTTTTAACCAAACAAGGCATCCAACCCAAAAAACCCAACATCTTCTGTTATTTTCTTGTTCTGCAAATCTTCTATCTTTTTATCTTTTAAGTTCAAACAACACATACAATCAAACTCTTCATAACTGTGAACATGTCCAACAACAAAACATTAATTGCTGCTCTGTTTTACAAAGTGGTATTCTCAGCATTGGCTACATCCATTGCTAAAAGTGATAACACCTCTGAGGTTAAGGGTTGTCATCATTGCAATCGGTTTCTTCTCTGTCAGCTAGCCAAGGTCTCACCCACTTTGCTGTGATCCACGAATTTTTGTGGTTACCTGTAGAAACACAAACATATCCCCTTCCCCAGGTTATTAGGGACATAGGACCTTCCCATTGTTGTGTTGTCAGATTAAACACACTAACCTTAGGCACATTTTCAGAAAAATCTTTGACATTTTTGATATGGTGCATAACAACTGGTTCCATTTCAGTCTCACTTTTAGGATTAAGCCAGTTCAGCACATACAATGCCTTCATCAAAACCTCTTCTGGGCTCACACCAATTCCCCCTTGTTTTTTCAAAACAGACAAAAGATTTTTCAAGGTGCGGTGTGCACGCTCAATAATTGCTTGGCCAGTAGAATTATAAGGGACTCCTAACAGGTGTTGTACCTTCCACTGGATGAGGAAGGTTGCAAGTCCATCAGAGCGGTATGCAGGACCGTTATCTGTTTTGATTTGTGTAGGGACACCCATGACAGCAAAAGCTTGTAATAAATGACGTTTTACTGCCTTTGCATTTGCTGAGATCAGAGTTGTAGCCCACAGCAGTCCTGAACAGGTATCTATGGAGACATGAATGTACTTTTGTCAGCCAAATGGTGCAAATTCAGGAATATCAGTTTGCCATAACTGACCTGGTTGCAACCCCCAGGATTTACTCCCTTTTGTTGGAGAGGTACTATGCGGGCACAATCAGGACAAGCTGCAATAATGGCTCGAGCTTGTTCCTTTGTAAGTGTAAACTGTTTTCGGAGTGATGCTGAGGATTGATGAAAGAATTCGTGAGCTTGTCTGGCTTGTTCAAAAGGGGATATATCTGTTACTGCCACAAGTTTGTCTATAATGCTGTTTCCTTCTACTAGACCACCTGGTATGTTAGTATGGGTTTTTATATGCATGATAAATACTGGTGCTGTCCTATAATCTAACACGTTCCACAAATCCAACAATGCTTCAAACAACAAGGAATAGGAAACTCGCTGCAAAAGCGCTCTATGTATTCTTTGTACAACTCCCACAACATAAAGAGAATCTACTACGAGATTAACTGGACAGTTATGCCATTTTTGCAATGCTGCTAAGCGTATTGAGGGCAGTTTCTTTTAAGATGTCCTGTCTGTCTGCAAGTAAAATATGCTAGACCACAAGAAGAGGGGCTTCGGCCTTTCATTGCAGGCTTAAGTGCTGCAGCCAAGGCAGCAGCGTGGGCTTGAGCATGTATTTTTGCTTTTTCTACCTCCTGTTGCATAATCGGTACCCGTGTGCAAGCCTCCACCGTTTCTGCTAAAGAAGCAGTTTTTCCCAAACCGGCTAATATCTGTTGGCATTGGGTGTTTGCATTCATCATAGCCAAATCTTTCCCCACAGCAGCTTTTGCCTCTGGAGTCAAGTTAGGAGAGGCATCTATAGATTCTTTTAAACTGTCCACAAACTTCATATATGGTTCCCCAGGATCCCGTTTTATTGTAGAATAGGGTGGCACAGGGTTACCTATATTTGGCAATTCTTTCACTGCCGCCAGAGCAAGCCCTTCCGTTTGCTGCAAAATCCTTGGATGAAGTGCTGCCTGAGTGGCACCATCCGCATATTGCCCACGACCCAGTAATTGATCCATGCTAGCTAACCGCAACGGATCATCAACTGGTAAATGAACATTTTCTAATACTGCCAATTCCACCTTCCCCTGCCACTTGTCCAAGAACAGCAGATACCCCGTCGGGGGAAGCAATAACTCCATCAATGCCCTAATATTGTTAGCAATCAGGACACATAACCACGGATGTAGTTATATGCGGTGCTTTATTTCAGCGTTGGGAAACCAGGGGTTCGCACCCAAAGCTGGCTTCGAACAGCTGATTCAGACCATACCTTATTATACAAGTTAGTCACATACATATTCATTACACCCCTGACAACCATTAGCATATCCCACACCTATTCTAACACAAGCTTTCTATCTAAAAGATGCTATAATTATCAGTTATTTTCTATGGTACCAACTTTAAAAGAATATATCATAAATCTATGTCCACCTTAAGAATAAGGCTCAGTTACAGTTACCTGCCTTATAAGAATATACCATAAATCTATGTCAGCTTTAAGAACAGAGTTTGGTTACTGATTACAGGAGTTCTATGGCTACAGGGCTGGTTGCTATCCTAATATTAATTCAACTGTAACACATCCAGCAATATTCAGGGAAGACCCATTCTGTCCTGTTCCATGAAAAAAACATCTTGTAAGGTTGATTACTGTCATCTTCCCCCCTTTGAAAATCCTTTTCTTTAGACAATGGATTTTCACTTTAAACAACCTCTTCAATTATTGATTTGATTGGTGATTTGGCAAATGTGACAGTTCATAAGTTGGAGGGCTAGCTGGATGGCTGTCAAATACAGGATTAGCATAATTCCTACTCAGGACACTAAAAATGCCGTTATTCTTAGCATCTGATTGACTAATTACGCGTTTATTACCTACATATAATAAACAAAGAAGTATAATCACAATTGTAAGTACAACTAAGCTTTCTAGTAATGAATGTACCCATCCTCCTAAATTTAAACCAAATGAATCCAACAGAGCTCCTATCCAGCTCTGTTCTGCATCCTGTTTTTCCTTTTGCAGCTGCATCTCTGTTTGGGTGAGTTGAGAAATGTCCTTCTCGACGTCCAAAGTTACATTTGGAATATGGATGCAACAATGATCATTTCTGTCTTTCAAATATCCACAGACACCATTTTCTTTCAATAGCATTATGTCAAGTGCCATTCTATTCTGCAAGGTCATTTTAGTCGTAGCCTGTAATTGCATATTAAGTTCCCGAAAACCTTTTTTAGTTATTCTGGCCAATCGATCCATTTGCCCGATCAATTTATCAGTCATTTCTCTGTTTCTGTATGCCGCAATTGGTGCAAAGAAAGATTCTAGTGCCCAGTCGAATTTAACACTGCTTGATGGTTCGTGCCACACATCGTCTTCATCTATTTCTCATTTGTGCCTAACATATAGAAGTTCTTGCCCATTTTTCAAGGGAGGCTTTTTCCAAATAGGACATAGGGTTGGCAGTCCCAAAGTAATTTCCCTTACTGGTCCTGCTATTGGTAAATGCATTGTCCAGGTCCCATCACTTAAGACCCAAACCAGATGTCCCACACTACCTATAACGCCTCTACAATCAATTCTATCTCCATCGATACCTACCTTGGTTCCTTCTTTTGGATCAAATTGTTTCTGACAAATGCAACCTGCAATTACTGCAACCTTAACGATGGATATAGGTATCTCCCTCATATCTGTCTGACAAGTTATTACTCGTGAACAATTCCACCATGGTACTGTTGTTCCTCCTGTTACATTGGACCACCGTACACACCATGGAAATGCTTCACTATATTGGTATTGTTGTACAATACTCAATGTCCACATGTTACTCCATGATTCAGTTATATTTTTATTATCCTGATCTTTGCATTCCCAGTAGGTCCGTTCAACCATTTGGTTTACTACTTTGGTGGTCCACGTGTCATAATAACACCAACCTATGTGTTTGAATGGTCTGGTCGTTCCTATTTTAACCCATTTCGCCCCAGGTAATTTTAAACAATCCTCCCTTGGCCCTGGTGTTTTCCATTTTCCTTGTTCTTTTACCTTTTGTTCTGTTGGGACGACTTCTTTTCTAGTGCGGGATTCGCATGCTATTTTACCAGTTCTATTTATTTCTGGTAGGGTGGTAGATATTATTCCCCACTGTATTGGGTCTTCGGCTGATTTTGGAATTGGAAGGCAAGCAGTGATGCTACTGGTATTCTGAGTCAGTGCGAAATCTCGAATTAATCCTATCATCAGATTCTCTGCCTGATTCTGTACGCTTTGTACCACCTGTGGTATCTGGGTACTTTCGTTGTTGCCTACTGCTCTTCGTGGCCTAATTTGCAATTTCGTTTGAATAGTCTCATTTTCCCACTGTCTATCAGAGGCCTTGTGGAATAGAGTGGCACTTCCCTCTCCAGTTTTCAAAAGTACAAACACTCTAACCAAGATCAGAATTCGGCAATGCAAACCAGACATTATTGCGATGTAATCTTGAGCGAGGTAGGACCCACTATCTGCGATTTCCACAGCCTTGGGACTCTTTTCACTCGGGTATAGTGTATCCAGGAGTCTACTCCAGCAACTTTGACTGTGGTGAATGTAGTTAGGAGTACTTGATAGGGTCCGTCCCAACGCTCTTTTAAGGGTTCTTCATTCCAAGTTCTTATATACACCATGTCTCCAGGTTCTATATCATGTACTGGATTCTCGAGCGCTAGTGGACGATTCCACACTAGTGCGGATCTGAGTCGATTCAATGTCCTGCCAAGAGACAACACATAATTGTACAAGTCCTGATTTCCTTTCACATGTACCTCTGGGTTTGGGTTTGGTGCTTCATATGGTTTGCCATACAGAATCTTGTATGGACTTACTGACATTCCACTCCTAGGTTTAATCCTAATACGCAACAATGCTATTGGCGAGGCCTGAGGCCATTGAATTTTTGCTTCCTGACAGATCTTGCTAAGTTGCCTTTTTAGGGTTTGATTCATTTTCTCCACTTGTCCACTAGACTGGGGTCTCCATGGGGTATGTAACTCCCACTTAATTCCCAAACATCTGCTGATTTCTTTTACCAATTGTGCAACAAAGTGCTGTCCCCTATCGGAGGATATCCCCAGTGGTACCCCAAATCTAGGGATTATTTCCTTTAGTAACCATTTTACAGTTTCTTTCGCCTGGTTGGTGCGACAAGGGAAAGCTTCCGGCCATCCTGAAAAGGTATCTACCCCAACTAGTATATACCTGAATCCTCGGGTTCTGGGAAGTTCCGCATAGTCTATTTGCCGATAATCCCCAGGTTGTATGCCTGTCTTTATTTTCCCCATTTCTATTTTTCTTTTTACTAAAGGATTATTTTTCAAGCAAATTTCACACTTAGCTGTGATAGACTTTGCCATTGTTAACATCTGGACCGAGATAATTCATTTTCTTAAATAAGTTACCAATGCTTCTACACCCCAGTGACACTTCTGGTGTTCCGTCTGAGGTATTCCTCTCATAATAGTGGTTGGTACCACAACTTGTCCATTGGTGGTTACATACCACCCAGAATTATTCTTGCTGGCTCTTACTAGACTTGCCAATTTTTCATCTTCTGTAGAATATTTAGGTGGTTCTGAAGGTAATAAATCAATTGCTCTTACGTTCTGGGAGACAAGACCCACCATTGTCCTCACTTGCCGTGCTACTGACCGAGCTGTTTGATCAGCAAGCCGATTTCCCTCGATGATTTTTGATGTTCCACTTTGATGAGCTTTACAGTGCATTACAGCAACTTGTGATGGTTTTTGAATGGCATTGATCAGGTTCAGTATCTCCTCCTGGTACTTAATGTTTGTTCCTTGTGAAGAGAGCAGTCCCCGCTCTTTCCAAAGGGCTCCATGCACATGAACAACTCCGAAAGCATATTTTGAATCAGTCCATATATTAACTTTCTTGTTTTCGCTGAGTTCCAATGCCCTGGTTAAGGCGATTAACTCCGCTTTTTGTGCTGAGGTGTTTGGTGGTAAGGGCTTAGCTTCAGTTACTGTCTTGGCAGTAGTAATCGCATATCCTGCATGCCGCATTCCGTTCTCCACAAAGCTACTGCCATCAGTAAAGAGTTCCCAGTCAGTTTCTGCCAGCGGAGTGTCTTTCAAATCAGGGCGACTTGCGTGGGTGTATTCGATGACTTCCACGCAATCATGTTCTAGGTCTCCTTCTTCAGTACCTGCACCCAAAAACTCAGCAGGATTCATTAGGTTAGCAGTTTTTAGAACAACATCATCTTGTTCTGTCAGAATTACCTGGTATTTCATCATTCTGCTTGGGGACAGACAATGGCCCCCCTTTTGTTCCAGTACTGTTGTCACCATATGGGATACAAACACTTCTATCCTTTTTCCCATAGTTAATTTTCGGACCTCCTGGATCAGTATTACTGTAGCAGCTACCACCCGTAAGCACGCCAGTCACCCAGCACTTACCAGATCTAGCTGTTTAGAAAAATAGCCAACAGGTCTTTTCCAGGATCCCAGTCGTTGGGTTAATACCCCCAAGGTAAGTCTTTGTCGCTCATGTACAAACAACTGGAAATCTTTGCTCAAGTCCGGCAGGCCCAAGGCAGGTGCCTGCATCAAAGCCTGTTTTAGCTTTTGGAAGGCTTCACGTTGTGGTTTTCCCCACATGAACGTCTTATTCCCTTGTGCTTCGTATAAAGGTTTAGCAATCAACCCATAGTCCATAATCCAAAGTCTGCACCATCCTGTCATTCCTGAAAAGGATCTTAATTCATATAAGTTTCGTGGTTCTGAAATAGCACAGATAGCATGCACACGGTTTGTACCTAATTTCCGCTGTCCTTGAGAAAGCTCGCATCCTAAATAAATCACAGTCTCGGATGCAATTTGAGCTTTACTTTTCGATACTTTGTACCCATTCATTCCCAATTGGTTCAGTATTTCAGTCATTACCTGGATGCAGAGTTCTCGTGTCTCAGTTGCAATCAAAATGTCATCCACGTATTGTAGCAACAGGAACCGTTGTCGAGGGATCACAATGTGGCCTTTCGTAGTCCATTCCTCGAGGTCCTTGGCCAACTGATTTACAAAGATGGTTGGGCTATTCTTGAATCCTTGCGGAAGGCGTGTCCAGGTTAATTGAGTTTTCCTTCCATTGTGTGGATTTTCCCATTCAAAAGCAAATAGCTTTTTGCTTTCCTGGTCGAGGGGTATGCAGAAGAAGGCATCTTTTAAATCAAGTACAGTAAACCATTTATATTTCTCCTTCACAGATGTTAACAAGGTATATGGGTTTGCAACTACCGGATAAATGTCCTTAGTGATCTGGTTTACAGCCCGCAAATCTTGGACTAATCGGTAACTACCATCGGGCTTCTTTACTGGAAAAATTGGAGTATTATATTCTGATTCACATTCCTCTAGAATTCCATATCTCAAAAATTTTTCAATTAGAGGAACTATTCCTAACCTAGCTTCTAATTTCAGTGGGTGCTGTCTCAACTGTACTGGCCTGGCATCTTCCTTTAATTCCACTTTTATGGGCTGGGCTGTTTTCGATTTCCCAGGTATGTCAGTCTCCCATACCGTGGGGATCACCGCCTCCTCCACAGCTTGTGGTATTTCCACTACCGGGTTTTCTTTTAATAACAGAATTTGCCCTACCTTGGATTCTGGAATTTTCATTACCAGGTTTCCATTCTCAAATGTTATCACAGCATCCAATTTGGTCAATAAATCCCGTCCTAGAAGGGAAACTGGACAATCTAGAACATATAAGAACTCATGGGTTAATTCCTTTTCTCCAAAACACAGATCTAAGGGTTGCAGGAATGGTTGTACTTCTTCCCTCCCTGTGGCACCAACAATCGTTGTCGTTTTATGACCTATTGTTCCCTGTAAGGAAATTAGCACAGAATAAGTAGCCCCTGTATCCACTAAAAATCTCACATCCTGGTCCCCCACTTGTATTGTCACCAGGGGTTCCTTATTCTGGGTATCTGTTCTTGTGCTGCCATATAGTCAGCTGTTGTTATTATACTCCCCCGACACCATAGTTTGTATTGCATTCCCTGATGCACTTGGTACCTGACTCATGGAACCCGGACGGTTGGGACATTCATTTTTCCAGTGTCCTTCCTCCTTACAATAAGCACATTGATTTATACCAAGCTTTACAACAGGTCTTAAAGGAGTTCCCTGAACATTCCGAAAAACCGCGCCCTCTGCCACCTCTAGTTCCTCTGGCACGGACTTCCATTCCTATTCCCCTACCTTGCCCTTGGACCAGGGCCAACAAGTCTTGCTGAGAACGCCTCGACTGTTCCTTTTCTCTATTATTATAAACTTTCCAGGCTGTTTCTAACATAACATCCAGATCTCGTAATTGTGCCCCCTCCAGTTTCTGTAATTTCTTCCGAATGTCATCCTGAGACTGTCCCAAAAAGATTAAAGCCAACTGAACCCTTGCTTGTTCTGTTTCAATATCTAAATCCGTATATCTCTTTGCAGTTTCCTTTAATCTTTCTAAAAAGGCTGAAGGGGATTCATTCTTTTCCTGCCTAACATTATACAATTTTGACCAATTCATTTGTTTTGGCATAGCAGTCTGAACACCGATCAATAACCAGTCCTGATACCTCCGGAGGCAAAGCTGACCACCTCCAGTATTATAATCCCACCGGGGATCCTCCTTTGGAAAATTTTCATCAACATTGCCACCCACTATTCCATTCCGAATATCCTCCTTTACTTTATCTCTTGCTACCCGTATAACCATATCCTTTTCTGTAGAATCCATTAATGTGTCAAGAATCACTTGCAAATCATCCCAATCAGGATTCTGCATTTTAATTATCATTTTAATTATCCTTGCAACCTTGTCCAGGTTTTCCCGGTAAGGACCAGCTGATTGTTTCCAGATCATTAAATCTCCTGGCAAAAACGGGACTTTTACATAAACTGGTTCTCCCTCCACTCCTACCGCTTGTCTCAGTGGTGCTATTACATTTGGCAGTCCACCCCCCTTTTGGGCTTCCTTTCCTCTGTTCCTAGTCCTGTGGGATATTGGTGTGGTTGTTACTCCTTTTACACCAGTTGCTGCCCCCTCATCCCCACTGGAATCAATATCACTTTCAGTAAGACGCACAGGTGCCGAGGGTTTAAGGGGTTTAGGTGCAGAGGGTTCATTTTCTGAAGGCGCAACGTCTAAACACAGCAGATCTAAGGCATTGCCGCGGCTGCTTTCTATTGCCAAACACGTCATGCATTTCTTTTCTGCCGTACAGCCCATACATTTATCATTAGTACCGCTCCTCCGGACTAACATTAACCCACATTCCTTCCTCCAGTCCTGTTTTTGTACAAGATAGAAAAAGAGATCCACGTACTGTACCTCATCCCATTTACCTTCCCTTTGACAAAACCTCATTAATTCACTAATAGTTCCATGTTCTAAAGTACCCTCCGGTGGCCACCGTACTTCATTAGGCAAGTCATATTCAGGCCAGCAGTGAGTATAATATTCAATTAATTTCTTTTTGCTCATTGATTGTCCAAATCCAGCCTCCTTCCAATGTTTCAACAAACAGTCCAATGGTGACATCTTTGTATCGCTCATATCAACACAAAAGGGTAACACACAGACGATTAACACAGAAAGGTAACACACAAATAACTTTACCAGAACAACAGTAAAGATGGATCAAATCACCAGTTTCAACAGCAAATACAGATCAAATTGCTAAAACCGTAGACCAGGTCCTGAACAGCATAGATAACCAGATCAGGTGAGCACAAATAACCAGACCAAAACAGGTGCTGAGCCTGCGGCTTAAATAATCAGAACCAGATGCCAAACCTTTAGAGGTTTCCCTCTGTCTAACGGACGGCTGCCTAGCCAATACCTCGGGAGCGCCCTGCCCAACCGAGCGTGGCTTTCGCCACGTCTGACCGGCAGGCTACCAGAACCAGAACCAGACCAGATGGGTACCCAATAATCCAGGTAAAACAACAGATAAAGCACCTTCTTACCAATCAGAGGTCCGTCGTGAGCAGCGGAGAACCGGTCGCATCCGATGCACTCCCCAAGAATACCTCGGTGCTAGCCGGAGCAGGATCGAGATGCGATCCGTCTCAGCAGTGCTCGCGAAGTCCCATCTGGGTCGCCAGAATGTTAGCAATCAGGACACATAACCACGGATGTAGTTATATGTGGTGCTTTATTTCAGCGTTGGGAAACCAGGGGTTTGCACCCAAAGCTGGCTTCGAACAGCTGATTCGGACCATACCTTATTATACAAGTTAGTCACATACATATTCATTACACCCCTGACAACCATTAGCATATCCCACACCTGTTCTAACACAAGCTTTCTATCTAAAAGATGCTATAATTATCAGTTATTTTCTATGGTACCAACTTTAAAAGAATAAACCGTAAATCTATGTCCACCTTAAGAATAAGGCTCGGTTGCAGTTACCTGCCTTATAAGAATATACCATAAATCTATGTCAGCTTTAAGAATAGAGTTTGGTTACTGATTACAGGAGTTCTATGGCTACAGGGCTGGTTGCTATCCTAATATTAATTCAACTGTAACACATCCAGCAATATTCAGGGAAGACCCATTCTGTCCTGTTCCATGAAAAAAACATCTTGTAAGGTTGATCACTATCAATATCTGTTGGAGTCAGTACTTGCCCCTTGAAAAATGAATTGATTAGCTGCATCATGTGCTTATTATCCATACCATATTGCATAACTGCACTTTACAATTGCTTAACCGTTTTCCAATCAAAGGGCGACCACTGCCTTTGTCCTCTGTTATCTATGTGCACTGGCATTGCTGTAATACTACCAGATAACATGATCCCTTCAATGGTTGCATCTCTGATTACCCCTTGCCAATGTTGCCCTGCATTATAAGAATGATCTCGAGGAATATCTCGACCCTGATGCACAGGGGCAGCACCCAAATTATCATTACTATCATTGCTATACAATTCCCTTGTGTTTTCCTGTGGATCAGTAAGTCGACACATATTTGTAAACCGATCTGCTAAGCCAGTCTCCAGCCCTTTTCCATATTGTGCTCTCAAATATTCATCTGCTTCTCTTACAGACCACATCTCATCTTCAACACATTGTCTAGCCCATTTTTGTATTCGCTCCCTTTTAATATGGAGCTCCTCGGGAGTGAGGTCTAATTCCGTCCCCTCCCTTTCCTGTTTTTCCTGTTTTTCACATTCCCTGCCAATTGCCTCCAGCCCGTCCTTAATTGCATCTGACGCCTTTTTATATGCTATTAACCGCGAAGTTTTACTGTTACCGCCATCTAGTCGTTTCATAGCTTTTAGAACTTCTTGCATCTGGCTCTCCTGCTGTCTCAGTAAGTCCTTCAAGCTCTGCACGTGGCTCTCCTCCTGGAAGTCAGGGCGATTCTGCGGTGCTCCGTCCTGGTGTTCCATCGGGTTTTTAAGGCGAGAAGAGCGGGACCAAAAAAAAAAAAACTCCACAAGAGATGATTAAATCATTTCAGACAGTTTTACAGGCGGAACGGTTTGAACTTCAACAAGTTGAGAGAGAATTAACTGATAACACACAGGTCATGGAAAACTTGCTGAAGTCGGCAAGATGCTTTCCTTATTAACCTGTTTTCTTTGTAGGTATCTGTTTAAGCATATTGCAGTTTAATAGGTCTTTGTCTGTTATATGGTACAGTAAGTTCATAGACTGTTAAATAATGAGAATCCATGGACTCAAAATGTGCATTTTGTGATATTACAGAAGATCATGAGCAATTTAGTTCTTTACTGCGTGAATGTGATGATAAGATTTTGTGTGTGAGAGCTGTTACTTTTCTTTCTAGCATGCTAGCTTTATTCCAATATCCAGACTTGCGCAACTCTGTGATAGGCTGTGTCTCATCTCGATGTGTTGGATTTGGCTCTTTTATATGCATACCAAGTAAAGAATCCTGGTTTTGGGATATCAGTTGTAGCACACCAGATGAGACACTACTAAAAGCTTGCTGCAGCGGCGGGGGGGCAGGTGCCGATTGGGCTCCAGCATGCACTGACCTGTTTTGTCAGGGAGACCCAGTGGTACTTCCACCTGGCTGAGCAGTAAGTGGCCCAAAGGTGCAATGCAAAAATTGAGTTATTGTCTTGAATAAGTGTAACTGTGATCCGTCTGTATATTTGAACTCGGTATTTGGTTTTCATATCTGATCTCGCTATTTGAATTTGCATATAGATATATTTAGTACCAAAAGAATTTTGTTTGAGGAGATAATTACAAAATGGGAACCGGTTCCACTGCTAAAATATCACCTTTCTCCCCCTTAGGATGCATCCTTACACATTAGAGTAATTGTTTATATTGTTATCTAGTAATTTTGAGACCAGAAAAGAATTTAAATTGTTAAACTCTGATTCGCATTGAAAAAAAAAACCAACCAAAAACCAACAAAAACAACAAAACAAAACCAAGGAAACAAAAACAAAAAACCAAAAACAAAACCAGTCAAATGCTATGATGGATGTGAACTTGGCATTGTATGAGACTGTGTTTAAAAGGTGCTAGAATACGAACTTATTTGGATCTAGGAAAATGGAATAATGGATTGACGTTTAATATACTGGTTTTTGACATCTGTAAAATGTAAAAGGTAAATGGGGCTGAGGAATGTAATGACTGTTGAGCTAACTGGAATTGCGTATAATGTGTATTATATTTGGAATGAAATGGGGAAAAAAAAAAGCAGGGCTGCTTGCACCTTGAGTGGGAAAAGTGGGGAGAAAGTTTAACGGTGTACTTATACCACAAAGAAACTATTCTCACAGCAACCAGTAAAACAACTAACTCACATTCCTGACAAGCTGCTTGATTTTCAGAGAGGCAATACACAGAACCATATAATATGTACTGTAAAACTCACAGATAACATGCTGATAGCAAACATTAGCATTCTCTACTGCTAATTTCAACACCAGTGCTTCCTTAACTTCTAAGTTTTCAATCTGCTTATTGATGGCCTCTTGAAGATGGTCAATAAATTGCATGCAATTCTCATTGGGACCCTGATAGTAGTTATAAAAGATTTGGCTGCTTTCTTGGTTTCAGACACCTCTACTATAGCTTGATATGCAAGGTCTGTTGACTGCCTCAGGATTTCAGAAACTAATAGCGCCTGTAATTGTGATATGTCAGTTAGTGTCTGTTCCAAGAGTTGTGGAATACCTGCCCCTTTCAACGAGTCCCCATTGTTCCGTCCTAAATGATCTATAGTTGTTACATTGCATAGGTCAAATTTTGCTTGAGTCTTTCATGGTTTTTATCTGATCTCGGGGCAACACGTACACATACTCTTTTTCCTGTTAACTTTTCAAAAAAAAAAAAAAAAGCTGGAGACCCTCATCCTCATCCGAGTCATCAGACAATGCGGACTTGAGCGGTGCTGGAGAATTGTTGGTAACAGGGGGGTTCGGAACAGGGCATATTCTCGCCAATAGTTTCTAGCATCATAATTATTCGTATAACCTGAGTCCCAAGGAGCACCCCGTTTCCCATCACGATCAGCATGACCGTATTGCCGACTGCTGGATTCACTCGCTATTATCTGATCTAATCTGTCACACATTTCTGTTGTCCAGTTCTTATCCAGTGACTCCTTCTCCTCTCATATGGAAGTTGGAGGGTTAAAAGACGGTAAAGGCAGATACAAATTGATAAAAGGACGGATAGTGCACTTTTTTATGACTTTAGCATTCTCAGCTTTCACAGGTTCTTTGGGCAAATTGTCTGACTCCAATCCTCTGGACTTGTTGTTCTCACCAGGGTTGGGCAATGGTACAGGAGGTCACCCGCTCGGCATTTTTCCTCCCCCCGCCCTGGACTGCTGAACTATCGGGGGTGCCGAAAGCACATCAGGGGATGGAATAGGGAGGGTATCAAAGACACGAACCGGGTAAACTTCACAGCGACTTTCAGGATACTTAACAGGTTGCAACGCTGCAAAAATTCCAGCAGCAGCAGACCGTTCAGTCTTAAGATCTTTTAAGGTAGTGATTATAAGCATCCATGTAGTTACTAATGATTTAGCTTCTTCATCTCCATTGCTGACCTTATCCCATAATTTCTGCCCTATATCATCCCAAAGTTCAAGTTTAAATTTTGAGTCAATAATGCTCATAACAGTCTTTTCAGGTTTTAATTGCTTCACTGTAGTAATTATCAGTTTCCAGGCGGTTACAAGACCGAGAATATATTTTTCACTGTGACTGACTGCCTTCCACAACACCGTTCCCACTTTTTCCCAAGTCTCTCTTTGAAAAGCTCCTGGCAGATCGGCAGGAAACCCATTGCCTCTGTACCAAATTAATTGTCTTTTGAGGTTACTCTCCTCATACTTCACCCCTCTTAGAGAGAATATGCGAGAGGAACCACAGTATTTCTTCTTCTTCTTTAAAAATATTCTGCCTCATCTCCTCTCACCCCCAGCTGCTCACCTCTTTGGGTGTCCGTTGCAACGATATGGGATCCTTTATCCCTCCTCTGTCGCTTCCGTAGCGATCAATCAGGAGTCACGCAGCCCGCAGACTACGTCCCTTTCACGGTCCAGCCGAGCTGTTCCAGCTGGGGCTCGCTCCCCGCAGTGGTGGCCCCCCTTCCGTAAATTCTCCTTGCAGATCACGTCGGGGTCACCACTTGTGAGGGCGAATTATCGTGGACTCCACACAATCCAATCTGAATTCAAGCAAAGCCAATTTCTCACAGAAACAAGCCTCCTTCTATATGCAGTTATTTCCTGATCACACGTCCACGCTCCAAGCATGCATTAGCTGATTGGATATTGTCTGTGTTCACGGAGCTGTCCACGCGCCTGAGTCTCACTGCTAATAGGTCTGTTGATTTACATCTTGCTGAGGCCCTGAGGCCTCACTCCCACAGCAGGTCCTGCTTTCAGCTCTCGAGCTGGCCTTGACATTTTTTTTGAGCCTGGCTAGTTCAGAAATAAATCTCCATCTAATAGAAACCCATCCACACAACAATCTCAAGAAAATCCCTCAAATCTCCCACATTCACCAAAGGCAAATCATGTTTGACCAACCTCATAGTATTCTATGTTGGTATGACTGGTTGGGTAGATGAGGGAAGAGCAGTGGATGTTGTCTACCTTGACTTTAGCAAGGCTTTTGACACCGTCTCTCACAACATCCTCATAGGCAAGCTCAGGAAGTGCAGAGTGGATAAATGCACGGTGAGATGAATCATGAACTGACTGGATGGCAGAGCTCAGAGGGTTGTGATCAAAGGTGCAGAGTCTGGTTAGAGGCCTGTAGTTAGTGGGGTTCCCCAGGGGTCAGTATTAGGTCCAGTCCTGTTCAATCTGTTCATCAATGACCTGGATGAAGAGATTGAGTGCACTCTCAGCAGTCTTGCTGATGATACCAAACTGGGAGGAAGGATTGATACACCAGAAGGCTGTGCTGCCATTCAGCGAGACCTGGACAGGCTGGAGGACTGGGCAGAGAAGAACCCGATGAAGTTCAACAAGGGCAAGTGTACAGTCCTGCACCTGGGGAGGAATAACCCCAGGCACCAGTACAGGTTGGGGGCGGACCTGCTGGAAAGCAACACTGCTGAGAACAACTTGGGAGTTCTGGTTGACAACAGGTTGACCATGAGTCAACAATGTGCCCTTGTGGCCAAGAAGGTCAATGGTATCCCAGGTTGCATTAGGAAAATTGTGACCAGCAGGTTGAGGCAGGTTATCTTCCCCCTCTACTCTGCCCTGGTAAGGTTGCATCTTGAGCACTGTGTCCAGTTCTGGGCTCCCCAGTTTAAGAAGGGCAAGGAATTACTGGAGGGAGTCCAGCAGAGGTCTATGAAGGTGATTAGGGGCCTGGAGCACCTTTCTTATGAGGACAGACTGAGAGAGCTGGGTCTGAGCAGCCTGTTTATATGTTTATATATATTTATATGTTTATAAATATCTGAAGGGTGGATATGAAGAGGATGGGACCAGACTCTTTTCAGTGGTGCCCAATGATAGGATGAGGGGCAACTGGCACAGACTGAGCCATACGAGGTTCCATCTGAATATGAGGAGAAAGTTCTTTACTTTGAGGGTGCCAGAGCACTGGAACAGGCTACCCAGAGAGGTGGTAGAATCTCCCTCTCTGGAGACATTCAAAACCCACATGGACGCATTCCTGTGGGATCTGCTCTAGGCGTACCTGCTTTAGCAGGTAGGTTGGACTAGATGATCTCCAGAGGTCCCTTCGAACCCTAACCACTCTGTGATTGTGTGAAATTGGCATCTGTACAAAATCTGAGCTCACACAATCAGGATTCTGATCTTGGCCTGCATGGTGTAGTCATGTAACTTGCGCCCTGATGTAGCTACCTAACTGTGCATATGAGATGTACAGCCTGGTTCAGCTATGGGAAAATTGAGAATGGGCTCTTTGTCCTGAACTGACAGTAGTACGCCTTGTTCCAAACTCATTCAGGAGAATGTGGAAGCCACTACTGCAGAAAAATGTGTTAGTTCTTGCAAGGAAGTACAGTCGTAACTGTTTTTTTCCCATTAGCACTGGGCAATGTAATATGCTGCCATGCACCAGGTGATGTGTGCACTTAACCATTACAGAAAAGACTTCAGAAATCTGAAGGGTCATCTCCAAATCTACCTGCTCCTCTGTATCCTCTCCTATTCCTCTACCCCTTTCTTGGGAAGAGGAAAATCCTCTTCCTTCTCAACTGCAAGTGTTGTGTTAACACTGCTGCCAAGAGACTTGCTTCTTGTTCCTTTTTCTTTCTCCTTTGTCAGTTCCATTCTCTTTTTTTCTTCTCAACTGTCATATACAAACACAGCCACACAGGGTCCCATCTGGGGTGCTAAAACTGTTGTAGGAATTATGCAACTGCCCCCTAGACTATGGTAGGAATTATGTGGACACCACCTCAACAGGGGTCCTACCTAGGTTCCACTTTAATAAAAGAATCAGAGTTCCTTCTTCTACTATGATTAATATGCAATAGTAGTTACAGCTTGAGCTGGGTACCTCTGAAGAGAGACCCCACCTGTCAATTGTTATAGGATTTTATATTCTCTATAGGTTGCCTGATTTCCTGATGGCACTTCTGCTCATCCAATCCTGTTTGTAGATTCTGGGGTCTTTTCTTCTGGTTCACTCTCATTGTTTCTAGATACCCTTTTTGTCTGTGCCTTGTGACACTTCCTTATATTTTCTTACAGAACATCCTGTAATTAAAGTTTTACTTATACTTCCTGTGGCAGAATGCAAACCCCCCTCTCTCCCCCTCCCTCCTTCATGATGGAAAGAGTAGACACATCTCCCTCTCTCTCTGCTGTTTGAGGCTAACAACTTCTTTTGTTTGGCCTCAGGAACCCCCTGGCCAGGGCCATTAAGAGAAAGGAGAAGGGAGTGCCGAGGCGCCAGGGAGCTGCTAGGCGCCCGCGGCCAGTGTGGGGGATGTTTGGAGGCTTCAGGGGCACCCCACAGCCAGTGTGGGGGTGCAGAGAAGCTTCTGGAATGCCTACAGTCAGATCTGATCAGGTTATAAAAAATGGGACTCTCGTCGAGACTCCGCCCTCTTGTCGTTGATCTCTTGGAGCACGAGCGAGATGCTGCCGCTGAGAGCCCCCCCCCCGCCCAGGATGGAGACTCCGCTTGCCTTGCCACCACATGTGTGAGTAAAATTTCTCCTCGCAGGATTGCAAGTGTATCTACTTTCCGTGCACATTTGCACGCGTACTTTCCATGCTCAATACGAGCACGTGTAAAATTAATCCTCGCATAATCGCGGGTGTATTTTCCTCCCGTGCTTCCACATAAGCACGTGTAACTTTCCGTGCACATTTGCACGTGTATTTCTCCTCATATGATTGCGAGTGTACACTTTCCGTACTCAATACAAGTACGTGTATCCCTTTAAAATAATCCCACATCGTGTTCAGGCAAGCGTGTACTCTTCCTTCACTCAGGGGTGGCTCCGACATTGTTTTTGGTGAAGCCATGTGTACGGACACTGTGGACCGCCTGTTTTATTAGTTGCTGTCCCTTAATAATTTTCCTCAACTGATATCCGAACCTGTATTCAAGTCACTTTTGGAGTGCTAAAACCCTGTTTCTCACCGGTTTAATAAAAGTTGTTTTGGACCCTGTTGTCCCTTAAACTAACCTTGGGGTGCCTCTGTGACACTTCCTTATCTACCAGTTACTGTTCCGTAGTCACAAAACAAAGGTTAAAGTACACTTCATGTGGCCTAAGGCTTCATTTTATGGCTCTCTTCCATTCTAATATTGTTCTTTTGGAAGATCATTCTATTCCTAATTCCATCTTCAAATGTAGTTGGCTAATGCTGAATGGATGTTCAGTTATCTCCTCTGGTAGGGGATGCTTACAGCCACTGCTCTGATGTTCTACTTTTTTGCTACTTCTTTTCCACATCTCAGGTTTTTAGGCAGTATGCAATTTGTGATTGCCTCCTGCTCTGCTTAGGGCATAGCATTAACTGAGTTAACAATAAATAATGGAGTTTGCTTCTCAGTGTTTCAGATTGTATTTGACCTACATTTCACCAGGCTGTGCTTTGCATCAGAAAATACCTTGTGAAAGTGGACACAACACCAAGTTATGCTGTATTGAATGCTACTAGAAAATGACCTTTTAATGCAGTTAGAAAGACAGAGTAATTTCTCTTCTCTTCAAATAGGAAAAAATTGTGGAAGTCTAAACCAAAATTCAATTTATTTATTTTAAATGCTTTGTGTTTGATCCTATCTACAAATTAAATTAATTTGGGATACATGGAATCAGCTTCTTGGATTCTGTTAATCTATTTGTTATCTGTTTGAGGGGGGAAGAGAGAAACAGTAAGTGGTAACAAGGTCAATTGTGTTTTACAATCTATCCTTAGCTTGCATTCACTTCCAGAAATGTCTTTATCCTTCTGGCTGTCTTAAATGCCTACCAAATCATGGTTGCTCTTCATGTCTGTTTAAATACCAAGACTGGAGTACGTAGTCAAGGTCCAACGCACATATCTGATTTCGAACTGTTTTTTTTTTGTTGTTGTTGTTGTGGGGTTTTTTTTCTTTTTTTTTTTTTTAAACAAAAACCAGAAAAACAAAACAAAACAAAAAGGGGGAGAAGTAGGGGAAACACCACAAAACCAATTGTCAAAAGCATGGTATGTGATGAAATACTTTGCAAGTATGACCCCAAACCATGCTAAATCAGAAATAACCTACATTAGTTATGGTCAAATCACTAGTTAATAGTCAATGGAAAAGGCCACATCAATTGATAAGCTGGGGAAAAAGTTATGCTTGTGTCATTACAGGCCAAGGATGGAAGTGGCTTCCCGCGAAATGGGTCAAACCATGGCTCAATTAAGACAACAAAGATTTAACAGATGCAGATGGACAGGAGGGAAATAAGTTGTGAGGACTGTTTCAGATGTAAACCGTGGATCCTAATTCAGTGTTATAGATGCTCACAGACCTGGTAGTCTAGAAGCCCGTTAGCAAGCAGGTGGTGTAACTTGTGTGGAGAATGGTAATTTGAACAAACAGCAGGAGAGCCAAAAGGGCAATATTACACTTAGATAGTCAATGCAAAAATGAGGTAAAATTATGGGACGTTCCTACCATAGTATCTACTGCACTCTTTCTCCCCAGTCTAGCAGCTGGCAAAATTTTAGGAGACATATCAAAGTTTAAAAGGTGCAGAGTCTGGTTGAAGGCCTGTAGTTAGTGGGGTTCCCCAGGGGTAAATACATTTTACATTGCCTTAAATTCTGTGTGGAAGATCTATTTTTGCATCTTGTTTTCTGATTCCCATTAGTGGTATTTCTTAAACTGTATTTGTCGAGGGCTTAGTGCAACAAGCTCTATTGTACCTTCAAGTAAAGACCCTGCGTGACTATTAAGGAAGATAAGTGGGGAGAGAAGACAAGTATTGGCTACTTAAACTTGCTAAGTGCAGCTGAGTTGCTAAGCCATCTCCATCTCACTTCCATGCCCATCATCTTCACTCTCACCATCAGATCCCATGGGTGCTGGTAGTGGTCAGTGCTTTACAGGGTTATCTCTGGGCTGCTTAAAAATACTTGCCATTGTCTTTGAAGTTTCCTTGGAAGTCTTCTTACAAAGTGAGTGAGCAAATCTGCTTCTGTTTGTGTCATCTGGAGTTCAGGGCTCAGATTGCATCCAGAAGCAGCTCAGCATTTTGTGTGCCTCAGTTCATATATAGAGGAAAGCAGTTTAATGAAGTCAAGACCAATAACCAGACCTCTGCATTTCTACTGAAATAGAAATGATGTGGGAAAAAAACAGTCTTTGTTTATTCATGGAAGAGAAAAGATTCTGTTATGGCTGAGACATAAGGCAGCAGGTTTTCTCTGCTTTAAGATGCAGACCTGTTTTGAATGAGGAATGTGCACATGCACTTTCCCTGATGAACAAGGGATTTAATGTTAACTAGTACAAATACAAACTTATGTGTCTTGGGCACATCTCTCTAATAGCACTGTTGGCCTATCTATTCCAAAATCAGATCCGAGATGCAGAACTGTGTTTAAGTCAAACTTTCTCTGCAAGACACTTATTTTAAGCTCCACAAAGGCTTTGCAGGCATATCAGATATAACTAGAGCTCACATAGCTGCAGGGAAAATAAAAAGCTGTTTATTCACTTGGTGATATGGTTGCTTATGTCATCCACAATGTCAGACAAAAAGTCAGCACCTCTGTTTAACTCATGTTTCCACTTTTCACAGACCTGATATCCTTAAGTACAACTTATACCTTCTGTATATCTTACAAAGAGTCAGGAGTCATTCTTGAGATATTCTATGATTCAGTGCCTGCGCATCAACTTTATCACGCTGGAACTATCCCACATGAGCATGTGTGCAGATAGTAATGAGCTTTTGGGTGCATTTTAGAACAGAAAAATGCCCCAAATACAACCTCGTAGATTCTTTTATGTTACTTGCTCAGAGCATTTTATTGAACCAGGATAAACATGGTGCTGGGATGATGACCTAATGGAGCAAAGTGCAAGAGAAATCATCAATGCTCACACATTTGTTCTGTTGGGCACCATGGCCTAAGAATAAAGTGTGCACCTTGCAGGGATTAGCGCATCTGTATATTTCCACTTTTTTAGAAAATGCCAGCTTCATGAGTGTTTCAGCCCTCACGATGATTACTGTATTTTGCATCTGATAAAACTAATGATGCAAGAAATTTCCAAAGTTCAAACATTTTTTCCTTTCCTAAAGCTCAAAGCTAAAACACAACTGGGAACTGAATGCAAATTTCTGAATTGAATTAAGAAGAAAATTGGATTAAGAGGGTTTTTTTCTTCTTTTAAGAAATGAGAGTTAAATGTTGTACCACAGTAAGACTACACACAATAGACAACACATAGCAATAATTCAGAACTAGGTAATCATAAGGCTTGATTTATATTTTTCTTTGGATGGACAAAATAAGTCAAAGCGACCATGAGATGGTGGAGTTCAGGATCTCAAGTGGTAGGAGCAGGATAGCAAGCAGAATTGCAAACCCTGGATTTCAGCAAGGCAAATTTTGGCCTTTTCAGGCAATTCCTAAGGGAAATCCCATGGGCAAGGCTGCTTGAAGGTAAAGGGGCCCAAGATAGTTGGTTAGTGTTCCGGGACTGTTTCTACCGGGCACAAGATCAGAGCATCCCGACACGTAGGAAGTCAAGGAAGGGAGCCAGGAGACCTGCGTGGTGAAACAGGGAGCTGCTGGGCAAGCTCAAGTGGAAGCGAAGAGTTTATAGATCATGGAAGGAGGGGCTGGCCACTTGGGGAAAATATAAGGCTGTTGTCAGAGGGTGTAGGGAGGCAACTAGGAAAGCTAAGGCCTCCTTACAATTAAACCTGGCGAGAGGGGTCAAGGACAACAGGAAGAGCTTTTTCCAATATGTGGCAGATAAAACTAACACCAGAGGCAATGTAGGCCCGCTGATGAACGAGGTGGGTGCACTGATGACAGAAGATACAGAGAAGGCAGAGTTACTGAACGCCTTCTTTGTCTCTGTCTACTCTGCCAGAAGATGTCCTGAGGAGACCCATACCACTGAGGCCCCAGAGGAAGGCAGGACAATGGAGGAGTCTGCCTCAGATGATGAGGACTGGGTTAGGGAGCAGTTAGGCAATCTGGACATCCATAAATCCATGGATCTGGATGGGATGCACCCGCAGGTGCTGAGGGAGCTGACAGAGGTCATTGCCGGACCGCTCTCCATCATCTTTGTGAAGTCTTGGGAAACGGGAGAGGTACTTGAGGACTGGAAGAAAGCAAATGTTACTCCAGTCTTCAAAAAGGGCAAGAAGGAGGACCTGGGTAACTATAGACCGGTCAACCTCACCTCCATCCCTGGGGAACTGATGGAACGACTTATCCTTGGTGCCATCTCAAGGCATATCAAGGATAAGAAGGTCATTAGGGGCAGTCAACATGGCTTCACCAAGGGGAAGTCGTGCTTGACCAAGCTCATTGACTTTTAGGAGGATATAACAAGATGGATGGATGATGGCAGAGCAGTGGACGTGGTCTACCTTGACTTGAGTAAGGCATTTGACACAGTCTCCCACAGCATCCTTACAGTTAAACTGAGGGAGTGCAGTCTGGATGATCGGGTAGTGAGGTGGACTGCGAACTGGCTGAAGGAAAGAAGCCAGAGAGTCATGGTCAATGGGGCGGAGTCTAGTTGGAGGCCTGTATCTAGTGGAGGGCCTCAAGGGTCAGTACTGGGGTCTGTATTATTCAATATATTCATCAATGGTCTGGATGAGGGAATAGAGTGTACTATCAGCAAGTTTGCTGATGACACCAAGCTGGGAGGAGTAACTGACATGCCAGAAGGCTGTGCCGCCATCCAGCGAGACCTGGACAGGCTGGAGAGTTGGGCGGGGAAAAATTTAATGAAATATAAAAAGGGCAAGTGTAGAGTCTTGCATCTGGGTAGGAACAACCCCAGGTTCCAGTATAAGTTGGAGAATGACATATTAGAGAGCAGTGTAGGGGAAAGGGACCTGGGGGTCCTGGTGGACAGCAGGATGACCATGAGCCAGCACTGTGCCCTTGTGGCCAGGAAGGCCAATGGCATCCTGGGGTGTATTAGAAGGGGGGTGGTTAGTAGGTCACGAGAGGTTCTCCTTCCCCTCTCCTCTGCCCTGGTGAGACCACATCTGGAACATTGTGTCCAGTTCTGGGTCCCTCAGTTCAAGGAGGACAGGGAACTGCTGGAGAGAGTTCAGCGCAGAGCAACAAATTTGATCAAGGGAGTGGAGCATCTCCCTTATGAGGAAAAGCTGAGGGAGCTGGGTTTCTTTAGCTTGGAGAAGAGGAGAGTGAGGGGTGACCTCATTCATGTTTACAGATATGTAAAGGGTGAGTGTCATGAGGATGGAGCCAGGCTCTTCTCGGTGACAACCAATGCTAGGACAAGGGGTAATGGGTACAAACTGGAACACAAAAGGTTCCACTTAAATTTGAGAAGACACTTCTTCTCAGTGAGGGTAACAGAACACTGGAACAGGCTGCCCAGAGAGGTTGTAGAGTCTCCTACTCTGGCGACATTCAAAACCCGCCTGGATGCCTTCCTGTGTAGCCTCATCTAGGTGTTCCTGCTCTGGCAGGGCAATTGGACTAGATGGTCTTTCGAGGTCCCTTCCAATCCCTAACATTCTGTGATTCTGTGATTCTGTGATCTTCTCACTGAAATGAATGGAGTTTGTTTTGGTTTGTTTTTTTACCTGTTTTGTTTTTTCTCAAATAATGCAGTTCATAATTGTATATATCTTTTTATTTATTTAATAAGGTTTAATCTTGCATTCTAAGCATAGATCCCTGTCTAGACTTGTATTTAACTGAGGACCAGGTTGCTCTTACCAGCTTTGTAGTTGGCCCAATTTGTTTTCCTGACTTGATCACCTTTTCTAACATAATCTAACTTCTGAGATTGACTGCAGCAAGGCATCCATTTCAGCAGAGGGCTGGTCTAGGCAGGGAAGATATTACATGTTGAGGTAGTGTGTGATTTACGTTGCATTCCTGCTCTGTATTAGCTGTCCATGGAAATGTGCTCAGTGAGCAGATGGCGTGGAGAACAACTAGCTGGTATGGCCTGAAGATCCCAGACTCTATATTCGCTTGGCTGTTTACAGAATCAAATTCCTAGTCAAGAAAATATCCTTGTCCTAACCCACTCTTAAGAAAGGTTAAATTTCAGGATTGCTTCAGCTCTTAAGGGAAGGCAGTGTCCCAAAGAGCTGAGGTTCAGGCCAAGCTGGGTTGGACAGGTTCAAAGGAGTACCTTGCACACTTGCACAGAGGAAGTAATGTCAGCCACTGTAATTCCAGTAATGTGATCCTCCCTGGTAAATACAATGGTACAGAGGTTCAGCCACAGATGGATGAAAAGAGATTTTGGCTAGGGATAGCATTTCAAACTTTAGGAACAGTTGTTGAATAAGACATTTCAAAATACTTTGCCTCCTTCCAGTGAGTACAGTGTCATTTCAGTAATCATCAGCCTGAAGTATCTGAAGGTAAAACCTGCTCGTTTTGGAAGCTAATACAGTTTCATACTCCTTTCCATTCCAATATAGTGGAGCAAAGTACCGTATAGGATGAATGAAGCTGGACAAAAAAAAATTAATTATTATCTTGCAGTATTTGCTTTTCTGAAATATAAGTCCTAACTAATGAGAAATCTACAACCTTCTTTTATGGGAATATGTTCTTAATAATGTGGATTTCCACTTAGGTTCAGAAGTGTATCAAATGGCAGCAGGCACAAAGCCGAGTATGACCCATTTCTGGGTCATGCCCTAATGTTGTGAACAAGTTTGCCCTATGTTTGGGAACATCTGGAATGATGTGGTGAGACTGACAGAGTACTCACATATCTCTAAGGAAATAGCTTTTCCAGTTCTTTTGTCAGAAACATATCTGAAAGATCTTAAGGCAGGGAGTTGCAGTGTCTATGGTACAGCTTCACCTTGCTCAGTGGTGTCTCCTCATCATAGCTTTACTCTGCCCTGGTAGGTAGGACCATAGAAATTCTAAACAATGTTTTATAAAGCAGCTTCTGAAGCCCTGAGACAGCTCAAGGGGAAACCCAGGAGTTACAAGACCTAAATAGGATGCTGAATGGAGATTAGCCATGGCTCCTCCAGCACTGCAGGCATTGCTGCAGAGAATTTGTTCATCTGCATTTCTGAGCTTGTGGTGCACATGTTTTTAGTGGTCTGGGTTGCATTATAGACTGGATGTCTGAACTGAGATCCAGACTGGCATGTCTGACTGCATAACAACAGACAGACATGCCCCAGTTCCAGAAGGCACACTGTCCTGTGTTTGGAGATTGCCATCTCTCTACAGACCACCTTGGTAGCAGACTGCCACGAGGGCAGAACAAGTGTTTGTGGGAGTCAGTATCATTTACACACTGCCATTGGGAGGGAGTCACCACACCATACAGTGAACAGTGTCAGTAGCAGTTGTCTGCCCAAATTATGATCCACACAGTCATGGGAATAGGGGAGATTGCTGGTGACAGCTACCTGAGTCCATAAGCTGCTCAAACATCAGTGATATTGTGCCAGGAAATGGGCTGTTGATTTTACCTTCCCTCTCTAAAAATATTTGTACTCAGTATCTTTCATTTATCACAACACAGCAGAAAACAAGCAGGTAGTGATCAAGAAACCTAAGGAAATGCTTTTATCATACTAAGAAATACATATACCCTGAAGAGGAGATAAAAGGAATTTCAGGGCCAGCACAGATTGCTCTGCAAACATCTTTCAGAAAACCAAACATGAAAATATTTTCCATATAAAATTCTTCAAAGATGGACATGAATAAATTAAATACATCTTTCCTGCAGGAAGGAGTTCTGTTCCATGTATTTCAGCAAAGTGCAATCTTCTATTGACTGCAGATGTAAAAGCAAAGCTGTCAGTTAGGATGTACCCAAGCTCTAGAGTTGTGCCAGGCAGGCAAAGAGGTAGCTCAAGAGCAAGTGATAGTAGGAAGACACAGTGCTGCTTGGTAGCATGGCAGCTCCTCAGTGTGGGCATCGCTCTGTAACTCCAGGATTATATGGCCAGAGATTTTTTGTGAGGCCAAATCTTCTGTTCACTCAACTTCACATAAGATCTGGGTTTAGCTAAAGCTGTCAACTTGCAAACTCATCCTTTCATCTCTCAGAGTGCTGGGGACAGTCTTTCAAATTGAATCCTATAACCCATCAAGTGATGGTCACTGGGAAAAGCCAATGTTTAGCAATCAGCCTACATGTGTTTACTATGAATGTCAACTGAAATGGTACAAGTACAGGACGCTATAGTACCAACCTGCTTTTCCTTTGCAGGGAACCTCTAACTATATTTCTCTCCATCTTGGGTCTGACAGTACATGACTGTTTCATTAAGAATCGTGTGATAAGACACAAATTGGTCCTTTTAAAATTTTAAATTGAGTTTAAGAGGTATATGTACACATCCCTGGTATAATTTTAATTATCCTTGAGCAATACAATACAGATTTCAGATTTCAGTTCACAGGCTTAACTGAATCATTTTCCATGATGTTTTATAGAGGAACCACTTTGACAGGTGAATTAAACTTTATTCCATTTTTATAAAGACATCACCACTTAAAGTGCTTTTCATAAGAGTTCAATTTTACAAGGGACCAAGAATCTCTGTCAGGCTACTGAACACCATCAAACCTGTATTAATTACAGGTTTCCAATAAAAAGACAATACCTTGCAGAATTGCGCTCAAAATAAATCTTATGAGGGAAGACAGCATGCTGGCTCTGAACCTGTAATTTATGTGAATTTTTGCTACTTTCAGGGAACAGAAGGATTCTCAGCATCTTTCAGTATTGAACATTAAAGAAGAGTCTGAACAATCCTGTCAAAAATGTTTCATTATCACAGCCTTTCTCTATCAGAGGTTAAGGACATTGAGTAAATAGCAGAACTGACCCTGAACATGGATTTATTTCATAGTCTTAAAAGAGATTGGTGACACTTAACAGCTTTGTTTCCTGCAAAAACTGTTTCAAATCAACACTTATCTAAATGCATTTGTTTCTGAAGGCCAGCACAGAGAAAGGAACAATATGTCCATTAATGATATCTCTCAGGTATGGTTTCTGCTGTTGACTTTTGCCTCATCTGGATACTGTGAACCATAAGAGAAAATCTTTTCAGAAGCAGTGAGTGGTCTAGCAGCCTCCCTCACCATTCTAGGACTGCATGGCCAGTTGCTGGTGCTGATACAGGCATCGCCAAATATCATCAAAGGGTTTAATGCTACTCTTGGATAAATAGTCTAAAACACAAGACAGTGAAATGCAAGTGGCAGAACCACTTGACATTCATCAGAGCTTCCATGGTTAAGCTAAAAGATTTCAGCTCATTTACTTGTGGTAGGTAGTAGAGCTTGAGGATAGCTACAAAATCATCCCCAGCTGTCAGCAGAATGAACGCTGTCATTTAAATGCTCTGTTTGGACCTACATTTGAATTCTGGCTCAGGGGAAAAGAAGGTATGCTGTTATCTCAGTATTCATGGCTTAACAGCAGACGAAATGCAAGTAACCTGTCAGTGATGCCATGTTGTCCTGGTTTTGTTAAAAACAAGTTTCTCTTTTAATGAATTTCCCTGTCAGCTAAAGTCTTCTTAATAACTGCTTTCCTGAAAGCTAGATACATGTTTTGGTAGATATAGCAATGGTATGCAAGGTCGCTGGACTGATAAGGATGGATGTACATCCCGTGAGAGGGGCAACAAGAAGTAGTGAACTGAAACTGGCCAACTAAGTATTCCATCCCATTCACATGATACTTCATATAAAAGTGGGAGATCACGAGGATCTCGGCCCTTTTGTTTATGGCCGACATTAGGAGAGGACCTTACCAGTCATCCCTGTGAACTGAGGCCTAGTGACAGACTGGATCCAGCTCCGGTTGGCTGTAGAGTCCAGTCCAGGACTTCGGGTGCTGGCCCTACATCTGCCAGTGCAGTTGCCGGGACTTTCAAGATTGGTTTTGTATATTTTGTATTATTTTCTCTATTTTTATTAGTAGCATTAGTAAAACATTTTTAATTTTTCCAACTCTCTTCTCTCGGTTCTTCTTTCCCTCCCAATCGCCTGTCCTTAGTGAGAAGGGGGGAGAGGGAGAGGCTAAAGGGGGAGAGTGGGGTGGAGAGTGGGTTAGCAATACATCTGCCACGATTTTATTGTCACCCTGCAATCAAAACCTCGACACGTGTATTGCACAAGTTGTGTCAATTTTGAACGCTTTGAGGACTCCTGAGAAATATCAAAAGCAAAGTACTTCAGACTCTAAACTGCTGCTCTTCCTTTCCATTTATTGTATATGCAGAGAGCAAATTTTAGAACTGATGCAACTCTCCTGATTTTTTGAGATAAACTTTGCCTTGAACTCTTGTTTTTCTTTCCAAGATGTGTTAAAATACTTTGATCTTGTGTAGTTCTTTATTACAAGGAAAACATAGGTGCTCTGCAACTTTTAGCATCACCATTTTGACATACCAACCCCTTCTTTTCTCTCCAGGAAGTCTCTGGAGTGCCTAGAAGAGCATAATAGTTCATTCACTTGCAATGTGATTAATCCTTGGATTAGACAAAGTATGATGCAAACAGATCCTGACCCAATGCTGAATGCTGTTCTTGCCTGGGAATGCAGTACATACAGGCACCAGAGGCACAGAATCACAGATTCATAGAATGTTAGGGATTGGAAGGGACCTCAAAAGATCATCTAATCCAATCGCCCTGCCGGAGCAGGAACACCTAGATGAGGCTACACAGGAATGTGTCCAGACGGGTTTTGAATGTCTCCAGAGAAGGAGACTCCACAACCTCCCTGGGCAGCCTGTTCCAGTGTTCTGTCACCCTCCCTGACAAGAAGTTTCTTCTCAAATTCAAATGGAACCTCCTGTGTTCCAGTTTGTATCCATTGCCCCTTGTCCTATCATTGGTTGTCACTGAGAAGAGCCTGGCTCTGTCCTCGTGACACTCACCCTTCACATATTTATAAGCATTAATGAGGTCACCCCTCAGTCTCCTCTTCTCCAAGCTAAAGACACCCAGCTCCCTCAGCCTTTCCTCATAAGGGAGATTCTCCACTCCCTTAATCATCTTTATTGCCCTGTGCTGGACTCTCTCCAGCAGTTCCCTGTCCTCCTTGAACTGAGGGGCCCAGAACTGGACACAATATTCCAGATGTGGTCTCACCAGGGCAGAGGAGAGGGGAAGGAGAACCTCTCGTGACCTACTAACCACCCCCCTTCTAATACACCCCAGGATGCCATTGGCCTTCCTGGCCACAAGGGCACAGTGCTGGCTCATGGTCATCCTGCTGTCCACCAGGACCCCAAGGTCCCTTTCCCCTACACTGCTCTCTAATAGGTCATTCCCCAACTTGTACTGGAAGCTGGGGTTGTTCCTGCCCAGATGAAAGACTCTACACTTGCCCTTGTTATATTTCATTAAATTTTTCCCCGCCCAACTCTCCAGCCTGTCCAGGTCTCGCTGGATGGTGGCACAGCCTTCTGACATGTCAGTTACTCCTCCCAGCTTGGTGTCATCAGCAAAATTGCTGATAGTACACTCTATTCCCTCATCCAAGTCATTGATGAATATATTGAATAATGCTGGTCCCAGTACTGGCCCTTGAGGCACTCCACTAGATACAGGCCTCCAACTAGACTCTGCCCCATTGACCATGATTCTCTGGCTTCTTTCCTTCAGCCAGTTCGCAGTCCACCTCACTACCTGATCATCCAGACCGCACTCCCTCAGTTTAGCTGTAAGGATGCCGTGGGAGACTGTGTCAAATGCTTTACTGAAGTCAAGGTAGACCACATCCACTGCTCTACCATCATCTATCCACCTCGTTATGTCCTCATAAAAGGTTATGAGGTTGGTCAAGCACGACTTCCCCTTGGTGAAGCCATGTTGACTGCCCCTAATGACTGTCTTATCCCTCTTATCCACTGTGTCTTGGCAGGACTTCAAGGACTATCCCAACAAAGAGATCTTGACAATATAGTTGTAAACCTCACAGGGTCCAAAGGTTCAAACACAATGATATTTATGCTGCAGACTGGGTTGCCAAGATAGTATTGCTGTAATGCAGACATCGATCTCTGTGTAAGAAGCAGCATTTCTCACACCTGTTAATTGGTATGTGAAAAAATTGAGACTGACTGAAGTGGACAGTGTGGCTGAGAAAAACAATGTATCCAACGGTATGTTTCTTCTGTTCTCTGTTGAAAGAGACTTCAGCTACATGGGTACCACAAATATTTGTGAAAGCCAATATTAACTGAAGGAATTACATACTGCATTATTGATATTCCTGATATATTTAGGACTGTGCTTTTACAGTCCTTTCAGTCTTAATTACAACTTCAATCTATGCAAAAAAAAGGTAAGAAGTCCAGAGCTTTTAAATTAGAAGCAGGTTTAGGAAGCACCTAATTCATAGAATCATAGAATTAATTAATAATTGTATGATAAACTACTGTGAGATTACATGCAGGCTTTCAAATTAAGCATAATCCTTCATACTTTGCTCAGCTCTATCCCTGGTGGAAATACTATGTTTAAGGTAGGTTCTCCACAATGTTTCACCAGACTTGTCTGACTGTAGTAGTAAGACCAAGTATCTTTGTATTAGAAGCAAGTAACTAGACCATTAAATCTGGAGATGTGAAGCTGGAGATGTTTTGGCAGGTAGTGCTTCTGGAACTTCAGTCAGTTTAAGTGCAATTGCTGACTATTTCTTCTAAAAAAGCAAGCACTGAAATTACTTCACGTCAAGTGTTGAGACCACATTTCAGACTCAGCCTGTTGAAGTTAATAGGGAAATTAATGCCTTTGATAATTAATTTGTAAGTTCACTTGTGGAGAAAAACCCTTAAGAACTTTAGAAGACATCATTGCACTACTTAACTCTGATCATCAGTATCTTTTCCTGAGAATTGTAAGGGTTATATATTAACATAACATTTAAAAAACATTGGACCATGGATGGCATAATTCTATGACCCAGTGTCCTGGTTTTGTTAAAAACAAGACCAGTTTCTCTTTTAGTGAATTTTCCTTTCAGATAAGTTCCTCTAATTAACTGCACTTTTCTGAATTTGGCTGCATGTTTTTTCAGACACTCTTCACTCTGGAGCTGATGACGGTAGCAATGGTATGCAGAATAGACTCAGGTTTAGACTTATTGCTATGGCAGCCAAGGGCACTGATAAAGTTCGCTCGTCCCATAAGTGAGACGAGCGTATTTGCAAGGAGGGGCAAACAGAACAGGTGACTGAAATTGACCAACTAAGTATTCCATCCCATACATATCATACACCCTATAAAAGTGGGAGATCATGAGGGTCTCACTCTCTTTAATCATGGCCAGCATCTGAAGAGGATCCTGCCTCTGCGCTGCCCCGGGAAATTCAAGATTGGTTTTGTATATTTCGTATTATTTTCTCTGTTCATTAGTAGTATTAGTAAAGCATTTTTAACCTTCTCCAACTTGCAAGTCTCTCTCCCTTTTCCTCCTATTACCTTTCCTTAGTGGGGAGGACGGGGGGGGGGAAGGGGTTAACAGAGCATCTGCCATGGTTTATTGTCACCCTGCAATAAACAGTGACACCCAGATCACTCCAGAAGCAGAACAACAGAACAGAATACACAAAATCCTGCTAATAACTTATAAATTTATTTTACTAAAGACCTGATTTTCTTTCTGAACAAACTAATTTTAATTTGGAACAATTCCATTCATTTCAAACAAGTTATAATGAAAAAAAAAACAGTGTCAGTAATATGAGAATCCCAACCATGGGAAGTCAAACCCCAAACCATCCTGAAATTATTCACTCTTGTGTAACATATCTGGAAAGTGCTCCCATCTGATTGTCAGCAGCAATTCACCAGATTCTTAGGAAAAATCTCTCCTAATAAATAAAAGAAAAATAAGAACAAAGGGTAGTATTTTTACAAGTAGCTGAAAACAGGCATCCTGAAAGTTAACATCTACAATAATTCTGTAGTAATAGTCCTGTTCGATTTTGTCCTAGTTTTTGTCTCTATTTTTATTGAGACTCCAGAAAACACCACTGTAGGCTAAACTGTTTTCATGCTTTTTCATCCCTCCACCCCCATTCTGGATGTGCTCTCAGACTTATTGCTCTTTTTGACTGTTTTATTTCAGGCTCTACCTTTCTACCTTGTTTATATGGCTTCTCCCACCTCATGTAGCCTTCTGTCTTTTGAGGGAACACCTCTAGCATTTGAAACCAGCACAAATAGCTCCTCCCTGTTAAGGGAAAATGCTCGAGAAAGGGGCCTTGAGTTAAAAAAAAAAAAAAAGTGTGAAATAAATAACTTATGCTTTTTCCAGGAATAAACAGCAACGTTTAATGCAATTCATTAAATCATTTTCTTTAAAGCATAAGCAAAACAGCGCTGGGTGCGCAGGGGATTCGCTCCGCCCAACACGCACACCTTTTAACAATAAGAAGTGTGTTTAAATACAGTAAGGTATTACATATTCATAATAACCCCAGGAACGCCTATACATATTCATAACCTTTCCCCGCTTCTTATTAAAATGAGTCTCAGATAACCATTTTCATAGTCTCCTCCTTGACCCTTCCCTGTTACGCCTGAGCAGTGTCACTTAGTGGGTTTGAGGAGGGGTCTTTGAGGGTCTTTAGATGAAGGCTCCTTCAGCTTCGTCACAGTAAACTTTTTACCTTTTTGACTCATTATGATGAATCGGTTGGAACTCAAGCTGCCAAGTCGACCGAAATCAGACTGGCACCCCCTTTTGCTGTAAATCTTGGTTATCTTGTCTCCTCAGGGTTACAACTGGTGCTGTAAAACTTCTTATCTTGGCATTCGATGAGGTTCTGTTTTTTCTTAACACAATTGGTTACATAAGGCTCTAAACTAGGCATTCATTAAGTGGCTTAAAGTGTTAGTTCGTTAGTAGGCACTCATTATGTGGTTGGTTAACCCTTAAAATGTTAGTTCCCTCTATCAATATAATTTCATAAACAAGTTTCACAACTTTTTACATAGAACTTAACCACCTTTTCTTTTTTCCAGGTTCAGAGCCCGTGCCTCATTTGGTTATATCTGTAAACATTAAACATCTCAGCACGAATCACAACTGCATTTCTCACAAGTGGGAACACTGAGATTAGACGGGTCCAGGAAAGGATCAAGCAAGCCCAGGAGGGGACCGCGGGCTACCGGCACCCTCTGGCGGCTACCGCACCCCCCCCCCCCCCACCGTCCCTGCCCCGGCGCCCGGGGCTCACAGAACACGCATTGCAGTTCCCTGCAAATACGGCATGCAAACGGGAAGCCCAACTTCGAACCACCTCTGCTCGCCTAGCTGAGTGCTGCGGACTTTGCAATGGTTTTGGTCACTCAGTGCTATAAACCTGCGCGGGTGCAAAGCTGCTTACACATCTGTGACAGATACAGTTGACTCGCCCCCTTGCAACCAAGCCAGCAGCAGGTTCCAAAGGAGGTAAAAGCCTGAGCTGCAGCCAGGCCAAGAACTCCTTTTAGGAAACCCACAAGGAAGCAGAATGTCACACTGAACACCAATAAGTTGTGGGTGCAAGGAGTCTCGTACATACCTTTCCCACTGTATGCTATTTGACTACAAGCCAACCACTTTGATGATCTTTTGAGGTCCCTTCCAATCCCTAACACTTTATTCCATAAATATAACAGCCTGAGTGAGCCTACTTTGAGTTCACTCTGCTAGACAAGAGTGGCTGTAGGGCAATGATCTTTCACTACTCACAGATTGCTGGAGGAGCCAAAATTAAGTTTTATATACATCATTTAGCTTAAGTAAGTGCGTTTCAAATAGAATGAATCACTTAGAATTATAAGGTCATATAATTTTTAATATACCATCTGCTTTGTAACAACTTAGTAAGCTAAATTTGCTGAAATCTTAAGCTGTACATTGTGAAGTTCTGCTCATATTCACCAAACTTATATCTACTTAATGAAAGCAAAGCAGCTACAAGCATCAACACCACTTGCAAGATAAGGCTTGTTTTGCACCTTATTGAGGAAAATAGAATTTATTTTGGCAAAATAACACTTTCAAGGCCAACACAAAGCTACAGACCATCATGAACACCTGCAAGATAAGGTGTGTTTTGCACCTTACTGAGCAAAACAGGATTCATTTGGACAGAATAACACTTTCAAGGCCAGCACAAAGTGACTACGAACTATCAACAACATCTGCAGCTAAACAAAACAAGGGCCTGTCTGAAGACAGTGAAAGAATCCAATGATAAGCAAGAAGACCCTAGACTCACATATTGCTATTGGACTGAATCATTGTGTGAGGGGTGGGTAAATAGTCTGTAAAGGTATAATTACCCAAGGACTTCTATGCTCAGCTCAGCATATTTGCGAAGGCACCCAACTCAAGCCAACCCTGTTGCTATACTCCATTAAATTATTTATTTCTATGAACTTTGATGCCTGAGAGTTTGCTTTGAGAGACCTAGGAGTGACCTGGCACCAGACCCCTAGAGGGGAGGTAAGCAGGTTGAGATGCAGAATGATGAAACTGAAATTCTAGACAAGCAATATAAAGAATCAGGTGTGCACATATAATCCTTTGGCCATAAATACATATAATCCCTTACCTGTTTTACCTTACCCTCTATGTCTCTTACACATGAACCATTGATCAAGTTTGTATCCAGACGTGGTTACACTCCTCTCTGAGAAGGGGTTTAGAAAGCAAAAGTGTGAAGGGGTTTCGTTAGAAGGAGATATGTTGTTGAATTAGTCAGGCCCAAAGGAATCTCAAGGCCACTTCAAGAAGCTGAGAACAGAATCTGCTGTGAGAAAGAGGGGCGTTTCTTCATTAACAGGGCCTCAGCATGGCGTGAGTCGTCGGACCTATCATCGGTGGGGCTCCAGCGTGTGGACTGCCCACGATACTCATTTAGCGAATCCATGCTTGGAGCGTGGATTCGTGATTAGAGAATAGTTGCGTATATAAGGAGACATGTTTCTGTAATAAATGGCTTTGGCGTGATTCACATTGAATCGGAGTGCTGAGTCCTTTATCGTTCCAACAAATGGTGACCCCGACGTGATACTCCGAACGGCGTCTCACTAAGGTCGGGGAAAAGCCTGGAGCGGCCCAGCCGGAGGCGGCTCAGCTGGACTGAGAGCCGGGCGGAGACGTACGGACGTTCCGCGGATAAATTTTGTTGAAGAAGGCCCCGGGAAAGGTGAGCGGCTGGGAGCAGGAGGAGGGAAGAGTGAAGTTATGGGGCAGAATATATCCTCAGAGGAAGAAGCTATAGTTAAGATCCTCCTGCATATTCTCTCTATGAGAGGACTTAAATATGAAGAAAGTAGCATACGTAGACTGTTGGTTTGTTGTAGAACTAACGGCTACCCGACAGAAGCTGAGAAAGCTTTTAAAATTGAACTTTGGGACGATACAGGGCAGAAATTATGGGATAAGATTAGCGACGGAGATAAAGAAGCTAAATCATTAGCGACTACATGGAAGCTTATAATTTCCACCTTAAAAGAATTTAAGGCTGAGCGGGCTGCGGTTACTGGAATTTTTGCAGCGTTACAGCCTGATAAGAACTCTAAAAATAACTGTGAAGCTTACCCAGTTCGTGTTTTCGATACCCCCCTTACTCCATCCCCTGTTGTGCCTTCAGCACCCCCGATGATACAACAGTCTAGGGCGGAGGGAGGAAAATTACCGAGTGGATGGCCTCCTGTACCATCACACGACCATGGAGAGACCAAGAAGTCCAAAGAACTGGAGTCAGATAATTTGTCAAAAGGACTGGTGAAAGTTGAGAATGCTAAAGTCGTAAATAAGTGTAATATCAATTCTTTTACTGATTTGTGTCCGCCTTCACCGCTTTCTATCCTTCTAACTCCTACAAGAGAACAGAAGGAGCCGCCGGATAAGAACTGGGCAAAAGAACTGTGTGAAAGATCAGATCAGCTAGTAGCGAGTGAATCCAACAGTCAGCAATATCAAGCTATGAGAGAGGTGCCTGAAACCAACAAAGCAGCCAAATCATTTGCAACTGTTAATCAGGGTCCCAATGAGAATTACATGCAATTTATTGACCACCTTCAAGAGACCATCAATAAGCAGACTGAAAACTTAGAAGTTAAGGAAGCACTGGTGTTGAAATTAGCAGTAGAAAATGCTAATGTTTGCTATCAGCATGTTATTTGCGAGTTTTACAGTACATATTAGGTGTTCCTGTGTACCGTCTCTCTGAAAATCAAGCAGCTTGTCAGGAATGTGAGTTAATTGTTTCACTAGTTGTTTTTAAGTGCGCCATAAAACCTTCTGCCTGCTCTTCCCACTCAGGCTGCAAGCAGCCCTTTGCTTCCCCCCCGCTTTCCCCCCCCCCCCCGCCTCAAGGTTTTTACTTGCAAGATGGGGTCAGGAATGATTGTTTTCAGTTGTGTTCCTGAAAAATCAGTATTGGGAGGTGTTTTAAAACATAGAAAAGCACTCGGACAAGAAATCATTAAATCTTTTCAGACAGTTTTACAGGCAGGGCGATTTGAACTTCAACAAGCTGAGAGAGACTTAACTGATAACACACAGGTCAGAAAACTTGTTAAAGTCTGCAAGATGCTTTCCTTATTAACCTGTTTTCTTTGTGGGTATCTGTTTAAGAATGTTGCCATTTTGATAGGTCTTTGTTACATGGTACGATAAGTTCACAGTCTGTTAAATCATGAGATTCCGTTGACTCAAAATGTGCATTTTGTGATAATACAGAACATGGGTAATTTAGTTCTTTACTGCATGAATGTGATGTCTATCCCTGTTTCTCTATTAGGACGGGATGTGTTAGGACAACTAGGAGCAACTCTGGTGACAAAACAACAGCATTTCTAGAAGCGGCCATTGATGATGGGCGACCAGTACTGAAATTACAGTGGAAAAATGATGATCCAGTATGGGTAAATCAATGGCCGCTCAGTAAAGAAAAACTCACCCATGTCGAAGAGCTAGTACAGGAACAGCTTGAAAAAGGGCATTTAGAGACGTCTACAAGTCCCTGGAATACTCCTGTGTTTACTATTCAGAAAAAATCAAAGAAATGGAGGTTGTTACATGATCTTCGAAAAATTAATGATACCATGGAAGACATGGGAGCATTACAGCCGGGATTACCATCCCCTGTCATGATTCCAGAAAATTGGCAGATCTTAATAATTGACTTGAAAGATTGTTTTTTCACCATTGCTTTGCATCCTGATGACTGTAAACGTTTTGCATTTTCCATAAATTCTGTAAATAAGGCTGAACCTGCGAAAAGGTATCAATGGGTAGTTTTGCCAGAGGGAATGAAAAATTCCCCAACTATGTGTCAAATTTATGTAGCTTGGGCCTTGCAATCAATCAGAAAATCTCATCCTGAGTTAGTGATTTACCACTACATGGATGACATATTAATAGCTGGGGAAACTTTTTCGACTGATTTGTTGATAAATGAAGTATCTGATACATTGCAGCACAGAGGATTGCAAATTGCTCCAGAAAAGGTACAAATTCAACCAGCATGGAAATATCTTGGTTGGGAAATTTCTCAGTCCACAGTGAAACCTCAGAAAATAGTATGTCGGCCTGTCATTCAATCCTTAAATGATGTGCAGAAACTAGTAGGTGATCTGAATTGGGTCCGGAGCATTTGTGGGATCACTAATGAGGATTTAGCTCCAATTGTAAAACTGCTAAAAGGGGATAGTGACATTAGCTCTCCTAGAACGCTTACTGCTGAGGCGGATGCTGCTCTGAAAAAGATTATGTCCAAACTTGTAAAAGCTTTCAGCCATAGGTGGAACCCAGATTATGTAATTGGACTACTAATTGTAAACAATACTAACTATCCTTTTGCTCTCATAATGCGATGGACAACTGGTAAGGAGCCGTTAAAGATCTTAGAGTGGGTGTTTTTGCATTTTCGACTCAAATGAACCATTACAACCAGGGTTGAGGTCTTTGCTCAGCTTATAATGAAAGGTAGGCAGAGAATAGTCGAAATTTCAGGGGCTGATCCTGCATATATCATTGTTCCCCTCGTTTCAGAATATTTACAGTGGGCTTTGCAGAACTCCTTACCTTTTCAGATTGCGTTATTAGATTCTCAAGCTTTAATTAAGACATTTTCCCCTCCACACAAGTTAATGTCAGTTTTGAATATGGGATCAATGGAGGAGGGTCCCTCTCTTCTCTCAGAATTTCCTGTTAAAGGACCCACAGTGTTCACTGACGCAGGGGGTAAAATGCAGAAAGCAGCAATTACATGGAAAACAGATGGAAAATGGCACAATGTGATACTAACTGACCTGAAAGGATCAACTCAGCATTTGGAACTCTGGGCTGTAATAGAAGTGTTTATCAGATTTGCTCATAGCCCAGTGAATATTGTTTGTGATTCTTTGTATGTGGTAGGTGTGGTAGCTTGCATTGAAAGATCATTGCTCAAAGAGGTTCAGGATGCACAACTGATGTCTTTGTTCAAGCAACTATGGTTGTTGGTCGAAGAGAGACAACACCGATACTTCATAACACATATCCGTAGTCATCTGACAATTCAAGGCGATTTAGCTGAAGGAAACCGCCGAGCTGATTTTCTTGTATCTCCTGCCTGGGTTCCACCTCCAATAGATAGGTTTGGGCAAGCAGTACATTCTCTTGTTTCCTCCATCAGTCCGCTCAGGTCTTAGAGCGGCAATTTTCATTGTCCGAAAGTGAAGCCCGAGGTATTGTTAAAAGTTGTGCAGATTGTCAGCGCATCTCAGTAGGGCTGGGTGCAGGAGTCAATCCAAGAGGATTAGGAGCCTTGGAATTGTGGCAAATGGACGTCACACATGTCCCTGAATTTGGCAGGCTAAAGTATGTGCATATGTCTATTGATACATATTCTTTCGCCATATGGGCCACTGCTCAGACTGGTGAAACTAGTTCACATGTGCAACGACATTTACGTTCTGCTTTTGCAGCTTTGGGAGTTCCTGCACAGGTCAAGACAGACAACGCACCTGGTTATATTGCCAAAGCTACTGCCACCTTTTTTCAATTGTGGGGTGTTAAGCACATTACAGGGATACCAAATTCTCCTACTGGTCAGGCCTTGGTAGAAAGGATGAATCAAACTCTCAAGCATCAGCTTGACAAACAAAAAGGGGGAACTGACTGTACTACTCCACATGACAGACTAAGCAAAGCATTATATGTCTTGAGCTTTTACGTCTTCTGGAAGGGTTCGACATTCCACCTATGATTCGTCATGGAACAAGCTTAAAAGGACACTTGACAGACCTTAGAGAAAATTAATGTCAGGTCAAAATACGCAATGGAGTTACTGGTGAATGGGAGGGTCCTTTCCAATTAATAACTTGGGGAAAGGGTTATGCTTGTGTCATTACAGACCAAGGATCAAAATGGATTCCTGCGAAATGGGTCAAGCCATGGCTGAATAAAGACAACAAAGATTCGACAGATGCAGAAGGACAGGAGGGAGATAAGTTGTGAGAATTGTCTCAAATGTAAACCATGAATTCTTATTCAGTGTTATAGATGCTCTTAGACCCAGTGGTCTAAAAGCTTATTAGTAAACAGATAAGGTACCTTCCATAGAGAATGCTAATTTGAACAGATAGTAAGAGTTCCAAAAGGGTGATATTACAATTAGATAATCTATGCATAGATAAGGTAAAAGTATAAGATATTTCTACCATGGTAACCTAATTTAGCAACTGGTAAGGTTTTAAAAGAGATATTAAGATTAAGCTATAGATCTTTTAAATAGGTTAATATAAGTTTTAAGATATTAATTCAATAATTAGCATATGAATAGGTTAATATAAGTTTTAAGATATTAAGTCAATAATTAGCATATGCTGATGGTATTAAGTACGTTACTCTATAAACTGCGCAGTTATAGATCTTTTAGGAATTTAAGAGAATATATTGTATTAAGTTGTCTGACTATTCTAAAATAGTGCATTGGTAAGGTTGTCATAAGTAGAATTAAGGCTTTATATATGATATGAAGGTTTGAGTATAAGCAGATAGTTGTTTAATCTTATTAAGTAAGGTTTAGCTACATCATATGTAATTGTAATTATGTTGTTAATCACGTGTCCTATGTTGCAGTGTATTTCAAAGACGATTCAGCATGCTGTTTAAGGGGCCTGACTAGTTCAAGAACAAAAAGGGGGAATTGTGAATGGGTTTCGTTAGAAGGAGATATGTTGTTGAATTAGTCAGGCCCAAAGGAATCTCAAGGCCACTTGGAGAAGCTGAGAACAGAATCTGCTGTGAGAAAGAGGGGCGTTTCTTCATTAACAGGGCCTCAGCATGGCGTGAGTCGTCGGACCTATCATCGGTGGGGCTCCAGCGTGTGGACTGCCCACGATACTCATTTAGCGAATCCATGCTTGGAGCGTGGATTCGTGATTAGAGAATAGTTGCGTATATAAGGAGACATGTTTCTGTAATAAATGGCTTTGGCGTGATTCACATTGAATCGGAGTGCTGAGTCCTTTATCGTTCCAACACAAAAGGGTCCATTCTGAACCTCATGACTCAATGGGAGGGCCTCCCTCTACCTTTTTGCATCTCTTGTCCCCATGTAAATCACTCTAAAACAACTCTCACCTGATTCTGCTTGACATATTTCCCCCATGCAGGAAGTAATAGAGTAAACCTTGTCATTGAACTCTGTTGAGTTGTTCTTTAAATGATCTAAACACTGCTCTGCAACAAGCAGGACCCTGATCACTTATCTGCAACAACAGATAAGTCTGCTTCTTTGTCATAACAATTATCATTTGTCAAACCAATTTTCCATTTCTCTGTTAAGTCCAATACTTATCCTGTGTTATATAAATGGCTTGAAAAAATGTTGACTGTATTAGCAGCCAAATGCTTGACATTGGAATTTAAAGTGCAAAAATGTTTACAATGATTCTAGCCTACTATTTCAGCTGACACTATTTTAAACTTACAAATCCCCATTTATTGACTGAATATTCTTGCCACAGCACACTTGTGTAGATTTTTAAAGAGAGGGGAAGTGCTGAGAGAGCCTCTGGTCAAAGCTGTACTCAGTGCAACCTATATTCTGAATGCTGATTTTGCTGATTTGAATTTCTTTGGTAGTTCCTATCTTTAGAAATTGCTGCAAGTTTGTGTTGAGCCAAAACTTGGGATATTGAACACTGTAAATGTTAACCTCAATCTGAATTTTTTCACTTGCGCTTCTTTGTCTGGCAATATGTTAACATGGGTGTGGCAGTACACTCTCTCCACTCTCCCTCCCCCCGCCCCGAGAACTGATGTGGTAGCTGCATGTGTGCACAGGTGCTCAACCTCCCCCTTCCTTCAATGTGGCAGCTAATGGCTCTTATTGTGAGACCCAGGCCAGAGTCGTTAGAAGAGAGGAGGGGGCACACGTAGCCACAGTAGTGGGGTGCAGAGGTGCACGTAGCCACAATAGGGGAGTAGGGGGGTGCAGAGAAGCCGCAAAGCTTCTAGAATGCCCACAGCCAGATCTGACCAGACTATAAAACGGGACTTCCTGCCGACGACCATTTGTGGTCTTCTCGGAGCTGCGTGTCTGTGTGCCAGAAGCCTCCCCTTAAGGCAGGATCGCCGCCGAAGGTAACCTCCCGGGACTGGGACAGCCTCGCCGCCTCGTTTGGGTGAGTGATAACTTACTAGATATATCTTTGTATTTTTCTCGCTGGATCAGCGAGTGTGTTACATGCTTAAATATAAGCACGTGTATTTTCCTTGCTTATACAGCAAGCGTACTTTTCTTGCCAGACTCAGGCAAGGAAATATCCTTAATATAATTCCTCACTAGACACGTGAGCGTATTTTTTCCTGGAGTCAGGGACGGCTCTGGCATTGTTTATTGTGAGTGAATGTATGCACGCTGTGGATCTCCATTATTCTTATTTTGCTGTACCCCAAATAATCTCCTCAAGTTGATATCCAAACCTGTATTTTATGTTACCGGAGTGCTAACTGATTGTATAAACCCCATTTCTAATTGGTTGTTTTCCCGGACTTTCCCAGACAGAATAAAAGCTTGTTTTGGACCTGGTTGTCCGACTAAAACTAATTTCGGGGTCCCTCCATGACAATGGGGGTTTTCAACCTTTTCTGATACATGGAACCTCTCACAATTTAAATCCACTGGCAACAGAACTGCTCTCCTTAGCAGTTTTTCAAGGAACTGCAGGTCTGAACTCCTGCACTTGATGTGATTAAAGTGATCATATTGTACAGACAGGCCTTGTTGCTTCTCCAAATCATAAACTTTTATCTTAGTAATGCATCAAACCATTTCTGTTTCTTCCAAAGCATTATAAGAGAGCTCGTATTTTCCATTCTTGCTGAAGCTTTATTATCTAGAAGTGCCCTCTGCATGGAAGTCTAAGCAAGGACCTCACCATAGTTAGTTGAATTCATCTTAGGACTGAACATAAAATATTAAAGGGATTCCTTTAGCAGTGCTGAAATAGCTTAAGTGGACCTATCTGATGCTGACAATGCAATTGGCATGCCTTCTGTTAGGGAATGCATGATCAAATTCTGCCTTCCTTGCATGGTATAAGATAAAAATCTGGCCTAGGATTTAACTGTACCTGGTAATTAGGTTTAAAGAACAATAATGCCTCACAAACCTCTCTAGGCCTATGGTAAGCATGCTGGAATCTTGGTTGCCATTTCTGCAAACTGTTTACAATTCACATACTTCTGCAAACCCAATCTTGATCTCAAATTGCTGCTCATAAACAGCATAGCAAAGATTTGATATACGAAGGCATATTTTGAATTCCCCTTTGCTAGCAGTAGCATGGCTAACTTCTAGCATTAAAAAGTCCTCTTAAGTCTCTTCTCATTACAAACAGTGCTTCATTAACTACTTCAATACATCACTCAGCCATTATTTTTTTTTGTGACTGGTGGCAAGGCAGATGTAACAGGCTGTATTTTCTTCTGCTGCTGCTATCTGTCTGTAAATGAATATTTTTCACAACTGGGGGCAGGGCAGCCTCTGTTAACCATCACAGAATTTCTCTGGCAGTGCATCAAAGCCAGATGTTAACCTTCAAAGCATGATCCAAAGCTGATCTTTCAGGCTGTGCTCTTGCTTAACCTTAAGGTACCGGTGTTTATTAGTGAACTTTGATAATGCAGTGATAATTAAAAATGAGGTAAACTCTCCTGTTTCATGCATTATATTTTTAAGGGGGGGAGGTCTTTGCAGGACATGTTCAAATAAGGAAGAATTCAATTACTTGCCCGCATTCACTTGACTTAACACAAAGTTAAGGCTGCTATCCCCAGTTATTAATTGTTTAATGAAGACAAGTGAGCATTGCAAAACATATATCATCCTGGGGAACTAGGGAAATTTTGTAAAAGTGAAGTTTGAGTTAGTTCTAGGAGAACTGTGTTTGAAGAGAGATTTAGGGGCAAGAGAACTGGGAGGAGGAGACTTACGATGTAAGAAACTATTATCTTGACAATATAATAAGCTCAGGCATGATCTCTCAGCAAAGCATATTTTATTAATGATTTTGCAAGACTGGGTGTTCTACCTAAGGTAGGCACACCAAACAGGGCTCGACCCCCTCTTTATATTCCCCTAATCCTGGCCGCAAATTCCGTCCCTTGTTTCCCCACTGGTTAGGTGCTTCAGGGTTTACAGCCTATCCAACCCTTCTTGGATGTCCCACCTGTGTTTGCATCTCCCACTAATCCAATTCTAACACCCCCCTTCCCTTATTTATTTATTTCCATTTAAGGTATAATTCCTCAGTTCTCTGACTACTACCCACCCCCTAACTTAACCTTTAATCACAGAATCTGGTTTGCACTAGTACATTTCCCCGATTTTGTGCAAAGAGGCTTTGTTTTACATTCAAGATTAGATAGTCCTGGATGCCTCAGTCCTTATCTGCTGGGCCAGGTTTCAGATTGCAAAGACAACATTCTTTCCTTAACAGCTTCTTACAATCTCCTCCTCTCCTTATTTTTACTTTTGTTTTCGCATTCTCTTATTATATGGTTCCGTAGGTGGCTTCAAGCCTACCCAACATGATTTCATATTTTTCTTCGGGAGTTAAGTTTTCGGTACTGTTCCCTTCTTCCTGTTTTTCTATCAGCATCATTTTATTGGGGTATGGCGGTGACCCTAAAGGCATTTACTTTGATAGAGCTATCTCAATAAGGTGTTGAACAAGTCCCTAGACACATAGGATGATGTAGTGTCCTATCACAGTTAGCACTCCTGCTACTATGATTAAAGAAGTAAAATCAGATACTATCATTCCTTTCCATTTTCCAAACTAAGATTCTAACTATCCTGTGAGTGAACTATCTATCCTTGAATTCTCAGCCAATTCTTCTGCTGAAGTCATGAGTCCTTGCAATGCTCTGGTTATAGTTCCATCAGGGAGAGTATTGTTTGGGATTAAGGTGCAACACTTATCTCCTAACATTACACATACACCCCCTTTTTCTGCTAACATCATATCTAGGACCATCCTATTTTCCCATGCCATTCTACTAGTAGCATCTAATTGTTCAGCGATTCCCTTAACTGCTTCTCTAGTATAATTTATAAATCATTGTTGGTTATAATAGATGTAATTTATCCAATCTACATTCTTGTTTGTAGTTACCAACCAGAATAAAAATGATTCAAAGCCCGCTGTTACCTGATTTCTTGCTTTGCGTTCATCGGGGACCCCTCTGTGGACTCCAGTCAAATCAATATAAACTCTGTCATCAAAGGAAAACCCTAAACTCCTTTTCCGTCACCCTGATGAATTGTGGTGTTCAAATGCCAGGGTGAAAGGAATTGCCAGTTGAACAATGGCACAAGTATCTTCCCAGTGGGGAAGTAAAGTGGAATGAAGTGTCCTCTTCCCACAGTACCACCGAAGATCTGCTCGGGGAACATTTAAAGAAGTATAATTGCTTTCATGAGGAGCAACTTCCAGTGTCTCTACACACCTACTCATGTTTCCTAGGAACCTGGTATCAGTCCCGCCCCATTGTGAGAGACAGGCAGTATGATTTCCAATTATTCCTGAAGCTGCTGGAGGAACTCTGATATCTTTCTCCCGTAAGGCTGGAAAGAGTAGGGAGAGAGTATGACACAACTTATTTCCCCATGCTGTAGAGTCTTGGTATAAGGCTAAGATGCACTCCATCCTGAATAACCTGGATGGGTGTACTTTTTGATGGATAAAGAACTGGCTGGATGGCCAGGCCCAAAGAGTTGTGGCGAACAGAGACAAATCCAGTTGGTGGCTGGTCACAAGTGGTGTTCCCCAGGGATCAGTATTGGGGTCAGTTCTGTTTAATCTCTTTATCAATGATCTGGATGAGGGGATTGAGTGCACCCTTAGTAAGTTTGCAGATTACACGAAATTAGGTGGGAGTGTTGATCTGCTGGAGGGTAGGAAGGCCATACAGAGGGATCTGGACCGGCTGGATCATTTGGCTGAGGCTAATTGCATGAGGTTTAAGAAGGCCAAATGCCGGGTCCTGCATTTGGGTCACAACAATCCCATGCAGTGCTATAGGCTTGGGGAAGAGTGGTTAGAAAGCTGCCTGGCAGAAAAATATCTGGGGGTGTTGATCAACAGCAGCCTGAATATGAGCTAGCAGTGTGCTCAGGTGGTCAAAAAGGCCAACAGCATCCTGGCTTATATCAGGAATAGTGTGGCCAGCAGAATTAGACAAGTAATCATTACACTGTACTTGGCACTGGTGAGGCCCCACCTTGAATATTGTGTTCAGTTTTGGGCCTCTCATTATAGGAAAGACACTGAGGTACTAGAGAGAGTTCAGAGGAGGGTGACAAAGCTGGTGAGGGGCCTGGAGCACAAGTCTTATGAGGAGCGACTGAGGGAACTGAGGCTGTTTAGCCTTGAGTAAAGGAGGCTGAGGGGAGACCTTATCACTGTCTACAACTACCTGAAAGGAGGTTGTAGCATGGAGGGCATTGGTCTCTTCTCCCAAGTAGCAAGTGATTGGACAAGAGGAAATGGCCTCACATTGCACCAGGGGAGGTTCAGATTGGATATGAGGAAAAAATTCTTCATGGAAACAATTGCGAAGCAGTGGAACAGGCTGCCCAAGGAAGTGGTGGAGTCACCATTCCTGGAGGTGTTTAGATGAGGTTCTTAGGGACATAGTTTAGTGCTAGATTATGGTTGGACTCAGTGATCTTGAGAATCTCTTCCAACCAAAACGATTCTATGATCACCTGCTGATCTTCACTCCATTCCAGGCCACAGGTCTCCCTTGTTCACACGCATAGCAATTGCTCGTTTAGACTTTGCGCTGTATGTTTGATCCATTCTACCCAAGTATTTGTATCTCCATGTCCTGTTTCTCTTTCAAAGGTGTCTCTTAAATCTGATATTTCTATGACAGTGACCACTTTAGAGTCATTCAGCAGGACCCAAGGTTCTATTGGAGGTTTTTGAGTAGGTGATCCTGTTGCTGCTTCATTACTATTGTTCTTTAATGCTTGTATTTTGAACCTTCCTATGGGATCTTTTCCACCAATATCTGCTCCCAATCTGTAAACTCTGAGTCATCTACTCCCTGTATTGTAATTAGCAAAGAGTTGCACTACAGGGACTCACATCCCGGGAGAGATTGACCTTTGGATAGGGTAATTTTTCTTTTCAACTCTGTACTTCAAGGAAATAAGCATTCCTCACTCACTGTCCCCTCCCTAAACTCTGTGGTCCAGAAAACACTGTTCCAGGAGGGACAAGAAGAGACAGCAGTGGAAACTATGCACTTCTCCCAATCATCCCTACTAGAGCAGCTCGGTTCCTCTGGACACATGTATTTGTTTTCATGACTCAATTCTCTTTGGCTCTGTACATCTCCACAATGAAGGATCTGGCAAGCATCTACTAGAATTGTTAGGGAACCTTCAATTTCAGTGATGTTAATGATAAGTAACCCTTTTGTAAATTCTACATAATACAGGATTAATAATCCCCAAATGTTCCATCTCATTTTTGTCTTTGTATCTTTAGTCAAGGGGGGTTGTTAGTTGTCTGTACTTGCCACTCACTGTTGTCCTTCGGAGATTCGATTGGCCCTTTGATCCATGTGTAATGAGTCCACACTTTCTCAGCTGTTCGTACTGCTGTCTCTGTGATCAGTAGAACTTGAAATGATCCTTCCCAATCTGGCTGAAGCTTAGTTTCCTTCCAAAATCTGACCAGGACCCAGTCTCCAGGCTGAAACTTGTGAGCTGCAAACTCTAATGGCAGAGTTTGTGCTAAAAGCCTTTGGTGCCTGAGAGAAGATGACAAGCCAAGTATATAGTTTTTGAGAAACACATCTTTAGTTTTGATCTGTGGGGGTCCATTATTTCTGCCTAGGTATGGTAGCCCAAAGAGCATTTCAGAAGGCAAAACTCTTACATCCTTGCGAGGAGCAGTTCTGATTCTCAACAGGGGCTATAGGTAGATATCTAGTCCAGGTTGATCTAGTTTCTGATACTAATTTTGACAATTGCTTTTTTAAGGTCTGGTTCATCCTTTCTACTTTTCCAGATGAAGGAGGATGCCAAGAAGTATGGAAATCCCAAGATATCTCCAGACTGTCCATTAGTCCTTGCAGCACCCTAGAGGTAAAATGTTGCCCTTGATCTGAGTCTATATTTTCCACTATTCTGTATCTAGGAATAATTTGTTCTAAAATCACTTTTGCTACTGCTACTGCTGTAGCAGTACTTAGAGGGAAAGCTTCTACCCACTCAGTACCAACACAAGTAAGTATTTAATTCGACCGACTGCAGGTAATTCCGTGAAATTGACTTGAATACTCGGAAAGAGTTGTTGCTTTTCGATGCAAGAGATGGAACCTGACACACCAATGTGATGTTCACAGAGTTCACTTTATTGTCGGACCGGGCTAGCTTTATACCAAAGCTGCCCTGTCCATGTGCCTTGCAACAATGTGATTGGTTACAACACGCGCTATACAATAATGTGATAGGCTGCATGCACTGTCCACGCGCTCTGCACGTGCATGTCCGGCGATTCCTCATTCATTGTCACCTTCTTATGGGGCTCCTTTCATTTCTTTTGTCTCTGGCTTCACCTCTCAGCCAGGCTGGCAACAATCCCATCCCCCTGGGCGGGGCAGGGGGGGGCTCTGCCACTATATCTCACCCTCTTTCATTTAATATAATGTTAACTATAAGCCATATAGTGCTTTGAAGACAGTGCAAAATACAGGGTAAGAACATTAAGGCTAATACAACTGCAATTAACAAGAACAGACCTATTTTCAATATTCCTTTAACCAAACAAGGCATCCAACCCAAAAAAACCCCAACATCTTCTGTTATTTTCGTGTTCTGCAAATCTTTTATCTTTTTATCTTTTAAGTTCAAGCAACACATACAATCAAACTCTTCATAACTGTGACCATGACCAATAACGAAAAATTAATCACTGCTCTGTTTTTACAAAATGATATTCTCAACATTGGCTACATCCGTTGCTAAAAGCGATAACACCTCTGAGGTTAAGGGTTGCCATCATTGCAATCGGTTTCTTCTTTGTTAGCTAGCCAAGGTCTCACCCACTTTGCTGGGATCCACGAATTTTTATGGTTACCTGTAGAAACACAAGCATATCCCCTTCCCCAGGTTATTAATGACATGGGACCTTCCCATTGTTGTGTTATCGGATTAAACACACTAACCTTAGGTACATTTTCAGAAAAATCTTTGACGTTTTTGATATGGTGCATAACAACAGGTTCCATTTCAGTCTCACTTTTAGGATTAAGCCAGTTCAGCACATACAATGCCTTCATCAAAACCTCTTCTGAACCCACACCAATTCCCCCTTGTTTTTTCAAAACAGACAAAAGATTTTTCAAGGTGCGGTGTGCACGCTCAATAATTGCCTGGCCAGTAGAATTATAAGGGACTCCGAACAGGTGTTGTACCTTCCACTGGATGAGGAAGGTTGCAAGTGTGTCAGAATGGTATGCAGGACCATTATCTGTTTTGACCTGTGTAGGAACACCCATGACAGCAAAAGCTTGTAATAAATGATGCTTTACCACTTCTGCATTTGCTGAGGTCAAAGCTGTAGCCCACAGCAGTCCTGAACAGGTATCTATGGACACATGAATGTACTTTTGTCGGCCAAACGGTGCAAATTCAGTAATATCAGTTTGCCATAACTGACCTGGCTGCAAGCCCCAAGGATTTACTCCCTTTTGTTGGAGAGGCACTATGCAGGCACAATCAGGACAAGTTGCAATAATGGATCGAGCTTGTTCCTTGGTAAGTGCAAACTGTTTTCGGAGTGATGCTGAGGACTGATGGAAGAACTCGTGAGCTTGTCTGGCTTGTTCAAAAGGAGATACATCTGTCACTGCTACGAGTTTGTCTATAATGTCTATAATCTCAACTAGACCACCTGGCAGGTTAGAATGGCTTTTTATATGCATTATAAATACTGGCACTGTCCTATAATCTAACATGTTCCACAAATTTAATAATGCCTCAAACAACAAGGAATTGGAAACTCGCTGCAAAAGCGCTCTATGTATTCTTTGTACAACTCCCACAACATAAAGAGAATCTGCTACCAGATTAATTGGGCAGTTATGCCATTTTTGTAATGCTGCTATCACCGCTTGCAACTCTAAAATTTGGACCGATCCTTCAGCTACAACAATCCGTGAATGCCACTGACCATTTTCAAACCATACAAAACCTCCTTTGCGTGAGCGATTACTTGCATTTGTGAAAATGGTTATCACATCTAATGGATGCTCACTAACAATTGACATAGGCTCCAAGGGGAGGTTGGTTTTAAATATGGGATGGAGTGGATAATGATTGGCCACCTGCACCGGAATCCAGGCAAGAGTTAAGGCGAGATCGTCATGTTTGAGAAGGATCTGTTCAAACAAATTGAGAGAAATAGAAATCACAATTTTAGCAACAGATGATCCAGACAAGGTCAGAGACTGGCTTAGTCCTTTCACTACCACCTGGGCAATGGCTTCCCACCTTTGAATGATGGTGTTTTGTTTTTGACTGTTTAAAAATATCCATTCTAATACTAACAACGGATCCTTTTCTTCCATGCTCCACTGGGCCAAAAGTCCTGCCACCTCCTTATTGGTATTATAGACATAAAGAGTAACAGGCAATTCTGATCTTATCCAGTGAGCAGTATTCTGTGAAACTTTTCTTGCAATCTGCTCAAGCGCTTTTTGTGCTTCTGGTGTAAGGCATCGTGGTTCTTGGGGGTCTTGTCCCCCACAGAGGAGACTAAACAACGGTTGCAAATCTCTATTTGTAATTCCCACAACATTTCTTATCCACGGCAAGTCCCCTACCAACTTCATTGCATCGTCAAGGGTTGCTACCTTTGCTTTCACAGTAAGCTTCTGAGGTCTAATCATGGTCTAAGTTAGTTCATAGCCTAAATATTTCCATGGTGCGGTTCGCTGTACCTTTTCTGGTGCCACAACCAGACCCCACTGACCTAATTGCTTCGTCAACTGAATTATTGTATCCTCACTAATTTCCTTTTCATTGCACAAAAGGATATCATCCATATAATGATAGATGATCATCTGAGGGTGTTGTTGCCTAAATGACTTTAAAGCCAAATCTACATACCATTGGCAAATAGTAGGAGAATTTTTCATTCCATGAGGTAACACTACCCAATGACATCTTTTCATGGGAGCTTGATGATTAAGCACTGGAACAGTAAAGGCAAACTTTTCACAATCCTCTGGGTGTAATGGGATTGTGAAAAAACAATCCTTCAAATCAATGACAATTATATCCCAATCTTTTGGAAGCATGGTTGGGGTAGGAAGACCTGGTTGCAGTGCCCCCATATCTTTCATTACTGCATTAATTGCCCTAAGGTCTTGTAACAAACGCCACTTCCCTGATTTCTTCTGGATAGTAAAAACAGGTGTATTCCATGGGCTGGTGGAAGGGACCAAATGTCCGAGACGGAGTTGCTCTTCAACCAACTCCTCTAAATGCGTGAGCTTTTCCTTTCGTAATGGCCATTGATCCACCCAGACAGGATCATTTGTTTCCCAACTCAGCTTCATACACGGCCGGGTGTTGCTCGCCGCAATGGCCATTATCAAAAAGGCGACTGCATGACTATTCCCCACTGAGACATCACATCCCTTCCTAATAATGCAATTGTCGCGTTCAGAACATAAGGCCGTACCCATGCCTCTAAGCCCTCGATCTCTTCTCTTATCTTAACCGTATGTGTGCTGATGTGGGTAGGAGTGGCCCCCCCCAATCCCCACTACCATGATGTTTACTGCTTCTAAAGGCCAACATGGAGGCCAATCAGCGCGAGGGATAATTGTCACATTTGTGCCTGAATCTAAAAGCATTCTTTTTCTCCTAATCTCACTTCCAGGCCCATATATGGAACCTAGATGGTTTGTCCAAAGTCAGTTTTTCTGTGAAAGCAACCACAGGGGCTCCGGTAGAACCAAAACCTTTCTGACCTCTTTCCGCATCTAAAGCCTTTGGGACACATGCTCTAAAGGGTACCAATTGCGCTATATGGGTCCCCTGTTTAATGGTCACAGGGGGTGTTAGGACTTGCAACGTAATGCCTATGTGTCCAACACAATCAGAGTCTATTAATCCAGGCAAAACAAACAATCCCTGTCTTGAAGCAGAAGAACGACCTATTAAAAGTGCACTCAATCCATACCCTAGGGGCCCCCGTTACTGTAGATGGAACTACATGTACAGACCGGTCTGTTATTGTGACGTCTGTTCCCACGGCCAGATCGACGCCTGCGCTTCCTGAGGTTGCTGCCCTGAGCTCGGACAAACAACCATGGCTGTTCCCCCTCTAGGCTGGTATTGTGGTGTCATCGCGCCCCAGCCCCCGGTGCTGGCCCTCCCGTTTCCCGGCAGCGGTGTCCCATCTTTTTTAAAATTTGAACGACACTCCACTGCTCGGTGTCCATACTTATCACACCGACTGCACGTGCCATCAAAGCGCGAGTAATCGAGGGGAGCTGATGACTGACTAGTGCCGTTACTAGTTCCCCCTCTCCGAGTGTACTGAGGGCAATTTCTTTTAAGATGTCCTGTCTGTCCGCAAGTAAAACATGCTTGGCCGCGAGAAGAAGGGCTTCGGCCTTTCATTGCAGGCTTAAGTGCTGCAGCCAAGGCCGCAGCGTGGGCTTGAGCATGTATTTTTGCCTTTTCTACCTCCTGTTGAATAATCGGTACCCGTGTACAAGCTTCCACCATCTCTGCCAGAGAAGCAGTTTTTCCCAAGCCGGCTAATATCTTTTGTCATTGGGTGTTTGCATTCATCGTGGCCAAATCTTTCCCCACAGCAGCTTTTGCCTCTGGAGTCAGGTTAGGAGAAGCATCTATAGGTTCTTTTAAACGGTCCACAAACTTCATATATGGTTCCTCAGGATCCTGCTTTATTCTAGAATAGGGTGGCACAGGGTTACCTGTATTTGTATTCTTTCACTGCCGCCAGAGCAAGCCCTTGCGTTTGCTGCAAAATCCTTGGATGTAATGCTGCCTGAGTGGCACTATCCGCATATTGCCCATGATGTGATACTGTGATGACCCAGTAATTGGTCCATACTAGCTAATCGTAATGGATCATCAGCTGGTAAATGAACATTTTCTAATACTGCCAATTCCACCTTCCCCTGCCACTTGTCCAAGAACAGCAGATACCCCGTCGGGGGAAGCAATAACTCCATCAATGCCCTAATATCTGTCAGAGTCAGTACTTGCCCCTTGAAAAATGAATTGATTAGCTGCATCACATGCTTATTATCCATACCATATTGCATAACTGCACTTTGCAATTGTTTAACCGTTTTCCAATCAAAGGGCGACCACCGCCTTTGTCCTCTATTATCTATGTGCACTGGCATTGCTGTAATACTGCCAGGTAACATAATCCCTTCAATGGTTGCATCCCTGATTACCCCTTGCCAGCATTGCCCTGCATTATAAGAATGATCTCGAGGAATATCTCTACCCTGATGCACAGGGGCAGCACCCAAATTATCATTTCTGTCACTGTTATACAATTCCCTTGTGTTTCCCTGTGGATCAGTAAGTCGACGCATATTTGCAAACCTATCTGCTGACCCAGTCTCTAGCCCTTTTCCATATCACACTCACAAATATTCATCTGCTTCTCTTACAGACCACATTCCATCTTCTACACATTGCTTTGCCCATTTTTGTACTCGCTCCTTTTTAATTCGGAGCTCCTCAGGAGTGAGGTCCAATTCCACTCCCTCCCGTTCCTGTTTTCCCCGTTTTTCACATTCCCTGCAAATTGCCTCCAACCTGTCCTTAATTGCATCTGATGCCTTTTTATATGCTATTAACCGTGAAGTTTTACTTGTACCACCATCTAGCCGCTTCATTGCTTTTAGAACTTCTTGCATCTGAATCTCCTGCCGTCTCAGTAAGTCCTTCAGGCTCTGCACGTGGCTCTCCTCCTGGAAGTCAGGGTGATTTTGTTGTCCGCCGCAGTGCTCCATCGAGTCCTCCGGCAGAGGCACATCAGCTGGATTAACTTGTCCTGGCTTGTTGAAACTTGCTGGTTGCTGCCATTCATCATCGGAGGCAGGCAATGGCTCAAAGGGTGCAGAGGGTATAATTTGCTCTCCGCCCCAGAACTCCAGATCTGATACGGGACATACCAGCGGTATTGATTTTTCGGAGTTCTCGGAGCGGGGCAGCTTGCGGCGGGCGGCTCTGGGGGGACGGCACACACTTCCGGCTCCCCTGAGACTTCCTCCATCAGCAGCCTGATCTCCCGCCACGGTCCGGCAAGATCACAAGCGTCGCGGCTCCCCCTTGTGACCGCTTCCCATAGTTCAGTCCCTATCTCCTCCCATGTACCGAGAGAAAAAAATTCGTCTGTCGATGGGATAAACCCCTTCCGCTTTGCGAATAGTAAAAGACGCTCCACTGCGTCTTTTTACAAAAATCTTCCTGTTCGTGCAGCCAGCTGCAGAATACTTTTAACTATTGCTTTTTCTTCTGCGGATGCCACGTTTCCCATGGTGCCTGATTCCCCGTAGGCCTACTTCCCGCTATTCTTAGAGCGCCCGGCTGACTTCGCTGTCCTGGCGGCTTCCTCGCTTTTTCACTTCTGTCGATCTTCTTTGATACGAAGTATCACGTCGGGGTCACCAAAATGTCGCTTTTCCATGCTAGAGACGGAACCTGACACACCAATGTGATGTTCACAGAGTTCACTTTATTGTCAGACCGGGCTAGCTTTATACCAAAGCTACCTTGTCCACGTGTCTTGCAACAGTGGGATTGGTTACAACATGCACTATACAATAACGTGATAGGCTGCATGCACTGTCCACACGCTCTGCATGTGGGTGTCCGGCAATTACTCATTCATTGTTACCTTCTTATGGGGCTCCTTTTGTTTCTTTTGTCTCAGACTTACTTCTCAGCCAGGCTGGTGACAACCCCATCCCCCTGGGCGGTGGGGGCTCTGCCACTACAAAGGGTCATAAATTTGAACTCTGCCCTCCCACAGGCTGCTTTTAAAGTGTCTTTTTATTTTTTTTTTTTTTTACAGACTACGCATCTCTCACAAAGTTGCTTGGCTACAGTATAGATTCCAGTACACTCATATTTTCGTAACACTATGTCATACATTGCTTTTGTTTCCCAATGGCTCCCTGTCACGGTCCATTCGGTGATGGACTCATGATGGTTCTTTTACCTTGATCTCAAAGCGCAAAATTAAGGCAACCAAAATGCCAAGGGGTTATAATTCAATCAAACAGTGTTACTTTATTAATTTGCGTGTAAAGCGGCACGCGATAGAGAGAGAGAGTAAGAAAAAGGGAAAAGAAATGGGGAAAAAGTAAAAGTAAAGATGAGAAAAGAGGTTGCGTTTATCACCAGGAGAGCTTCAGGGGCGTCCCTCTGGTCTCCGCTCCCATAGAGTCCCGGAGGTCCTCCGTTGTGGTTTAGGATCCTCTGGTGGGAAGATCTCCACAGTGTCCATTCAGGAGTCATCTCTTATGCTTCTTCACCCCCCCTTGCTCCCGTTGTCTGAGGCCAGTCTCCACCTTGATTTCACAACCCAGGCTTGTACTGTGCAGGCTTGAAAGATTCACGCTTCCTTTTGCCAACACTTGCGTGGCCTGCATTCAAGGGTCTTTTTCTGGTCCATTGGGTGACCTCAGGACCCTTGGCGAGCTTCTGGGCATGCTCCTTTTTGTTGGCCATTGTTTGGGGGAGCAGGTGGGGGACAGGTGTGACTGAGGCTGCATGTGAGAACACATCTTCTGGACGACAGCTGTTGTCCCTCAATCGAAGAGACCCTCATAACAATCACTTTCAGGAGGCGGGTGCTAGTTTGGCTGAAAAAGCAGGCGAAGCCCATACAGCAGCCATTGTGAGCAGCAGCCCCCTCCATATCGGGGAAACCAGTGCAACACAATGCTTCTCCTCGGGCCTCTCTCCCAAGTCATTGTCCATGTGTTCTTTCTGTCAGGGCCTCAGTTCTCTCAGTTCCTGATGGCGATGTTCAGGCAAATACTGCTCCATCTTCAGACCGACTATCACACTCCCCTGATGTAAAATTGCTAATACTTCTCTCATGGTTTGCTTATTTAACATTTCTCTACCATCTGGGAGTACTCACTTTCCATTCTGTTCCCTGGTTCTTAATTCTTGGAGGACTTATTTTTCTTTTTCATTGAATACTGGGATTTCCTGTGGGGCTGGGACCTCAGGCATGAGATAATTTATAGTTATTACCTCAGGCTTTAAAACTGCTTCTCAGGCCATTTCATCTGCTAATCAGTTTCCCCTGAGGCAAAAGGAGTTTCCCCTCTGATGAACATTAATGCGTACTACAGCTACCTCTACTGGCAACTGCAAGTTATGTAACACTTGTCTAACGTGTTCTTCATCAACCAATTCTTTCCCTTTGCTGTTAATGAGACCCCGTTTGTGTGCACATACGCAGGCACATCGCAAGAAGAGCCAGAGGCCACGGATGCATTTGCAAAGAGCAAGTTTTATTTTAGTTACCTCTCTACTGGGGGATCTCCGAAGCCACACCTAAGCTCCCAGGCAGAGCTGACACAAGTGGGGACGCAGGCGCTGGTCAGTTCAGCCCTGCTGGAAGATCGCTGGGCCTGCTGAGCTCGCCTGTATTTCAAGGCTTCAGGCAGGCGCAGCCTCCCACTCTTTCTCACAACAAAGCAGGAATCTCAGACATAGTGATAAGGTGCCCAGAGTTTCTCCCAGACCTGTGTTATCTAACACAGAGGTTCTACTCATCAAGCACACAAGGTCAGTAAGACAATTAGTGTGATGTGTGTGCTTTTTCTACAGACAGGTGCAAGTCACTTGAGAGTATTTACATTTAACTAACCTCCTCGCCAAATCTTCCGCTGTATCCCCATACACCGTTCTTCCCAATTTTTCCCAAAGGTATGCACTACTCCAAATGCATATCTAGAACCAGTATAAATAGTACCTTCTTTTCCCTCTAACATTCTCAATGCCTGATTGAGAGCATATAACTCACGTTTGAACTGACCAATTATTAGGCAACCTTCCCATTTCCCTTATTTCATCACTCACCCCCTAAATGACAGCATATCCATTGTGTCTTTTTCCCTGAATTACCCTTGAAGACCCATCCATGAAGAGGTACAGCCCTGCAGGTAGGGGCATGTCTCTCAAATCAAGTCTTTAGTTTGTTATTCTATCAAGTCTAAACAATTATGCTCTAAATCTCAGTCTTCATTGTTACCTCTCCATAGGAAAGCAGCAGGGTTTCGATAAGATTCTGTTGTTAAAATCAAATAATCTTTCTTGATTAATATAGCTTCATATTTCAGGATTCTTGAGTCAGTTAGCCATCTCCCAGCTTTCTGGATCAAGATTGTTTTCACTTGATGGGGAGTGCTCATGACTAAAGTTCCTCCAAAGGTTAACTTCCTACTTTTCTTCCACCAGAAGAGCGGTTACTGCTACAGCTTGCACACACTCTGGCCAACCTCGAAACATTGGGTCCAAGAGCTTGGACAAGTATGCTACCGGTTGTCGCTTCCCCCCCAACTCCTGTGTCAAAACCCCTAGAGTGGTTCCCGTATCCACTGTTGCAAACAAATGGAAAGGCTTATCTAAATCTGGCAGAGCTAGAACTGGTGTAGTTATTAAACGTTGTTTCAGTTTAAATTCTGTCTTTTCTTCTGTCCAGGTAAGGACATCGGGTTCCTCATCTAATAACTTGAGGTGTAACCCTTTGGTCTTTTGTGCATACGCTTCAATCCATAGGCAACAGTATCCAGTTAATCCTAAAAACTTCCTCAATTCTTTTTTTGGTTTTGGGAGCGGTAGGTTGGCAATCCCCTGAATTCTTTCTCTATTTATTCTACACTTTCCTTCTGTAATAAGATGTACCAAATATTTGATCTCCTTTTCTACATTTTGGAGTTTTGTTTTTGAAACTCGTAAGCCCTGTTTCCACAGGAAGTTCAGAAGTGAATCAGTGGCTTTCTTTACCCTTGGCCATTCTTCTCCAGAAAGTAATAGATCATCTACATATTGTAATAATAGAACTCCTGGAGGTGGTTCAAACTGTTCTAAAATTTGCTCTAGCACCTGCCCAAATAGATTAAGCAATTCAGTAAATCCCTGGGGTAAGACAGTCCACCTAAGTTGTTTCTTATGTCCCTTTTGGGGATCTTCCCATTCAAAAGCAAATAGATCTTTACTGTCTGGATCTAATGGACAGGCCCAGAAAGCATCTTTAAGATCTATAATGCTAAACTATCAGTGTTCATATGGTATCTTGCTCATTAATGTATATGGGTTTGGGACAACGGGATGTCAAACTTTCACAATTTTGTTTGCTCTCCTCAAATCTTGTATTAACTAGTAGGACCCATCTGACTTTTACACGAGTAAGATGGGGCTATTAAAGGAAGACATTCAAGGTTCCAGTATCCCATCTTTGAGCAGAGTTCGAATGACTGGTTGGAGGCCTTTTTTTCCTTCAAAAGAAATGAGATACTGTTTTTGCCTTACTACCTCATGTTCCTCCTGCAAGGTTATATTCAGGGGGGGTATATTTAAACTTCCCCTATTACCTTCTCTGACCCATACCACAAGGTCTATGTCTGTTTCATCTTTTTCTGTTAATATATTCATGGTAATTGTCATACATTCAGTGTGAGTTTTGATTTGTAATCCAAATTGTACAATTAAATCTCTTCCTAATAAGTTACTTCCCATCTCAGGGATATATAGTAGTTGCCCCTGAACATTCTTGGTTTTGAGCTTTAACACTGTAGGCTCGAAGATGGGAACTGTAAATCCTCTCCCTTCTACCCCTGTAACTGACACACATTGATCGGACAATTTCAGCGCTAAGGGAATATACTTCAAAGAAGTTCTAGCAACACCCGTATCTACTAAAAAGACCACATTTTCTTCCTGGGATCCCACCTTTATGTTTATCAAGGGCTCTGAGTGGGACCTGTAACTAAAGAACCCCTGACTCCCCTATTCTTGGTTCCTGAAATTCATCATCGGAATTACTCCTCTCCTCTCCTCTCCTCTCCTCTCCTCTCCTCTCCTCTCCTCTCCTCTCCTCTCCTCTCCTCTCCTCTCCTCTCCTCTCCTCTCCTCTCCTCTCCTCTCCTCTCCTCTCCTCTCCTCTCCTCTCCTCTCCTCTCCTCTCCTCTCCTCTCCTCTCCTCTCCTCTCCTCTCCTCTCCTCCCCTCCCCTCCCCTCCCCTCCCCTCCCCTCCCCTCCCCTCCCCTCCCCTCCCCTCCCCTCCCCTCCCCTCCCCTCCCCTCCCCTCCCCTCCTCGAAGTTATAGCATCCAGCTGATGGCAGGGAACTCTCCGGGCAACCCCTGCCACAGTAGGCCCCTGCCTTGTGCCATTGTCTCTCTTCTCATTCCTCGCATTCCTCGTCCACCCCTCCCCTGGCCTTGGTTCCAATTTCCTCCCCTTTGTTGTATTATTGGCTCAATCATTGGTTTCATTACTTGGTCTACTGTAGAGACCATAATTTTAACCTTTTGCTTATGTTTGTCCAACGCAGAGCCACAAAGATGATTAAGGGAGTGGAGCATCTCCCTTATGAGGAAAAGCTGAGGGAGCTGGGTTTCTTCAGCTTGGAAGAGACTGAGGGGTGACCTCATTAATGTTTACAGATACATAAAGGGTGAGTGTCATGAGGATGGAACCAGGTTCTTCTCGGTGACAACCAATGATAGGACAAGGGGTAATGGGTACAAACTGGAACACAAAAGGTTCCACTTAAATTTGAGAAGAAACTTCTTCTCAGTGAGGGTGACAGAACACTGGAACAGGCTGCCCAGGGAGGTTGTGGAGTCTCCTTCTCTGGAGACATTCAAAACCCACCTGGATGCTTTCCTGTGTAACCTCATCTAGGTGTTCCTGTTCCCGTGGGGGGATTGGACTAAATGATCTTTCAAGGTTCCTTCCAATCCCTAACATTCTGTGATTCTGTGTTTCTCCTCCTCCCACTTTGCATACACTTTCTGAGCTTCTCTTAATAAATCTTCTATCAGCCTTTCACTCCAACCCTCCATCTTTTGCACCTTTTTCTGAATATCTGACCAGGCTTTAGTAACAAAACGTACTTTTAACAGCCTCTGGGCCACAGGGTCTTCAGGATTAATTCCTGTATATTTTCTCATTTGATCTCATAAACGTTGTAAAAAGGCAGATGGATTCTCTTGCTGAATCTCAAAAGCTATTGCAAAATTTTGGGACTTTGAGAATGTTTCTTTAATTCCTTGTATTATTAAATCCTGCAGATCCGTCATTTGGTCCCCGTGTCCTGGAGTATTATTATCCCACTTAGGGTCAGTATTAGGAAATTTCTGCTCTGCAGGAACGACTCCTTCCCCAGGCAGGTTCCTTCTTTCCCGCTCCTGCATAGTTGCCCTCCTGATCATTCCCCTCTCCTCTCCACTGAACAAGTGTTCATAATTGACACCATATCTGGCTCTTTTGTATGAACACCATGTAAAGAATCTTGGTTTTGGGATAACAGTTGTAGCGCACCAGATGAGACACTAATAAAAGCCTTGCCCAGTCCAGCTTGCTGCGGTGGTGGGGGAGTGGGTGCCGATTGGGCTCCAGTGTGCACTGACCTGTTCTGTCAGGGAGACCCAGTGGTGCTTCCACCTGGCTGAGCAGTAAGAGGTTCAAAGGTGCAATGCAGAAATTGAGATATTGTCTTGAATAAGTGTAACTGTGATCCATCTGCATATTTGAACTTGGTATTTGGTTTTAATATCTGTGCTCAGTATTTTAGTTTTCATATATATATATTTTGTACCAAAATAATTTTCTTTGTGGAGATAATTACAAAATGGGAACCGGTTCCACTGCTAAAATACCACCTTGCTCCCCCTTAGGATGCATCCTTACAAAGTAGAGTAATTGATTATATTGTTATCTAGTAATTTTGAGACCAGAAAAGAATTTAAGTTGTTAAACTTTGATTCCCATTGAATTTATGTGTTTGTTGGAGGTATGGGAACTAAAACTAAATGCTATGATAGATGTGAATTTGGAAGAGGTTGTATTTAATAGTTGCTAGAATATGAAGTGATTTGGATCTACGAAAATGGTATAATGGATTTATGTTTAATATACTGTTTTTTGACATCTGTAAATTGTAAAAGGTAAATGGAGCTAAGGAATGTAACGACTGTTGAGCTAACTGGAATTGCGTATAAAGTGCATTATGGTTGGAATGAAATGGGAAAACAAAAAAGCAAAATATCCCAGGCCTGTGCTTGAACATAAATTTCAGGCCTGTGTCAAACTGCAAGATAAACTCAGCTCATTGTAACTGAGGAGTTTGCCACAGCCTCCTACTTCGTACCAGCGATTACACCAGCTGCGTGGCCTTGGCTATATCTAAACTGCAGCAAGAAGAGAAAGGAAAAAAAAATGGAAAAACCTGGCTACCCGCTTTCAAGGTGGAGAAAGAGGGGCAGCGATGTAATACTGAATGGAGCAGTCTGAGGGTGAAGTTTAAAGGCATCCCTAGCAGATCTGTAGTTCTAATGAAACTACGAAATTAAACCAAAAACTTGTTAATAGACGTATTCTGTGGTAACTAGTTGTAAAAGACTTGTTAGTAAGTCGAGGGTTTAGATTGCGGGGTGACAATAAAACCCTGGCAGATGTATTGTTAACCTCCTCTCCCCCCCACTTCCCCCTTTTGCCTGTCCCTCTCCCCGCTTCCCGCTAAAGACATGCGATTGGGAGGGCAAGAACAACAGAGAGAAGAGAGTTGGAAAAAATTAAAGATGTTTTACTAATGCTACTAATAAGAATAGAGAAAATAATACAAAATAAACAAAACCAATCAATATATTCATTAATGATTTAGACGAGGGAATTGAGTGTATTATCAGCAAGTTTGCTGATGACACTAAGCTGGGAGGAGTGGCTGACACACCAGAAGGCTGTACTGCCATCCAGAGGGACCTGGACAGGCTGGAGAGTTGGGCTGGGAATAACCTGATGAAATTTAACAAGGGAAAGTGTAGAGTCCTGCATCTGGGCAGGAACAACCCCAGGTTCCAGTATAGGTTGGGAAATTACATATTAGAGAGCAGTGTAGGGGAAAGGGACCTGGGGGTCCTGGTGGACAACAGGATGACCATGAGCCAGCACTGTGCCCTTGTGGCCAGGAAGGCTAATGGCATCCTCGGGTGTATTACAAGGGGGGTGGTCAGTAGATTGAGAGAGATCCTCCTTCCCCTCTACTCCGCCCTGGTGAGACCCCATCTGGAATATTGTGTCCGGTTCTGGGTCCCTCAGTTCCAGAAGGACAGGGAACTGCTGGAGAGAGTCCAGCGTAGGGCAACAAAGATGATTAAGGGAGTGGAGCACCTCCCTTATGAAGAAAGGCTGAGGGAGCTGGGTCTCTTTAGTTTGGAGAAGAGGAGACTGAGGGGTGACCTTATTAATGTTTATAAATATATAAAGGGTGAGTGCCACGAGGATGGAGCCAGGCTCTTCTCAGTGGCAAACAATGATAGGACAAGGGGTAATGGGATCAAGCTGGAACACAAGAGGTTCCACTTAAATTTGAGAAAGAACTTCTTCTCAGTGAGGGTGACAGAGCACTGGAACAGGCTGCCCAGGGAGGTTGTGGAGTCTCCTTCCCTGGGGACATTCAAAGCCCGCCTGGACACATTCCTGTGCGACCTCTCCTAGGCGTTCCTGCTCCGGCAGGGGGATTGGACTAGATGATCTTTTGAGGTCCCTGACAATCCCAAACATACTGTGATACTGTGATACTGGGAAAGTCTCAGCAACTGCAGAGCCAGCACCTAAAGTCCTGGATTAGACTCTGTAGCCAACCAGAGCTGGATTCAGTCTCTCACTAGGCCTCAGTTTGCAGGGACAACTAGCAAGGTCCTCTCCTAATGTCGGCCATAAGCAGAAGGGAAAAAGGGAAAAGGGATGAGATCCTCGTGATCTCCAACTTTTATATGAAGTATTCATGAGAATGGAATGTTATACAGAGTTGGTCAGTTTCTTGGTCACCGGTTTCTCGTTGCCCCTCTCGCGAGATGTCCATCCGTGCTTATCAATAAGTTTGCATTCCATTGCTATGTTTACCAAAACATGTATCTGGTTCTCCAGGAAAATGCAGCTAATATGAAGGCTTTAGCTGACAGGCAAATTCACTAAAAGAGAAACTTGTTTTTTAACAAAACCAGGACCTTCCACCCCTTATAATATGCCATTCACTGAATACTTAAACCTTATCAATACAATCTATCAATACAATCCAATTAATCACTACTACTACATATATATACACGTATGTACATATATACACAGGAGTAATTAATCTTAATCAGTGGATAATCCTTTGAAAAGTTCATTAAGTTCATTTTCTCACAACAGTCTCCCAGAGCAGGAAAAATGGTACAAGTGCATTTCATGACCACTGTTTTGTCGGTTAAATACACTAACTTCAAAGAAGTTGTCAGGCGCCACTCAAAGAAGCTAGCTCTGGTTTCATCATCACTGTCTTGATCTGAAAGACACTTATTAAACACTGTTAGTATGGCAATTCACATCATGCAGTTCTGTATTGCATATTTTCACCTAAAATCAAATCCCCTTGAGGTACACACCGAACTTCTGCATCCTTAAGCATCACCCACCAGGTGCTGCCAGGTCCCTGGGCAAAAACAATCCCACGAATGGGCTTGCCTTTGCCCGAGGCAGGAGTAACCCAGACTGCCTTTCCTAACATATTTTTCATGTGTACTACAGGGACTTTATCTCCTTCTACAGTCCGTAGAATTTCTGATTGGGCAGGCCCGGCTCGATTGGTTGATCCCCTAGTGTTGACCAACCAAGTGGCTTTTGCTAAATGTGAATCCCAGTTTTTAAAGGTTCCACCACCAAGTGCCTTTAGTGTAGTTTTTAACAAACCATTGTACCTTTCAATTTTCCCAGAGGCTGGTGCATGATATGGAATATGATATACCCACTCAATACCATGTTCTTTGGCCCAATTGTCTATAATACTGTTTTTGAAATGAGTACCATTGTCTGATTCAATTCTTTCTGGCGTACCGTATCGCCAAAGGACTTGCTTTTCAAGGCCCAAGATAGTATTTCGGGCTGTAGCATGAGGTGCGGCATATGTTTCCAACCATCCAGTGGTTGGCTTCCACCATTGTAAGTACATAACGCTTACCTTGACGTGTTTGTGGACGTGTAATATAATCAATCTGCCAAGCTTCTCCATACTTATACTTTAACCATCGCCCCCTCATACCATACAGGCTTTAACTGTTTCACTTGTTTGATTTCGGTGCAAGTTTCACATTCATGAATAACCTGTGAAATAGTGTCCATAGTTAAATACACCCCTCGATCGCGAGCCCATTTATATGTTGCATCTCTACCTTGATGCCCTGAAGCATCATGGGCCCACCGAGCTAGGAAAAGTTCACCTTTATGTTGCCAGTCCAAGTCCACCTCAGCTACTTTAATCTTAGCAGCTTGATCCGCTTGTTGGTTGTTTAGATGTTCCTCGGTGGCTTGACTTTTAGGTACATGAGCATCTACATGACGAACTTTCACAGGCAGGCTCTCTAGCCGAGCAGCAATGTCTTGCCACAGTGTGGCAGCCCAAATGGGTTTACCTCTGCACTGCCAGTTGTTTTTCTTCCATTGCTGTAGCCACCCCCACAAGGCATTTGCTACCATCCATGAGTCAGTATAGAGATAAAGTATTGGCCACTTTTCTCATTCAGCAATGTCCAAAGCCAGCTGGATGGCTTTCACTTCTGCAAACTGACTAGGTTCACCTTGTCCTTCAGTGGCTTCTGTAACTTGTCGTGTGGGACTCCACACAGCAGCTTTCCACCTTCGATGTTTTCCTACAAGACGACAGGATCCATCTGTGAACAGTGCATACTGCTTATGAGTCTCTGAAAGAGTTTTATATGGTGGTGCTTCTTCAGCACGTTTTACTTCCTCCTCATCTGGAGACATCCCAAAGTCTTTGCTTTCTGGCCAGTCTGTAATCACTTCTAAGATCCCTGGGCGATTGAGACTTCCAATTCCAGCTCGTTGCGTGATCAATGCAATCCATTTACTCCACGTAACCTCTGTTGCATGATGTGGAGAGAGAACCGTCCCTTTGAACATCCAGCTCAGCACCGGCAGTCGAGGTGCTAGGAGGAGCTGTGCTTCAGTGCCGATCACTTCTGAAGCGGCTTGAACTCCTTCATATGCTGCTAGTATCCCCTTTTCAGTTGCAGTATAGTTGGCCTCAGATCCTTTGTATCCTCGACTCCAAAAACCTAAGGGTCGACCTCGGGTTTCTCCTGATGCTTTCTGCCAGAGGCTCCAGGTAAGTCTCTGGCTGCAGCGTAGAGCACATTTTTAACATCTAGTCCAGTTCGAACTGGTCCGAGGGCCACTGCATGAGTTATCTCACGCTTAATTTGTTCAAAGGCTTGTCGTTGTTCAGGGCCCCACTCAAATTGGTTCTTTTTACGAGTCACTCGATAGAGAGGGCTCACAATCTGGCTGTAGTCAGGAATATGCATTCTCCAAAAACCTACAACGCCCAAGAAAGTCTGTGTCTCCTTTTTATTAGCAGGTGGAGACATTGCTGCAATTTTGTTGATCACATCCATTGGGATCTGACGATGGCCATCTTGCCATTTTATTCCTAAAAACTGGATCTGTTGTGCAGGTCCCTTGATCTTGCTTCGTTTTATGGCAAAACCAGCATCTAAAAGAATCTGAATTATTCTCTCACCTTTCTCAAAGACTTCTTTCACTGTGTTGCCCTACACGATGATGTCATCAATATATTGCAAGTGTTCTGGAGCTTTACCTTGCTCCAGCGTGGTCTGGATCAGCCCATGGCAGATGGTAGGACTGTGTTTCCACCCCTGGGGCAAGCGGTTACACGTGTACTGGATCCCCCTCCAAGTGAAAGCAAACTGCGGCCTGCACTCTGCTGCTACAGGAATAGAGAAAAATGCATTAGCAATGTCGATTGTAGCATACCACTTGGCTGCCTTTGACTCCAGTTCAAATTGCAGTTCCAGCATGTCAGGCACAGCAGCACTCAGTGGTGGTGTAACTTTATTCAGGCCACGATAGTGTACAGTTAGTCTCCACTCGTCACTAGACTTACGCACTGGTCAGATTGGGCTGTTAAAAGGCGAGCGAGTCTTACTGATCACACCCTGGCTTTCCAATTGACAGATCAATTTCTGAATAGGAATTAAAGAGTCTTGATTGGTGCGATATTGCCTGCGATGCACCGTTGTGGTAGCAGTTGGCACCTGCTGATCATCAACCATCAGCACTCCTACAACAGAAGGGTCATCTGAAAGACCAGGCAAATCAGACAGCTGTTCAATTTTCTCAGTGTCCACAGCTGCTATACCAAATGCCCACCTATACCCTTTTGGGTCCTTAAAATACCCTCTCCTGAGGTAGTCTGTGCCAAGGATGCACAGAGCATCTGGACCAGTCACAATGGGATGCTTTTGTCAGTTTTTTCCAGTTAGGCTCATTTCAGCCTCTACAACAGTCAGTTCCTGGGATCCCTCAGTCACTCCAACAGTATTAATGGATTGTGTTCCTTTATAATTAGAAGGAATTATTGTGCACTGAGCACCAGTGTCCACTAAAGCTTTGTACTCCTGGGGTTGTGTTGTACCAGGCCATCGTATTTGTACAGTCCAATAAACTCTGTTATCCCTTTCCTCCACCTGGTTGGAGGCAGGGCTCCTCTAACTTCTTTTTTGCACAGTCTCTGGGTGTGAATTAGAGGTTCCTTCAAGAGCATCAGAATCTCTTCTACCCCTTTTGTAAACTGGAGCAGCCACCTTCCTAGGAGTTTTTCCTTTTATCTCACGTACTCGTTCCTTAAGTTCTGAGGTAGGCCTTCCATGCCACTCATTCATGTTTTCTCCCTGCTCATGTAGGAAGAACCACAGTGAACCTCTTTTTGTGGGCTGCCTCTGTCCTCTCTCTCTATATTGGAAACGCCTTCTCCTAATAGCTGAAACATAGGTTTGTGCAGGTCGTGAATGATACGAGTCTTCTCTGATTTCTTTGATTTCTTGCAACAGCTTTTCAAACCGGTCATCAGGTTTTTCACACAGTTTCTCCACAGCAGAGACACAAGCCTGTAGAGAAACAGCAAGGCTGTCCTCTAAGTTCCGGAGCTGCTCAGTTACTGCAGTAATATTTTGCACACCTCCAGCTGACCAGACCATTCCTGCCAATGACTTAGCATATGCAGATGGTGCACTTTGTACAAATCTGCAGCACAGAGGTCGTGTACAATTGATTCTATCTGGGTCAGTCCCTTCTTGGCTGTTTGGTCCATAACAGATGATCTCTCGCACAGCTAATTCTCTCAGGAACTGGATACCTCTCTTCATAGTATTCCATTTCCCTAACTTGGATATACAATCTTCCTCGTAGGGAAATCTTACTTTCCTAGCTGCCAGGAGTCGGGTCCAGAGAGTAGTGGCATTAGACTATCAGTGGTGGAATCTTTTGACAGAGATCCCAGCTGCCTGGCTTCACCACCTTCCAATTCAATTATTTCTGCCCCATTGTCCCAGCATCGGAGCAGCCAGGTTAAAATATTCTCACCTTCACGACGACTGAAGTCTTTTCACAGATCTCTCAGCTCACCTGGAGAAAAGGACCGAGTGGCGGTCACTTCATCTCCTTCCTGTGCTGATGATGCCTCTTGGGTTGATGTTGGCCCTGTGCCATCACCTGCTGCACGGATAGTCTTTCTAGTGACTTTCTTACAACTGGCAACTGATGCTGATATGGGTTCACCATCATTTGATTCATTTCCAGAGTCTGAATGACTGTCACAGTGATTGCTGTGGTTACAGCAGCAACAGTGAGCAGTGTGTGAAGAAGGGGGGGCTGCCTTGTTAGCCTTTGAGGCTGGAGAGGTAATGTTATCTGCAGCGATCTTGGCAGAGGAGCTCTGCGGAGGAGCTCTAGCTTCAGCCTGTGAAGCCGTGGTTGGGGGGGCTGTGGCTGCAGCAGCAGCTTTTGCTGTTTTGCTTTTTCTGGAGTGGCTAGGAGTGCTTTTTGCTAAAGCTTCCGAAGACATACAACAAATCTCAGGACTAAAAAGAGACGCAAACCTCCTATTGAACCTCATTTCTCTTAACAGTAACACAAACTGACACAAATTCAGCAAACCAGATAACACCATCACAGTTCTATCAAAGCTCCAAGGATATTCAAAGTTCTCTAAAACATTTGCAAACTGTCCTAGCGAAAATACAAAAGTATTGTTAGTCAGCCTTTCTAAAGATTCGCTTGACCAACTAGCAAACAGAGCCATACTGCTCCTTAACCTCTCCTGGAGGCTTTTCAAGGTAAAGCAAAAACGAGTAAAAATTCATTAACGGCTGCAGTATAATGAAATAAACCAGTGCCAAACCACACAGGGTTATCATCATGACTAAATAATATCCGAAGCAAACAGACGCGTGAATATCACAACTCTATGAGTTGGCACCGTGCCAAGAAAATTGAAAGGTACATCAGAGCAGTAGAAAAGCCAAAAATCTCCAAATTTACCCCTCTCTTTGCCCCACGTTGGGCGCCAATTATCTGTCGAGGGTATAGATTGCGGGGTGACAATAAAACTTGGTTTTTAACAAAAACTAGGACAACTTCTTAGTAAATTCACCATGATAGTTTCTGAGACCATGGGAAAGAAGGAAAGGAAAGGAAAGGAAAGGAAAGGAAAGGAAAGGAAAGGAAAGGAAAGGAAAGGAAAGGAAAGGAAAGGAAAGGAAAGGAAAGGAAAGGAAAGGAAAGGAAAGGAAAGGAAAGGAAAGGAAAGGAAGAAAAAGAAAGAAAAAAAGAAAGAAAGAAAGAAAGACCGTTTTTTTTGAGAGCAATGGAGTGCCAAATTTGGAACAAAATTTTACCATATGAATTCTTGTATTTGCCAGAAAGCCCTATACCTCTCTTGGGTCAAGATTTGTTAAGTAAATTGTAAGCTCAAATAACATTTTCTGAGAATTCTGTTTAGTTGCATGGCCTACAAGAAGCTGCTTGGATGGCGCAGATCTGCTTGCTTCAAGTGAGAAATCTCCAAGGAAATTTCGGATGCTGTATTTACACTAGTATTAACAGCCAATGTTTCGGTAAACCAAACACTACACTGATAGACCTGAAACAGGACTTCGATTTGGAAAGGGAAAACAATATCTAATAAATATGACAGCCAAAATGGAGTTAGAAACTTTGAGGAATAAATTTATGACAACCTTACAGGCTGAATGCATTCGAGTGGACTTGCAGATTTGTCTGTTTATAGCTACAACATAGAAACAACTTGTGGCTATTATGGGACAATATGATGGGATTGCTAACAGACTGATATACCGATTGTTACTCTGATCAAGAAAATGCAGGGAATGAATTTAAGTCTTAATAGGCCATGATCCTTTTGTCATATATGTACCATTTGTGAAATTTAGTTCTGAATTATTTTTTTTTATTTGTAATCTATATCCTTTTAAATTGCACTAGCTGGTTTTCTTAACAGCACAGCTCTTGGCATGCTTAAATGTAACTTGCTGCAGAACCTGCAAGTCTTTAACATCAGGTCACAGACCATACTTGTATCTGGTCTGGTCCTACATACTTGCACAGTTTTTGTTGATGGTTCTGGGAAGTCTCATAAAGCTGTAGTGATCTGGCGTGAAGATAACAATTGGCATCATTCTGTAAAAATTATTGAAGGTTCAACCCAATTAGCAGGACTTGGCGCAGCTTTAAATTACTTAGAGCTTTTTAAGGAGGAACCTCTAAATTTGATCTGTGATTCTGAGTATCCAGTCAAGGTCCAATGCACGTGTCTCGTTTTGTTTTGTTTGTTTGTTTTTTTGTTTAAAAATAAAAAAAATAAAAAGGGCAGGAAGTAGGGGAAACACCGCAAAACCAATCGTCAGTAGCATTGTATGTGATGAAATAGTTTGCAAGTATGACCCAAAACCATGCTAAATCAGAAAGAACCTACATTAGTTATGGTCATATCACTAGTCAATGGAAAAAACCACATCACGTGATAACCTGGGGAAAAGGTTATGTTTCTGTCGTTACAGGCCAAGGATTGAAGTGGATTCCCGTGAAATGGGTCAAACCATGGCTGAATAAAGACAACAAAGATTCAATGGATGCAGATGGACAGGAGGGAGATAAGTTGTGATGACTGTTTCAGATGTAAACCATGGATCCTAATTCAATGTTATAGATGCTCCCAGACCTGGTGGTCCAGAAGCCTATCAGCAAGCGGGTGGTGTACCTTCTGTGGAGAATGGCAATTTGAACAAACAGCAGGAGAGCCAAAAGGGTGATATTACACTTAGATAGTCAATGCAAAAATGCGGTAAAATTATGAGACATTCCTACCATAGTACCTACCGCACTCTTTCTCTCTAGTCTAGCAGCCGGTAAAGCTTTAGGAGACATATCAAAGTTAACGTATTCGTCTTCTAAATAGGTTAATCTAACTTCTGAAATACTAACTCAATTAATAGTAGATGTTGATGGTATTAGACATGTTGCTCTATAAAATCACGCAGTTATAGATGTTCTACTTTTAACATTAGGATTATGGTTGTGCTGTATTAACTTGTTTGATTTTTCTGAATCTATTAATGAGTGCTTTAGGTAAACTAGAACAGTACATTAATAAGATTGCTGTAGTAAAGTTAAGGTTTGACATATAGCTTATAAGTTTTGGAATAAGTGGGTAGTTGTTTGGTCTTATTAAATAAGGCTTAATTGCATTATATGTAACTGTAATTATTGTGTTAATCATGTGCTGTATGTTGCAGTGTATTTCAAAGATGATTCAGCGCGCTGTAAATGGGGCCTGGCTGTTTCAAGAACAAAAAAGGGGAAATTGTGGAGGGGTTTCTGTTAGATGGAAACTTGTTGTTGAACCAGCTAGGACCAAAGGAATTTCAAGGCCAACTTAGAAAGCTGAAAACAGGACCTGCCGTGGGAGAGAAGCAACTCTGCTATAACAAGGCCTCAACGTGACGTAAATCAACGGACCTATCAGCAGTGAGACTCCAGCGCGTGGACAGCTTGTGAACATAGATGATATCCAATCAGTGAATGCATGATTGGAGCATGGATGCATGATCAGAGAATAGTCGCATATATAAGGAGGCTTGTTTCTGTAATAAATGGCTCTAGCGTGATTCACATTGAATCAGAGTGCAGAGTCCTTTATTCACTCCAGCACTGGTGAACTTAGATTTGTTCAGCTTCTGCTGTACTCAAATCATTTGCCTTTCATGTTTAGGAGAAATTAACAGCTGCAGATCTCTTAACAATGTGTTTCATTAGCATGACAACCCCTGTAGCTGTATTACAGAATTGCGCTATGCTAAGTGATTTTGGCACTAATGTTTCTTATTATTTTTCTCTGAGTAGGTAGTGGCTGCAAATGCTGTTTCAATTTTGAAGGCATGTGTTGCTTCAACATAGATGGTGAACCAGCCAGCATGGATGATGGCATTTCACATCTTTGGGACTAATGCAGCTAGTGAAACAATCTACAGATAATGCCTGGCTGAATGACTCATTAATTCCTTGACAAGATGAATGGGACACCTGATTTAAAGCATTATTGTAGAAATAAGTTTTTTCCTTTTTCTGTATGTGTTTATTGTGTGCCCCTGTAAATTGCTCTGTGCTACACCTCACAAGCTCAAATGAACAACTCTGGCTTTGCTGACCCCAGAAGAAGCAGTCTCTTGAGTGAGGGGGTGGAATATATGGGAATATAGAGGAAGAATGGCAAGGAGGATCGCTATAAATATGCTCAAGTGACTGCAGCTGGGGTGTAGAATAAGCACATACATCACGCTAATTGTTTTACTGACCTTGTGTCCTTGACAAGTAGAACCTCTGTGTTAGATAACGTAGGCCTGTGAGCAACTCTAAGGCACCTTATCATCATCAGATTCCTGTTTTGTTGTGAGAAAGAGCAGAGCACAGTGTAAGGCTGCACCTGCTTGAAGCCTTGAAATACAGGCAAACACAGCATGCCCAGTATTCTTCTACCAGGGCTAAATTCTGCAGCACCTGCATCTCTGCTTGTGTCACCTCTGCCCGGGAGCTTAGGTGCTGTTTTGGACATCCCTCGAGAGAGAACAGCCTTTTTTTTTTTTTTTCTTCTAGTGGAAGTGGATTGAATTCTCTTACATGACATCCAAGTCAGTTGAAAACGGGGTGGGGAAGCCCTGAGGTAGGAAAGTGGAGGTAAATATGAGAAGGGAAAGGAGTGGAGATGTGGCAGGGCAGAAGAAGGTGTGAGACCTTGCCTCTGTCAGTGAGCTGCTGCTTTTGCTTATTGGTAGGATAAAACTATACCTCTGGATAACACAGTTTTTCTTGGGTGCAGAGTTTCCTCTGCAGCTCACTGGCTCTGTCTCACCTGGGCAGCCTGTGCAAACCTTCTGGAGTGCCTGGCTGGAAAGCCGCTACTACTTGTTGCTGCTACTCATCATCTGAGTGGCTTTTTAATTGATTGCTGTTCCCAGTGTAGTCCCAGTATAGAAACTCCTGGAGGAAGATGGGGTTAGAGGGGATTCCAGGGGATGTGCCTGGCATGCTGGTTCTTAATCCAGTCCATCCTACTAATTTTTAAAGTCTATTGTACAGACATGCTGTTGCTTGTTTTCAGTTACTTTCTAATACTTCTCTTAAACCTCCCAGACACTATTTTTTTAAAGTTATTCAAAAATTGGTGAAATAACTGATGAGAAGGCAGGCAGGGCCCTGGCAGAAGGCAGGGCCAGCTGCAGCCTTCCGACCACTGGAGATGTTTGCAGGAACGAGGCAGGTCTGATCCATGCCAGGAAAATTCTCGAGCTTCGTGCTCAAGCAGACTGTAGGTTGGAGCACGGAGAGGTGAGCTTCACTGCAACCCCCTCTCCAGGAATAGAGATCTGGCTATCATTTTCCTCTTCCAGGCCAATATGCTGCAGAGATGTCAGGAATTAGGACAGTCATGCGTAAGCACTGGAGCTTTGACAGCTGTCACCGTTTGCTGCAGGGGGACAATGAACCATGGCAGGTGCTCTCGGTTAACCCCCTCCCCTCCCCTCCCCCACCCTCCCCACTAAGGAAAGGTAATAGGAGGAAAAGGGAGAGAGACTTGCAAGTTGGAAAAGTTTAAAATGCTTTACTAATGCTACAAATGAATAGAGAAAATAATACAAAATATATAAAACTCTTGGAGCAAATTAAGGACTCTGCATTCCGATTCAATGTGAATCACGCTAGAGCCATTTATTACAGAAACAAGCCTCCTTATATATGCAACTATTCTCTGATCACGTGTCCATGCTCCAAGCATGCATTCACTAATTAGATATCATCTATGTCCACTAGCTGTCCACGTGTTGGAGTCTCACTGCTTATAGGTCCATTGATTTCCGTCATGTTGAGGCCCTGTTATTGTAGAACTGCCTCACTCCCATGGCAGGTCCTGTTTTCAGCTTTCCAAGGTGACCTTGAAATTCCTTTGGTCCTGGCTAGTTTAATAACAAATCTCCATCTAATAGAAACCCATCCACAATTCCCACTTTTCGTTCTTGACCCAGCCAGGCCTTGTTTACAGCATGCTGAATCACTGACATACACTGCAATATACAATACATGATTAACAACATAATTACAATTACATATAATGAGGTTAAGCCTTACTTAATAAGATCAAACAACTATCCACCTATTCCCAAACTTTTAAACCATTTGTCAAACCCTAATTCTACTATGACAATCTTCTTAACGTGCTGTTTCAGTTTGTCTAAAGTACTATGAATAGATTCAGAATGATCAGACAAGTAAATACAACACATTCTCTCAAATTCTTCACAACCATGACCTAGTGTTAAAAGATCTATAACTGTACAATTTTGTAGAGTAGTATGCCTAATATCATCAACATCTACTATTAATTGAGTTACTATCTCAGAAGTTAGATTAGCCTGTTTAAAAGACCAACAGCTTAACTTTGATATGTCTCCTAAAACTTTACCAGCTGATAGATCAGGGAGAAAGAGTGCAGTAAATAATATGGTAGGAATGTCTCATTTTACCGCATCTTTGCATTGATTATCTAAGTGTAATATTGCCCTTTTCGCTCTCCTGCTGTTTGTTCAAATTGCCATTCTCCACACAAGGTACACCACCTGCTTGCTAATAGGCTTCTGGACCACCAGGTCTGGGAGCATCTGTAACACTGAATTAGGATCCATGGTTTACATCTGAAACAGTCCTCACTCACAACTTATCTCCCTCCTGTCCATCTGCATCCATTGAATCTTTGTTGTCTTTATTCAGCCATGGCTTAACCCATTTCGCAGGAATCCACTTCGATCCTTGGCCTGTAATGACACAAGCATAACCCTTTCCCCAGGTTATCAATTGATGTGGCCTTTTCCACTGACCATTAACTAGTGATTTGACCATAACTAATGTAGGTTCTTTCTGATTTAGCATGGTTTTGGGTCATACTTGCAAAGTGTTTCATCACATACAATGCTTTTGAGAATTGGTTTTGTGGTGTTCCCCTACTCCTTCTCCCCCTTTTTGTTTTTTTTTTTTTAAAAACACAGTTCGGAATCAGATACATTTGTTGGACCTTGACTACGTACTCAGAATCACAAATCAAATTTGGAGGTTCCTCCTCAAAAAGCTCTAAGTAATGTAAAGCTGTGCCAAATTCTGCTAATTGGGTTGAACCTTCAATAATTTTTACAGAATGATGCCAATTGTTATCTTCACACCAGATCACTACAGCTTTATGAGACTTCCCAGAACCATCAACAAAAACTTTGCAAGTTTGTAGGATCAGACCAGATACAAGTATGGTCTGTGACCTGATGTTAAAGACTTGCAGGTTCTGCAGCAATTTACATTTAGGCCTGCTAAAAGCTATGCTGTTAATGAACCAGCTAATGCGATTTACAAGGACACAGATTACAAAATAAAAAAAAAAAAATCAAAATTAGATTTCACAAATGGTACATATATGACAAAAGGATCATGGACTATTAAGACTTGACTTAAATTCATTCCCTGCATTTCTTGATCAGAGTAACAATCGGTATATAACAATCGGTATATCATACTGTCCCCCAATAGCCACAGGTTGTTTCTATGTTGTAGCTATAAACAGACAAATCTACAAGTCCACTCGAATGCAATCAGCCTGTAAAGTCATCATAAATTTATTCATCAAAGTTTCTAACTCCATTTTGGTTATCATATTTATTGGATATTGCTTTCCCTTTCCAAATCGAAGTCCTGTTTCACGTCTATCAGTGTAGTGTTTGGTTTATCGAAACATTGGCTGTTAATACTAGTGGAAATACAGCATTCAAAATTTCCTTGGAGATTTCTCACTTGAAGCAAGCAGATCTGCACCATCCAAACAGCATCCTGTAGGTCATGCAACTAAACCGAATTCTCAGAAAATGTTATTTGAGCTTACAATTTACTTAACAAATCTTGACCCAAGAGAGGTATAGGGCTTTCTGGCAACTACAAGAATTCATATGGTAAAGCTTTGTTCCAAATTTGGCATTCCCTTGGATTCAAAAAATGGTCTGTCTTTCTTTCCCACAATCTCAAAAACTATCACGGTGAATTTACTAGGAAGTCTTTTACAACTAGTTACCGCAGAATAAGTCTATTAAAAATTTTTTGGTTTAATTTCCCAGTTTCAATAGAACTATGGATCTGCTACAGATGCCTTTACGCTTCACCCTCAGAATGCTCCATTCAGTATTACAACATTGCTGCACTGGGGAGAGAGAAAACCCCGCTTTGACTGCCTTGAAAGAGGGCAGCCAGGTTTTTCCATTTTTTTTCTCTTTCTCTTCTTGCTGCACTTTAGATATAGCCAAGGTCACGCAGGTGGTGTAATCACTGGTACGAAGTAGGAGGCTCTGGCAAACTCCTCGGTTACAATGAGCTGAGTTTATCTTGCAGTTTGACACAGGCCTGAAATTTATGTTCAAGCACAGGCCTGGGATATTTTGCTTTTTTGTTTTCCCATTTCATTCCAACCATAATACACTTTATACACAATTCCAATTAGCTCAACAATCATTACATTCCTCAGCCCCATTTACCTTTTACAATTTACAGATGTCAAAAAACAGTAAAATAAACATCAATCCATGTTTCCATTTTCCTAAATCCAAATCACTTCATATTGTAGTAACTATTAAATACAACCTCCTCCGAGTTCACATCTATCATAGCATTTAGTTTTAGTTCCCATACCTCCAACAAACACATAAATTCGATGCAAATCAGAGTTTAACAACATCAATTCTTTTCTGGTCTCAAAATTATTAGATAACAATATAATCAATTACTCTAATGTGTAAGGATGCATCCTAAGGGGGAGCAAGGTGGAATTTTAGCAGTGGAACTGGTTCCCATTTTGTAATTATCACTCGAACAAATTATTTTGGTACAAAATATATATATATGAAAACTAAAATACTGAGCACAGATATGAAAACCAAACACCAAGTTCAAATATGCAGATGGATCACAGTTAGACTTATTCAAGATAATATCTCGATTTTTTGCACTGCACCTTTGAACCTCTTACTGCTCAGCCAGGTGGAGGCACCACTGGGTCTCCCTGACAAAACAGGTCAGTGCGTGCTGGAGCCCAATCGGTACCTGCCCCCCCGCCACCACAGCAATCTGGACTGGGCAAGGCTTTTATTAGTTTTTCATCCGGTGTGCTACAACTTTTATCCCAAAACCAGGATTCTTTACTTGGTGTGCATACAAAAGAGTCAAATTTAGTACACCAAGATGAGACACAGCCTATCACAGAATTGCACAAGTCTGGATATTGGAAAAAAGCTAGCATGACAGAAAGAAAAATAACAACTATTACACACAAAATTTTACCATCACATTCATGCAGTAGAGAACTAAATTACTCATGATTTTCTGTATTATCACAAAACACACATTTTGAGTCCATGGATTCTCATGATTTAATAGTCTGTGAACTTACTCTACCATATAACAGGCAAAGACTTACCGAGCTGTAATATGCTTAAACAGATACCTACAAAGAAAACAGGTTGATAAGGAAAGCATCTTGCAGACTTCAGCAAGTTTACTGTGAACTGTGTGTTATCAGTTAATTCTCTCTCAGCTTGTTGAAGTTCAAACTGTTCCACCTGTAAAACTGTCTGTAATGATCTAATGATCTCTTGTAGAGATTTATTTTGTCCTGCTCTTCTCGCCTTTAAAAACAACATTAATTGCAACAGTATTATACTTCAAGATTCTATCCTCCAGACACTTCTCCCAATCATTTAACTTATACAGCAGCCAACACTGATTTCAATATTTCACAAGATCTTCTTTCCTCATATTTCTGAGTGCTTTCCTATGTTCTATAACACCTCCCAATACTGATTTCTTAGGAACACAACTGAAAACAGTCGTTCCTGACACCATCTCGTAAGTAAAAACCTTGAGAAGAGGGAGGGAGGGGGGGAAGCACAGGGCTGCTTGCAGTCTGAGTGGGAAAAATGGGGAGAAGGTTTTACAGTGCACTTAAAAACAACTAGTAAAACAACTCACATTCCTGACAAGCTGCTTGATTTTCAGAGAGGCAGTACACAGGAGCACATAATATGTACTGTAAAACTCGCTGATAACACGTTGATAGCAAACATTAGCATTCTCTGCTGCTAATTTCAACACCACTGTTTCCTTAGCTTCTAAGTTTTCAACCTGCTTATTCATGGTTTCTTGAAGATGTTCAATAAATTACATGTAATTCTCATTGGGAACCTGATTAATAGATGTAAATAATTTGGCTGCTTTGTCGGTTTCAGGCACCTTTATCATAGCTTTATATGCAAGGTCTGCTGACTACCTCAGGATTTCAGAAACTAATCGCACCTGTAATTGTGATATGTCAGTTAGTGTCGCTTCCAAGAGCTGGGGGATACCCACCACTTTCAATGAATCCCCATTGTTCCGTCCTAAATGATCTATAGCTGTTACATTGCATAGGTCTAATTTTGCTTGAGTCTTTCATGGTTTTTATCTGATCTCGAGGCAACATGTACACATACTCGTTTTCCTGTTAACTTTTCCAAAAAATGCTGCAAAACCTCATCCTCATCTGAGTCATCAGATAACACGGACTTGAACGGTGCTGGAGAATCATTAGTAACAGGGAGATTTGGAACAGTGCGCATTCTTGCCGATACTTTCTAGCATCATAATTATTTGTATAACCTGAGTCCCCAGGCACATCCCCTTTCCCATCACGATCAGCATGACTGCATTGCCGACTGCTGGATTCACTCGCTATTAGCTGATCTGATCTTTCACACAGTTCTTTTGTTGAATTCTTATCTGGCGACTCCTTCTGCTCTCTCGTGGAAGTTGGAGGGTTAAAAGGTGGTAAAGGCGGCTACAAATTGGTAAAAGGACTGATCGTACACTTGTTTACGACTCTAGCATTCTCAGCTTTCACAGGTTCTTTGAGCGGTTTGTCTGATTCCAATCCTTTGGACTTGCTGTTCTCATCAGGGTTGGGTAACAGCGTAGGAGGCCACACGCTCAGCATTTTTTCTCCCCACGCCCCAGACTACTAGACCATCGGGCGTGTCGAAGGCATAGCAGGGGATGGAGTAGGGAGGGTATCAAAGACAGGAACTGGGTAAACTTCACAGCGACTTTCAGGATTCTTATCAGGCTGCAACGCTACAAAAACTCCAGCAGCAGCAGACCGTTCAGCCTTAAGATCTTTTAAGGTCGTAATTATAAGCTTCCATGTAGTTGCTAATGATTTAGTTTCTTTATCTCCATTGCTGACCTTATCCCATAATTTTTGCCCTATATCGTCCCAAAGTTCAAGTTTAAAAGCCTTCTCGGTTTCTGCCGGATAGCCGTTAGTTCTACACCAAACTAACAGTCTACATGTTACTTTCTTCATATTTATGTCCTCTCTCAGAGAGAATATCAGGAGGAGCTTCACTCTTCCCTCCTCCTGCCCCAGCCACTCACCTTTTCCGGTGATTTCGTTGACAAATTTGTCCGCGGAACGTCCGTACGCCTCCACCCGGTTCTCAGTCCAGCTGATCCGCCTCCGGCTGGGCCGCTCCAGAGCATCACGCCGGTGTCACTATTTGTTGGAGCGAATAAAGGACTCTGCACTCCGATTCAATGTGAATCGCGCTAGAGCCATTTATTACAGAAACAAGCCTCCTTATATATGCAACTATTCTCTGATTACGAGTCCATGCTCCATGCATGCATTCACTAGTTGGATATCATCTATGTTCACGAACTGTCCATGCGCAGGAGTCTTGTGGGAGATTTGAGGGATTTTCCTGAGGTTGTTGTGTGGATGGATTTCTATTAGATGGAGATTAATTTCTGAACTCGCCAGGCTCAAAGGAATTTCAAAGTTCGAAAGCTGAAAACAGGGCCTCAACATGACTTCAATCAATGAACCTATTAGCAGTGAGACTCAGGCGCGTGGACAGCTCGTGAACATGGACAATATCCAATCAGCTAATGTATACTTGGAGCGTGGATGCGTGATCAGGAAATAACTGCATATATAAGGAGGCTTGTTTCTGTAATAAATGACTTCGCTTGAATTCACGTTGAATTGTGTGGATTCCATGAGTTTTCGCCCTCGCAGAGTCTTACTGCTGATAGGTCTATTGATTTATGTCATGTTGAGGCCCTTTTATTGTAGAACTGCCTCCCTCCCATGGCAGGTCCTGTTTTCAGCTTTCCGAGGTGGCCTTGAAATTCCTTTAGGCCTGGCTAGTTCAATAACAAATCTCCATCTGATAAAAACCCATCCACACAAAACCAATCTTGAATTTCCCGGGACAGCGCAGCATTGTTCAGCTGAGCCAGCACTACTCTGGCAGCTGCAGGGCAGGCACCCGAAAGTCCTGGGCTGGACTCCGCAGCAAACTGGGACTGGATTCAGGGATGCAGGGTCTGGAACCAGGCCTCAGATTGCAGGCACAACAGGCAGGGTCCTTTTCAGATGCCAGCCATGGTCGAAGAGAACAAGACCCTCATGATCTCCCACTTTTGTAGGATGTATGATGTGTATGGGATGGAATACTTTGTTGGTCAATTTTAGTCACCTGTTCTGTTCACCAGTCCTTGCAAATACACCCCTCTCACTTATGGGATGTGCAAAATTTATCAGTGCCCTTGGCTGACATAGCAATAAGTCTAGACCTGGGTCTCTTCTGCATACGATTGCTACCATTATCAGCTCCGGAGCAAAGAGTGTCTGAAGAAACGTGCAGGCAAATTCAGAAAAGTGCAGTTAATTAGAGGAACTTATCTGAAAGGAAAATTAAGTAAAAGATAAACTGGTCTTGTTTTTAACAAAACCAGGGCATTCCACCCCTTATTCCATACCATTTACAGCATGCTTAGGCCTTATCAATACATTCTAGTTAATTACTACTATATATATATATATATATATCTGTATGTGCATATATACATATACAAATTTATACACAGATGAAATTCATCATTCTCTTAGTCCATGGGCCATCCTTTTGAAAAGTTCATTAAGTTCATTTAGTTAATGACTTTAAGTTTCACTTACCACAACAGTCTCCCACGGCAAGAAAAAATGGTATATCTAGTGCATCTCATGCCCATGGTTTGTGGGTTAAAGACATCAATTTCAAAGAAGCTGTCAGGCACCACTTGTTGAAGCCAGCTCTTGGTTTCATTACCACTGCGTTGACCTGAAAGACACTTACTGAACACTGTTAGTATGGCATATAGCTTCATGTAGCAATTAACATCATGCAGTTCAATATTGAATATTCTCACCTAAAATCAAATCCCCTTGAGGTACGCATTGAACTTCTCCATCCTTCAGCATCACCCCCCAGGTGCTGCCAGGTCTTTGGGCAAAAACAATCCCACGAATGGGCTTGCCTTTGCCCGAGGCAGGAGTAACCCAGACTGCCTTTCCTAACATATTTTTCGTGTGTACTACAGGGACTTTATCTCCTTCTACAGTCCGTAGAATTTCTGGTTGGGCAGTCCCGGCTCGATTGGTTGATCCTCAAGTGGCTTCTGCTAAATGTGAATCCCAGTTTTTAAAGGTTCCACCACCCATTGCCTTTAGTGTAATTTTTAACAGATCATTGTACCTTTCAATTTTCCCAGATACTGGTGCATGATATGGGATGTGATATAATCACTGAATACCCAATTTTCTAAAAGACTGTTTTTGAAATGAGTGCCATTGTCTGAATCAACTCTTTCCGGTATGCCGTGTTGCCAAAGGACTTGCTTTTCAAGGCACAAGATTGTACTACAGGCTGTAGCATGGGGTGAAGCAAATGTTTCCAACCCTCCGGTGGTTGCACTCAATTGTGGCTGTGTGGGAATTGCAGAAGATTGGGTGAGGAGGAGAAAGGTAAACATGCTCAAGTGACCCGCAGCTGGGGTATAATTGTTTTACTGACCTTGTGAGCTTGAAAAGTAGAAACATGTGTTAGATAATATAGGCCTGAGAGAAACCCTACAGTACCTTATCATGTCTGAGATTCCTGCTTTGTTTTGAGAAAGAGCAGAGCACAGCAAGAGGCTGCGTCTGCTCTAAGCCTTGAAATACAGGCGAGCGCAGCCGGCCTAGCAATCTTCCAGCAGGGCTAAACTTACCAGCACCTGCGTCCCCACTTATGTCGCCTCTTCCTGGGAGCTTACGTGCGGCTTCAGAGATCCCCCAGTAGAGAGGTAACTAAAATAAAACTTGCTCTTTGCAATTGCGTTCATGGCCTCTGGCTCTTCTTGCAACGTCCCTGTGCTTGTGCACACATTTGGCATAGTCAGTGGTCACTAGAAAGAGCCATGCCGTGGCTTTTAAAAAAAACAACACTGGGGACAGGGGAGGCCTCACGGGTGACTCCCCATATTCCAGGATGGCCCAGTATGGAGCCCTGGACCCCTGTGGCTGCTCTTCTGTCTGAATTGGCTCCACTGGAGGAATGACCAGAGATTGAGGAAGGGGGGGTGGTTACTCCCCAGGTAATTGAAGTGACCATGCTAAAGTTTCCATGGGGAGCAACTTGTAAATCTCACAAATTAGTGCGGAGATCGGGATGGTTATTTGTTGCTGGTCTTAGATCTCTTAACTGTGAAGTTGTGTTACGGAGTAAAGTCATGGATTTAGAGAAGGAAATTGTGACTTTAAAGGATGCAACCGAGACTGGAATGTGGTCATGGATGGCTATGTCCTTTTCAGGAAAGACAGACCAGCCAGGCGTGGTGGTGGAATCACAGAATCGACTGGGTTGGAAAAGAACTCAGAGATCATCAAGTCCAACCCTTGGTCCAACTCCAGTCCATTTACTAGATCATGGCACTAAGTGCCATGTCCAATCTCAGTTTAAAAACCTCCAGGGATGGTGACTCCACCACCTCCCTGGGCAGGCCAATCCAATGCCTGTCCACTCTCTCTGTAAATAATTTCTTTCTAATATCCAGCCTAAATTTCCCCTGGCAGAGTTTAAGCCCATGCCCCCTTGTCCTATTGCTGACTGCCTGGGAGAAAACCAATCCCCACCTGGCTATAACTTCCCTTCAGGTAGTTACAGAGAGTGATGAGATCACCTCTAAGCCTCCTCTTCTCCAGACTAAACAACCCCAGCTCCCTCAGCCTCTCCCCATAGGTCTTGTGCTCAAGTCCCTTCACCAGTCTTTTTGCCCTTCTCTGGACCCGCTCCAGCACTTCAATGTCTTTCCTGAACTGAGGGGCCCAGAACTGAACACAATACTCCAGTTATGGCCTCACCAATGCAGAGTACAGGGGAAGGATCACTTCCCTTGTCCTGCTGACCGCACTATTTTTGATACAGGACAGGATACCACTGGCCTTCTTGGCCACCTGGGCACACTGTTGGCTCATGTTGAGCTTCCTGTCAGTTAGTACCCCCAGGTCCCTTTCTGCCTGACTGCTCTCCAGCCACTCTGTGCCCAGCCTGGAGCGCTGCAGGGGGTTGTTGTGGCAAAAGTGCAGGACCCAGCACTTGGCCTTGTTGAACTTCATCCCATTGGAATCAGTCCATTTTTCCAGTCTATCCAGATCCCTCTGCAGAGCCCTCCTGCCTTCCAGCAGGTCGACACTCCCTCCCAACTTGGTGTCATCAGCAAATTTGCTGATGATGGTCTCAATCCCCTCATCTAAATCATCAATAAAGATGTTAAATAGGACTGGACACAAGACTGACCCCTGGGGGACACCACTAGTGACTGGCCGCCAGCTAGATGCAGCCCCATTCACCAGCACTCTCTGGGCCCGGCTCTTGATGTGAGAGAGCAACTACAATGTATTGAGTATTGTCCAGGCACGGATGAGGAGCGAGTTGAGAGTCTATGGGTGAGAATTAAGGGGCAGGCTGACAGGGGTGATACTGCTGTAGGTGTCTATTACAGGTCACCAAATCAGGGTGAGGAACTTGATGAGGCCTTCTACAGTCAGCTGAGAGAAGCTTCGCAGTCACAGACCCTGGTTGTTATGGGGGATTTTAACTTCCCTGATGTTTGCTGGAAGGACTACTTGGCCAGCCAGCCACAGTCTAGGAGGTTCCTCCAGTGCCTTGACGATAACTTTCTCATGCAAAGGGTGGAGGAGCCGACTAGGAGAGGTGCACTGCTGGACCTCATCCTCACTAACAAGGAGGGTCTGTGTTGGAACGAATAAAGGACTCTGCACTCCGATTCAATGTGAATCACGCTAGAGCCATTTATTACAGAAAAAAGCTATATATGCAACTATTCTCTGATCACGCGTCCACAGTCCAAGCATGCATTCACTAATTGGATATCATCTATGTTCACGAGCTGTCCACGCGCTGAAGTCTCACTGCTTTTAGGTCCATTGATTTACGTCATGTTGAGGCATTGTTATTGTAGAACTGCTTCTCTCCCACAGCAGGTCCTGTTTTCAGCCTTTGAGTTGACCTTGAAATTCCTGACTGGTTCAGTAATAGATCTCCATCTAACAGCAATCCCTCCACAGCTCTGGTTGAAGCGGTAAAGGTTGAGGGCTGCCTTGGTTGCACCGACCATGATATGGTGCAGTTCAGGATCTCGTGTGGCAGGAACAGAATAGCAAGCAGAATTGCAACCCTGGACTTGAGCAAGGCAAACTTTGGCCTTTTCAAGCAATTCCTAGGAGAAATCCCATGGGCAAGACTACTTGAAGGAAAAGGGGCCCAAGATAGGTGGATTGCATTCAGAGATTGCTTCTTCCACGCTCAGGATCAGAGCATCCCCACACGTAGGAAGTCAAGGAAGGGAGCCAGGAGGCCTGCGTGGTTAAACAGGGAACTACTGGGTAAGCTCAAGTGGAAGAGGAGAGTTTATAGATCATGGAAGGAGGGGCTGGCCACTTGGGAAGAAAATAAGGCTGTTGTCAGAGGGTGTAGGGAGGCAACTAGGAAAGCTAAGACCTCCTTAGAATTAAACCTGGTGAGAGGGGTATAGGACAACAGAAAGAGCTTTTTCCAATACATGGCAGATAAAACTACCACCAGAGGCAATGTAGGCCCACTGATGAATGAGGTGGGTGCCCTGGTGACAGAAGATACAGAGAAGGCAGAATCACCAAATGCCTTCTTTTTCTCTGTCTACTCTCTGGAAGCTGTCCTGAGGAGCCCAGTATCGCTGAGGCCCCAGAGGAAGTCAGGACAATGGAGGAGTTTGCATCGGTTGATGAGGACTGAGTTAGGGAGCAATTAGGCAATCTGGACATCCATAAATCCATGGGTCTGGATGGGATGCACCCACGGGTGCTGAGGGAGTTGGCTGAGGTCATTGCTGGACCACTCTCCATCATCTTTGCCAAGTCTTGGGAAACGGGAGAGGTGCCCGAGGACTGGAGGAAAGCAAATGTCACTCCAGTCTACAAAAAGGGCAAGAAGGAGGACCTGGGTAACTATAGACTGGTCAGCCTCACCTCCATCCCTGGGAAACTGATGCAACAACTTGTCCTTGGTGCCATCTTTAAGGCATATCAAGGATAAGAAGGTCATTAGGGGCAGTCAACATGGCTTCACCAAGGGAAGTCATGTTTAACCAACCTCATAGCCTTTTATGAGGACATAACGAGGTGGATAGATGATGGCAGAGTGGTGGATGTGGTTTACCATGACTTGAGTAAGTGTCGAGGGTTTAGATTGTGGGGTGACAATAAAACCCTGGCAGATGTATTGTTAACCTCCTCCCCCCCTCAAATTCCACCTTTTGCCCCTCCCTCTCCCCCCTTCCCACTCAGGACAGGTGAGAGGGAAAGAAGGACAGAGAGAAGAGAGTTGGAAAAATTAAAGATGTTTTACTAATGCTACTAATAAGAATAGAGAAAATAATACAAAATATACAAAACCAATCTTGAAAGTCTCAGCAACTGCAGAGCCAGCACCCAAAGTCCTGGATTAGACTCTATAGCCAACCGGAGCTGGATTCAGTCTCTCACTAGGCCTCAGTTCGCAGGGACAACTAGCAAGGTCCTCTCCTAATGTTGGCCATAAGCAGAAGGGAAAAGGAAAAGGGAAACGGGAAAAAGGGACGAGATCCTCATGATCTCCCACTTTTATATGAAGTATTCACATGAATGGAATATTATACACAGTTGGTCAGTTTCTTGATCACCGGTTTCTCGTTGCCCCTCTCGCGAGATGTTCATCCGTGCTTATCAATAAGTTTGCATTCCATTGCTAGGTTTACCAAAACATGTGTCTGGTTCTCCAGGAAAATGCAGCTAATATGAAGGCTTTAGCTGACAGGCAAAATTCACTAAAAGAGAAACTTGTTTTTTAATAAAACCGGGAGAGTAAGGCATTTGACACAGTCTCCCACAGCATCCTTATGGCTAAACCAAGGGAGTGCGGTCTCGATGATCGGATAGTGAGGTGGACTGCGAACTGGCTGAAGGGAAGAAGCCAGAGAGTTATGGTCAATGGGGCAGAGTCTAGTTGGAGGCCTGTATCTAGTGGAGTGCCTCAAGGGTCAGTACTGGGGCCGGTATTATTCAATAGATCCATCAATTATTTGGACCAGGGAATACAGTGTACTATCAGTAAGTTTGCTGATGACACCAAGCTGGGAGGAGTGGCTGATATGCCAGAAGGCTGTGCCGCCATCCGACGAGACCTGGAGAGGTTGGAGAGCTGGACGGGGAAAAATTTAATGAAATATGACAAGGAAAGTGTAGAGTCTTGCATCTGGGTAGGAACAACCCCAGGTTCCGTTATAAGTTGGGGAATGACCTATTAGAGAGCAGCGTAGGGGAAAGGGACCTGGGGGTCCTGGTGGACAGCAGGATGACCATGAGCCAGCACTGGGCCCTTGTGGCCAGGAAGGCCAATGGCATCCTGGGGTGTATTAGAAGGGATGTGGTTAGTAGGTCGAGAGAGGTTCTCCTTTCCCTCTCCTCTGTCCTGGTTAGACCACATCTGGAATATTGTGTCCAGTTCTGGGCCCCTCAGTTCAAGAAGGACAGGGAACTGCTGGAGAGAGTCCAGCACAGGGTAACAAAGATGATTAAGGGAGTGGAACATCTCCCTTATGAGGAAAGGCTGAGGGAGCTGGGTTTCTTTAGCTTGGAGAAGAGGAGACTGAGAGGTGACCTCATTCATGTTTATAAATATGTAAAGGGTGAGTGTCAGGAGGATGGAGCCAAGCTCTTCTTGGTGACAATCAATGCTAGGACAAGGGGTTCAAATTGGAACACAAGAGGTTCCACTTATATTTGATAAGGATCTTCTCAGTGAGGGTAACAGAACACTGGAACAGGCTGCCCAAGGGGGTTGTGGAGTCTACTACTCTGGAGTCATTCAAGACCCACCTGGACACATTTCTGTGTAGCCTCATCTAAGTGTTCCTGCTCCAGCAGGGGGATTGGACTAGATGATCTTTTGAGGTCCTTTCCAATCCCTAACATTCTGTGATTCTGTGAAAATGGTACTAGATCTTGCTAACGCTTTTTTTTCAACTGCCATTGCCTCAGAGAATCAAGACCAGTTTGCTTTAACCTGGCAGCAAAAGTGATATACCTTTCAGGTACTGCCCCAAGGATACAAGCACAGCCCCTCTATATGCCATCAAATGGTAGCAGCTGATGTAGCATGATGGTCAGGTACTCTTACTATATACCATTATATTGATGATCTCCTGCTTATGGCAGAGTCACAACAAGAAATTGAAGCAGCTGCTGAGTCATTGCAGTCACATTTGCAGAACCAGGGCTGGACAATCAATCCAAAGAAAATACAGGGCCCTGGTACCACTGTACAGTTCTTGGGGGTCATCTGGCATGGGCAGATTAAGGAAATACCAAATAAAGTGCAGCAGACAGTTTAGCAGTTTCCTGTACCAACTACAGTAAAGCAGTTACAGACCTTTTTGGGACTTTTGGGGTATTGGAGGACTTTTATCCTGCATTTGGCGATTTTAATGAGGCCTCTGCAGAAGCTAACTAGAAAGAAGGCTATCTGGCAGTGTACCAAACAACAACAAGAAGCTTCTGATGCCTGTAAAAGTGCCTTGATTGAACATGCACGATCATATATTCCCAGGTGAGGATATCCTTTTGAACTAGAAGTAACAATTTTGGATGATGTAGTCTCTTGGGGATTGTGGCAGATGACTGGACCAAAAAATCAGAACCTGTAGGGTTTTGGTCCAAATCACTGCAAGGGTCTGCTGCTCATTATACCCCAATGGAAAAACAGATTCTGACTGTTGTTTGGGCACTGCAGGACACTGAAAGAATCACAGGTCAAGATAGTGTAACTGTACACACCCCCATACCTATTCATGACTGGGTTGCAGATGACTCTATTAGGGCCCATGCAGGAGTAGCTCAGGCAGCCACGCACTGGAAGTGGAAACACTATCTGCAGCAACGATTTTTACCAGGAAACTCACATGTGACTACCCCACATGCCACCCTTCTTGGTACAATATCATTTAATCATGTGCCTGCACTTGGGGAAACTCCCTACCTCTCCTGTGGAGGAGGCTCCCCCTTACGACGAGTTAAGAGAAGAGTACACAAGAAGGATGCCTGGTTTACTGATGACAGTGCAGCATACACTGCAACTAGACAAAGGCAATGGAAGGTGGTTGTATATGCTCCTTTACCAGGCATAATACTATGGCAAACGTGTGCAGGCCTCTAGTCAGTGGGCTGAACTGATTGCAGCATCCCTTGTTATCCTGGAAGGGAGGGCATATTATTTATATACTGATAGTTGAGTAGTATATAAAAGTCTCACAATGTGGTTGCCCTGCTGGGCCCAGGATGATTGGCATGTACAGAGATATCCTATATGGGGGGGCAGATATACGGCAACAAATTTGGCAGCATGTACAAACATCTCCTTTGAAAGTGAGACATGTTTCAGCTCATCACTTGAGTCACAAAACAACAGAGAGGTAGATGAGATGACCTCTGCCGACATACATGCTCAGGCTTTACATGCACATATTGCTTGTGGTCATTGCTCAGCTTCTACTGCACGTGCATGGGACATTGCTCATAACCAAACCCCTTTGCCACTACATGCTTATATGTCATGTGCACATAATTGCGCTACTTGTACATGATTACACCTGAGAGTACTATGTAGGCCGTGGGGACAGATAAAGTGTGGTCAGCAGGCTTTGAATACCTGGCGAGTTGATTATGTGGACCCCTTACCCCCATCTAAGGGGTGGCAATATGTATTCACTGCTGTGGATACAGTGTCAGGGCTATTATTTGCCAAACCCACCAAACATGCTAATCAGCATAATACGATTGAGGTGCTAGAACAACTCACCCATCACTATGGACCTCCCCATCAAATACAGAGTGACCAAGGGACACACTTTAGTGGATGTAATGTACAAGACTGGGCTCGAGGGTTGGGGATAGACTGGTTGTTTCACATTGCATATCATCCCCAGACCAATGGTTTAATTGAAAGGATGAATGGGATGTTGAAGGAACAATTGAAAAAACTAACCAGTAAGTACTAAAATTTTGCAACATTGGAGCCCACATCTGACTAAAGCAGTTTTTTTGCTAAACAGCCAGATTATCCATAATCAAACACCCTGTGATCGCATCACAATGCCCCCAGTGCAAAACATGGTGCAGACTGAAATCCTTCCAGATGGTAGTAATTCTCCCGAAATACTAACTACAGAGGAAATGGAATTATTCACCTCAACGGATTGTGAAGTGGGACCGCAACCTATTAATCTGGATGTGAAAGTCCACATAATAACTCCTGAGAATGCTGTATGGTTGTGTACTCTGACTTCTCCTCTTATGTTGCATACTTTGCTAATATCAGACTTTCAAGTTCTTGTATTTCAGGTATCTTCAATGAATACCTGTGCTTTGTCTAGAGGAGACAGCATTGGAATGGTGTTATTGGTGTCGTGGACCCAATATCATGTTGAAGTTCAATCTGAGAAAGCACAGGCCACGGCTTTCCAGTCTGTGTGGGTAATTACCCCACACCAGGTTATCAAACCCAGAGAAGTACTAGCTGAAGGAGCTGGAGCCACAACGTATGTATTATTGGAATAAGAAGATGCCCCTGTTTTCCTCCCTTATCACAGATTGGCTCGTAGTGCCTTGTAACACTATGTTACAAGTATGATATGCAGGAAACATCTCCACAAGGGTAACAGCTGCAGATCTCTTACTGTAATTTATTAACCCAGTAGTCCTGCTACAGAACTGTATTATGCCAAGGGTTTTTTAACATTAATGTTTCTCATTGTTATTTCTCCTTGGGTAGGCAGTGGCTGAAGATGTCGCCTTGATTTTTAAGGCAAGTGCCGCTTCAAGACAGCTAATGAACTAGCCAGAATGGAAGATAACATCTAAATACTTGTGGGACTGACACATCAAATGAAGCAATCCACTGACAATGCCTGGCTGAAAGACTCATCTAATTCCTTGACAAGGTGAACAGGATGCAAACTCTTATTGCACACATGTATTTGTTCCTTTTCTCTCTATATATATGTATATATGTTTGCTGGGTATCTCTGTAAATTACTCTGTTCTGAACTTTACACGCCCGCATGAACATCTCTGGCTATGCTGGCCCCAGCAGAGACGGTCTCTTGGGTGAGGGGGTGGAATGTATGGGAATTGCGGAAGATTGAGCGAGGTTTTTATTAGCATCTCACCTGGTGCACTACAACTGTTATCCCAAAACCAAGACTCTTTACTTGGTGTGCATACAAAAGAGCCAAATCCAGCACATCATGGTGACACACAGCCTATCACAGAGTTGCGCAAGTCTGGATATTGGAATAAAGCTAGCATGCTAGAAAGAAAAATAACGGCTGTCACACACAAAATCTTATAATCACATTCACGCAGTAAAGAACTGAATTACTCACGATCTTCTGTATTATCACAAAACGCACATTTTGAGTCCATGAATTCTCATTATTTAACAGTCTATGAATTTACTGTACCATATAACAAAGACCTATTAAATGGTAATATGCTTAAACAGATACCTACAAAGAAAACAGGTATCTCGTAGAGTTCAGCAAGTTTTCCATGACCTGTGTGTTATCAGTTAATTCTCTCTCAGCTTGTTGAAGTTCAAACCATTCCGCCTGCAAAACTGTCTGAAATGATTCAATGATCTCTTGTAGAGTTTTATTTTTGTCCTGCTCTTCTCGCTTTAGAAACAACAAAGTGTTATACTTCAAGGTTCTATTCTCCAGACACTTTTCCCAATCATCGAACTTACACAGCAGCCACCATTAATTACAATATTTCACAAGATCTTCCTTCCTTATATTTCCAAGTGCTTTCCTATGTTTTAAAACACCTCCCAGTACTAATTTCTTTGGAACATGACTGAAAACAGTCGTTCCCGACCCCATCTCCTAAGTAAAAACCATTAGAAGAGGCGGGGGGGGGGGGGACACAAGCATGGAGCGGCTTGCGGCGTGAGTGGGAAAAGTGGGGAGAAGGCTTACAGTGCACTTATACAAACAATATCACAAAGAAACAATTGTAACAACAACCAATAAAACAATTAACTCACATTCCTGACAAGCTGCTTGATTTTCAGAAAGGCAATATACAGAAGCAGGTATTCTGTCATGTTCTGGTGGTTGTTATGGTTTGTAAGTAACTGGAAAGGCGAAAGAAAAATCGCCGTGCTCCATAGCCTTTTCACGGCATTTTGCATCACCCCTTTGTGTTCTGCTGTCTTAGTCATGAAGGGGTTACTGGGTGCTGTATAAGCATCATTAAAATCAGGCAAAGGAGATGCTGAGGATAAAATTTTAGACTCCTGACCCAGCTCCACACAAATTCCAGCCTTATCTTTACACAGCTGTGATGGCATTAATGATGGATATAAAACTGACTCTTTTTTCGAAATCTACAGAGCCTGACTCAAAAGGATGAGTGCTGTCAAGACTCAAATAATTAGCTACCTGCTCATTTGTGTTTTTCTGTCCATCCTCCCCTGTTTGCCCTTGCAGTATGTGCTCTTCCGACTGCAACTGCGATAGTGCAGAGTATACAAATCTCCAAGTAATATGTAAACTATTGGGAACTGAATTCTTTTGTGCATGTAGCTGTTCCCCGACCTGTTTCCAAATTTTACAGTCAAACGTCCCCTCACTCGAAAACCAAGCACAGTGCTCTTTTACTCATATCAGGAGCGAAGCTATCTGCTTCTCAGAAATATGATACCCAGAAGAATGTAATAGCTGCAGTAAAACCTGTAAATACAATTTATGTTCCTGAGAAATGGCTTGCCCTATACTAACGCAATCCCGCAACTCTTTTGTTGAACGAGGACTGCTTCTCCCTATCTATACCATAGGGATTAATGTGACCACAAATAAAATTTACTCACCCATCGGATTGCATGGCCGCCGCCAAACACACTGCTCGATGAAGAGCTTCCAGGGGTCACACACTCACACGGGGCACCATTTGCGGCGCATACGAGGACGCAGGCAGAAATTCACGCAGAGGCAGAGATCTTGTTCAGGAAGGAGTGCAGAGCCTGGCCAAGCAGAGAGCTGACCTAGGCCTAGGCTGCCTTCTTTATTCACCATTGACAATTTCTAGGATTTACAGATACGGGCCTGGACTAAGATGTTTACAAAAAGGTGCTTTTCCACTGATTGTTATTAAGAACACACTAAACTCATGTGATGTTTGTCTCACTTGTATTTCCACTCATTCACAGACCAGGCCCAAGGACATTCACACATCCCATGCACTTGGGGGCAGTTATCCGGCCCGAGATACCATTCTCACAAGTCTGGGCTATAACTTTTTACAATGTACTTCAAAGTAATCTGTCCAAGGCCATATATATGTTATTAGGTTAGTATTATGTCTTTGACCATCCAGATGGTCATGTTAGTATTGATCTTCCTTTATCATTCAGGTGGCTGGAACATCTTGCTTTCCCACATTTTACTTTCCAACAACAAACAACAACCAGTGTTGGTAGTTAGGGTCTGGCGGCTGGAAGATCCAGTGGAGTCAAAAGCTTCCGAGGTGTGGCAGACGGACTTTACGCTCTGTCAGTTGCTGAGACCTCGAGCGTGGCTAGCGGTAACCGTAGACACATATAGCGGGGTAATCGTAGCCACACAACACTCTAAGGCCGACTCCAAAGCAACCATCCAACATTGGCTGACAGCCATGGCGTGGCTTGGCGTCCCTAATCAGATCAAAACGGATAATACTCCGAGTTTTGTGTCCAAATCAACCCAGGCATTCATTCAGAAATGGGGTATTACTCTAATACACGGTATCCCATATAATAGTACAGGTCAAGCTATAGTCGAGCGAGCAAATCAAACTCTGAAATCCAAGCTAGAAGTCCTAGCAAAAACAGAAAGTTTTACCTCCACCATTCCCTCAGGAGACCAGGCACGCTTGCTAGTGACTGCCTTGCTAGCGCTAAATCAATTCCCCAGGGGAGAGGAGGTGAATAGTTCTGTCCAAAAACATTGGGCCACTCGAGCACTAGAAGAGGGCCCGCCAGTTGTAGTTAGAAATGAGCTGGGAGACTGGGAACAAGGGTGGAAACTAGTTCTGACAGGACGAGGGTATGCGGCAGGCAAAAAAGATGGCAGAGTCAAATGGTGTCCGCTTAAGTCCATTAAACCAGAGCTTCAGAATAAAACTAATGAAAACTCTGAGTTTTTGTTTGCAGGAACGGATCATTGGCCACCCTTGTAGCCCCTATGCCCCGGTGACGGACGACGTCAACAAGTCGGCAAGTGTCCTGTCTAAGCCTGAGAATTCTGCACTGGAAGAGTCCAGACAACAGCAAAGCAGCCTCCGTGGTGGGAATCAGCGATACTTTTGTTTGATCTTGATTCTGGGGTTTATTGCTACAGGTAAAACAGAATCAGATTACAGCCACCATCAGCCATTCAAGTGGATCCTACGGAACGTTGCGAGCAATCGAGTGATAAGGGAAATCACAACAATGGGTGCTCCGACTTTTTCATGAGTGACTTATTTCCCACAACTCATTCATTATGGGGAACATATTGGTGCCCTAGTTCGAACTCAGGAAAAAGCTACTGTCAATATCCAGGATATTTGTTTTGTGGATATTGGGGATGTGAGACCATTGTTACAAGCAATAGGTGGAGTCCAGAAAAAGAGGATGAATTTTTGCGAGTAGATTAGGGACCAAGGGGGTGTATCCCTCCAATATTTGCGTTCAATGAAATGCTGGATCGGAGAGGTGATTGTGTCGGTCTAGATGTAGAGATCTGAAACCCGACCAATGCGGGTTGGCTTTTAGGGAAAACGTGATCAGTATTTCTTCGTAAGACCTTAAAGGACCCAGGAACACTAATACAAATCACCAAGGTCAGGCTACAAACACCCCAGACACTTGGGCCTAACCGGGTTCTTAGCCCACAGACATCTAAACCTGTGGTAGACAATACCAAGAACAATGCCAGGGTTGCAGCTCCCAATAACGCCAAGACACTTGATACTTTCAAAATTGAAATGCCTCCCCTATGGAATTTGTTGAACTCGTCATACCAGCTATTGAATTCTACCAATCCAAATATCACAGCAAATTGCTGACTTTGCTTCAATGTAAGGCCACCCTTTTATGAAGCAGTAGGTGTACCCTCTAAACCAGAACTAATAGACGGGCCTAACCCATCGCAATGACTTTGGAACACCACAAACATCCCAGGAATTACAATGCAATACATATCAGGGCAAGGCTCTTGTGTCGGTAAAGTACCCCCTGGGAAAAAGGCGTTATACGCAAATGAGATCAGGCTAGAAAAAGAATCGAAAGCCAAATGATTAGTTCCTGCTAGCAATACTGAATGGATATGTTCAAAAACTGGAGTCACACCGTGCATATCCCTTAACGTATTTGATCAAAACAATGAATTTTGTATACAAGCAATGGTTGTTCCTAGGATTATATACCATCCAGAAGAATACATATATGATCATCTATCCCCTTCAACTTTTAATCACATACAAAAACGAGAACCCATTACCGCTCTGACCATAGCTGCCCTGCTAACCGTAGGTGCCGCGGGGGCTGGAACAGGAATAGCCTCGTTAGTCGGGCAAAACCAAAGATTTCATTCCCTCAGAGTAGCAGTAGATGAAGATTTGGTTCGAATTGAACAATCGATCACCGCCTTAGAGAAGTCATTGAGATCATTGTCCGAAGTTGTTTTACAGAATCGTAGAGGACTAGATCTCTTGTTCTTACAACGAGGCGGACTTTGTGCGGCTTTAGGAGAAGAATGTTGTGTATATGCAGATAACACAGGGGTTGTCAGAGACACAATGGCCAAACTTAGGGAAGGTCTAGAAAAGAGAAGAAGAGATAGAGAAGCCCAACAAGGATGGTTTGATTCATGGTTTAACCACTCACCATGGTTGACAGCCCTGATATCCACCCTAGCAGGGCCGATTATAATGACCATTCTAACACTGATTTTCGGACCCTGCATACTAAATAGGCTGATGTCGTTTGTTAGAAGCCGGCTAGAGCAAGTTAATATCCTTTTGCTTGAATGCCAGCAACTACTTTAAGAAAAGTATTTACTAATTTTATCCCTAGTTATCCCTACTAACACCCCATTATTAATAACTACCTCATAGTTTTCACCTGTTCACTGTGCCGTATCTTTTATGTTATGAAGTCTACCTCTAAAGATTTTTTACACAGTATTACACTAAGAAGCATATATCTTTTTTAAGACTTTTATATCTTAGCTAATTTAGTTGTGCATAGGGGGGGGGGAAATGTTGGTAGTTAGGGTCTGGCGGTCGGAAGATCTCGCGCTGTACGGAAAGATAGTAGCCCCTCCCCTGATAGGTGTAGTGTTTCGTGTGTTATCTAAGCAGACGGATGTGATGTAAAACTCAAGGTATATATTGCTTTGTTACCTACCAATAAACGCCATTTGCCGTCCACCACATTGGTGTCTGCGAGCTGATGGACCAAGCGACCTGGGGGTGGTCGCCGTGCTGTTCCTGATCCAGGTCATTAGTGTTACACTGTGAATGTAACAAACCAGTAAAACAATTAACTCACATTCCTGACAAGCTGCTTGATTTTCAGAGAGGCAATACTCAGGAGCACATAATATGTGCTGTAAAACTCACAGATAACACGTTGATAGCAAACATTAGCATTCTCTACTGCTAATTTCAACACCAGTGCTTCCTTAACTTCTAAGTTTTCAACCTGCTTATTGATAGCCTCTTGAAGATGGTCAATAAATTGCATGTAATTCTCATTGGGAACCTGATTAATAGTTGAAAATGATTTGGCTGCTTTGTTGGTTTTAGGCACCTTTATCATAGCTTTATATGCAAGGTCTGCTGACTGCCTCAGGATTTCAGAAACTAATAGCGCCTGTAATTGTGGTGTGCCAATTAGTGTCTCTTCCAAGAGTTGGGGGATACCCGCCTCTTTCAACAAATCCCCATTGTTCCGTCCTAAATGATCTATAGCTGTTACATTGCATAGATCAAATTTTGCTTGAGTCTTTCATAGTTTTTATCTGATCTCGGGGCAACACATACACATACTCCTTTTCCTTTTAACTTTTCAAGAAAATGCTGCAAACTGTCATCTTCATCCGAGTCATCAGATAACGAGGACTTGAACGGTGCTGGAGAATCATTAGTCGGCATTTTTCCTCCCCCCGCCCCGGACTGCTGAGCCATTGAGGGCACCGAAGGCACAGCAGGGGATGGAATAGGGAGGGTATCAAAGACATGAACCGGGTAAGCTTCATAGTGATTTTCAGGTTTCTTATCAGGCTGCAACACTGCAAAAATTCCAGCAGCAGCAGACCATTCAGCCTTAAAATATTTTGAAGTAGTAGTTATAAGCTTCCATGTAGTTGCTAGTGATTTAGCTTCTTTATCTCCATTGCTGACCTTATCCCATAATTTCTGCCCTATATCATCCCAAAGTTCAAGTTTAAAAGCCTTCTCAGTTTCTGCCAGGTAGTCGTTAGTTCTACACCAAACCAACAGTCTACGTATGTTACTTTCTTCCTATTTAAGTCCTCTTTCAGAGAGAATATCAGGAGGATCTTCACTCTTCCCTTGTCCTGCCCCAGCCGCTCACCTTTTCTGGTGATTTCGTTGACAAATATGTCCCTGGAGCGTCTGTACGCCTCCATCCGGTTCTCAGTCCAGCTGATCTGCCTCCATCTGGGCCGCTCCAGGCTTTTCCCCGATCGTAGTGAGACACCATTCAGAGTATCACGCTGAGGTCACCATTTGTTGGAACGAATAAAGGACTCAGCATTCCGATTCAATGTGAATCATGCAAAGCCATTTATTACAGAAACAAGCCTCCTTATATATGCAGTTATTTCCTGATCATGCATCTACGCTCAAAGCATGTATTAGCTGATTGGATATCATCCATGTTCACGAGCTGTCCACGCTCTGGAGTCTCACTGATGATAGGTCTGTTGATTTACGTCATGTTGCCGCCTTGCTGCCGCAGAACTGCTTCATTCCCATAGCAGGTCCTGTTTTCAGCTTTCCAAGGTGGCCTTGAAATTCCTTTGGGCCTGGCTAGTTCAGTAACAAATCTCCATCTAATAGAAACCCATCCACAAGTATACATCCCAAAAAAATCTGAATTTATACATCTCCATATGTAACGCTCGAACAGAGTCTATAAATCTGTTAGATGTAGCTCTGTTAGAGCATGAATACATTGTTTAATCCAGTGGGTGTGTACACATACGCAGGCATGTCGCAAGAAGAGCCAGAGGCCAGGAATGCATTGCAAAGAGCAAGTTTTATTCTAGTTACCTCTCTACTGGGGATCTCCGAAGCCACACCTAAGCTCCCAGGCAGAGGTGACACAAGCGGGAACGCAAGCGCTGGTCAATTCAGCCCTGCTGGAAGATCACTGGGCCTGCTGAGCTCGCCTGTATTTCAAGGTTTCAGGCAGGCCCAGCCTCCCACTCTTTCTCACAACAAAGCAGGAATCTCAGACATAGTGATAAGGTGCCTAGAGTTTCTCACATGCCTATGTTATCTAACACAGAGGTTCTACTCATCAAGCACACAAGGTCAGTAAAACAATTAGTGTGATGTATGTGCTTTTTCTGCAGAAAGGTGCAAGTCACTTGAACGTATTTACATTTAACTAACCTCCTCACCAAATCTTCCGCTATATCCCCATACAGTGGTTAACTGACAGCAAGTGTTGTGCCATATGAGAAGATGTATTTAAACTCACTATTTTAGTAAGAATTCCACCTGAAAGATTAAATAATACCTCAGGAATAAAAGTGTCTGGCAGTCTTAAACAATCTAGATTTTTATAAATACTGACTCTATCTTGAAGAGTGCGAGCTGATGGATTATGTTTTTCTGAAAATTACTCAGTAGATGATGCGATCAGGAAAATGAGTTTCTTTTCCACTTATGTGGTGTACTAGTGCTCAGAGGAATGCAGTGGATGCTAAATTCAACAGTTCCTGTTGTGTTGATACATTTGTTGGATGAAAATAAAAATTACCTAAAACATTTTTAAATGATGGTTTATATTATCTTGTAATGAGCTAATTCGAACTGATGAATGGGAGCTTTCAGATAATGGAAGAGAAAACAGAAAAAAAGAAATTGGGAAACTTATTGGAGCTAGTTTAGTTCAATAATACGTATTCACCTAGGATGTAATTATAATAGAAACACTATGATCTTAGATTCAAACTGATGTTGAAATACAGAGCCAATTCAAGTGAAAGGATGTTAATTAGCAGTACAAGGAAAGGTCTGATGAAGGAGGTTTAAAGATACTTGCACAGGTGAAAGAGTTGAGAACTCTGATGAGATACCGGTGGCTCTTAGAGGGGGGATACTGTTGTTCTGAGTCAGACATTGATTCACATGGAAGGAGAACTTGAAACTAGACTTGAAGGGGGATGGGGTTGTAGCTGGGCTTGCATCAGTGGGGCATCACTCTAGAGTTCATGAAGGCTGGGAGGCGTCCCATACCCCTAGGGTGAAATTGGTGTGCTCAGCTCGCGCTCTGAAATGCCTGTACACCAATGCGTGCAGCATGGGGAATAAGCAGGAGGAGTTAGAAACTTGTGTTAGGGCAGGAGATTATGACCTAGTGGCAATTACGGAGACATGGTGGGACAGCACACATGGCTGGAATGTGGTCATGGATGGCTATGTCCTTTTCAGGAAAGACAGGCCAGCCAGGCGTGGTGGTGGAGTCGCTCTTTATGTGAGAGAGCAACTACAATGTATTGAGTATTGTCCAGGCACGGATGAGGAGTGAGTTGAGAGTCTATGGGTGAAAATTAAGGGGCTGGCTGGCAAGGGTGATACTATTGTGGGTGTCTATTACAGGCCACCAGATCAGGGTGAGGAAGCTGATGAGGCCTTCTACAGGCAGCTGAGAGCAGCCTCACAATCACAGGCCCTGGTTGTGGTGGGGGATTTTAACTTCCCTGATGTTTGCTGGAAGGACTACTCGGCTGGCCAGCCACAGTCTAGGAGGTTCCTCCAGTGCCTTGACGATAACTTTGTGATGCAAAGGGTGGAGGAGCCGACTAGAAGAGGTGCACTGCTGGACCTCATCCTCACTAACAAGGAGGGTCTGGTTGAAGCAGTAAAGGTTGAGGGCTGCCTTGGTTGCAGCAACCATAAGATGGTGGAGTTAAGGATCTCATGTGGTAGGAACAGGATAGCAAGCAGAATTGCAACCCTGGATTTCAGCAAGGCAAATTTTGTCCTTTTCAAGCAATTGCTAGGGGAAATCCCATGGGCAAGGCTGCTTGAAGGAAAAGGGTGCCAAGGTAGTTGGTTAGTATTCAGGGACTGTTTCTACTGGGCAAATGACTTTAAACCTTTCTGATCCTTGTCCTGTATGTAGTTGTCATGCATTACCAGTCTGCCCCCCTCCCCCAGTCAGGAAATCCTTTTCAAAGGGTTTTCTCTCATCTCTTTGCCAGGTGTGGGTGCTTCTCATGCTAATTGCTACCTGGAAGTACCCACCAGCTCTCCCAGTCTGCAGCTTGCTTATTTGTATTTCCATAGTGTTTAACAGTTCTGGGACTAGAAGAAAGAAATAACTGGAAATACTAGAAAGCAGGTGCAGCTGCACATTGGCCTTAGACTCTGAGCCAGGTGACATGTTTACTGCTCCAGCTGGGGTGTACCTCTACTTTTGTTGGTAACATTTCTTGCCAAAATGCTTGCCTTTGTAGATAGTTCTTGTGACCAGGAGCTTTCAAAATTAGTTTGTGAAAATGTTGGTCCTTGTGTTGAGCTTGTGCGTTGCATCCTGACATTTTACTTCACCTTGCAGAGCAGAAGCAGCCTGGGGTGGCCGCAAGGTAGTTGTGGTTGCTTCTAAACATCTCAGAAGTGATGCTGCTGTTTGGCAGCTAGAGGAAGCAGTGAGGAGGGAGTTTTGCTCCTCGTGCTTGGCAGGAAACCAAACCAAAACCAAACAACAAAACAAAGTTTGTCTCAAAGGACTGAAAATGTGGCCTTGTGCACTCCTGCACATTTGCTGTATAATATCTTTGTTTCCTTTTCCTCTGCTGCAGATTAGGAGAGTGCATTGGTGCAGATAGGCAACTTGTATTATTTTATCAGCTTTCAGAAAGAGAAATAGCACATTCTTAAATTAATTCCTCAGAAATGGGGAAAGACAGATTCCAAAATGGGATTCAGTCATATTATAAAACAGAGGGAAAGCCTGCATTTAGATTACTAAAGAGAGATTTTTGTCTCAACTTTGGGAATTTTTTTAAGGAGGCAGAAGAACGTGCTCTATTGAAAACAGCCAAGCCCCCTCAAATAAATCTTATTAATTCTATTTCCATTTTTTTTTGTTACTCAGCTAGCTTTAAAGTCTAAGGTTGTGGGATCTGCAAAGCTGTTCTAAAGAAAGCCGGTTCATCTTCTGTTTTGTAGATTTTTTTTTTTTTTTAAACCAAATCTGGAGGGTTGTGACCAGCAGATCAGATTGCCAGCAGAAAGCAGGCCAGAAACACTTTGGAATTTTTCTTTTTAAGTCTGGTTGGTTTGTTTGTTTTCAAAGTGGTTTCCAAGCACTTGACAATGAAATACATTTGCAGACCACAAAACTTAAAAGTAGAACAGAGCTTTGGAGAATCTTTGGAGAACTGAGCTGTTACAATTGACTAAGATAAGAAAATACTTTTTTGTTGTTGTTGTTGTTATTGTTGTTCTTTAAAGAGAGTTGAGCATTTGGTCAGCTAAGCTTTAAAAAAGATATGCTGAACCAGTTAAGCCAAGAAATATATAATACAGAACACAGTCAGTAGGAGAGATACCAGTTATCTTCTGTTTTCCCTTTGAGAGGCTAAGTCTGAAGAGGCTGGGAACACCTTAGCATGTCAGTGTCAAACAGCTGGTGCTGTGCTTGTTTTCTCAGCTTGTCACATAACCTTTACCTTCTTTACAGCTGGTATAGTTTTGAAGGAAAGTTGTCCATAGATATTTTCCCAAGCAAACATTATTGACTTGAGAGTACTTTTCCTCTTAGCTATCTGATCCACCAGTAGGTGCACTATATATCTCAAAATGTCTTTAAAAGTAATTTAAAAGTCCACAGTTTGTATTGAGCTGTTTTAAATAAGGGCCACCATCCATTGGATTCAGTAATTAAGAATTTGAATCTAATTGTTCCTTTGTTAGCTTATCTACTTAAAAAGCAATTTAAAATTACTTCTTTCTGACCACAGGCACAGTTCCTCTGCACAACAAAAAGCTCTGAGCAGAAGTCAGGAAATCTCCATGTACTGTAGCTTCCAACAGATATTGTATCACAGTATGTTTGGGATTGGAAGGGACCTCAAAAGATCATCTAGTCCAATACCCCTGCTGGAGCAGGAACGCCTAGGTGAGGTCGCACAGGAACATGTCCAGGAGGGTTTTGAATGTCTCCAGGGAAGGAGACTCCACAACCTCCCTGGGCAGCCTGTTCCAGTGCTCTGTCACCCTCACTGAGAAGAAGTTCTTTCTCAAATTTAAGTGGAACCTCTTGTGTTCCAGCTTGATCCCATTACCCCTTGTCCTATCATTGTTTGCCACCGAGAAGAGCCTGGCTCCATCCTCATGGCACTCACCCTTCATATATTTATAAACACTAATAAGGTCACCCCTCAGTCTTCTCCAAACTAAAGAGACCCAGCTCCCTCAGCCACTCCTCCCAGCTTAGTGTCATCAGCAAACTTGCTGATAGTACACTCAATTCCCTCGTCCAAATCATTAATGAATATATTGAATAATATTGGCCCCAGTACTGACCCCTGAGGCACTCCACTAGATACTGGCCTCCAACTAGACTCCGCACCACTGGAGTCCTATTTTCAGCAGCTGATCTTAAATATGGGCAATTATATACTGAAGTCTGCAATGCCCTTGCTGTTGGTATGGCATGAATTTGCATGTGAATACTTTTTTGGATATACACATGATGACATTTCTTAGCATAGAGTTATGGGAGGCTTTTGCCTTATTTTAAAATTTCAAAAGTAAAAGACCTCCTCAGGCAAGGTCTTGATTAATTTGATGTGCAGATATACTCATGCTAAGTCAGGAGGTTTGCAGTCTATCTGAGGATGAGATTGGAATCTGAAGTACTAGATAAACAGCTAGGTGGCAGCTTTATACAGTAGTATCTGGGGCTGGATTGATACAGGGAATTAAAAATGAACTGCATTTGTCGGGGAGCCAGTAAGCCATGGAGAGATGTCTCATGCATGGCCAGAGTTTCCACAGTCGGAAAGGTACCTGAGGGGGAGTTGTTGTCTGTTTGTGGGTCAGCCGCAGCTGCTAGCGATCTTGGGGGTAGATCGAGCAACACCGAGATTTCTGTATCTCGATTCCGAGAGGAAGGATGGACTTGTGCTAATGACTAATCTTAGCAAGAGTGAAGGGTAATGCAGAAATCTCTCTTTTTGCAGCTGCTGAAAAAAGGTAATAGTGAAAAAGGAATAATAATTGGTCTATAACTGCGTGTTATCTTTTCTAAGTGCCCGGGCATTCCATGCATTCCATTCTAAATCGTAAAGTAACTCATAAATCCTAAGACCAACCAGCCGTGTCTGTGTGAGCTGTGTGAGTGTGTGCTACTTACAGTAATTACTGTTTATGGTGGTATGCTTCAGCCTGTGATCTGTATAAAGCAGAAGATGAGCTTAAAACACCTTGATTTAAGTCACGTGACATATGAGTTAAAATCACAGTGTGCACGATGTAAGAAAGTATATGCAGATATGTTTTTCACCCTCCGAAATCAGGGACATAAAAACAAAATGGGAACCGGTTCCGTTAAAATACTAAAATACCATCTTGCTCTTCTTAGGATGCATCCTTACACATCAGAGTAACTGAGTGGGGAAACCTGATAAAAGAAAGATTGAAACAATATTGTATTCACTTGTGGTTTGAATGTGGGTTTATATCAATTAGTGGCAATTAAATGTTGTTCTGTAGAACTTGGAAAATAGGATGAGATACAGTACTTTAAGTTAATTTACTTTTATTGTTATCTAATAATTTTGGGACCAGGAAAGGATTTAAGTTGTTAAACTGTGATCCATATTGAATTTATGTGTTAGTAGGAGATATGGAAAAAGAACAAACTAAATGTTATGATGAATGTGAGCTTGGGAGGTTGTATTTAAGAGTGTTTTAAAAGTGGAAAATGGAAAAACAAAAAAAAAGCATAATATCCCAGGCCTGTGTTGTAACATAAATTACAAACCTGTGCCAAGCTGAAAGAGAAACTCAACCTCCCCCGTCCGCGTGGCCTTGCCTGTGTCTAAACTGCAGCAAGGAAAGAAAGAAAAAAAAAAAAAACAGAAAAAAAAACAGAAAAAAAAAAAATGAGCGCTGCTAGAAGTGGCAGAGGGGGAAGGACGCGGGGGGAGGACAAGCCGTATGCCTCTCGGGGTTGCCTGACACCTGAAATAGTGCGAGCTCCCCTAGAGAAGTTATAGAAACAAGGGCAACAGAAAGTAGAAATTTGGAAATGTTGTTAGATGAAGTTTGGAGAGTATTCAGTAACAGAGAAAAGGAAGATTGTTGAAAGGATAAGAAAGTATGGAACTAAAGAGGTCAGAAGGCTTTGAAGACCTTTAGAGAAAGATCAATGTATATTAGGAAAATGAATGTTGGAGAAGGTACAGAAGAAGTAGGCAGAGAGAGAAACAGATAGTAGCAAGTTTTGAAAAAGACTGATGAGAACCTGGAATGAACAGAAACAAGTGGAATTTTTGGTGAATTGCTAATAAGTAACAATTACATAATAGGTAAAGGGAGTCACTGGCCGAAGTGAAAGGGCATATTTTTGTGAACCTCTGAAATACAAATTGGGTAAACAAGTAGGTATTGATAAATTTCTATATATGTCCAATTCCTTGAAACCTTTTTGGGAGAAATTTGTTGGAACAAATGGATGCAGTAATCAGATTCAAAAAAGGAGAAATTACTCTGGAGGTAAATGATCAGCAATATATGAAAATAATGGGCTTGCTTTTAGCAACTGTTCCCACAGAAGGCAAGATTAATGAACCAAGGTCATGAACCAAGTGTATCCTGGGATATAGACTACTGATGTACCTGGAAGGGCAAAAATGCTGTATCTGTAGAGGTAAAAGTCAAAGAAGGAAAAAGCTGGTAAGGATAAAACAATGCCCTTAGAAAAGGGAGGACAGGGAAGGAATTCAGCCAATAATAGAGAAATTCATATAAATCGGGTGATAAACAGAATAACAGAGGACCTCTACCCAGTGGTAGCAAACCCTTACACACTTCTGACTGTGTTAACTCTAATTTGATTTGGTTTACTGTTTTAGATTTAAAAGATGCCTTTTTGCCTCTCTCTCCATGAAGCCAGCCAGACAATATTTATGGAAAACCCAGCTGATATGGACGGTGTTGCCACAAGGATTTAAGAACAGCCCGACAATATTTGGAAATCAGCTTGCTTAAGATCTTGAATCCTGGGAATCCCCATCTGATGAAGAACAGATGCAACAATATGTGGATGATATTTTTATCGCTACCAGGACACAGAAGACATGCATAGCCTGAACTGTAAGTTTATTGAACTTTTGGAGCTCCAAGGATACCGGGTATCACAGAAGAAAGCCCAGATGATACAGCAACAAGTAACTTATTTGGGCTATGAAATTAGTGCAGGGCAGAGGACCCTGGGACAGGCTCGAAAGGAGGCTGTATGCCAAACTCCAAAGCCTCAAACTGTAAAAGAATTACGGACCCTTTTTTGGACATGACAGTTTGGTGTCGGTTGTGGATTTATAATTATGGATTGTTTGTCAAGCCATTGTATGTACTAGCAGCCACAGATGAGGAACACCTGCAATGCAATAAAGGAGCTACACAAGCCTTTGAAGAACTTGGTAAGGCTTTGATGACAGCGCCTGCTTTAGGACTCCCAGATGTGAGTAAACCATTTTTTTCTATTCTCTCACGAGAAGCAGGGAATAGCCTTGGGTATACTGGCATAGGATCTTGGACCGTACTGACGAGCAGTGGCCTATTTCTCCAAACAATTAGACGCAACTGCAAAGGGGTGGCCTGGATGCCTACAGGCAGTTACAGCAGTGGTACAGAACATACAGGAGACCTGGAAATTTACCATGGGTCAGAAAATGACTGTGCTAGTATCCCACATGGTGTCTACAGTTCTAAAAGAAAAAGGGGGACATTGGCTTTCCCCACAAAGATTTCTCAAATATCAGGCTAAATCATCATCACTAACATTGTCAATCCAGCTTCTTTCCTCAGTGGTAACATTGGAAAACCACTTCATCACAATTGCCTGGAAACCATCAAAGCAACATATTCCAGCTGACCAGATCTAAAGGAAAATCCTATGGAGAACACTGAGAACTGCTTTATGGACGAAAGCAGCAATATCCTGAATGGTGAAAGGCATGCTGGTTATGCTGTAACTACTAGCTATGAAGTGATGGAATCTGGACCTCTGCCTAAAAGTACTTCAGCACAAAAGGCAGAAATAATCGCTCTTACTTGTGCTCTGGAACTAGCTGAAGGTAAAACTGTGAAATTTATATGAACTCTAAGTATGCTTTCAGGGTCGTGCATGCACACGGAGCAATTTGGAAAGAAAAAGGACTCTTGAACTTTCAAGGCAAACATATCAAACATGCAGAAGAAATATTGGCAGCTCTGCTTCCTAAGAAGGTAGCAATCATGCATATCAAGGCACACCATAAAATGAGCTCGGAATTGGAAAAAGGAAATGAGCTGGTGGACAGAGATACAAAAATGGGCGGCTAACCAAAAAGTAAAAGTAGAAAGTGCTCTAGTCCCTGACGGGCAGGTTACTTTAGAAGGTAAGCCAGAATATACTAAGGAAGACTGGAAACTTATTATAGATTTAGAGGAATCATATAGTGAGGAAGGGTGGGCTCATACCCCACAAGGGAAAACTTATTTTTACCTCCTGTTTAGTTTGGCCTTTAGTAGCAGAAACATTATATAAACATTTGATCAAAAATAGTAGCTGGAAATTTGTAAACTACTTTAAGACAGGTGGCACAGCAATGCGATCTTGGGTCAGATTGGGAAAGGAAATGGACCTGGGCAATAATGGCAAATTGATTTTTTGGAACTCCCAAGAAAAGGGGGGTGCTGATATTTGTTGGTACTAAGTGATACATTTTCAGGTTGGCCAGAAGCACTCCCTACCAGAACAGCAAAAGCTCGGGAGGTAACCAAAACATTAGTACAAGAAATAATACCGAGGTTTGGAGTTCCAGCTGATATATCCTCCTTGACTTCAGTAAACCATTTGACACAGTCTCCCACAGCATCCTTACAGCTCAACTGAGGGAGTGTGGTCTGGACAATCGGGTAGTGAGGTGGACTGCGAACTGGCTGAAGGAAAGAAGCCAGAGAGTCGTGGTCAATGGGGAAGAGTCCAGTTGGAGGCCTGTATCTAGTGGAGTGCCTCAGAGGTCAGTACTGGGGCCTATATTATTCAATATATTCATGAACAATTTGGACGAGGGAATAGAGTGTACTATCAGCAAGTTTGCTGATGACACCAAACTGGGAGGAGTGGCTTACACACCTGAAAGAGTGTCTCACCGTGCCCCAAATTAGGAAGCATACCAACAGGGACTCTTTGAAGCCTGTTTGATAAACCACGTTTTCTAATGCTGTTTAAATACATTGCCCTCTCTAGACTTACAGTGCAGAAGTAATTAACACTTACCAAATTCTAGCAACAATTTGTCTTTATAGGACTCGAACTTAATAATTACCTTTAAACTTCTGACAGTCATTCTCACCTTTCTCCTTAGGATTCAAGTTGACCAGCATTTAAGCAGACATATGCTGGCACTCCCGTCACACTAAGTGCTTCTGCTCTACCCCCAGTGTCTTGTCCCTGTTCCTTGGCTCCCTGTTTCTTCATGCTATTGTAAATATTTGTGTAGTAACTCAATGAACTGATATAGCTGGGGGGAGAAGGTAAAAAAGGTTGCTTTCAACCAGATCAGTCTGCTGATGCTATTTTGTCATGGTGTGGATATAGAAACAATTTTGCCAGCAGAGGGGAGGAGGCAGCATGTCTGAGTTTAATGGTTGGAAGCAAGGAGAAAGCAGGACAACATCTTTCAGTGCTGTGCTAACTTTGAGTGTTTGTCAGACAGTACATCCTTCACTTCAACCTTTTATTTCACGTGATGCCTGCTCCTAAGGAATTCTTCACAATCACTGATACTTGTCATGTTGACTAAGTACATTTAGTGGCGTCTCATCCTGGGAGCTGATCATGCCTGGGACTGACTGTCATTGCCTGAGATGCCATGTATGAGTCCTGGCATCAAATATTCAACAGTAACAAATGGGCATAGAATAATAGAATCAAAGAATAATTTCAGTTGGAAGAGACCCTCAGGATCATCAAGTTCAACCATAACCTAACCTAACTTTAGCACTAAACCATGTCCCTAAGAACCTCGTCTAAATGCCTTTTAAACACTTCCAGGGATGGTGACTCCACCACTTCCCTGGGCGGCCTGTTCCAATGCCTGACAACCCTTTCCATGAAAAATTTTTTCCTGATATCCAATCTGAACCTTCCCTGGTGCAATGTGAGGCCATTTCTTCTTGTCCGATCACTTGCTACTTGGGAGAAGAGACCAACACCCTCCATGCTACAACCTCCTTTCAGGTAGTTGTAGACAGCAATAAGGTCTCCCCTCAGCCTCCTTTACTCAAGACTTAACAGCCCCAGTTCCCTCAACTGCTCCTCATAAGACTTGTGCTCCAGGCCCCTCACTAGCTTTGTCTCCCTCCTCTGCACTCTCTTTAGTACCTCAATGTCCTCCTTATGATGAGGGGGACAAAATGCCCACAATATTCCTGATACAAGCCAGGATGCTGTTGGCTTTTTTGGCCACCTGGGCACACTGCTGACTCATATTCAGTGACCCACAAGGATCATCGAGTCCAATTCCTGTCCCTGCATGTGACAACTCCTCAGTTCACACCATGTGTCTGAGGGCATTGTCCAGTCTCTTCTTGAATACTGGCAGGCTTGGGACCATGACTACCTTCCTGGGGAGCCTGTTCCAGTGCTCCACCACCCTCTGGATGAAGAACCTTTTCCTAATGTCTAGCCTAAACCTCCCCTGGCACATCTTCCTGCCATTCCCTCAGGTTTTGTCATTGGTCGCTGAAGAGAAGAGTCTGCACCTACTCTTCCTCCTCCCCCTGTGAGGAAGCTGTAGACTGCAATAAGGTCTCCTCTTAGTCTCCTCCAGGCTGAACAAACCAAGTGACTTCAGCTGCTCCTCATAGGGCTTTCCCTCCAAACCCTTCACCAACTTTGTAGACCTCTTCTGGACACTCTCCAGTAGCTTTATATCCTTTTAAAAAGTGTGGCACCAAGAACCGCACACAGTACTCCAGGTGAGGCTGCACCAGTGCAGAGTAGAGCGGGACAATCACCTCCCTTGACTGGCTGGCAATACTGTGCTTGATGCACCCCAGGACACAGTTGGCTCTCTTGGCTGCCAGAGCACACTGTTGGCTCATGTTCAACTTGCCATCAACCAGAACTCCCAAATCCCTCTCCACAGAGCTGCTTTCCAGCATCTCGTCCCCCAGACTGTACATACAGCCAGGGTTGCTGTGTCCCAGGTGCAAAATCTGGCACTTGCCCTTGTTGAACCTCACACAGTTGGTGATTGCTCAGTTCTCCAATTTATCCAGATCCCTCTGCAGAGTATCTCTACCCTCAAGAGCATCAACAGCTCCCCCCAATTTTGTGTCATCAGCAAACTTTAAGTAATTCCTCAAATCCTGAGTTGAAGTCATTTATAAATACATTGAAGAGTTCTGGCCCTAAGATGGATCCCTGCAGAACCCTGCTAGTGACTGGTCGCCAGTCAGACATAACCCCATTTACTAGAACCCTTTGAGGCCAGCCCATCAGGTAGTTGCTCACCCACTACACTGTGTTTATACCCAGCTGTGTGCTGGCCATCTTCTCCAAGAGGATACTGTGAGAGACAGTATCAAAGACTTTACTGAAATCCAAAAAGATCACATCGACAGGCTTCCCTTGGTCAACTAAGTGGGTAAACTTGTCGTAGCATGAGATTAAGTTTGACAAGCAAGCCTTTCCCCTCGTGAAACTGTGCTGGCTGGGACCAATGGCTGCATTGTTGTTCAGCTCTTATTCAGTAACTCCGAGAACGATCTTCTCCATGATTTTGCCAGGCACAGTGGTGAGGCTGACAGGCCTGTAGTTGCCAGGGGCACCCTTGTTTACCTTCTTGTATATTGGGACAACACCATCAGATCCCTTTCTGCCAGGCAGCTTTCTAGCCACTCTTCCCCAAGCCTGTACCGCTCCATGGGGTTGTTATGACCCCAGTGCAAGACTCAGCATTTGGCCTTATTACACATCATACAATTGGTCTCAACCCAACCATCCAGCCGGTACAGATCCCTCTGTATGGCCTTCCTACCCTCCAGCAGATCAACACTCCCATACAATCATCAGATCAATCCCCTTATCCAGATTGTTGATAAAGAGATGAAAGAGAACTGGCCCAAATACTGAGCCCTGGGTAACACCACTCATGACCGACCGTCAACTGGATTTGACTCCGTTCACCACGACTCTTTGGGCCTGGCCCTCCAGCCAGTTCTTTGTCCATCGCAGAGTACACCCATCCAGACCATGAGATGCCAGCTTCTCCAGGAGAATGCTGTGGTATATGGTGCCAAAGGCTTTACTGAAGTCTAAATGCACAACATCCACAGCCTTTCCCTCATGTACTAGTTGGATCACCTTGTCATAGAAGGAGATCAGGTTGACCAAGCAGGACCTGCCTTTCATAAACCCATGTTGACTGGGCCTGATCACATGGTTTTCTTTTATGTGCTGTGTGATGTTTCTCTGGATGAGCTGCTCCATGACCTTCCTCGCCACCGAGGTTAGACTGACAGGTCTGTAGTTCCCTGGATCCTCCTTCCGGCCCTTCTTGTAGATGGGTGTCATGTTAACCAACTTCCAGTCAACTGGGACCTCCCCAGTTAGACAAGATTGCTGATAGATAATGAAAAGTGGCTTAGTGATCACCTCTGCCAACTCCCTCAGCACCTTTGAATGTATCCCATCTGGCCCCATAGACTTGTGTGTGTCCAAGTGGTATAGCAGGTCACTAACCATTTCCCCTGGGATTATTGGGGCTTCATTTTGCTCCCCATCCCTGTCTTCTGGCTCAGGGGGCTGAATACCTGGAGCACCACTGTTGTGACTGTTAAAGACTGAGGCAAAGAAGGCATTTAGTACTTCGGCCTTTCCTCATCTTCTGTCACTCTTTCCCCCTGCATCCTTCAGGGGATGGAGATTCTCCTTAGCCCTCCTCTTGTTGCTAATATATTTACAGAAACACTTCTTCTTGCCTTTCACAATGGTGGCTAGGCTCAGCTCTAGTTGAGTTCTGGCCCGTCTAATTTTCTCCCTGCATAACCTCACAGAATTCTTGTATTCCTCTTGAGTAGTCTGCCCCTCCTTCCAAAGGTTATAAATTCTCTTTTTATTCCTAAGTTCCAGCCGCAGCTGTCCATTCAGTCAGGCCAGCCTTCTTCCCTGACAGCTCGCCTTCCGGCACACGGGAACAACTGGCTCCTGCTCCTCTAAGATTACCTTCTTGAAGAGACACCAGCCTTCCCGGACTCCTTTGTCCTTCAGGACCACCTCCCAAGGGACTCTGCCAACCAGCCTTCTGAACAGGTCAAAGTCTGCCCTTCCCAAGTCCAAAGTAGCAGTTCTGCTGACCACCTTTCTAACTTCTCCAAGGATCATAAATTCAATCATCTCATGATCACTGTACTCAAGGCGACCTCCAACCAACACATTGCCCACAAGTCCTTCTCTATTTTCAAACAACAGATCCAGTGGGGGTCCTTCCCTGGTAGGCTCACTAACCAGTTGTGTTAGGAAGTTGTCATGCACACACTCCAGGAGCCTCCTAGACTGCTTCCTCTCTGCTGTGTTGTATTTCCAGCAGACATCTGGTAGGCTGAAGTCCCCCACAAGAACAAGGGCTAGCGACTGGGAGACTTCCCCCAGCTGCCTGCAAACTATTTTGTTTGCCTCTTCATCCTGGTAGGGTGGTCTGTAACAGACCTCCAACAGGATATCCACATTATTGCACTTCACCTTGATTCTCACCCATAAACTCAACCCTATCATCACCCTCCTCAAGTTCTAGACAATCAAAACACTCCCTAACATACATGGCTACCCCACCTCCTCTTTTTCCTCACCTATTCCTTCTGAGGAGTTTATAGCCATGTCATGCAGCACTCCAGTTATGAGAGTCATCCCACCAAGTTTCCGAGATGGCTACTGCATCATAGTTTTTCTGCCTCACAATGGCTTCCAGCTCCTCCTGTTTGTTGCCCATGCTGCATGGATTCATATAGATGCACTTTAGCCAGGCCATTGATTCCACCACCATTTTTCTGATGAGAAGCCCTAATTCCTTTGTGGCCATCATCAAGTGCTTCAATGATTTCTGACACATCAATAACCCTTGTGTTTCTTTTACTGCGTGGCGCTCCATCCCCCACCTCCACTGGAATGGTAAATCGAAGGGCCTCGCTAGCACTACCCTCAAATGCTGACATGTCGCCCTTGGGTGTATCTCTGCCACGCCTGATTTCCTCCCCCTCTCCCTTCAAGTCTAGTTTAAAGCCCTCTCAATAAGTCCTGCTAACTCCCGCCCCAGGATCCTTTTCCTCTTTTGAGACAGGTGCATCACATTTATTGCTAGCAGTCCAGGTGCCATGTAAGCTGACCCATGATCAAAAAACCCAAAATTCTGCCAGTGACACCAGTCCAACAGTCAGGTATTGATCCGGTGGGTCTTCCTGCATCTTTCCTCATCATGCCCTGCAAATGTGAGGACAGAGGAGAACACTACTTGTGCTCCTGATCCCTTGACCAGTCATCCCAAGACCCTGAAGTATCTCTTGATTGTCTTTAGTTTTCCCTTTTCAGTTTCATCACTGCCTACCTGAAAAATTATTAGTGGATAGTAGTCTGAGGGTCAAACCAGGGCAGGAAGTTTCCTTTTTACATCTTTAACCCTGGCCCCAGGGAGGCAGCAGATATCACTAAGAAGTGAGTCTGACCTGCATATAGGGCCTTCTGTTCCCTTTAGAAGGGAATCTCCTACAATCACAACCTGCCTTTTTTTCTTTGTGGGAGCTGTTTTGATGGAGGGTGCAAGGTGACTTATCCTCTGTGGCACTTCCAACTTAGTGGAATCACCTTCCTCAATGTTGTTGTTTGGTTCCACTTGCAAGGCCTCATACCTGTTTTGCAAGGGAACCTGGGAGGGTAGAGTGGTCACAGTAGGGACCCTCTTCCTTCTATGCCAGGCAGGAACTTGCTACTATTTCCCCTTATTCCTCAAGTTGCTGCATTCCACATCCTGAGCCTCATGCCTGTTGGACAGAGGCACCTGGGAAGGTGGGGTGGGTAGGGGACTGTTTCTCCTGCCATCCCAAGTGTGGACTTTCTTCCGTTCATCCCTTTCCCTTGACCTGCCTTCTTCAGTCAGGCAAGGGGAGAATACAGGAATCCCTTGATCTTTTTTTCTTGCTGGTGGTCTTACCTGTCCCCAGGCGGCCAGAGTTTGATCCCACCAGTCAATTTTCTTTTCCAGCTCCCTAATACTTCTCAGTCTTTCCACCTCCTCTCTCAGCTCTACTACCAGGCTGAGCAGGTCATCCACCTGCTCACACCTCACACAACTGTTTTCTGTATTACCACTCCATACCAGTGAAAGGCTCTGATGTGCTCTGCAGCCTGAGGTTTGGGTGGCTGCATGTTCCTGTGGTAGCTCTGAGTTGCCACCTCCTTCCTGTTGAGTGCAGAGTACTTACCTTTGCCCCAAGTGGATACCATAGTTGACTCCTTCTGTGAGGGTGACAACAACCAAGTGAGGTAAATAACTTGAGCTTGCTGAGCTTCCTTGCCCTGTCTGCTTAAACTGCCTGTGAAAACTGCTGCACTGTTTCATCTCTGTTTGCTGGCCCTGTTTGCTGCATTCCTGGTCACTTGCACTCTCTAGGAGGACTTTTCAATTTCCCCTGGTTGCTCCTGGCAGCACCCCCTCTGCGTCAGCCCCTCTAGCGAGATCAGCCATTTTCACAGTGATTCTTTTGGCAGGACCTCACTCCAGGATCTCCTCCTCATCTCTTCAGTCCGTGCCCAGCCTCAGCTCTTACCGTAGCCACTGTTTTGCATGTCGGTTCACCACATTTAAATCTCCAGCGGTTGACACCGTCTCCCACAGCATCCTCACAGCTAAACTGAGCAAGTGTGGTCTGGACGATCAGGTAGTGAGGTGGACTGCAAACTGGCTGAAGGGAAGAAGCCAGAGAGTTGTGGTCAATTGAGTGGAGTCTAGTTGGAGGCCTGTATCTAGTGGAGTGCCTCAAGGGTCAGTACTGGGGCCAGTGTTTTTCAATATATTCATCAATGCCTTGGATGAGGGAATAGAGTGTACTATCAGCAAGTTTGCTGATGACGCCAAGCTGGGAGGAGTGGCTGACATGCCAGAAGGCTGTACTGCCATCCAGGGAGACCTGGACAGGCTGGAGAGTTGGGCAGGGAAAAATTTAATGAAATATAACAAGGGCAAGTGTAGAGTCTTGCATCTGGGCAGGAACAACCCCAGGTTCCAGTATAAGTTGGGGAATGACCTGTTAGAGAACAGTGTAGGGGAAAGGGACCTGGGGGTCCTGGTGGACAGCAGGATGACCATGAGCCAGCACTGTGCCCTTGTGGCCAGGAAGGCCAATGGCATCCTGGGATGTATTAAAAGGGGTGTGGTTAGTAGGTAGAGAGAGGTTCTCCTTCCCCTCTACTCTGCCTTGGTGAGACCACACCTGGAATATTGTTTCCATTTCTGGGCCCCTCAGTTCAAGAAGGACAGGGAACTGCTGGAGAGAGTCCAGTGCAGGGCAACAAAGATGATCAAGGGAGTGGAGCATCTCCCTTATGAGGAAAGGCTGAGGGAGCTGGGTGTCTTTAACTTGGAGAAGAGGAGACTGAGGGGTGACCTCATTAATGCTTATAAATATGTAAAGAGTGAGTGCACAAGGATAGAGCCAGGCTCTTCTAGGTGACAACCTATGATAGGACAAGGGGCAATGGGTAAAAGCTGGAACACAAGAGGTTCCACTTAAATATGAGAGGAAACTTCTTGTCAGTGAGGGTGACAGAACACTGGAACAGGCTGCCCAGGGAGGTTGTGAAGTCTCGTTCTCTGGAGACATTTAAAACCCACCTGGACGCCTTCCTGTGTAACTTCATCTAGGTGTTCCTGCTCCAGCAGAGGGATTGGACTAGATGATCTTTCAAGGTCCTTTCCAATCCCTAACATTTTGTGATTCTATATCCCATCAGCATATAATGTCCAGACACTTATAAGGAAGTAGGGCTTCGTTACACGTAGTGGTTGCTCTAAAAGACAAACACCATAATAACAAATGCCCCCCCCCCTCCCCCTTTCTCTTAGCTTTTACTGCTGAGCATATGTCATATGGTATGGAATATCCCTTTGGTCAGTTTGTGTAGGCTGTCCTGGCTATGTTCACTCCCAAAATCTTGCTCACCCCTAGCCTACTGGGTGAGGGGGAGTATGTTGGAGAGACAGCCTTGATGCTGTGTGAGCACTGCTTAGCAGTAACCAACACACTGGTGTGTTATCAACACCTTTCTAGCTACCAATACAAAGCACAGTGCTATGCGAGGCTGCTATGGGCTGCTATGGGGAAAATTAACTCCATCTCAGCCAGACCCAATACGCACACCAAAATGTAACAGCATTAGAATGTATTTGGTATTATTTTCCACCCCTCTTTTTATGCCATTAATATTTTCTTCACTTGGGTGAATGCTATTTGTGAAGGCCAGCAGAATGATTTTCTGATTATACCTACACTGGACAGTGCAATGGATATCCAGAGGTGCTCAACTACTTTGATTTTTAAGAAACTGTATAGCTGCGACATAATTGGATTTTAATAAGTCTAATAAACTCTACTGATTTACTAGGGGTAATCAGAATGGGTTTTTCACCATCAGGTTCTGCTTTGAATCATAGCCACTATTTTTTTTTTTTTAATACTGTTTTCACTATATTTAACTCTTTCCCTCATTTTTCATTGTATTGCATTTACCACCATTGGATTTCATTTGGCATCTGGTGCTTGCTTCTTTGGTTGCCAGCTTCCTTATAAGCCTTTCCAGTCTTTCTCAGGCTTGGTGGACCAGAAGGACTTTGTTTCACATTCCATTGTTGACACCTTGTTATTACTCTTCTTTGTTCCTTACACTGTTATGACCTCAGAGCACATTTTCAGAATAAACCATATACCCATTTATGTCTCTGTAAAGGTAGAAATTAATGGGGCATTCTCTGTTAAACCTTTTCTGTGTCACTCCTCCTACTCTGACTTAAAGCTATTTTAAAATCCAAATTACAGTTTCCTCTCCATCCAGTGAGCAACTAACCTTTAAGAAGGAGAAGTAGGAGATGAAGGAGGTTGTTTTTTCACTGCTTTCGATATTCTCTGTCTTTTCCAAACAAAGATGTATAAGGAACAAATACAGAAGAAAATAGCATCTTCCTTGGTTTTGCTCTCCTCTGACAATTCCTTTTTCCTTCCCTGTCTGCCGTGCTGTAGCAAAGTTCAAGTTGATGAATAAGTTGGGGACTTACAGAGGGAACCATGTGTTGTCTTTAGTAATTTACCAAATTGCAAAAAGGAATGACAAATAAGCCTGGGAGGACCTTGTGCACCTTGAACAGAAGCTTGTTGGCTTGACTCAGTGTTGTGTTACTCTGGTTGCTTCTGAGATACTCTCAACACATGCTCTCCCCAGAGGCTGGGCCTATCCATAAAGGACTGCAGAAGAAGCTGGGAGCAGATGCAGTTGGGACAGCTGACCCCAAGTGATCAAAGGGGTATTCCATACCATATGACAGCTCAGTATATAAACTAGGGGGAAAATTAGCCAGGGGCCACTGCTCAGGGACTGGCTGTGTATTAGTCGACAGGTGGTGAGCAAATGCATTGTGCATCACTTATTTTCTATTCTCTGTTATTATTTATTTTCCCTTTCTGTCCTGTTGAACTCTTTATCTTAACCCATGAGGTTTACCTTTTTTTATCTGTTTCTCTTCCCCATCCCACTGAGGGGGAGGGAACACGCGAACAGCTGTGTGTGTTGTTTAGCTGCCTGCCAGGTTAAACCACAACAGTCCTTTTTGGCACCCAACATGGGGCCTGAAGATTTGAGATAATGGAAAATCTGACCAGAGCATGTGAAAACATTTTTATAAGCATTCATTATATTAGTTTAATAGTTGCTGGTCACAATGTTTGTTTTTTTTCTCTCGGAGATGTGTTATGTTACACCTTACTTGCTGTATATGTTCCCTATTGCACTCTTTATCACTTCTGGGGGCTGGATTAAGGTTATAATTTTGCTGTACTGTGTAACACTGGTTTATGATATAATTACTGGTTGTGAGACTAATCTGGTATTTGTACTCAGCATTGCCATCATTTCTGTACTTCAGGATCCATCTCTCAAAAACTGTTAATAATTACACTCTTTATCTTTTCTCCTTGGAGAGCCAATCTAGGGGGTGACACTTTCTCCTGCTCTTTCACCTTCCCTTTCTTCTCCAGGCTAGTTACAATAACTTGTTTGGGAAGTTTGATTCCCTAAAAGTTCTTGAGAATTTTGAATATCTTTGGGATGTTCAAGCCAGAATGCTCCTATTGCTATGTCTCCTGAATGTGTTTCAGGTCTTGTTTAAGCTTAAACGCCTATTATTAATACCACCCAGAGATCTGCCCTGAGGCTGAATAGTTATGAGTGGCAGGGTGTGTGGGATAGTATGGGCAAGTATCTAGGACAGTGAGAACCTCCAGTGTTTTGGAACTTCACCCCTGAACAAGTACAGAATCCTGAAAAACTAGTAAAATATTTGGAAAAATATGCTGTCACCCTGGCAACTCAGAGAGACACAAATCACTGAAACATGCTGGGGCCTGGCTCATTCCTACTGAGCCCTGTTCAACACTATTCAGTACCCTCAAGGGGAAGAGAAGGTCTCTGGATATGACAACAAAACGTCAGGCACTGTGGCTACTCAAACCCCGGCAACAGGCATTGTGGCTACTGCAATACCCGCAACAAGCACTGCTGAACCAGAGAACCAACCTGTGCTGGTATAAGTCACTCCTATACACATGAAGAAATCTTGGAAGCAAAAGTCAGCTCATTTAGTAAGAGAAGACTTCAAAGCAGAGCCATCACGACAACAGGAGGAGGAAGAGGCAGAACTCCTAAACAAGACAGTACCCACCTGATCCCTATCCCTGAGTGAGCTGTGAGATATGAGAAAAGATTTCAGCCATTATCCAGGCAAGCACATTGTCACTTGGCTGCTCCGATGTTGGGATAACTGGGCCAGTAGCCTGGAATTAGAGGTTAGGGAAGCCAAGCAGCTGGGATCCCTTTCTAGGGAAGGGGGCATTAACAAAGTAATTGGAAAAGGGGCACAAGTCCTCAGCCTCTGGAGGTGACTCCTATCTGGTGTGAAGGAAAGGTATCCTTTCAAGGAAGATTCTATATGCCACCCAGGCAAGTGGACCACCATGGAGAGAGTTATCTAGTACCTGAGGGAATTAGCCATGCTAGAGGTGATTTATGATGACCTGGACAATGAGCAGTTATCCAAAGATCTGGATGAAATGCATGTGACCCATGAGATGGAAGTTTGTATGGACCATGCCATTGTCATATGCTAACTCATTGGCAGCAATGACCTGGAAAAACAGACAGGGACCAACAGGGAATGAATTGGCTGGCCAACTCCAGCAATATGAAGAAAGTGTCTCTTCCTCCCTATGGGCCTGCATCTTGGCTGTGGAGAAACTGTCCCAGGAGGTCCAGCAACTCAAAGAGGATATATGCAACTCCCCACCTGTATCTCGGCTATTAGGAGTAAGTGTTCCTCTGCTCAAGAGAGAGGATATAAAGGGTACACACCATGGACCACTCTATGGTTTTACCTGTGTGACGACAGAGAGGACATGAGAAAGTGGGATAGAAAAATCTACATCAGCCCTAGAGGAACAGGTATGTGAGCTGCAAAAAAAAAAATCCCCAAAGGGAATTCTTCCAGGTGTCCTCATTTTGTTAAAAACAAGACCAGTTCTCTTTAAGTGAATTTTCCTTTCAACTAAGTTCTTCTAAGTAACTGCACTTTTCTGAATTTAGCTGCATGTTTTTTGAGACACTGCGCTCTGGAATTGATAAGATGACCAATGGAATGCAGAAGAAGACCATGTTTAGATTTACTGCTATAGCAACCAAGGTTAACTGATAAAAAGGCACATCCCATAAGTGAGAGGGGCATATGCGCAAGAAGGAGTGGACAGAACAGGTGACTAAAACTGACCAACTGAGTATGCCATCCCATACACATAATACACCCTATAAAAGCGGGAGATGATGAGAGTCTCGCTCTCTTCGACCATGGCCAGCATCTGAAGAGGATCCTGCCTGTTGTGCCTGCAATCTGAGACCTGGTTCCAGACCCTGCGTTCTTGAATCCATTTCTGGTTTACTGCTGGTCCAGTCTCCAGTGGACCATTCCCCAGACACACCAGAAGGATCTTACTCCTGATCCTACAGAAGGAACTTGTGATTCATATTTACAAGAATCGAGTAAGGAATACTGTGACCAGGACTAGAGGGGCCCTACTTCCAGCCAGGTGGAGGAAAGGGACAACTGGGTTTATTAGACTGTGTGGATTTGATGTCCTGATACATCAGAGCCCCAGGAGTATAATGCTCTAGTAGACACCGGTGCATGGTGTAGCCTAAAGTCATCAAGCTCTAAAGGGGCAGAATCTATCAGTATTTCTGGAGTGACAGGAGGATCCCAACAGATAACTGTATTGGAGGCCTAAGTGAAACTAACTGGGAATGAGTAGTAAAAGTACCCCATTGAGACTGGCCCAGAAGCTCCGTGCATCCTTGACATAGACTATCTCAGAAGGCATTTCAAGGACCCAAAAGTGTACTGGTGGGCTTTTGGTATAACTTCCCTGGAGATGGAGGAAATTAAACAGCTGTCCACCTTATCTGGTCTCTCAGAGAATCCTTCTGTTGTGGGATTGCTGAGGATCAAAGAAAAACAGGTGCTGATCACTACCACAACAATGCACTGGCAGCATTATCGCACCAACCAAGACTGCATGATTCCCATCTATAAGCTGATTTGTCAATTGGAGAGCCAAGAGGTGATCAGAAAGACTCACTCCCCCTTTAACAGTCACATATGGCTAGTGTGAAAGTGTAATGGAGAGTGGAAACTAACATTAGACTATTGTGGCCTGAATGAAGTCATGCTGCTGCAGTTTCCTTGCCAGACATGCTAGAACTTCAATATGAATTGGAGTCAAAGACAGCCTTGGAGGGGCATCCAGTAAACCTGGAACTGACTGCCTCAGGGGTGGAAACACAGTCCTTCCATTTGCCATGGACTCATCCAAACCATGCTGGAACAAGGTAAAACTCCAGAACACTTGCAATACATTGATGACATTATTGGATGGGGTGACAGAGCAGAAAAAGTTTTTGAGAAAGGGTATAAAATAGTCCAAAATAATAGTCCAAATCCTTCTGAAAGCTGGTTTTGCCATAAAACGAAGCAAGGTCAAGGGACCTGCACAAGAGATCCAGTTATTAGGAATAAAATGGCAAGATGGGAATCGTCAGATCTCAATGGATGTGATCAACAAAATAGCAGCTATGTCTTCACCAACTAACAAAAAATAAGGCATTGTGGGTTTTTTGAGAATGCATATTCTAAATTATAGTCTGATTGCAAGCCCTCTCTATCAAGTGACCCAGAAGAAGAACAATTTTAAATGGGGCCCTGAGCAAAGACAAACCTTTGAAAAAATTAAACAGGAGATAGTTCATGCAGTAGCCCTTAAGTCAGTCTGGGCAAGACAAGATGTTAAAAATGTGCTCTACACTGCATCCAGGGAGAATGGTCTGACCTTGAGCCTTTGGTAGAAAGTACTAGGGGAGACTTGAGGTCAACTTGTAGGGTTTTGAAGTCAGGGATACAGACGATCCAAGGACAGCTATACTCCAATTGAAAAAGAGATTTTGGCAGAATATGAAGGGATCTGAGCCACTTCAGAAGTGATTGGTACTGAAGCACAGCTCCTCCTGGCACCTCAACTGCATGTGCTGGGCTGGATGTTCAAACGGATGGTCCCCTCTACACATCATGTAACTGATGCTACATGGAGTAAGTGAGTTCCATTGATCACACAATGGTCTCGAATAGGAAATCCCAGTCACCTAGGAATCTTGGAAGTGATCATGGACTGTCCAGAAGGGGAAGATTTCAGAATATCACCAGAGGAGAAGGTGATGTGTGTTGAAGAGCCTCCACTGTATAATAAACTGCCAGAAAATGAGAAGCAATATGCCCTATTCACAGACGGGTCCTGTCACATTGTGGGAAAGCATCAGAGGTGGAAAGCTGCTTTATGGAGTCCTGTATAGCAAGTATCAGAAACTGCTGAAGTACAAGGTGAATTGAGTCAGTTTGTGGAAGTGAAAGCCATCCAGCTGGCTTTAGACATTGCTGATTGAGAAAAGTGGCCAGTACTCTGTCTCCATACTGACTCACGGATGGTGGCAAATGCCCTGTAGGGATGGTTAAAGTAATGGAAGAAGACCAGTTGGCAGTGAAAAGGCAAACCCATCTGATCTGCCCCATTGTGTCAAGATATTGCTGCCCAGCTAGAGAAGCTGGTTGTAAAAGTACATCATGTAGATGCCCATGTAGCCAGGAGTTGGGCCACTGAAAAACTTCATGACAACCAGCAGGTAGATCAGGCTGCTAGAATTGGCAACACAAGGGTGAATTATTTATAGCTCGGTGGGCCCATGACACCTCAGGTTCTCAAGGAAGGCATGCAACATATAAATGGGCTTGTGATGGAGGGGTGGACTTCACCATGGACACTATTTCATAGGTTATCCATGAATGTGAAACATGGTCTTCTATCCAACAAGACAAGTGGTTAAAATCTCTACAGTATGGAGGATGATGGCTGAAATATCAGTATGGGGAGGCCTGGAAGATTGATCGTATCACACTCCCACAAACCCGCCAAGGCAAGCGCTATGTCCTTACAGTGGCTGAAGCAACCATTGTTGAGCTGGAAATAAATCCCGTGCCCCATGCCACTGCCTGGAACACTATCCTGGGCCTTTAAATCAAGCTTGAGGCGACATGGATCCCCAGAAGGAACTGAGTCAGACAAGAGGGCACATTTCCAAAACAACCTCATAGACACCTGGGCCAAAGATCATGTCATTGAGTGGGTATACCACATCCTCTATCATGCACCAGCCTCTGGGAAAATTGAATGATACAATGGATTGTTAAAGACTACACTGAGACCAGTGGGTGGTGTGACCTTCAAACATTAGAATGCACATTAAGCAAAAGCCACTTGGTTAGTCAACACTAGGGGATCTACCAATTGAGCTGGCCCTACCCATTCAAAACATTAACGTACTATAGAAGAGGATAAAGTCCCCCTACTGCACATTAAAAAATCTGCTGAGCTAATTGGAATGGTGTATAAAACTCAGCTCATTGTAACCGAGGAGTTTACCAGAGACTCCCACTTCATACCAGCGATTACGCCAGCTGCGTGGCCTTGGCTACATCCAAACTGCAGGAAGAAGAAAAAAAAAAAAAAGGAAAAACCTGTTTGCCCGCTGCTAAGCGGAGAAAGGGGGGCTTTACTCCCCCCTGCTCTGTCTTTTTTTTTCCTGGAGTATTGTCATCCATCCTTATTGTGGCACTGTGTTCCTTCTTGGCTTTGAATCAGGGGTTGTTGGTCATGTTTCTTTTTGCTTCTGTCTTGTTTCCTAGGTTTTGGCACATCTGGGGAGAGAGGTCATCATTTTACCTCCTTGCTGAAGTCAGTCTTTTCACACTGGTCAGAGTGCTCAGTGCTTCTCTGGGTCAGACTGGTACTGATTGGGGTGTAGAGTGCAGCCAGGTTGGTTTGATGTGGAGTTTGAACTGATTTGTTTTCATGCTGAGCTGGACGTCTTGCCATCTCAGATGGGGGCAAGAGGGAGGTTTTATTCCCCCTGCCCAGCAATGTTACTGCTAGAGAACTGTAATACTGCATCAAGGAGTCTGAGGGTTGAAATTTAAAGGCATTGCCAGTGGATCCATAGTTCTATTGAAGCTGGGAAATTAAACAAAAAAATATTTTTTTTTAATAGACTTATTCTGTGGTAACTGGTTGTAAGAGACTTCTTAGTAAATTCACCATGCTAGTTTTTGAGGTCATGGGAGAGAACGAAAGAAAGGCTGTTTTTTGAGACCAATAGAATGCCAAATTTGGAACAAAGTTTTAATACATGAATTCTTTTAGTTGCCAGAAAGCCCTATACCTCTCTTGGGTCAGGATTTGTTAAGTAAATTGTAAGCTCAAATAACGTTTGCTGAGAATTCTGTTTAGTTGCATGTCCTACAAGAAGCTGCTTGGATGGTGCAGATCTGCTTGCTGCAAGTGAGTAATCTCCAAGGAAATTTCAAATACTGTATTTCCACTAGTATTAACAACCAATGTTTCGATAAAGCAAATACTACACTGATAGATCTGAAACAGGACTTCGATCCGGTAAGGGAAAACAATATCCAATAAATATGACAGCCAAAATGGGGTTAGAAACTTTGAGGAATAAATTTATGAAAACCTTACAGGCTGACTACTGTTGGAACGATAAAGGACTCAGCACTCCGATTCAATGTGAATCACGCAAAAGCCATTTATTACAGAAACATGTCTCCTTATATACGCAACTATTCTCTAATCACGAATCCACGCTCCAAGCATGGATTCGCTAAAATGAGTATCATGGGCAGTCCACACGCTGGAGCCCCACCGATGATAGGTCCGACGACTCACGCCATGCTGAGGCCCTGTTAATGAAGAAACGCCCCTCTTTCTCACAGCAGATTCTGTTCTCAGCTTCTTGAAGTGGCCTTGAGATTCCTTTGGGCCTGACTAATTCAACAACATATCTCCTTCTAACGAAACCCCTTCACAGACTACATTCGATTCGACTTGCGGATTTGTCTATTTATAGCTGCAACATAGAAACAACCTGTGGCTAGTATGAGACAGTGCGATGAGATTGCTAACAGACTGATATATCAATTGTCACTCTGATCAAGAAAATGGAGGGAATGAATTTAAGTCTTAATAGGCCGTGATCCTTTTGTCATATATGTACCAGTTGTGAAATTTTATTCTGGTTTTTTTTTTTATTTGTAATCTATGTCTTTGTAAATTGCACTAGCTGGTTTTCTTAACAGCACAGCTTTTGGCATGCCTAAATGTAACTTACTGCAGAACCTGCAGGTCACAGGCCATACTTGTATTTGGTCTGATCCTACATACTTGCACAGTTTTTGTTGATGGTTTTGGGAAGTCTCATAAAGCTGTAGTGGTTTGGTGTGAAGATAACGATTGGCATCATTCTGTAAAAATTATTGAAGGTTCAACCCAATTAGCAGAACTTGTTGCAGCTTTAAATTACTTAGAGCTTTTTAAGGAGGAACCTGTAAATTTGATTTGTGATTTTGAGTACATAGTCAAGATCCAACGCACGTATCTGATTCCGAACTTTGTTTTTTAAAAAAACAGGGGGGAAGTAGGGGAAACACCACAAAACCAATTGTCAAAAGCATTGTATGTGATGAAATACTTTGCAAGTATGACCCAAAACCATGCTAAATCAGAAAGAACCTACATTAGTTATGGTCAAATCACTAATCAATGGAAAAAAACACATCAGTTGATAACCTGGGGAAAAGGTTATGTTTGTGTCATTACAGGCCAAGGATTGAAGTGGATTCCCGCGAAATGCTTCAAGCCATGGCTGAATAAAGACAACAAAGATTCAATGGATGCAGATGGACAGGAGGGAGATAAGTTGTGATGACTGTTTCAGATGTAAACCATGGATCCTAATTCAATGTTATAGATGCTCACAGACCTGGTAGTCTAGAAGCCTATTAGCAAGCAGGTGGTGTACCTTCTGTGGAGAATGGCAATTTGAACAATCAGCAGGAGAGCCAAAAGGGTGACATTGCACTTAGACAGTCAATGCAAAAATGAGGTAAAATTATGAGACATTCCTACAAAATCTACAAAATCACGCAGTTATAAATGTTCTACTTTTAACATTAGGATTATGGTTGTGTTGTATTAACTTGTTTGATTATTCTGAATCTATTAATAAGTGCTTTAGGCAAACTAGAAAAGTATATTAATAAGATTGCCATAGTAAAGTTAAGGTTTGACATATAGCTTATAAGTTTTGGAATAAGTGGGTAGTTGTTTGATCTTATTAAGTAAGGTTTAGCTACATTATATGTAATTGTACTCATGTTGTTAATCACATGTTCTATGTTGCAGTGTATTTCAAAGATGATTCAGCATGCTGTTTAAGGGGCCTGACTAATTCAAGAACAAAAAGGAGGAACTGTGGAGGGGTTTCGTTAGATGGAGATATGTTGTTGAATTAGTCAGGCCCAAAGGAATCTCAAGGCCACTTCGAGAAGCTGAGAACAGAATCTGCTGTGAGAAAGAGGGGCGTTTCTTCATTAACAGGGCCTCAGCATGGCGTGAGTCCTCGGACCTGTCATCGCTGGGGCTCCAGCATGTGGACTGCCCATGATATTCATTTAGCGAATCCATGCTTGGAGCGTGGACGCGTGATTAGAGAATAGTTGCGTATATAAGGAGGCTTGTTTCTGTAATAAATGGCTTTGCGTGATTCACATTGAATCGGAATGCTGAGTCCTTTATCGCTCCAACACTGGGTCTGGATTATTCCTGCCTCAGACAAAGGCAAACCCATCTGAAGGACTGATTTTGCTCAAAGACTTAAAATGTGTGATGTTCATTGCTATATAACACAGTCATTGTATGGTCATCACTACTATGGTTGCTACATACCGTATCAATGGTATCACAGTAAGAATCACCCAGATTATTAAAGAATGAATTCTAATGAAACCAAGCAAAGTGCAGTGATGATAGAACCGGATGAGTGCAGTGGTGATGGAACCAGAACTGGCTTCAGCATGCAGCAATGCAGCACACCACACCATCTCTCCTGCCCTGAAAGACTATTATGACAGATGGAGCCCAAAGTCATGGACTAAAATGAACTCAATGGACATATTTGAGGGATGGCCCATAGACTAAGGGAAGTATAAATGTGCGTATATATCCAAAACAGGAAAGACAGTGGTGATTATTTGGGATGTATTGGGTGTTGGACCTGGGCATGATGTAGATGGTACAGAATAAGGGGTGGATACTGTCCTGGTTTCAGCTGGGATAGAGTTCTTTTTCTTCCTAGTAGCTGGTATAGTGCTGTGTTTTGGATTTAGGATGAGAATAATGTCGATAATGCACTGATGTTTTGATTGTTGCTAAACAATGTTTATACCAAGTCAAGGGCTTTTCAGCTTCTCATACTGCCCTACCAGTTGTGAGAGAACACAGTTGGAACAGCTGAGCCCAACTGACCAAAGGGATATTCCATAAGATAATATGTCATGCTCAGTGTATAAACTAGGGGGAAAGTTAGCCAGGGGCTGCTGCTTGGGGACTGGCTCAACATCGGTCAGCAGGTAGTGAGCAATTGCATTGTGCATCACTTTTTTTGTATATTCTTTGATGATGTTGATGATGATGATGACAATGATTACTATTATTATTTTCCCTTTTCTGTCCTGTTAAAATGTCTTTCTTTCAACCCACGAGTTTTACATTTTTTCCAAGAGTGAACAGCTGTGTGTTTCTTAGCTGCCTACCAGGTTAATTCACAACATAATTTTCTGATGTGATTAATGTCCAATATTTGGAAGAATTGAGGGTAAAATAATATAGATGCCAAATTTTATAATAAAAGGGAAAGTAATTATTTCCTGAACACTTCAAGCAGCTGGCAGAAGCTCCAAATGAATTGCATGGTATAAATATACCATGGGCCATGGGCCCCAATGGGATGCACCCACAAGTGCTGAGAGAGTTGGCAGATGTTATTGCTAAGCCGCTCTCCATCATCTTTGAAAGGTCTTGGAGAACAGGAGAGGTGCCTGAGGACTGGAGGAAAACCAGTGTCACTCCAGTCTTCAAAAAGGGCAAGAAGGGGGACCCAGGAAACTACAAGCCAGGCAGCCTCATCTCCATCCCTGGAAAGGTGATGGAACAACTTATTCTGGACATCATCTCCAAGCATGTGGAGGAAAATAAGGTTATTGGGAGTAGTCAGCATAGGTTCATCAAAGGGAAATCATGTTTGACTAAGCTCATACCTATGACGGTATGACTGGCTGGGTAGATGAGGGAAGAGCAGTGGATGTTGTCTATCACAGTATCACAGTATCACAGTATGTTTGGGATTGGAAGGGACCTCAAAAGATCATCTAGTCCAATCCCCCTGCTGGAGCAGGAACGCCTAGGTGAGGTCGCACAGGAATGTGTCCATGCGGGCTTTGAATGTCTCCAGGGAAGGAGACTCCACAACCTCCCTGGGTAGCCTGTTCCAGTGCTCTGTCTCCAGGGAAGGAGACCCCACAACCTCCCTGGGTAGCCTGTTCCAGTGCTCTGTTACCCTCACTGAGAAGAAGTTCTTTCTCAAATTTAAGTGGAACCTCTTGTGTTCCAGCTTGATCCCATTGCCCCTTGTCCTATCATTGTTTGCCACTGAGAAGAGCCTGACTCCATCCTCGTGGCACTCACCCTTTATATATTTATAAGCATTAATAAGGTCACCCCTCAGTCTCCTCTTCTCCAAACTAAAGAGCCCCAGCTCCCTCAGCCTTTCTTCATAAGGGAGGTGCTCCACTCCCTTAATCATCTTTGTTGCCCTACGCTGGACCCTCTCCAGCAGTTCTCTGTCCTTCTTGAACTGAGGGGCCCAGAACTGGACACAATATTCCAGATGGGGTCTACCTTGACTTCAGCAAGGCTTTTGACACCATCTCTCACAACATCCTTGTGGGCAAACTGGGGAAGTGCAGGCTGGATGAATGGTGATATGGATCATGAACTGACTGGATGGAACAGCTCAGAGGGTTCTAATCAATAGATTGCACAGTAATGTGTCCAGGCAGGTCTTGAATGTCTCCAGACAAGGAGACTCCACAGCCTCTCCGGGCAGCTTGTTCCAGTGCTCTGTCACCCTCAAAGTAAAGAAGTTTCTCTTCATATTCAGATGGAACCTTCTATGCTTCAGCCTATACCCATTGCCCCTCATCCTATCACTGGGCACAACTGAAATGAATCTGGTCCCATTGATGATATCGCCTTTCAGCCTTCTCTTCTCCAGGCTGAACAGACCCAGCTCTCTCAGTCTTTCTTCATAGGAAAGGTGCTCTAGGCCCCTAATCATCTTCATAGTCTGCCCCTGGATTCCCTCCAGTAATTCCTTATCCTTCTTAAACTGGGGAGCCCAGAACTGGACTCAGTACTCCAGATGCAGCCTCACCAGGGCAGAGTAGAGGGGGAGGATAACCTCCCTTGACCTGCTGGTCACACTCTTCTTAATGCGGCCCAGAAAAGAAAGCTTTGTTTCAATTAGGTTCTTTATTCTTTTTTCCTCCAACTATGGAGGGTTTAATTTGTCTAAGCAAAGCTCCTGTTCAGATGCAACAGTTAAAACTTTTCCATATTGGGAAAAGGAAGAAACGAGTTGGGTTCTGTGGCTGAACCTGATGTTGCTGCTGTCGTTAAAATCTGATTCTATTTCTGAAAGCAGAGGAAGGTAAGCAGACCAAAGATGCAGAAAAAAAACATTAGAAACGGCAAACACAGACTGAGTTTCTGACTCTCAGAGAAACAATTACAGTCACTACAAAACTTGGCAAACTTACTATTGATACAGGGAATTGATAATTAACTAATTAACACTTAAAGAACTAACACTTGACACTTAAAGAACTAACCCTACCCCACATCACTAAAGACACTTAGAGAGCTAACCCTTTAACCCACATCACTATTGCCTAGCCTTGCTTAACTCTGTGTAACTTATTGTACGAAAAACAGGACTTCACTGACGCCTTGCAAAAATAATAATCCTTGGGTGCATCCTTGATGCATCCTTGGGTGAACTAGATTACAGAAACTTGGGCACAGGACAGGAGATATGCCAGTTTTAACCAACTCAGCAGTCTGAGACCTAAGCAACTCATCACACTGGACCAAAGGTGACCATGTACAGAGCAAGAGGACCTGGGTTCATGATCACTGCGCTGCTGAAACCAGGAGGAGCCAGAGGTGGAGACTATGGAAATGGTCTCCTGGAACTCATTGTAATAAGAACCACCTTCTTGGGGACAGATTATGAATATGTGGAGATGTTCCTAAAACTTTCATGAAAATGTAACACTTTACTGCATTTAAACAAGTTCACAGCTACTGTAATTTTACACACGTATTAGGTGAAATGATTCCCTGTGTGTCCGGCGTCGTAAATAAATACATACCTTCTTTATAACCTCAAGGGTTGTAAGGTCATTCCGTACCTCATTTTGGCGAGTCAGCCAGAAGGGTGTTCTGCTTGCCTTTTTGAACAATTGGGAAGGGATGTCTCAGGCGCGCCCCGAAGATTTTTTTTCGGAAAGATCTCCAGTCCCCGTTGTTCATTGCAGGAGCAGAAAAAAGACCTCCGGCCACAACAGCGGATAAGGTATGTTGTAATAAATTTAATTTAAATGCATTTAATTGCATTTGGCAGCGAGCCAGTAAGGCCTGGAGAGACGTCTCACGCGTGGCCACAGTTCCGCAGTGGGAAGAGGTACCTGGGAAATGGGGGGAGTTGCTGTCTGTTTGTGGGTACAGCCGCTAGCGATCTTGGGAGTAGATCGAGCAACTCCACGATTTCTGCGTCTCGATTCCAAGAGCCAGGATGGACTTGTGCTAATGACTAATCTTAGCAAGAGTGAAGGGTAATGCAGAAATCTCTCTTTTTGCAGCTGCTGAAAAAAGGTAATAGTGAAAAAGAAATAATTGGTCTATAACTGCGTGTTATCTTTTCTAAGTGCCCGGGCATTCCATGCATTCCATTCTAAATCGTAAAGTAACTCATAAATCCTAAGACCAACCAGCCGTGTCTGTGTGAGCTGTGTGAGTGTGTGCTACTTACAGAAATTGCTGTTAATGGTGGTATGCTTTAGCATGTGATCTGTATAAAGCAGAAGATGAGTTTAAAATACCTTGATTTAAGTCACGTGACATATGAGTTAAAATTGCAGTGCGCACGATGTAAGAAAGTATATGCAGATATGTTTTTCACCCTCCAAAATAGGGACGTAATAAGAAAATGGGAACCGTTTCTGTTAAAATACTAAAATACCATCTTGCTCTTCTTAGGATGCATCCTTACACATCAAAGTAACTTAGTGGGGAAACCTGATAAAAGAAAGATTGAAACAATATTGTATTCACTTGTGGTTTGAATGTGGGGCTATATCAATTAGTGGCAATTAAATGTTGTTCTGCACAACTTGGAAAATAGGATGAGATACAGTACTTTAAGATAATTTGCTTTTATTGTTATCTAATAATTTTGGGACCAGGAAAGGATTTAAGTTGTTAAACTCTGATCCGTATTGAATTTATGTGCTAGTCAGAGATATGGAAAAAGAACAAACTAAATGTTATGATGGATGTGAGCTTGGGAGGTTGTATTAAAGAGCGGATTGAAAGTGGCTAGAATATGAACTGAATTGGATCTAGGAAAATAATGGACTTATGTTTAATATGTGGTTTTTCTGACATCTGCAAAAGGTAAATGGGACTGGGGAACGTAACTATCGCTGAGCTAATTGGAATTGCATATGAAGTGTATTATTACTGGAATTAAATGGAAAAACAAGAAAGCGTAATATCCCAGGCCTGTGTTGTAATATAAATCACAAGCCTGTGCCAAGCTGTAAGATAAACCTCCCCCATCCGCGTGGCCTTGCATGTGTCTAAACTGCAACAAGGAGAGAAAGAAAAATATAGAGAAAAAAAAAACGCTGCTAGAAGCGGCAGAGAGGGAATGAGTGGGGGGAAGACAAGCCGTATGCCTCTCGGCGTAGCCTGACACCTTTAGAGAGAGGTCAGTATATATATTGCGAAAATGAATGTTGGGGAATGTACAGAGGAAGTAGGCAGAGAGAGAAACGGACAGTAGCAAGTTTTGAAGAAGACTGATGGGAACCTGGAATGAACAGAAACAAGTGGAATTTTTGATGAATTGACAATAAGTAACAATTGCGTAGTAGGTAAAGGGAGTCACTGGCCAAAGTGAAAGGGCATATTTTTGTGAACCTTTGAAATACAAATTGGGTAAACAAGTAGGTATTGATAAATTTCTATATATGTCCAATTCCTTGAAACCTTTTTGGGAGAAATTTGTTGGAACAAATGGATGCAGTAATCAGATTCAAAAAAAAAAAAAAGGAGAAATTACTCTGGCGGTAAATGATCAGCAATATATGAAAATAATGGGCTTGCTTTTAGCAACTGTTCCCACAGAAGGCAAGATTAATGAATCAAGGTCATGAACCAAGTGTATCCCGGGATACAGACTACTGATGTACCTGGAAGGGCAAAAATGCTGTACCCGTAGAGGTAAAAATCAAAGAAGGAGAAAAGCCGGTAAGGATAAAACAATGCCCTTAGAAAAGGGAGGACAGGGAAGGAATTCGGCCGGTAATAGAGAAATTCATACAAATCAAGTTATAAAGAGAATAACAAAGGACCTCTACCCAGTGGTAGCAAACACCTTTCTGACTGTATTGACTCCAATTTGATTTGGTTTACTGTTTTAGATTTAAAAGACGCCTTTTTGCTTCTCTCTCTGTGAAGCCAGCCAGACAATATTTATGTAAAACCCAACTCACATGAACAGTGTTGCCACAAGGATTTAAAAGCAGCCCGAGAATATTTGGAAATCAGCTTGCTAAAGATCTTGAATCTTGGGAAACCACATCTGATGATGCAGCAATATGTGGATGATCACTACCAGGACACAGAAGACATGCATAACCTGAACTGTAAGTTTATTGAACTTTTTGGGGCTCCAAGGATATCGGGTATCACAGAAGAGAGCCCAGATGATACAGCAACAAGTAACTTATTTGGGCTATGAAATTAGTGCAGGGCAGAGAACCCAGGGACAGGCTCGAAAGGAGGCTGTATGCCAAATTCCAAAACCTCAAACTGTAAAAGAATTACGGACCCTTTTTGGACATGACAAGGTGGTGCCGGTTGTGGATTTATAATTATGGATTGTTTGTCAAGCCATTGTATGTACTAGCAGCCACAGATGAACACCTGCAATGGAATAAAAGAACTACATGAGCCTTTGAAGAACTTGGTAAGGCTTTGATGACAGCGCCTGCTTTAGGACTCCCAGATGTGAGTAAACCATTTTTTTATATTCTCTCATGAGAAGAAGAGAATAGCCTTGGGTATACTGGCACAGGATCTTGGACCGTACTGACGAGCAGTGGCCTATTTCTCCAAACAATTAGATGCAACTGCAAAAGGGTGGCCTGGATGCCTGCAGGCAGTTGCAACAGTGGTACTGAACATACAGGAGGCCCGGAAATTTACCATGGGTCAGAAAATGACTGTGCTAGTATCCCACATGGTGTCTACAGTTCTAAAACAAAAAAGGGGGACATTGACTTTCCCCACAAAGATTTCTCAAATATCAGGCTAAGTCATCGTCACTAACATTGTCAATCCAACTTCTTTCCTCAGTGATAACATTGGAAAACCACTTCATCATAATTGCCTGGAAACCATCGAAGCAACATACTCCAGCCGACCAGATCTAAAGGAAAATCCTATGGAGAACACTGAGAACTGTTTTACGGACGAAAGCAGCAATATCTTGAATGGTGAAAGGCATGCTGGTTATTCTGTAACTACTAGCCATGAAGTGATGGAATCTGGACCTCTGCCTAAAAGTACTTCAGCACAAAAGGCAGAAATAATCGCCCTTACCTGTGGAAAACTGCAGCGGGTCTGTGGAATCCTTGACAGAAAGTATGGGAGTAGAGATCAGCCTTGAAGATATTAAGTTTTACCCTTGAGAAGGATGGGAGTAAAGGAGTATCCAGAGATATGGAGTTGTACCCATGAGAGAGGAGAGATGTACCCGTGAGAGAGAAGGGGATAGAAGAATAACATGGATGATGTTAGTGCTGTAACTTGTAACCAATAGTGAAAAGACACATGAACTGGTAGAACTGTATAAAAATGCACTTGTAGCAATAAATGGCATCTATTACTTTCATCCTGGAAGAACTTGGTCCATGTCGTTTGTCCGTCTCAACCGTGACATCTGGTGACCCTGACGTGATCCTGCCTGAAGAGGATCTCGCATGAAGAAGAGACAGCGGTGAAGCTGTGACAGCCGAAGACGAGCTGTGGAGACAGAGCCCGGTACAGCTGATAGAGCAGCAGGAGGGGGCTGCCGAAGATCCAGATCCTTGAAAAGACACCTCGCTAAAGAGTAGGTGAGCTACCAGGAACATGGGGGGAACTTATCTAAAGAAGAGGGTACTATATTATCTACATGGAAGCTGCTTCTGAAGAAGCAGGGTCTTAGCCTTCCGGAACTGACTTTGAGAAAAATGTTACTATGGGGCAAAGCACAAGGTTTAGAGGTTAATCCCGTGACAGCATTTAGTGTGTCACAATGGATGGACTTGGGAGATAAACTGTTTGATAATGCTACCCAAGGGTCCAAGGAAGCAACTGAACTGTTAACAACGCGGCACTTGTTATTAGACATTCTGAAAGAGTTAAAGCAGCAACAGCATAAGGCAGAGGTGGCGGAGGGGGATGGTCTTCCTGGCTCTCCTGGGCCAGATTCGGAGGAAAAGGCGAGATTAAGTACTACTCCGACCCCCCCGTTACTAAAGATTCATCAACACCGCCCAAGTCCATACTATCTGATATGGATAAGGATCCGCGACACTTTCTTGGAAAGTTAAAAGGAATAGAGGAGGAGCGTACGTATGTGTGGCCCCGAGATCAGACAAAAATTATGAAAGAGTCGTATACATATGTGTGGCCCTGAGATCAGATAAAAGCTATGAAAGACTCACATGAAAAAACAGCATTGGGTTATATACGATCTCAGGAGTGCGTTCAACCGACTGCTCCGCCGTCATCAATCACGGCTCAAACGTCTGCTCCACCATCATCAATCGCGGTTCCGCTGTCTGCGTCACCGCCATTAATCACAGTTCAACCTTCTGCCCCGCCGCTACCAGTCGCGGAAGGAAAAAGTGGACTCTTCGGCCCAAGTGTCAATGAGGTTGTTCCGGAAATGAGTCCCTTTGTCTGACTCAATTCTCTCTGGGGTGCCATGTTGCCATAGGACTTCCTTTTCAAGGCCCAGGATAGTGTTCTGGGCAGTGGCATGGGGCACAGCATATGTTTCCAGTCACCAGGTGGTTGCTTCCACCATGGTAAGCACATAGCGCATACTGTGTCAGGTTTGTGGGAGTGCAATATAGTCAGTCTGCCAGGCCTCCCCATATTTGTACTTCAGCCATCGTCCCCCATACCACATAGGCTTTAACCGTTTGGCTTGCTTGATTGTAGTGCATGCTTCACAGTTGTGAACAACCTGCACAATAGTGTCCATAGTCAAGTCCAGCCCTCGATCATGAGCCCACCTATATGTTGGATCTCTTCCCTGATGACCTGAGGCCTCGTGGGTCCACTGAGCTATGAATAATTTGCCTTTCTGTTGCCAGTCCAAATCTATCTGAGATATCTTAATCTTGGCAGTTCAATCCGCCTGATGGTTGTTTTGATGTTCTTTGGTGGACTGAAGCAGAGTAGAGGAGACCTTTCCTTTGAGCATCCAGCCCAACACTGGCAGCCGAGGTGCAAGGAGGACCTGTGCTTCAGTGCCACTCACTTCAGAAGCAGCTCAAACCCCTTTGCATGCTGCTAATATCTCCTTTTCAGTTGGAGTGTAGCAGGCCTCTGACCCTCTGTATCCCCAACTCCAAAATCCCAGGGATCGACCTCAAGTCTCCCCTGGTGCTTTCTGCCAAAGGCTCCAGGTAGGACCATTCTTCCCAGCTGCAGTGTAGAGTACATTTTTAACATGTTATCCAGCCATAACTGGCACAAGAGCCATGGCATGGACTATCTATCTCCTGCTTAATTTGTTCAAAGGCCTGCTGCTGCTCAGGGCCCCACTCAAAGTCATTCTTCTTCCAGGTCACCTGATAGAGAGGGCTCACGATCTGACTGTAATTTGGAATGTGCATTTTCCAAAAACCCACAACCCCCAAGAAAGTCTGTGTTTCCTTTTTATTAATCGGTGCAGACATAGCAGCTATTTTGTTGACCACATCCATTGGAATTTGACAACGTCCATCCTGCCATCTTACTCCTACAAACTGGATCTCCTGTGCAGGTCCCTTGACCTTACTTTGTTTTATAGTAAAACCGGCTTGTAGAAGAATCTGGATTATCCTCTCACCTTTCTCAAAACCTTCCACTGCTGTGTTGCCCCACACAATGATGTCATCAATGTACTGCAGGTGTTCCAGAGCTTTGCCCTGATCCAGTGCATCCTGGATCAGTCCATGGCAAATGGTGGAGCTGTGCTTCCACCCCTGAGGCAAGCAATTCCAGGTGTACTGGATGCTCCTCCAGGTGAAAGCAAACTGCAACCTGCACTCTGCTGCTACAGGAATAGAGAAAAATGCATTAGCAATGTCATTTGTGGCATACCACTTGGCTGCTTTCAACTCCAGTTCAAATTGCAGCTCTAGCATGTCTGGCACAGCAGCACTCAATGGTGGTGTGACTTCACTCGGGCCACGATAGTCCACTGTTAGTCTCCACTGAGCTTCCTCACTGGCCATATGGGACTGTTAAAGGGTGAGTGAGTCTTACTGATCATTCTTTGGCTTTCCAGTTGACAAATCAGGTTATAGACGGGAATCAAAGAATCTCGGTCAGTGCGATATTGCCACCGGTGCACTGTCATGGTAGCAATTGGCACTCGCTGGTTGTCAGCCCTCAGCAACCTTACAACAGAAGGGTCCTTCGAGAGACTGGGCAAAGTAGACAGCTGTCTAATGTCCTCTGTCTCCATGGCTGCTATGCCAAAAGCCCACCTGTACCCCTTTGGGTCCTTTTTTCCTATCCCCCCTTGCCTGGAGATTTAGGTGGGGAGGATCCTCCCGTGGTGAGCCAGACCGAGCCAAATAACGTAATTCCTATAAATTTGGGTCCCCCCAGCCTGCCCCTGCCCCCCTCCCACGCTACTGCAGAGCAAATTCCTGAGGGTGGGGGTAGAGTTTCAGAGCATAAACCGAACTTACGAAAAAGCTGGGATTTACCCCCAGCTTCGATTACAGTTAGACCACGGGACCCTGTGCATTTTTGGAAGAGGATGAAGGCTAAAGCTATGGAAATAGGGGACTGGGATCTATCAGAAACTATATCGGTTCCTTCCCCTGTTACTCAGCCACCGCTTGTTGAACCTGTTGGATCTATGGCATTTCCTGTCATATACCATAATCCTGCAGGGGGGGAACCCCATGAGCATGTTTCTTATTCCTGGAAAGTAATTCAAGATTTGCAAAAAGCCACTGCCCAGTACGGACCTAACTCCCCTACGGTTATGCAGCTGTTACGTTTGTTATCTATGGAAGCTATGACTCCCTACGATATTTCTCAGTTAGCTCAGGTTATTTTTCAACCTGTACAGCTCTCAGTGTTTTGAAGTATTTGGCAGCAAAGGGCTGAGGCACAAGCAGTGATAAACATACAATACCCAGACACTGATCCCCGTTCTTTTACTGGTGTGGATGTATTGATGGGCTCGGGGCAGTATATTAATCCGCAACTTCAAGCGCAATGGCCTCCTCTCGTGCTTGAGCAAGTGAAGGCCATAGGGATCGAGACTATAATTAGAACAGCGGAGCTGGCAGAACCAAAACAGAGATACACTGCTATCAAACAGGGTCCTAAAGAGCTGTTTCTTTCCTTCCTTGAAAAATTACAAGCGGCTGTCGAACGTCAGGTGTTCGATGTGAATGTCCGGGGACTGCTGGTAAAACAGCTAGCTCGTGATAATGCTAATACAGATTGCCAGAAACTGATTGAAACTTTGCCAGGGGATCCAACTTTAGAAGCAATGATTACTGCTTGTGCCAAGGTCGGTTCAGTGGAACATAAAATGACTGCATTTGCTGCTGCTATGGCAGCAACTAAAATACGAGATCAAAAGTGCTATGAACGCGGTCGGAATGGTCATGTAAGACTCATCTGTCCACGTAAAAACAAACAGGCTTCAAAAGCTGCAAACAGACCTGTCTATGATACAGCCTCAGTAATTTACTTCAAATGTGGAAAAAAGGGACATTTTTCTAGGCAGTGTCATTCTAAGTATCATCCTAACGGACAACCACTGCAACAGGGAAACGACAAGAAGAGCGCGAAGGGGCACACGCAGACACAAATGCCTCCTTCAACAACACTTTACAACCCTGGCAATCCGTTTCTGGGGTCAGTGCACACGCAGCCCTCTGTGACACACTATCAGGAAAAACCAGCGGAGCAACCGGGATGGATGTATCCACCGCCCACACAGTAACTATAACAACTCAAGAGGTGCAAAAAGTGCCCCTGGATGCCTGGGGGCCAATTGGCAGGGGACTGACTGCGTTGTTAATAGGACGATCAAGTAGTACCCTGCAAGGATTAATGATACACGTGGGGGTTATTGATGCGGACTATACAGGACAAATTTGTGCCTTGGTTTCCACAGCGACACCACCTGTGACAATACAAAAAGCTCAACTTGTGCCCTTTTTGAGTTCTCTTCCTAGGACTGAGCAAGTTCTTCGTGGGGACAGTGGACCTGGTTCAACTGGAAAGCCACTTATTTTTTGGTCTCAAACAGTGTCAGAGAAAAGGCCACAAATGGTTTGTACACTCATAATGAATGCTTTTGTTCCCAGCCAGGTGAAGCTTACTGGACTGCTTGATACAGGAGCAGATGTCACTATAATTTCACAACAGGACTGGCCTCCTTCTTGGCCCTTGGTTTCAAATACTGTGGGGGTGATGGGACTGGGTGGAGTCACAAAGAGTTTGATGTCAGCTAAACCAATAGTGATTGCTAATCCTGAAAACCAAAGGGCTACAGTGAGACCTTATGTGGCCCCAGCCCCACTGAACTTATGGGGGAGGGATTGCTTAGGGCAGTGGGGAGTATGGATAACTACGGATTTTTAGCAGGGGTCACTGTGATGCAGGGTGTTTCTCGACCCACTTTAGCACTAAGATGGTTAACTGAAAGACCAGTATGGGTCAATCAGTGACCCCTTGCTCAGGAAA